>NC_092044.1:49158363-49758363 GCF_003086295.3 Arachis hypogaea | reverse complement strand
GACTTTAGCAAAGCTAAGTCACAATCTAAAAAGGTTCACCTAGTTATGTGTCTGTGGCATTTATGTATCCGGTGGTAATACTGGAAAACAAAGTGCTTAGGGCCACGACCAAGACTCAAAAAGTAGCTGTGTTCAAAAATCAACATACTGAAATAGGAGAATCAATAATGCTATCTTAATTCTAAGTTCCTATAGATGCCAATCATTCTAAACTCCAAAGGAAAAAGTGAAATGCCAAAACTATTCAGAAGCAAAAAGCTACAAGTCCCGCTCATCTAATTAGAACTAAGCTTCATTGATATTTTGGGATTTATAGTATATTCTCTTCTTTTTATCCTATTTTATTTTCAGTTTCCTCGGGACAAGCAACAATTTAAGTTTGGTGTTGTGATGTGCGGAAAATTTATACGCTTTTTGGCATTGTTTTTAGGTAGTTTTTAGTAGGATCTAGCTACTTTTTGGGATGTTTTTATTAGTTTTTATACAAAATTCATATTTCTGGACTTTACTATGAGTTTGTATGTTTTTCTGTGATTTCAGGTATTTTCTGGCTGAAATTGAGGGACTTGAGCAAAAATCTAATTCAGAGGCTGAAAAAGGACTGCAGATGCTGTTGGATTCTGACCACCCTGTACTCGAAGTGAATTTTCAAGAGTTACCGAATTCCAAATGGCGCGCTTTCAAATGTGTTGGAAAGTAGACATCCAGAGCTTTCCAGAAATATATAATAGTTCATACTTTGCTCGAGTTTTGATGACGCAAACTGGCATTCAAACGCCCATTCTCTGCCCTACTCTGAAGTTAAAATGCTAGAAACACGTTACAAACCAGAGTTAAACACCCAAACTGGCATAAAAGCTGGCGTTTAACTCCAAGAGAAGCCTCTACACGTATAAAGCTCTATGCTCAGCCCAAGTACACACCAAGTGGGCCCCGAAAGTGGATTTCTGCACCATTTATTAAATTCTGTAAACCCTAGTGGCTAGTTTCATTATAAATAGGACCTTTTACTATTGTATTAGAAACCTAGGGGGGATCTTGGTATCTATCTTTGATCAGTTTATGTGATCTTAGACTTTGGGGGCTGGCCTCACGGCCATGCCTAGACCTTCATCACTTATGTATTTTCAATGGTGGAGTTTCTACACACCATAGATTAAGGTGTGGAGCTCTGCTATTTCTCGAGTATTAATGCAAAGTACTACTGTTTTCTATTCAATTGATGCCTATTCTTATTCTAAGATATCCATTCGCACCCAAGAACATGATGAATGTAATGATTATGTGACACTCATCACCATTCTCGCTTATGAATGCGTGATTGACAACCACTTCCGTTCTACATGAAGACAAGCTTGAATGTATATCTCTTGGGTTTCTAATCAATGATTCACATTGACTCCCCTCTGACAATGGGGCATCTGAATCTGCGATTAGAATCTTCGTGGTATAGGCTAGAATTAATTGGCAGCATTCTTAAGATCCAGAAAGTCTAAACCTGATTGAGATTTACAAGGTGACCATAGCTTGCTTCAATCCGACAATCTCTGTGGGATCGACCCTTACTCACGTAAGATTTATTACATGGATGACCTAGTGCACTTGCTGGTTAGTTGTGCAAAGTTGTGAAAAAGAGTGATATTACAATTGTGCGTACCAAGTTGTTGGCACCATTGAGATCATAATTTCATGCACCAAACATCCAGAACTGGCGTTGAATGCCCAGAAAAGGGTAGGGTGATTCGCATTTGAAGCTTCAAGCCAGTGGGTCCCACAGAATCTCCACCTACCCTACCTATCATTCACTCCTTCCATTCTCTCTCCTACTTTTTCAACCTTGATTCCCACACCCTACTTTCACCCTTCCCAACACACATTCATCACTCATATTCCCATCACCTTTCCCTCTTCCCAAAACCCTTCATAAATCCCATTAGTTCCTTTTCCCAGCAAACCCACCCACTTCAAATTCAAACTTTCCCCTCCATTCTTCCCTCCCACATGACCGAATCCCTATCCCTCCCACCCCTATAAATACTCATTCTTTCCCTCATTCCAACTTACACCTTCATCTTACACTTCCTTTCTTCCCCCTTCACACCCATTTAGCAGAAGCCTCATTTACCTTCCCTTTTATCTTTTTCTCTTTCATCTACTCTTTTCTTTTTCTTTTCCACTTTTTGCTCGAGGACGAGTAAATTCCTTAAGTTTGGTGTTGGAGAGCTCCACATTTTGCTTTTTACTCTTTCTCTATGGCACCAAAAACCAGCGAATCGTCAAGGAAGAGAAAGGGAAAAGCTTCCGCTTCCACCTCTGAACCTTGGAAAACATGGAGATTCCTCATCAAGGCACATCAAGACCACTTCTATGATGTGGTGAGGCATAAAAAGGTGATATCTCAGGTCCCCTTTAGGCTCAAAGATGATGAGTATCTGGAGATCCTACAAGAAATCAGGAGAAGTAATTGGAAAGTTCTAGCCCATCCAATCTCAGTAGTTAGGACGTTAATGGTGCAAGAATTTTATGCCAATACCTGGGTTACTAAGAAGCACGACACCAGTGTGAACCCAGAGCCTAAAAACTGGCGCACCCTAGTGACATTGAGATTTTTGCTAGAAAAGAATTTATAAAAATATTCGCGTTGTAGATATAGCTTCTAAACTAACAGAAATCCCTTCGTACAAACGTTTTGGTTGTCACAAGTAACAAACCCCTAAATAAATTGATAACCGAAGTATTTAAACCCCGGGTCGTCTTCTCAAGGAATTGCAGGGAGGTGTGTTCTTATTATTGGTTATGAGTTTGTAAATTGGGGGTTTTAAGAATGAGGAACAATTATGATGAATGACAAGTAAAATAAATAATCAACTGTAAAGCAAACCCTTTGGCAAGGTATGAGAAATTGGAAGTCCAGACTTAGTTATTCTTATCAATAATAATGAAAGTTGAATCTTAATTCCACTTAGTTAACCTTTGCTAAAGCAAAGGAAAGTCAAGAGACTAATTAGTTTGACCTTCGAATCCTATTTATTTCCTAAGAAAAGGTTGGGATTATTGAAGTTCAATTCAATTAGCAAAGATAACAGTTATCAATTATGTTGAGCTAAGATAACTCCTGAGTTACTGATTTCTTAACCAAGACTAAAAAGGTGGAAAGCTGAATTGAAATCATAAATCTAAAAACATCTCAATAATGTATAATCATAACATGAAAGGTTCATAAGCCAATTGGGCAACACAAATCAAATACCAATAAAAGCATTAAAGTATCTAAGATAAGAGATAAATATAAAGTAAAAGAAATATTGAACATGATGAAGAGTCGAATTAAATCCTAATTTCTAAAAATCCTACCTAAATCCTAAGAGAGAGGAGAGAACCCCTCTCTCTCTCTAAAAACTATATCTAAAACTAAAATTATGGATTATGAGAGCATGACGAGTTTCTGCAAGTTCCCTGACTTTAACCTGTGTTTCTGGGCCGAAAACTAGGTTAAAATGCGGCCCAGAATCTCTGCTAGTGACTTTTGTAATTCTGCAGATCGCGCATGTCACGCGATCGCGTCATCCATGCGGACGCGTCATTCGTGTTTTTCCCAGCCACGCGTTCACGTTGTCCACGCTTACGCGTCACTTGTGCTTTTCCAATCTGTGCGGTCGCGTGAGTCATGCGGCCGCGTCACTACGAATTCCTTTCTTCCACGCGGTCGCGTCGCTGACCCGTATGCGTCACTTCTCGCTGGTCATCTCCTCAATTTCTTGTGTTCCTTCCATTTTTGCAAGCTTCCTTCCCAATCTCTCACTCATTCATGCCCTATAAAGCCTGAAACACTTAACACACAGATCAAGGCATCGAATGGTAATAAGAGAGGATTAAAATTACCTAAATTAAGACCAAAGAAGCATGTTTTCAATCATGTAATAATTTTAGGAAGGAAATATAAATGCATGCTAATTATATGAATAAGTGGGTAAAGACCATGATAAAACCACACAATTAAACACATTGTAAACCATAAAATAGTGGTTTATCAACCTCCCCACACTTAAACATTACCATGTCCCCATGCTAAACTCAAAGAGACCAAATAAATGAGTAGGGAAGGGCAAGACTCATGCAATGCAACCTATGAATGTGAATGCAACTACATGCTAAAATGGTTCTACCTACTTAGTGAAAAAGTAAATAAATCTTTCAAGAATAAATATGAACTGGATTTCACTAATTCAAATCACAAAATACAATATAAATAACTTGTAAGAAGAAGATAGCTCATAAAAGCAGGGAACATAGAATTAAGCACTGAACCCTTACTAGTAGTGTATATCATTCTAACTCTCAAGTGTCTAGGGTCAATTCTCTCTATTCTCTACTAATCTTGCTTTCTATAGCTTGCTCTTCATCTAACAATCAACAAAAATTTAATGCACCAATACACAAACCAAGAGGTCTTTTATGGGTTGTAATGGGGTTAGGTTCAAGGTAGGATTGTATTTGGCCAAGTGGACTAAAATTTGAATCCTTAATTAACATAAACTTTCCACCTAACTTAAGATAATCTATTTAATTAAAATACAAAATCTAACTTCCCATTAACTGTGCTTGCTACATATTTATGCATTCTAAGTTTTGAGTACAGCTCATATGCATTGATTTCACTTATTTATTTTGGGGCATTTTGTCCCCTTTTATTAATTGCTCTTTTCTTTTTCTTTTTCACTTTTTTTTTCAATGCATATAATTAAAGTATTGAATGCAATAACATGTGCTCAACCATTATTTTGCACATTTTCACTAAAGTATACAACACCCAATTATTCAAACCAAATATTTTCAAACCCAACTTCCCCACACTTAAATCATAAGCACTTTTACTAGTCTAAGCTAACCAAGGATTCAAATTAAGGACATTATTGTTTTCCGCTTAGAGTCAGTGATGAGCTAAAGTAAAGAACAAGGGGTAAAATAGGCTCAACATAGGTTTGCAAAGGATAATAAAAGGTAAGGCCATATGGGTATGTAAGCTCAGTGAAACAAGGCCTCAATCATATCAGTGCATGCATACATCAAACAATGAAAATATAGAATTAAGTAAGATAAAGATCACAATTTTAGAGAGAGAAACACACACCAAAAATAAAATATTGGTTGATAAAATGCAACCAATCAAATAGGCTTAAAATCTCACTGGTTTTGTGTGTTCGAGCTCTAAACTATGTTCCAAAATAATATTTCTTCAAACAAGTTTTTTTAAAAAGTTTTATTCAAATTAGTGAAATACTATAAAAATTTCTTGAAAAAGAAAATATTACTTTAACCAAGTGGTAAAATATGCACAAAAAAACAAACATGCAAATGCAACAATGAAAAACAAAAATTGGTGTTGAGAAGGGACTAACTAACCCTTGGAGATCGGTATCAACCTCCCCACACTTAAAGATTGCACCGTCCTCAGTGCATGCTAAGATGTGCAGGTGGACGGGTTGTTCCAACTGATGCTTCTCTCTAAAGATTGTGCAGATGGACTTGTCTTGTCTCCCCATGTAAACGTCTTCCGGTTCCACTCCGGGTGGCCATCCTGAAAGAAAAAAAAAGGAAGAAAAATAACCCAGAAATAAAGATAAGAAAATAAATGAAGTATGGATGAGTTAATGCCAAATGATAAAGGTCTCATTTACATGGAAGCTTCAACATGTACGTGAGAAAACAATAGAAGCCATGGCATGCCAGTGGTACAAAATGTACAACAATGGGGAAGGGAGTGGGTAATGAAAGACAATGTATGTTCATGTCAATTCAAAAGGAATACAGGTATCATAAAAGATTGGCATTGACAGAAAAATAGCATCACCCAACATTGGAAAACAAGTCACTAAAAATTATACCAGAAAAGAGGCAACAGTTAAATAAGAGAATCAACACCAAAGGAAAAATAATAAATTTAGAAAAGAAAAGAAAAATATGCACTAAATTAAAATGCAATGAATGAAATATGCAAATAAAATGAAAGATAAGAAGAATGAGAAGGGAAAGAAGTAAGTAAGAAAGGAGGGAGGGAAAAATTAGGATTGGGGAAGAAAAGATAAAATATTTTGGCATATGAGGTTAAGGTGTGCGACCTTGGTGACGCGGCTGCGTGGTGCGCAATAAGGTCAGGTGATGCGGACGCGTGGGTCACGCGATCGCGTCACTTGATTTGTGCTAGTGGCGTGAGTGCAGCCTCGTATTCGCACAACTCTCTGTTTGAAATCATTAATTGCCAAAAATTGGGTGACGCGATTGCGTGGGGCACGCGGTCGCGTGAGTGGCCATTATGAGGATATGACGCGGTCGCGTCGGTCATGCAGCCGCGTGGGAAGAATTGTGCGTTTAGCACCAATCCAACACCACTCTAGCACAACTTTCAGTCGTGCACCTTTTCTACGTCGAAGTCCAAGGCACGCGGCCGTGTGAGTGACGCGGTCGCGTGGGAGGCCAGTGTTCCCACTCGACGTGGACGCGTCAGCGACGTGGTTGCATGGGGTCAAGTTATGCTAAAGGCGTGCCTCCAGCCACGCTTTCGCGTTACTCTCTGTTCAATTCTTTTCTTCTCAACGCACTAGTGACGCAGACGCGTCAGCAATGCTGCCGCGTCGAGTGCAATTTTTTTATGCAAAATGCAGAATGCAATGCTTAATGTGAATGCTATGCATGATTCCAGGTTCAATAAAATAAAAGAAAATTCAAAAAAAATCAAACAAAACTAAATAAAAATGAAAATTGAAAAAAGGAACGATCATACCATGGTGGGTTGTCTCCCACCTAGCACTTTTAGTTAAAGTCCTTAAGTTGGACATTTGGTGAGCTCCTTGTTATGGTGGCTTATGCTTGTACTCATCCAGGAATCCCCACCAATGTTTGTACGTCCAATATCCTCTGGGATTCCAAACTTTGCTTGTGCACCCGTCTTCTTGTTGATCATCATGATTCCATCCGAGTAGCAAATAATCTGAATCCTCAGAGGAGCTGTCAAATAACTTTCTAGAATCCTCAGAGGAGCTACCAAATAACTTCCTAGACCCATTCAACTGAGCTCTACACCAACCTTTGCGTTTAAACTTTGAGCACATAACCATGTTGAACCTTGCAGGACAATACTTACCACTAACCATGTTCCTCTTACTCTTGATGCCACAGAGAGCTCTAAGTTGACCATCCGTCTCCAGTAGCCCATATTCAAGTGGGAAAGTAAAGGATAAGGATAGGAATTTTACCCACTTGAACGTTGTGTTGGACGGTAATGGTCTTGGGAGAGATATTTCTAATGAATTTGCAAGCTCCACTCCCTTGTGCTCTTCTCTGAAAACTTCCACCTCTTTGTAAGCTTTTTCAATCTCAACCTCTTCCTCTTGGTGGCTTTCTGCCAGTTCAATCTCTTCTTCATTACTCACCAAGGGCATGGGAGGTTGTGCCTCTTCTTCTTTAATCTCCATCTCTTGATTAACCTCTTCCAAGTCTTCTGTCATGACATGCCTTGGAGGTTGTACACCTTCCTCAACAATAAATTCAAATTCCTTAGAAGAGGGTTCTGTGACGTGAGGTTCTCGTGGAGGTTCTGCATCTTCTAAATCTTCAACCACTTCTTCCTCTGCAACTATTATGGCTTTCTCCACTTGTTCCAGTACAAAGTCATGCTCCTTATTGTCCACTGGAGTCTCTAGTGTCTCCTTCATGCTAAGTTCTTCATTAGATTCTCCACATGAAGCCATGGGGGTCCCTTGAGTGTCCGAACGTCTGGAAGGTAATTGACTTATTGCTTGAAATTGATCTACTGTTTCCTTGAAATGATTCCTTGACTCTTGCTCCTCCTTGATGATTACCTTTCCATGACAACTCCCTTCAATTACTCTTTCACCTTCAAGGGTCTCTTCTACCTTCACCTTTAGTGCCTCCTCTAGCTTCTTATGAAGTATGGGTTCGCGAAGACGATCCTCTCTCTCTTGTTCCATATCAATAGCATGATTGGGATCATCTTGCTCTTGGATTGATAGATGTGGGTGTTCTTCCGTGGATGGTGGTGGTGGGATAGGTGGATCATTATGTGGTTGAGATGGAAGTGCATTGGAGCTTGAGGGTTGAATATTGAAGGTATTTGGTGGTCCGATTTGGGTGACGAGAGCTTGTATAGTAGAGTTTAGATCGGCAAATGCTTTCTCCATGGAGGTTTGGGGTAGATAGGAGGGTTCATTTGTTGGGAGAAAGGGTTCATGGTAGGAAGGTGGTTCATCTTGATAATGATATGGAGATGGTGAATATTGAGGCGGTGGTTCTAAGTATGGCTCGTAGGGTGGTTGGTGTGGTGGATAAGGATTAGGGTCATATGGAGGTGTTTGGTGGAAAGAGGCTTGTGAGTATGGTGGTTTAAAGTTATGTTGTGAGGATGGTCTATAGGCACGGGGTGGGGCTTGTTGGTAGTTACAAGGTTGTCCACCATATCTTTCAGCTGGGTATGCATTGTAGAATGGTCGTTGTCCATGATATCTTGGAGGGTGTTGTTGCCTAAAGGGTTGATTAGATCCTCTTGGCTCTATCCATCCTTGATTGGTCTGACCTTGATGCATATTCCTACTGTGGTTTCTATTTCCTTCAACAAAGTTAGAACCAAACTCAAAGCAAGAGGGGTGAGAATTCATAGTAGATATCAGAAATAAGGGGGAAAAATGAGAAACAAATAAACAAGTAAAAGAAAAAAAATATATATATATATATATATATTTGAAAAATATTTACAATAACCAATAATAAGGCACACGTTTGCAATTCCCCGGCAACGGCGCCATTTTGACGTTGAGATTTTTTCTAGTAAAGAATTTATAAAAATATTCGCGTTGTAGATATAGCTTCTAAACTAACAGAAATCCCTTCGTACAAACGTTTTGGTTGTCACAAGTAACAAACCCCTAAATAAATTGATAACCGAAGTATTTAAACCTCGGGTCGTCTTCTCAAGGAATTGCAGGGAGGTATGCTCTTATTATTGGTTATGAGTTTGTAAATTGGGGGTTTTAAGAATGAGGAACAATTATGATGAATGACAAGTAAAATAAATAATCGACTGTAAAGCAAACCCTTTGGCAAGGTATGAGAAATTGGAAGTCCAGACTTAGTTATTCTTATCAATAATAATGAAAGTTGAATCTTAATTCCACTTAGTTAACCTTTGCTAAAGCAAAGACTAATTAGTTTGACCTTCGAATCCTATTTATTTCCTAAGAAAAGGTTGGGATTATTGAATTTCAATTCAATTAGCAAAGATAACAGCTATCAATTATGTTGAGCTAAGATAACTCCTGAGTTGCTGATTTCTTAACCAAGACGAAAAAGGTGGAAAGCTGAATTGAAATCATAAATCTAAAAACATCTCAATAATGTATAATCCTAACATGAAAGGTTCATAAGCCAATTGGGCAACACAAATCAAATACCAATAAAAGCATTAAAGTATCTAAGATAAGAGATAAATATAAAGTAAAGGAAATATTGAACCTGATGAAGAGTCGAATTAAATGCTAATTTCTATAAATCCTACCTAAATCCTAAGAGAGAGAAGAGAACCTCTCTCTCTAAAAACTACATCTAAAACTAAAATTATGGATTATGAGAGCACGATGAGTCTTTGCAAGTTTCCTGACTTTAATCTGTGTTTCTGGGCCAAAAATTGGGTTGAAATGTGGCCCAAAATCTCTGCCAGCGACTTTTGTAATTCTGCAGATCGCGCACGTCACGCAATTGTGTCATCCATGCAGACGCGTCATTCGCATTTTTCCCAGCCACGCGTTCGCGTCGTCCACGCTTCCGCGTCACTTGTGCTTTTCCAATCTGCGGGGTTGCGTGAGCCATGCGGCCGCGTCACTGTGAATTCTTTTCTTCCGCGCGGTCGCGTCGCTGACGCGTACGCGTCACTTCTCACTGGTCATCTCCTCAATTTCTTGTGATCCTTCTATTTTTGCAAGCTTCCTTCCCAATCTCTCACTCATTCATGCCCTATAAAGCCTGAAACACTTAACACACAGATCAAGGCATCGAATGGTAATAAGAGAGGATTAAAATTACCTAAATTAAGACCAAAGAAGCATGTTTTCAATCATGTAATAATTTTAGGAAGGAAATATAAATGCATGCTAATTATATGAATAAGTGGGTAAAGACCATGATAAAACCACACAATTAAACACATTGTAAACCATAAAATAGTGCATTATCACATAGTCAGGGAGCAAATCCTAGATTTCATCCCGAAAAGTGTGAGATTGATGCTGCGATTACCTCCGATGCAAGGTGACCCACACTTTTACACTCGAAGGGTCAACTATGAGCAATGGTTGGAGCAAGTGATTGCGAACATCTGTGTCGAAAGAGCTCAGTGGAGGAGGAACGCACATGGCAAGCCCTACCAACTAGGTAGGCTTGACCTCTAGCCCATGGCTAGAGGATGGTTGGAGCTTATTCAACACTCCATCCTCCCCAGAAGTAACCGATCTGAGGTTACCATTGAAAGGGCAGTGATGATTCACTGCATCATACTCGGGAATGAGGTGAAGGTGCACGAGTTCATTCCTCAGAAGATCTACAAGATTACAGAAAAGGCCTCCACCGAAGCAAGGCTAGTATTCCAGCACCTCATCTATATTCTATGCCATGCAACTGGAGTTGGCATAGCAGGAGACACCCTCATTGAGATGGACAAACCCATCAAAAAGAGAAGGATGGAGCATGTCAGGAAGCCTACACACGAACCACAGCACGAGCCTATTCATCCGCCTCCACAAGAGATCCTGGAGACGCCTCAGGGAACGTACTTCCCTCTCCGTGACTATTGGGATCAACTGACTACATCTCTAGGGGAACTTACTTCATTGGTGGATCAGCTAAGGATAGAGCATCAAGATCAATCAGCCATCCTCCATCAAATGATGGAAGATTAGAGGAGCATGAGGGAGGAGCAACTGATACATGGGCGAGACATTGAGGAGCTCAAATGCTCTAGAGGACTCCCCGGAGGGAGTATCATTCACCGTCACTGAGGTGGTTGATGTAACACCCTACCATACTGAGCTTTACGCTTAAGTCGTAAAACAGAGGTGGTGTGGTATTATGACCTCTAAAATAAAATGTGTACATGTAATAGCAGAAAGATTGTAATATACTAGGAGCCTTAAAGAATAGGGGAAATAATAATTGCGAAATAAAAGCGCAACGCTCAAGAAACGAGTTAACTTGCGTGCTAAGAAAATTATAACCATTAAACATAAGATTATAAAAGTAGGAATAGAGTGTCAAAGATACAAAATAACAAGCTCCTAACTCAGCCCGTGAAGTCAAGACTGGTCGGAGAATATTTACACACACACACACACACACACACACACACACACACACACACACACACACACACACACACACACATATATATATATATATATATATATATATCCAAAACACAAATGTAGATAAACAAAATCCTGCCTCTCCATAAACCTCTAAGAGGATCAAAAGAACAAGTTATGCGGAGAGAGAGAGAGAGGGCTAAGTACATATATATACATCAATGTACGACAAAATAACCCAGTAACTACTTCGCCTCAGGGGTCCAGACGCCTAACGAGATGCCTCTTGACCTGCATCTGAAAAACAACAACACAGTATGGAATGAGAACTGGAGGTTCTCAGTATGGTAAAGGTGCCACACACATAATATATAAGGTCCTGGGAATGCTAGAGGCAATCCTAGAACGCCGACACTCAGATTATAGAGCTTAAAGTATTAAACAGAAGCCATAACAGGTGGTTTTCTTAGAGTATCTAAGCCTAACTTAATTTAATCTTAAAGCTAGGTCCCATAATGCCATTCCTCCATACCTCCATCTCTGTTAGCATTTCACAAAAAGATAAACAAATAAAGACAAGCACAAGAAAGTTACAAATACTGTAGATAACAAATATACATTTAGCTTGGCAAGTATACTTAGGCACACCTAGTTAATGCACAAGCAAGTAATTCAAGTAGTATGCATACGATACATGCCTGTCCTATGGCTAATGAGGCTCATCTTTCGGTTATCCAGCCAACCCGATAAGTCCGAAAACCTTAAATTGTCCCTTGACGTGCATCCCCAAGAGTTTATGCATAGTTTTTTCTCAAATAATCAATATTTCTCAATTGGGGATAACATTCCTGTGAATTTATAAGTGCCCGGTCACCTTTACGTCGTAGGGTCAACAGAGTATCGAGTTTTTAACCTGGTAAACGTGGTGGCAAGCCACGGTACTTTATCCAGGGAACCTCGTATCTCAGATCATTTAATCAATCAAGCCTAGTATCATACATGATCATTCATTTAATTATCAAGCCAAATATCATACATGATCATCCGTAACGTTTCATAACCAATTCATCACTTTTCAGCTTTACTTCATCTCCAAATTACCTCCACTTCCTAGATTCATCTGATTATCAAGTGTAATACTACTGTTTATGGCTAAAGGAATAAAAATAAAGATTTAGATGTTTGAAATAGAGTTTAAAACTCAAAAATCATGTTTGTTGGAACAGGGGCCACACGTACGCGTAAGTGGGTACCTCAGGTCACGCGTACGCGTGGGTCACACATACGCGTGGGCATGCTTGCTGATGCATCACGCGTATGCATAGGGCTACTCACGTTCGTGCAACCAAACATCATCCCACGCGTACGCGTGCGCCACGCATACGCGCGGACGTACATTTTTCCAAAAAAAAAATAGCAGATCAACCAGAGAGCTGCAAATCCATAAAATTCAGCTGCATAGTCACATATTTTTCATCTAAACTTCCGACGAGCATAACTCAATCATTTTAAATCGGTTTCCTTCCGTTCTTTGAATGGCACAAATTTTGCGAGTCCAATTTTCATTTAAAACAAGTTAGAATCAATCTGGAGTTTCAAAAACCAAGTTATAGCCCACCGAAGTTAGGCCCAAAACCAAAATTTTGCAATTCTCTTCCAAAAGTAATTTTCAATTCAAAAGTTTTATTTCAGATACTTTCAAACCTATCGATTCAACACCACATACCTTTCCTCATTACCATGACAAGGACCACAATAATCATATTTCAAATCATCAACAAATTCACTATATCACCACTAATTCATCAAGCATCATCAACTATATACTTACATTCTCCAAACCATAATCAACAAGCTATTCAATTAACACTTACACCGAACCAAACCAACTAATTTACAAGATGCTAAGCAATAATTATATACACATTCGTTTCGACCTATCCTATGGTCATCTAGCCTAAATTTTCACAGAACATTATATATTAAATGCAAGAAACCTAAACTATACCTTGGCCGATTCCCACGTATTATCCAAGACAATTTTAATAAAAAGAACACAGCCCTCAAAAGCCCAATAAAATAGATTCCTCCAAGTTCCAATATTCACAATTTCAAGCTCCAATTATTTATTCACAACCTAATGCACATTCATAACACATATATACCCAATTTAATATCCAAAACATAAATTCAGAGAATTAAATAGGATTTATGATATTCTCACCTTACCCAAGCTTCACATAAGCAAGAGTGAACGTTTTCCTCAAGCTAATTGGATCCTAAAACATCAGAAATTAAAGAAATTCAACATCTCTTCCAATTTTTTAAAAAAATGGGGGAAAAGAGTGGCTGGGAATGATTAATGGTTTACCAATGAAATTGTTCTAGTAGAAACATAGAACTCGACGCGGTGGTTGCGTGGCCGCAAACGGTGCGGCGATCAGAGCTCGGACGGAGAAGTTACGGTGGGTTGAAATTTTCCTGAAGGATTCGGGAATTTTTTCGTTTCTCTTTTCCACTAGAAGCCTTCAGCTTTGTTTATGCTGAAATGAGGGAGAAGAAAGAGCTTGGGTTCATTTAATTGTTGAACCAGTTGGTCCCACGGGCCCAGTTTGAGCCCGGTTCAACCAGTTCATCCCGTTCGGTCCAATCTTGGACTGGTTTCTTCGAAATTAGTGTCAAAATTCTCGTTTCGATGAGCTCTTTCCTAATTCAATATAATATTCACATTTCTAACATTCTTTATTAAAAACAAATTTATCGACTAATTACTTACTAATTTAACGGGGTTTACATCCTACCCACCTAACAAAGAATTTTGTCCTCAAATTTCATATTCAGTTACCTGAAAAGAGATGTGGGTAGTCTTTTTGTATATCTGATTCGAGTTCCCAAGTATGTTCCTCAATACCAGCTCGACTCCAAGCTAATTTTACCAGTGATACTTCCTTACCGCATAATCGTTTAACGCTGGTGTCTTCAGTTCTCACCGAAATTACTGGGAGTGTTAGATCTTCTCTCACTTGGATTGGTTCTGGTTCTATAACATGACTTGCATCAGGAGTATACTTCCAAAGTTTTGATACATGAAACACGTCGTGCAAGTTAGAAAGATACGGCAGTAAGGCAATTCTATAAGCCATCGGCCCAGTTCTTTTCAGGATCTCAAACGACCCAATATAAAGGGGATTCAGTTTCTTAGTATTAATAGTTCTTCCCACTCCGATGGTTGGTGTTGTAACAACCCCGGTTTTCGAGTACGCGAGATCTTTTCTGAAAGTACGGAGAACTCTGGAGGATCAGTAAGGGGAGAACCTCTGATATATCATCAAGTATCTCACTCCTAATTGTCATTATGTCATCTTTAAGCTAGAACCATTTTTAGGCAAGCTCGATAACACGGTCATATAGAACCTAGTTTTTGAACCATATCGGTTAGGAGGTTTGATTCGATTTTTCATAAATAGTCTCAGTTTGATGAACCGGACCCAATTCATAAGAGAAGAGAGATAATAGGATAATATTATCATTATATTAGTATTAGAAGCTTCATAAATGATATTATAAGGTTACCTGGTCTATTTTAGTTAAAAACAGAAAATAGGTTTAACCGGGTTCACAGTTTACTGGTGTAGCTTAGCACTAGCACTGTCTGATGACTTTAGCAATGCTAAGGCCTCATTATACATTTTTTATTCTCACAATAAATATGTTACTAGTGTCATTTATGCTAGTAGCTCAGAAAATAATTTTTAGAGATGTTTTTACAAGTGTTCCGATACATCTAGTTTTAGTAGTTATACACCTGAGATATTTTAATATTATTTTAATCCACCTCCAAGCCAACCAATCACAACTCACCCAACACCCCCAAGACACTCCAAGGCTGGTCATTTACACCCTTTTGGCCGAAAATAACAAGAGAGAAACTTTCATTAACACTTAATCTTCAAAGCTTGATTTCTTCTGAACTTAAACTCAAATCAAAATTCCGATTTCACCAAAATGATCCTCTCTTCTTCCTCTACATAACCATATAACTTATCAAGGCTGGAAATAAGGTGAGATGGCTGTTCCTTTCCCCTTTCAATTCGGTTTTCAAGGAAACATGCTTATACATGTGTTTTCTTGATGTTCTTCCTTAGGAATCATGCTTAACTTGACTTGAGGGCCAAGAAATGTTAATTTCCAGCAAGTCTAAGGCGAGATATCCCTTCCTAACGTGCTAAGAGAGATTTGGTCAGTTGAGGGTTTGTGGATTTAAAGTTGTTCTTGATGTGATTTAGGAGGAAAAAGTGCTTTAAGAACACTTCAAAGAGTAACCGGATTTGGAGCAGCAAATCAAGGTAAGGTGTCACGAAATTAATCTTGATTATTTGTGTTTGAGTTTTGTGAATGTTGTATAATTTGGCTGTGCTAAAAATTGGTTGCATATATGATTGATTCTTGGTGAAAATTTGGTGAAATTTTGATGAAATTTGATGAAATTCAAGCTATGAATGTGTGTTCTTGTGGCTGCTGGAAAAACGAACCCTAGAGATTAAATTGAGGTTCAATTTATGTTTAAAACATGTAGAAAAGATGGGATTTTAGTGGCTGGATTTTATTTTGAATTTTGGTTAAAATCGGATGCTGAAAAGACTGAAAAACGGGTAAAAACAGAGAAAGAATCTGAAGAATTTATGAATAACATGAAGAACACTTTGAGTGTGATGAAGAACAATGAAGAACAGGCTTTATATCCTTAAAAGGTCAAGAAAGTAAAAATTTTGGTGTTTAAGGGGTTATTTAGTAATTTCTGTAAGTTAGGGTGGTTAAAGTAGAAATATTAAAAGTTACGGGTGGTAAAAAGTGAATTTTAAAGGTTAAAAGTAAAAGGTAAGTTAATTTTCGAAAATTAATAATAAAATAATAAATAATAATAAAATATTAAATAATAATATTTAATTAAAAATAATATTTTAATAAAAATAATAAAATAATGCGGAAAAGGCAGTTTTCTTTAAAAGCTTTAGAAAGACAGCTTTAAGCGCAAGATTTCATAATTACCTTCATAAGACACTTAGGGAGTGGTAAGAACATATTAGTGCAAAGATAAATAAAAGATAAGTAGTTAAAGAAAAGATAAAAATCGAAGTAAAAGTCTGTAAAGTATTAATGACAGAAAAATAGACAGAGACTAGCGAATGAACTAGGGCAACATAGTTAGTCTTTGAGTTGCGACTAGGGTTAGGTATTGTATGAAAAGTTTAACTGTTTCAGTATAGACTTAATGAACATATACTTGGGACAGGCTAACTATTCATACCGAAATTTACCTAAGCTTTAAATACATACGTTAAACAGAGAAATCAGAGAAAAGTAAAGAGATACAGAGAAGAGAGTAATCAGAGCAGAGTAAAGAGAAAAAGAGAAAAGAGTAGTATGATAAAAAGTAGAGGACCTGTTGAAGGGTCTTTTGTTGCTTAAAGCAACCCAAGAGGTGCTTGTTTGTTTATTTGTTGCATTAAGACAACTCCAAAGTTATTTGTTTGTTCATCTGCTGCATTGAGGCAATCAGATAGATGGTGGTGCGACCACTGAGAATGCTTTCCTGCGGTACCGATCCATATTTTAATTCTGTAAGGCAGAGGGGTTATTTCCTGCTACAGAAGTACCGTGACCACCTGTTTTATTTCTGTAGTGGCAGAAGGATTATTTTCTTTATACAGAAGGTGTGTCGGCATACATCCATGCAGTGGCAGATGTGTTATTTCCTGCGTGCAGTGGACCCTGTGGTGGCAGAGGGGTTATTTCCTGTACACAGTGGTATAGCCAACTGGAAAGCCATACACGTTTCAACGGCTTCGGGTTACGTCGGGAGCGGCTAGAAACTGACAGATGAGCTCATTACCTGCACTAGGACAGACATGCATCATACTTGGTTGTGCATTTTCTCTATTATGATTGTTGCATGAATGAACGCATTCTTTGTTTGTATTCGATTCTCTGTGTTTATGTCTATGTTTTACTTTCTTGTATTCTATTGTTTGTGATCTATTTTCTGTTTTCTCTATTTTCTCTATTTATCTGTCTTCTGTTTACTACTTCTCTATATTCTGTTATTCGTCTGCCAAACAACACAGAATTAATGAACTTAACTAATAACCCTGACCCTACTAAGAACTCCCCAGTTCTTACCCCTTCTCTCTCCCTTCTCTCTCTAGATGGAAGCATGAGTACCCTCCCGTAGTTCGCTGATGACCGTCCGTAAAGAGGATTCCGCTCTAGGTAGTCTTCTGGGTCTAGGGAGAATCTCGTTCTCTGTTCATATGTATATACGATGAGACCAGCCAACGTCTGCATCCTGTTTGTACGCAAACTTTAACCTAAATCTTGTGTACAAGACTCTTGTTATGTGGCTACTTGATGAGGTACTAGAGTGACGTCATATGGCAATGACTGATCGTGCATAGGAGTGATAGACCACCTTCCACCTTTTGATAACGTTCCACCTGACTTGAGTTTTGAAGACTTAGAACGTACTTTCCCTCGCTTTAGTAGTTTAGAGGGACTAGGTGAGTATAGAGTCTAGGCTAGCCTAGGTGCCAGTTTAGGGACTTCTTGAACAGGTCAGGGCCTGGGATATATATATATATATATATATATATATATATATATATATATATATATATATATATATAGTTATTATCTAGCTATATCTAAGGGTGTTCTAACTAATAGTCTATACTCTAATAAAGGCTAAATCACCGAATGTTGTCTATTACTTGTGATGTATTTATGTGTGGTTGTATATAACTATTTTATCTATTATTATTTGTGAATTGATTATAAATGATTCTGTTTATTAATTCAAACGTTTTCAAAAAAAAGTACCTCGCAAACTAACTACATTTTTAACAATGAATCAAGCTCGTATAATAAATAATAGATAATAAATAGGATGACAAATTGGTAGCACTCAGTTTTCGGTGTGTCCTAGGCGTACTGAAAATTGGGTCGTTACAGGTATAACCTTCAGAAAGACATACTCCCTTCTTCAAACTCCAAAGGCTTTCGCCTTTGATTAGCGTAACTTTTCTTACGGCTCTAGGCTATAAGCATTCGGCTACAAATCTTCTTTATCTGCTCAATAGTTTCAACTATCATCTCAGGCCCTAATAAACTTCTTTCTCCAGTTTCATACCAACATAGCGAAGATTGACATTTCCTGCCATACAGAGTCTCATATGGAGCCATTTCGATGCTCGCATGGTAGCTATTGTTATAAGCAAACTCCACTAATGGCATATACCGATCCCAGCTTGCCGGCTGGTCCAAAACACAAGCTCTTAGCATATCCTCCAAGGTCTGAATGGTTCTTTCTGATTGACCATTTGTCTGAGGGTGATATGCAGTACTCAAACTCAACTGAGTCCCAGATGCACGCTGAAAGGCTCCCCAGAACCTTGATGTGATACAAGAATCTCTGTCAGATATAATGGTAGAAGACATGCCATGCAATCTAACAATCTCTTTGATATACGTTCGAGCTAATTCCTCCATTGTACAACTTATTCGAATGGGAAGAAAGTGAGTTGATTTTGTGAGTCAATCCATAACTACCCAAATAGCGTCACAACCAGATCGGGTTCTAGGCAAACCTGTCACAAAATCCATTGCAATACTCTCCCATTTCCATTGTGGAATTTCTAAAAGCTGAAGGGTCCCTGATGCTCTCTGATACTCGATCTTAACCTTCTGACACGTTAAACATTTAGATACATGCAATGCCACATCATTCTTCATTCCTGGCCACCAGAACAACGCTTTCAGATCTTGGTACATTTTGGTGCTTCCAGGATGAATTGAGAACCCGCTCTTTTGAGCTTCCTTCAAGATACTTTGTCGCAGGTCTCCGATATTTGGAACAACGATCTGGTTCTTGGACCTCCACAAACCATCCTGACCTTCTAACACTCTCCACTATTTTCCCTATTCAACCGCTGGTAATACCTTACGTAACGCTTCACTATCTCGATGAGCCTTCAGAAGTTCTGATTTAAAATCACTTAAAATCTGCAACTGACTCAAACACAGAATTCCAGATTCTTTCCTAACTTCTAGGTTCAAACCTTGAAATGCCTTTAATAATTCTTCTTCCTATAGCATCATCCAAGCTGCATACAAAGACTTCCGGCTCAAGGTGTCTGCCACAATGTTCACTTTTCCTGGATGGTAATTCAATTTGAAATCATAATCTTTCAAAAGCTCCATCCACCTCCTCTGATGCATATTCAATTCTTTCTACTCAAAGAGATACTTCAAACTCTTATGGTCTGAGAAGACATAAAACTTAACGCCATAGAGATAATGCCTCAAAATTTTCAAAGCAAACACAACAGCAGCAAGCTCTAAGTTGTGAGTCGGGTAGTTTATCCCATGCGGCCTTAACTTCCGTGAGGCATATGCCACAACATTTTGATGCTGCATTAGAATGCACCCCATACCCTTTAATGATGCATCACAGTACACTTCAAATGGTTCACTTGGTTCAGGCAATACCAACACGGGTGCAGTAGTCAACATGTGCTTCAATGCTTGAAAACTCTCCTCACACTCTGGAGTCCAGGAAAAAGACGTATCCTTCCTAGTCAACTTAGTTAAAGGTAATGCGAGCTGTGAAAATCCCTTAATGAATCTCTGATAATACTCCACCAAACCAAGGAAACTCCTGATCTCCGTCACTAAAGTTGGTCGCTCCCAATTCATCACTGCTTCTACCTTAGCAGGATCCATAGCTATTCCCTGCTTGCTGATTACGCGACCGAGAAACTTCACCTCACTCTTCCAGCACTCGCATTTAGATAACTTAGCATATAATTCCTGTCTCTCAGAATTCGCAGCACATTTTGCAAGTGGTCAGCATGCTCCTCCTCACTCTTTGAGTAATCAAGAATATCATCAATGAAAACAATAACAAACTTGTCTAGGTACAGCCAGAAATTCCTGTTCATATAATCCATGAATACTGCCGAAGCATTAGTCAATTCAAAAGACATCACCGTATACTCATAATGACCATAACATGTCCTGAAAGTAGTTTTTGGAATATCTTCATCTCTAACCCTTATCTGATGATACGCTGATCGCAAATCAATATTAGAAAACACACTGGCACCTTGTAACTGATCCATTAGGTTGTCGATTCTAGGCAGCGAATATTTATTCTTCACAGCGATCTTATTCAATTGCCGATAATTGACGCCCAAGTGTATACTCTCGTCCTTCTTCTTTACCAGTAACACTGGCGCTCCCTACGAATAAACACTTGGTCAAAAAAAATGCTTACCCAATAGATCTTCCAACTGAGCTTTTAGTTTAGCCATTTCTAAAGGTGACATTCTATAAGGAGTAATCAAAATCGGACCGGCTCCAGGCACCAACTCAATTGCGAATTCAACCTTCTGGTAAGGTGGGAATTCATTAATATCATCCGAAAACACATCTGAAAATTCACATACAATCGGAATCTGCTCTAAACTCTGATCATCACCTAATACTATGGCAGTTAATAACATAATTCCATGACATTCAATTCCAGAACAATTTACTATCACAGAGTTCAAATAGTAACTGTTCACCACAACCGGTGCTTTTGACCCTTATGGCATAAACTGTACTGACTTCTCAAAATAATCAAGCAAAACATGATTCTTGGATAACCAATCCAATCCCAAGATGAGATCAAGACCAGTCATCGGTGAACAAATCAAATCATGCACAAATTCACGCTGTTGTATTCGAAATGGAACTTGTGGACATCCTAACCTAGTCACTGATAAACCCCATTTTTAGGAGTTATCTTGTGCTTCATTTAGGGGACTTTATAACCCTTTACCCACATTTATCCAAGGAAATAGCATGGTTTTGTGATTCTCCCTTAATTTGTGCCCAAGTTTGAAAACATGCTTTTAGATCTTTAATTTCATAATCTTTATTCACCTTTGATTCCACTAGATGCCTTGATGTGTGTGTTAGTGATTTCCAGTTGAAAAGTCTTTGAATGGATCGAAGGAGTGAAGAGGAAAGCATGCAAAGTGGAGAACACATGGAAAAAGCCAAAGATTTGGGTGCATCTATCCACGCGCACGTACATCGGACGCGCACGCGTGGATCTCGAGAACTGAAGGGACGCGCACGCGCACTGTACACATACGCGTCCATGCTGGAATATAATTTTTAAGTGAAAATGTGCCTAGCGAATTATGAGAGGCTGTGGGGCCCAGTTGGCAACCAACTTTGGTGCCAAAGTGCTTTAAAAGGGCCAAGGATTGAAGAGCAAAGGGGGATTCCATCATTTTACACACATTAGGATTAGGATTAGTTAGTTTAGAGACAGAAGATCTTACTTCTCTCTAGAATTAGGATTAGGTTTAGATTAGAATTTCTAGATCTAGGTTTTAATTCATGTTCTCTTCTACTTCTACTTCTCAATTCCCTGTTGTTACATTCATCATTCTTTTATACTTTTGTTGTAATTTCCTTTATGTTGCTTCTATGCTTTGTTGTAGATCTACTCTTGTTCCTTCTCTTTTCTTTCAATTCAATTTGAGGTAATTCATAATAATTGTGTTTCTTTTGATTTGTTGTTGTTTAATTCCTTACAATTGAGTAGTGTAGATATACTTTCCTTGCAATTTTACTATGCTTTCCTTTCGTGCCTTCCATTTGTTTGTCAAAATGCTTGGTTAGATTTTAGAGTAGAATTTTATGTTCTTAGCTCTGGAAGGTAACTTAGGAACTCTTGAGTTACTAATGTCCAAGTAATTGATGATCGGGAGCCGTTGAGTCTAGTTCTCACTAATTGAATTAGTGGAGAGTTAGGACTTATGGACTTGGATTGATATAGCTCATTTGACTTTCCTTTACTAGTTAGAGGATGATTTAATGGGATTGATCCTTGCCAATTCTCATGTTGTGGTTAGTGATTAGGATAGAGATCCTTGACCACCAAACCTTACCAAGACCTTTTTGTTATTTGAATTTTCTTAACATTTATCTTTCATGCCTCTCATCAAAAACCCCAAAATATGCCCCATAACCAATAACAAGACACTTTATTGCAATTCCTAGGGAGAATGACCCGAGGTTTGAATACTTCGGTTTATAAATTTTAGGGGTTTGTTACTTGTGACAAACAATCTTTTGTATGAAAGGATTATTGTTGGTTTAGAAACTATACTTGCAATGAGATTTTATTTGTGAAATTTTAAACCGTCAAAAATCCGATCATCAAAATGGCGCCGTTTCCGGGGAATTGCAATGGTGTTATATTATTGGTTATTGTATATATGTGAATATTGTGAATAACTTGATTTTTGGATTGCTTGTTAGCTTTTTGCTAGGTTTAGGACTTTGTTTCATCATTTCTTATTAGCTTTTGTTTCTTATTTTTTCTTTCCATTATGAATTCTCACTTTAGCTATAAGTTTGGTTCTAAATATGTTGTAGGAAATGAAGATTTCAATGAAGATATGTATCAAGGATGGGACAACCAAAGGTGGGAGGAGCTATATGCATATGATCAATCCTCATGGCAACAACCTCCACCAATGCACTATGAACATGAGTCATTCTATGATGCATACCAATTAAATGGCTATGGTGAATCTCCTTGTGACTTTCAAGAACCACCACCATATGCCTATGAGCCATGTCCTCAACATAGCCCTCAACCATACTCACAAGCCTCTTTTTACCAAACACCTCCATATGACCCTAATCCATATCCATCACACCAACCACCTTTCGAACCTATGAGCCATACATAGAACCACCCGAATTCCAATGTAATTACTTCTAAGATCCACCACCTTCACACCCTTACCAAGAAGAACCACCTTTCTATCATAAATCCTTTCTCCAAAATAATAAACTCTCCTATCCACCCCAATCTCTAATGGATGAAACCCTTGGTGTTCTTCTTCAAGGGAAAGATGAAATGAAAAGGGATGTGCAACAATTTATAGCTACCTTGACCAAGGTAGTAAGCCGATTAGCCTCCCAATGCTTGAATATTCAAGGAACTCCCATAGCTACATGTGAAAAATCCAAGGAAGAGTATAGCATGAAGGAGAGATTAGAAACTCCGGTGAAGAAGGAGGAATTTCTACGTTGTGTTAGAACAAGTAGAGAAACCTATGATTATTGAAGAAAAAGAAGAAGTGATTGAAGAGTTAGGAGATACGGAACCTCCATGGGAAGCTAAAATCATGGAAAGTTCCTCCAAGATTGAATTTGATGTTGAGGAGGAATGTGCACAACCTCTAAAACAAATTTTGAATGAAGACTTGGAGGGAATGAAGCAAGAATTGAGTTCCCTTGGTGATAAAGATCATGCATCCAATCTTCTTGGTGAAAAATCCTTTGAATTTGAAGAATCTTCTCCCAATGAGATAGGAAGCAATGTGGAGGTAGATTTCTCTAATCCTCCCATTTATGATTTGATTGATATAGAAGAGTTAGATGAGATTGATGAACAAAGGATTGAAAGTGAAGAAGTTCGTGAAGAGGTGGAAGTGGTCAAGGAAGAACATAAGGGAGTAGAACTTGCAAGGACACTGGAAATACCTCTCCCCAAGCCATCACCATCCATCCTTTAATTCAAATGGGTAAATTCCTTATACATAAGCTTTATTACCCCTCTTAAATATGGTTTACTTGAGACGGATGGACAACTTAGACATATTTGTGGCTTTAAGAGTAAAAAGGAGATGGTTAGTGGTTGGAAATATCATTCTAGGTTCACTATGGTTACATGTTCAAAGCTCAATTGCAATGTTTGGTGTAGAACTAGATTGCTTGGGTCTAGGATGATGTTTGGTCACTTTATTGAGAGTTCACCTTGTCTACCACCCATATAGAATAATGATAATTAACTTGAAGATGGGTGTGGAAATAAGATATGGGATCCGGAAATACATGAGGATCAACTTTGGGAGCCCATGGTTTGTAGAGAACTCCATCAAGGCTTGAAGATAGTAATTTTGAAGAATGGAGCTTATTGAAGACTCAAGCATTAAAGGATGTTCCAATATGAATTTAAGCACAAGCCACCTTGAGAGGAGCTCCCCATAAGTCCAACTTAAGGACAATAAACAAAAGTGCCAGGTCGGAGAGACCCCACCATGGTAAAATCTTTTCATTTTCTCTTTTTTAAATATTGGTAAAATTAGTTTAATTGCATGTTTTGTTTAGTTGGTTGAGTTTTGTTGGTAGTTTAGTATGTTAAATAAGGTTTTATGGTGTTTTGGTAGCTCTTTGGAGGTTTGGAATGCTTGGTTTGGTGCAAAAACATAGACAAATTTTGAAAAATAGAGCACCAATCCACGCGTACACGCGATGTACGCATACGCGTGCCCCAAGCATTTTCACCCATCCACGCGCACGCCTACATGACTTGTACGTGTGGATGTGGAAGTTTCACCCCTCCAAACATTGACCCGAGAGTTGCGCCTGCATCGCGCGAACATTATGCCTCTGGCACAAACCAACTCATGCGTACGCGTACATCACGCATACGCGTCGATTCTCTCTAGCACAACCCACGCGTACGCGTGACATACGCATACGCGTCGCGTCCCATTTCACCACCACCCACACGCACGCGCACAAGACGCGTACGCGTGGATCACCTTTTCTCAACACTCTTCTTTTCTCATCTTCTTTCCATTTCTTTCCTTCTCCTTTCTTCTTCCCCTCCCCTACCCCTCATCCAACACTTCCAAACACCAATTATAACCATATTTTTTAGTTAGGTAGTTAGTTAGTTATTTAATTAGTTAAATTTTCATTTCTTCTTCTCTTTTTCATACTAAGTATTGGATTACTAATCTTGTTTACCGTTCATTGCTTCTAATCATTGGTAGTATGTTATTTTAACATCATCTTTGTTAATTCTCATTGTTGGATTCTATTGTTGAGGTCACAATTCCGTACTTGGTTTTGAGTTATTCATGTTTAACTTTTGTGAATACCAAGTGAATGACATTGCCTTCAAGCATTCTAAATCTTCTTGAATTGCATGATTTGGCCACCATGCGATTTGAATCATTTTCTTTGATTAGGCAATTTATTGATTGTGGATGTTGTGCATTTACCTTAATACATTGGGCTTCTTGATCATATGCATCCATATATATTGCTTGAATGCTTTCATGCTTCTTTATCGCTTGTTTGGTTTTCTTAAACTACAAGTTTAAAGTACTTTAAGCACATTAGGATGAGTGAGGTGCATGTTCCTTTTTGTGCAATTGTGACTGATGAGCGGATAATTTATACGGTTTTGGTATTGTTTTAGGTAGTTTTAGTATGTTTTAGTTACTTTTTAGTATATTTTTAATAATTTTTTGAAAAAATCACATTTCTGGATTTTACTATGAGTTTGTGTATTTTTCTATGATTTCAGGTATTTTCTGGCTGAAATTGAGGGACCTCAGCAAAAATCTGATTCAGAGGCTGAGAAAAGACTGCAGAAGCTGTTGGATTCTGACCCTCCTGCACTCGAAGTGGATTTTCCGTTGCTATAGAAGCCCAGTTGGCGTGCTCTCAATTGCATTGGAAAGTAGACATCTTGGGCTTTCCAGAAATGTATAATAATCCATACTTTGCCCGAGATTTGATGGCCCAAATTGGCGTTCAAATGCCCACCAGAGACCCTTTTCTGGCGTAAAACGCCGGAACTGGCCCCAAAACTGGAGTTAAATGCCTAAACTGGCATCCAAGCCGGTGTTTAACTCCAAGGATGGCCTATGCAAGTGAAGGCTTCAAAGTTCAGCCTAAGCACATACCAGGTGGGCCCCGAAAGTGGATTTCTGCACTATCTGTACTTAGTTACTCATTTTCTGTAAACCTAGTTTACCTATTTAGTATAAATAGCACTTTCTACTATTGTATTGGAGGTCTTTTTTCTTTTGGAACATCTTTGGATCATCTTTTGATCTTGGGATCACTCTTGGGAGGCTGGCCATTCGGCCATGCCTAGACTTTCTTCTCTTATGTATTTTCTACAGTGGAGTTTGTACACCTAATAGATTAAGGTAAGGAGCTCTACTGTTCCTTATGAATTAATGCAAGTACTATTATTTTTCTTTCAATTCATGCCTATTTTTTCTCCAAGATATACTCTCGTACTTAATTCAGTTAAGTCAGAATGAAGGGGTTGACCCATGACAATTACCCACTATCTTCGTTACTCGCTTAAACAAGATCCACGTGCCTGACAACCACAAAGCGGTCTATATGATGTTCAATGTAGTCATTGGACGACAGTCGGAGTATATTCTCCTGGGTCTCTGATCCACGGATTCGCATCATCTCTCCTGACAACAGAGCATCCAAATTTGTGATTAGAACCTTCGTGGTATAAGCTAGAACCAATAGACAGCATTCCAGAGATCCAAACTCACGACTGTTGGGCGCAGTGATAGTGTGCAAAAGGATCAAGGGAGATTATTCCGACACAAGTCAGAACCGACGAGAAATCCGATAGTTGATAAGCCGTACAGAAACCGTAGCCGGACTATTTTCACTGAGAGGATTGATAAACCCCAATTTCGTGGTTTATCTTATGCTTATTTTAGGGGATTTATTCATCTTTTCCCACATTTATTCGATAAAATAGCATGGTTTTGTAATTCTCCCTTGAATTGTGCTTAAATGTAAAAACATGCTTTTCAGGCCCTTAAATTGGTGATTTTAACTCACTTTAATTCTATTCGATGCCTTGATGTGTTTGTTGAGTGATTTCAGGTTCAGAAGTCAAGTATCGGATGGAAGAAATGAGGAGAAAAGCATGAAAAGTGGAGAATGCATGAGGAAACAAGAATTGGGAATGCATCGATGGGCGCGCACACGTACAAGGCGCGCACGCGCAAAAGTAATTTCACATAGAGACGCGCACGCGTACATGACACATCCACGCGGATGAGGAAATATTCAATCAACCCGCACGCGCACATGGCGCGTACGTGCCAATACTCTCACGTGACTCACTTAAAGGCAAAACAATGGGGGCGATTTCTGAGCAGCCCAGGCCCAATTACAACCTGTTTCTGAGTGTATTTCATGCAGAATTGATGCCCAAGCAAAGGGGGAGCAATTGTTTTGTAGTTTTGGCATCATGTAGGTTAGTTCATAGAGAGAAGCTCCCTCTTCTCTCTAGAATTAGGTTAGGTTTAGGAAATTTCCATCTTAGATCTAGATTCAATTACATGTTTTCATCTTGTTTCTTTTATGATTTCTTGTTCCTACTATTTGATTCTCTTAGTTTTCATGTTAATTTCTCTTTTATGTTCATGGATGCTCTTGTTGGATTTGATTTACTTTTAGTGCAATTTAATGTTTGATGTTCTTTTATTGTTGATTTGAGTCGTGATCTCATTTTCCTTGCAATTGGTAGTTGTTAGATTTTATCTTTCCTTGCAATTTACCATGCTTTTCTTGTATGCCTTCCAAGTGTTTGACAAAATTCTTGGAAGGATGTTAGAGTAGATTTTGAGCATTCTTGGCTTGGAAAGAGTAATTAGGCAATCTTGAGTCATGAAAACCCAACTAATGTTGGTGATCTAAAAGATAAATTCTTGTTTATTATTGTGATATGATTGATTAGTCTTGTTTGACGTTCTCCCTATGTGAAGATAACATGATACCTTCTTCCATTTGTTGGAGTTGACTAAATAGGATGAATTAATCATCGTATGACTAGGATAGAAAGCCTATATTCTCAATCCTTGTCATGGATGTCTCTTTTGATTACTTGCTCTCTTTAGTTACTTGCTTGATTTACTTTTCTTGCCATCTACTTTCTTGTCCACTTATTTTATTGCCCTTTTATAAATCAATCCCCCTTTTCCCCTTTATAGCCAATAAGCATACACTTCATTACAATCCTCATGAGATGACCCGGAGTTTAAATACTTCGGTTAATTTTCATTGGGGTTTGTACTTGTGACAAATCAAAATTTTTGATTGGGAGAATTATTTGTTGGTGTAGAACTATACTTGCAACGAGAATTTAATTGGGAAATTCTATACCGACACGACAAAATCCTCTTAAATCAAGGATCATACAGCTTGCCATGGAAGGGAGGACGTAGGATTGGATGAAGACAATAGGAAAGCAGAGGTTCAGAAGCAACAAAGCATCTCCAAACGCTTATCTGAAATTCCCACCAATGAATTACATAAGTATCTCTATGTTATTTTCCGTTTTATTTATCTTTTAATTATCAAATTCTCATAACCATCTGAATCCACCTGACTGTGATTTACAAGATGACCATAACTTGCCTCAAGCCGTCAATCTCCGTGGGATCCACCCTTACTCACGTAAGGTATTACTTGGATGAACCAGTGCACTTGCTGGTTAGTTGTGCGGAATTGTGAAAAGTGTGATCACAATTTCGTGCACCAAGTTTTTGGCGCCGTTACCGGGGATCGTTCGAGTTTAGACAACTGACGATTCATCTTGTTGCTTAGATTGGGTAATTTTATTTTATGTTTAAGCTTTTTATTTTTATTTTCAAAAAAAATACAAATTTTTTTTTTAAAAAATCATAAAAACCAAAAGAATTTATGTGTTTCTTGTTTGAGTCTAGTGTCAAATTTTAAGTTTGGTGTCAATTGCATGTTTCTGATTTTCTTAAGTTTTCGAAAATATATGCATTGTGTTCTTCTGTGATCTTCAGGTTGTTCTTGATGATTTCCTTTGTTCAATCTCATGATTTTCTTGTTTTGTGTTTTATGTTGTTTTTCATATGCATTTTCGAATTCATAGTGTCTAAACATTCAAAATTTCTAATTTTGGTGTCTTGCATGTCTCTCTTTTCTTAAAAATTTTCAAAAATATATTCTTGATGTTCATCATGATCTTCAAAGTGTTCTTGGTGTTCATCTTGACATTCAAAGTGTTCTTACATGCATTAGTGGTTTGATCTTAAATTCTTATGTTTTGAGTCATTTTGTATTTTTCTCTCCCCTTATTAAAAATTCAAAAAAATAAAAAATATATATCTTTTCAAGTAAATAATACAGAGAAATGAAGATTCAGAACATAAAGAAGAAGAATCACAGAGAAAAAGAGCTCACTGGTAATAAAACGCCAGTAAAGAGACACTTTGGGCGTTAAACACCAGAATGGCTATCATTCTGGATGTTTAACGCCAGTAAAGCTATCATTCTGGGCGTTAAACGCCAGAATGGGCAGCATTCTGGGCATTTAACGCCAGAAATGGCATCATTCTGGGTGTTTAGAAAAATGCCCAGTAAAGAAGGATTCCTGGCATTTAACGCCAGTCAGGGTATCTGGCTAGGCATTAAATGCCCAAAGAGGCAGCCACATGGGCGTTAAACGCCCACAATGATATTCATTCTGGGTGTTTAACGCCAGGATGACACAAGGGAGGTAATTTCATTTCCAATTCAAATTGTTTTCAAATCTTCATATTTTAATTCATAATTTTAAAATCTTATCTTTCCACATTTTCAAAAATCCTTGCTAACAATTAATTTTTTGATTCAAAAAATTGCAAGTTTGTTACTTTCTTGTTAAGAAAGGTTCAATCTTTGAATTTTAGAATCATATCTTTTAAGTTCTTCTTAGTCAAGTCATCAATTTTAAAAATCAAATCTTTTTCAATCATATCTTTTTAAATTTTGATTTTAAAATCTTTTTTCTAACTTCTTATCTTTTCAAAATTATTTTTAAATCTTTTTGAACTAATTACTCTTGCTTATCTTTTTCAAAACCACCTAACCACTTTTCCACTTCCAATTTTCGAAAATCACTAACCACTTTTTCAAAAATCTTTTTAATTAACTAATTGTTTTAGTTTTAATTTTCGAATATTCTCTTTCATCTCTTTCTATTTATTTGCTAACATTTCTCCTCTACTTATAATTCGAACCCTCTTTCTCCCTTTGTGTTCGAATTCTTCTTATTCTCTCTCTTTACCTTATTCCTCTATTCTTCTTTTTTTCTGACACATCAAGGAATCTCTATACTGTAACACCCTGGAGAGGACCTTACAGAGAATTTCGAAAAAGAAGCAGACATGGCAGCCGAACCCAACAACAATGTTAGAGATGCAAGGAAGATGCTTGGTGACTATACTGCACCAACTTCCAACTTCTATGGAAGAAGCATCTCAATTCCTGCCATTGGAGCAAACAACTTTGAGCTTAAGCCTCAATTAGTTTCTCTAATGCAGTAGAATTGCAAGTTTTATGGACTTCTATCGGAAGATCCTCATCAGTTCTTAGCTGAATTCTTGCAGATCTATGATACTGTAAAGACAAATGGGGTTGATCCCGAGGTCTACAGACTTATGCTTTTCCCTTTTGCTATAAGAGACAGAGCTAGGATATGGTTGGACTCACAACCTAGAGAAAGCCTGAACTCTTGGAAAAAGTTGGTCAATGCTTTCTTGACCAAATTTTTTCCACCTCAAAAGATGAGCAAGCTTAGAGTGGAAGTCCAAACCTTCAAACAGAAGGAAGGTGAATCCCTCTATGAAGTTTGGAAAAGATACAAGCAATTAACCAAAAGGTGTCCTTCTGACATGCTTCCAGAATGGAGCATTATATGTATATTCTATGATGGTCTGTCTGAATTGTCCAAAATATCATTGGACCATTCTACTGGCAAATCTCTTCATCTGAAAGAAATCCTGTGAATGATGGGATGACTCAGAAGAAAAGAGTTCTTGAGATTAATACTCTGAATGCCATTAATGGCTCAGAACAAAATATTGACTCAGCAAGTCAATACAATTTCTTAGAATTTAACTGGATTGCAAGCTGCATCCGGTAGTGCTAAAGAAGACTCCTCTGAAGGAGAAGCTTATGACCCTGAGAATCCTGCAATGGAAGAGGTGAATTACATGGGAGAATCCTAGGAAAACACCTATAATCCTTCATGGAGGAATCATCCAAATTTCTCATGGAAGGATAAATAGAAGCCTCAACAAGGCTTCAACAACAATAATGGTGGAAGAAATAAGTTTGGCAATAGCAAACCTTTTCCATCATCTTCTCATCAACAGACAGAGAATTATGAGCAAAGCCTCTCTGGCTTAGCAAACAGAGTTTTTGATCTATCTAAAATCACTCTCAGTTTCATGAATGAAACAATGTCCTCCATCAGAAATTTGGAGGCACAAGTGGGTCAGCTGAGTAAAAGAGTTACTGAAACTCCTCCTAGTACTCTCGCAAGCAATAGAGAAGAGAATCCCAAAAGAGAATGCAAGGCCATAACTATAACCAAAATGACCGAACCTGGAGAGAGTGAAAAGGCAGTGATTCCCAGTGAGAAAGGCCTCAAGGGACGTCCACTGACCAATAATAAGTTCCCTATTGAAGAACCAGAGGAATCTGAGGATCATACAGAGACCATAGAGATTCTATTGAACTTACTATTGTCATTCATGAGCTCTGATGAATATTCTTCCTTTGACAAGGACGAAGACACTGTTGAAGAGCAAGTTTCTCAGTATCTAGGAGTAATCATGAAGTTGAATACCAAGTTATTTGTTAATGAGACTTGGAAGGATGAACCTCTATTTCTCATCAATGAACTGAATACATGGATTCAGTAGACATTACATCAAAAGAAACTAGATCCCGGAAAGTTATTAATACCTTGCACCATAGGCAGCATGAACTTTGAAAAGGCTCTGTGTGACCTAGGGTCAGGTATCAACCTCATGCCACTTTCTGTAATGGAGAAACTAGGAATTTTTGAGGTACAAGCTATAAGAATCCCACTAGAGATGGCAGACAAATCAATGAAACAGGCATATGGACTTGTATAGGATGTCTTTGTGAAGGTTGAAGGCCTTTACGTCCCTGCTGACTACATAATCCTAGACACTGGGAAGGATGAGGATGAATCCATCATCCTTGGAAGACCCTTCCTAGCCATAGCAAGGACTGTGATTGATATAGACAGAGGAGAGTTAGTCCTTCAATTGAATGAGGACTACCTTGTGTTTAAGACTCAAGGATCTTCTTCTGTAAACATTGAGAAGAAGCATGAAAAGCTTCTCTCAATACAGAGTTAGACAGAGCCCTCACACTCAACTTCTAAGTTTGGTGTTGGAAGGCAACAACCTTACTCTAAGCATCTGTGAAGCTCTGTAAGAGCTTCCTGTCAAGCTATTGACATTAAAAAGTGCTTATTGGGAGGCAACCTAATTTTATTTATCTATATTAATTACTTTTTCATTTTATTTTCCATTGTTATTATATATCTTCTTTAGGTTGATGATCATGTGGAGTCACAAAAACAGCTATAGCATTAAAGCAGGAATCAAAAATAGCATAAAAAAATAGCACACCTTAGATGACGAGCTTACTGGCGTTTAAACACCAGTAAGGATAGCAAAATGGGTGTTTAATGCCCAGTCTGGCAGCATTCTGGGTGTTAAACCCCATAAATGGTAGCCAGACAGGCGTTTAACGCCAGAAAGGGGCATCAGCCTGGCGTTTAACGCCATAAATGCTATACAGAGGGCGTTTAAACACCAGAAATGTACAAGGATGAGAAATCCTTGACACCTCAAGATCTGTGGACCCCACAGGATCCCTATCTACCCCAACTCACTCTCATTCCTCTTCACACCTTTCCATAACACTCTTCCCCAAATATTATCCACCTATCAAATCCTACCCTTTTCCCCATAATCTCTTCACCACTCACATCCATCCACTATTTCAGATCATACAACTCACCTACCCCCACCCACTCAAATTTAAACCATTTGCCTCCCAAATCCAACCCCTATCACACGGATTCCCTCTCCTCCTTACCCTATAAATACCCCTTATTTCTCCTTCATTTTCACACATCACAAACACTCCCAACCCCCCTTAGCCGAACCACTCTTACACCTCCATCTCCTTCATTTCTTCTTCTTCTCCTCCTTTATTTCTTCTTTTGCTCAAGGACAAGCAAACCTTTTAAGTTTAGTGTGGGAAAAAGTGTTGCTTTTTGTTTTTCTATAACCATTAATGGCACCTAAGACCAGAGAAACCTCTAGAAAGAGGAAAGGAAAGGCAAGAGAAAGGTGATCCCCGAGGTCCCCTTCAAGCTCAAAAGAAGGGAATATCCGGAGATCCGACAAGAGATTCGAATAAGAGGTTGGAAAGTTCTCACCAACCCCATCCAACAAGTCGGAATCTTAATGGTTCAAGAGTTATATGCTAATTCATGGATCACTAAGAACCATGATCAAAGTATGAACCCAAACCCAAAGAATTGGCTCACAATGGTTCGGGGGAGATACTTGGATTTCAGTCTGGAAACTGTGAGGTTGGCATTCAACTTGCCAATAATGAGAGGAGATTCTCATCCTCATGGACATTTGTGTGGAAGGAGCCCAATGGAGGAGAGACTCCAAAGGCATGCCGGTTCAACTAAGAAGGCCAGACCTCAAACCCGTAGCAAGAAGATGGTTGGATTTTATCCAACGCTCAATTATTCCTACTTGCAACCAGTCCGAACTAACTGTGGATCGAGCTATTATAATCCATAGTATCATGATTGGAGAGGAAGTGGAAGTTCATGAGATCATACCTCTAGAACTATACAAGGTGGCTGACAAGCCTTCCACTTTAGCAAGGTTAGCCTTTCCTCATCTCATCTGTCACCTATGCAATTCAGCCGGAATTATCATAGAGGAAGACATCCTCATTGAAGAGGACAAGCCCTTACTAAAAAGAGGATGGAGCAAACAAGAGAGCCCACTCATGGACATCAACAAGAGCATGGGGAAGTCCTTCATCAAGAAATCCCTAAGATGCCTCAAGGGATGCATTTTCCTCCATACAACTATTGGGAGCAACTCAGCACCTCTTTAGGAGATTTGAGTTCCAACATGGAGCAACTAAGGATGGAACACCAAGAGCACTCTATTATCCTCCATGAAATTAGAGAGGACCAAAGAGCCATGAGGGAGGAACAACAAAGGCAAGGAAGAAATATTGAGGAGCTCAAGCACTCCATAGGATCTTCAAGAGGAAGAACAAGCCGCCGTCACTAAGGTGGACCCGTTCTTTAATTTCCTTGTTCTTATTTTTCTGTTTTTTGGTTTTTATGCTTTATGTTTTGTCTATGTTTGTGTCTTTATTACATGATCATTAGTGTCTAGTGTCTATGTCTTAAAGCTCTGAGTGTTCCATGAATCCTTCACCTTTCTTAAATAAAAAAATGTTTCTATTTGCACAAGAAAAAGAACTACATGAATTTTGAATTCTATCTTGAAATTAGTTTAATTATTTTGATGTGGTGGCAATACTTTTTGTTTTCTGAATGAATGCTTGAACAGTGCATATTTTTTATAGTGAAGTTTATGAATGTTAAAATTGTTGTATCTGGTGGTAATATTGGAAAACAAGATGCTTAGGGTCACGGCCAAGACTTATAAGTAGCTGTGTTCAAGAATCAACATACTGAACTAGGAGAATCAATAACACTATTTGAATCTGAGTTCTTATGGATGCCAATCATTCTGAACTTCAAAGGATAAAGTGAGATGCCAAAACTGTTCAGAAGTAAAAAGCTACTAGTCCCGCTCATCTAATTAGAACTAAGCTTCATTGATATTTTGATATTTATTGTATATTCTCTTCTTTTTATCCTATTTTGTTTTTAGTTGCTTAGGGACAAACAACAGTTTAAGCTTGGTGTTGTGATGAGCGGATAATTTATACGCTTTTTGGCATTATTTTTAGGAAGTTTTAGTATGTTTTAGTTACTTTTTAGTATATTTTTATTAATTTTTATACAAAAATCACATTTCTTAACTTCACTATGAGTTTGTGTATTTTTCTGTGATTTCAGGTATTTTTTTGCTGAAATTGAGGGACCTGAGCAAAAATCTGATTCAGAGGCTGAGAAAGGACTGTAGATGCTATTGGATTCAGACCCTCCTGCACTCAAAGTGAATATTTTTGAGCTATAGAAGCCCAATTTCCGCGCTCTCAATTGTGTTGGAAAGTAGACATCTTGGGCTTTCCAGAAATGTGTAATAGTCCATACTTTGCTTGAGATTTGATGGCCCAAATTGGCGTCCAAACACCCATCAGAGACCCTTTTTCTAGCGTAAAATGCCAGAACTGGCACCAGAATTGGTGTAAAACGCCCAAACTGGCATCCAAGATGGCATTTAACTCCAAGGATTCCTTATGCATGTGAAAGCTTCAAAGCTCAGCCCAAGCACACACCAAGTGTGCCTCGGAAGTAGATTTCTACACTATCTGCACTTAGTTACTCATTTTCTGTAAACCTAGTTTACTAGTTTAGTATAAATAGCACTTTCTACTATTGTATTGGATGTCTTTTCTCTTTTGGAACATCTTTGGATCATCTTTTGATCTTGGAATCACTCTTGACCTTCTTCTCTTATGTATTTTCTACGGTAGAGTTTCAACACCTCATAGATTAAGGTGAGGAGCTCTACTGTTCCTCGTGAATTAATGCAAGTACTATTATTTTTCTTTCAATTCACGCCTATTTCTTCTCCAAGATATACTCTCGTACTTAATTCAGTTAAGTTAGAATGAAGGGGGTGACCCGTGACAATCACCCACTATCTTCGTTACTCGCTTAACCAAGATCCGCGTGCCTGACAACCACAAAGTGGTCTACATGATGTTCAACGTAGTCATTGGACGACAGCCGGAGTTGTGAAAAGTGTGATCACAATTTCGTGCACCAGTGACCGAGCTTTCTATGTTAGTGTGTGTGCTCTAAACCGCGCGCAACTAAGATGCACACTTACTTTTATGAATGTCATAACTTATTCACTCACCTTATTCAAAGTGATTCACCTCATTCCAACAATGTATGCTTCCTTGCTTTTGTATTTTCTTACCTTATGGTGTTATTTTCTACTTTTCATGATATGATGCACCATAAGCAACAAAGGAAGCAGAAGAAAGAACACACAGCACCGGTTGATCGACCAGCTGAAGGTAGCAACTTAGAGAGTCGCAGTACCCGCTTACTCATCTTAGCATGCACCGAGGATGGTGCACACTTTTAAGTGTGGGGAGGTCGTCCGACCGTTCAAAATTCTTGGGTGACAAATTCCTAATCCCAACACTTTTGCATATCATTTTAGGTCTTTTAGGATTTTTAGTTTCATTTCCTTAATTCTTGCATAAATATACATAATAAGCTTAGTCAAAATAATGAGATTTTTCAAGATTTCTATCTATAGGACACCTCAATTGAATTGAGTGAAAACCTTTCGTAGAACTTGCTTGAATTATATATATTTTGTAGATCATGTTTTTGAGCTAAGAACACACAACCTAGTGAGTTTTGAGCCTAATGGTGTGGTTACATCTTATAACCACTTATTTTCCCTTCTTGTGTGCATTATTCTCTTCCTATGATTGTAATCTTTGATTTATTTGATTTTTTATGTCCATTGTTTTGTGTATTCATGCACTTATATGATTGAGGCCATTGTTTCATTTAGCTCACTTACCCAAATAGCCTTACCTCATATCCTCCATTGTTAGCCACTTTGAGCCTACGCTTAACCCACTTGCTCTTAATTTAGCACATTAAAAGCCTAAAAGCAAAACAATAACAAATGTCCTCAATTTGGATCTTTGATTAGCTTAGGCTAGTGTGTGTGAGTATCATTCAAGAGTGGGACATTGTTTGGGACATTGTTTGGGAAAAAGGGTGTGTTTTTTTTGTTTTTGTTGTAAATATTGAGAATTGGGTACATACTCATGTATTAATCAAATGTTAGACCTTATGCATTGATGTTCTTGTATATAAGTACACCAAAAAGAAAAAGAAAAAAGAGAAAGACAAAATAAAAATAAAAAGAAAGAAAATATAGAAAAAGAAAGAAAAAAATGAAAAGAGAAAAAAAGAAAAAAAGAAAGAATAAAAATGGGACAAAATGTCCCAAAGTAAAGTTCAAAAAGAATCAATGCATATGTGTTGTGAAATGAAAAAGGAAATGCATGAGTATGTGAAAAAGTGAGGAATGGGTAGCTAGGTTAGAACTTAATTGTATAGGTTGTCATAGGTTAGGTGGGCAAGTCTAGGTTAATCAAGGATTCAAATCTCAAGTCCACTTGACCAAATATGCATCCTACCGTGACCCTAGCCCCATTATAACCTAAAGAAAAGACCTCAAGATATTTGTATGCATGCATGAAATAAATGTCGATTGTTAGAAGAAAAACAAATCTTGGAGAGTATGATTAGGGGAGAATTGAGTGAATCAACCCCAAACACCGAGCGAATAGAGTGCAAAGACTTCCGGTGAGGGTTCGATGCTCAATTACATGCCTCCACCTATCATCATTACTTTTCATGCAAGTTTGTAAAAATATTTAATAACTCAATTCAATTGTGAATTTGATTTGATTGCTATCGCTTTAGCCCTTAAGCTCATACATGTCTCTTGGGAATTGAATTATTTTGACCCAGCACTTGCATTCATGTAGATAGTCGCATATAGTTTAGTATGCATATAGTTTATTCACATTGAATAAGTGTTGATATCCTTTGTTCTCTCTTGGTTTAAGCATGAGGACATGTTTGGTTTAAGTGTGGGGAGGTTGATAAACCCCATTTTTAGGATTTATCTTGTGCTTCATTTAGGGGACTTTATAGCTTTTACCCACATTTATCCAAGGAAATAGCATGGTTTTGTGATTCTCCCTTAATTTGTGCCTAAGTGTGAAAATATGCTTTTAGATCTTTAATTTGATAATCTTTATTCACCTTTGTTTCCACTAGATGCCTTGATGTGTGTGTTAGTGATTTCTGGTTGAAAAGGCTAGGAATGGATCAAAGGAGTGAAGAGGAAAGCATGCAAAGTGGAGAACACATGGAAAAAGCCAAAGATTTGGGTGCATCTATCCATGCACACGCGCACTGGACGCACACACGTGGATCTCGAGAACTCAAGGGACGCGCACGCGCACTATACGCGTTCGCGTCGATGCTGGCACATGATTTTTAAGTGAAAATGCACCCAGCAAATTCTGAGAGGCTATGGGGCCCAGTTGGCAACCAACTTTGGCGCCAAAGTGCTTTAAAAGGGCCAAGAATTGAAGAGAAAATGGGGATTCCATCATTTTACACACATTAGGATTAGGATTAGTTAGTTTAGAGAGAGAAGCTCTCACTTCTCTATAGAATTAGGATTAGGTTTAGATTAGAATTTCTAGATCTAGGTTTTAATTCATGTTCTCTTCTACTTCTCAATTCCCTGTTCTTACATTCTTCATTCCTGTATTCTTTTGTTGTAATTTCCTTTATGTTGCTTCTATGCTTAGTTGTAGATCTACTCTTGTTCCTTCTCTTTTCTTTCAATTCAATTTGAGGTAATTCATAATAATTGTGTTTCTTTTGATTTGTTGTTGTTTAATTCCTTGCAATTGAGTAGTGTAGATATACTTTCCTTGCAATTTTACTATGCTTTCCTTTTGTGCCTTCCAAGTGTTTGTCAAAATGCTTGGTTGGATTTTATAGTAGAATTTTATGTTCTTGGCTTGGGAAGGTAACTTAGGAACTCTTAAGTTACTAATGTGCAAGTAATTGATGATCGGGAGCCATTGACTCTAGTTCTCACTAATTGAATTAGTGGAGAGTTAGGACTTATGGACTTGGATTGATATAGCTCATTTGACTTTCCTTTACTAGTTAGAGGATGATTTAATGGGATTGATCCTTGCCAATTCTCATGTTGTGGTTAATGATTAGGATAGAGATCCTTGACTACCAAACCTTGCCATGACCTTTTTGTTATTTGAATTTCCTTCCCATTTATCTTTCATGCCTCTCATCAAAAACCCCAAAATATGCCCCATAACCAATAACAAGACACTTTATTGCAATTCCAAGGGAGAACGACCCGAGGTTTAAATACTTCGGTTTATAAATTTTAGGGGTTTGTTACTTGTGACAAACAATCTTTTGTATGAAAGGATTATTGTTGGTTTAGAAACTATACTTGCAACGAGATTTCATTTGGGAAATTCTAAACCGTCAAAAATTCGATCATCAGTCACCATAGCTTCATGAGCAGCATTATGCACTTTCAAATCATAACCTAAAACCACCATTCTCAATCCTAACTCATTAGCCTTTTCAAATGCAATAAATTAATGAGTTGCTCCTGAATTAAATAAAGCATTTAAGATTTTGCCAGATATTTCATAGTTACTTCTAATCAGTGTCTCATATCCCTCAACACTTGCTGCAGAAGCGGTATACACTCTCCCTGGCTGCTGTACCCTACCAGTCTCATACTTCTTCTTCACCGGACAATTATTCGCCAAATACCCGGGCTGTCCACAAAAATAGCATACCCCAAGTCCTGATCTACACAGTACTCCAGGATGATACTTTCCACACTTCTGACAGTTCAGATCCTACTGTGGTTGCTTCCCAAAACTTCTTCCCTGATTCACATTAGTATTCGGCCTTCTATAATTACCCTAACCTCAATTCTGCTGCGAAACAAAGTCTCCACGCTTGAAATTCCTACCTCTCAGAGCAAAGTTCTTCCCTGAAGGCCTCTGAAAAGGCACCCTCAAACTTCCTTTCTCTGTTGCCACCTTTCTCACACATTTCTCAGCCACCCTGCTCTTATTCACTAATTTAGAAAATACTCTGATTTACATTGGAGCAATGAAGCTCAGAATATTGCTCCAAAGACCTTCCTCTTATTTAATACATTTTCACTCAGCGAAGTCCTCAGGTGCACCTTAACAGATATGAGAAAAGCGATATAACTCCTCAAACCTATTAGTATACTCAGTAACAGTTATCTGGCCCTGCTTTAATTGCATCAATTCAAGCTCCTTGCCATTTCTGACTGAATTAGGAAAGTATTTCTTATAAAACTCTGTCCAAAAAACCTCCCAAGGTGTCGCAACACCATTAGGCTACAGGATACGTCGTGTTCCTTGCCACCAATACTGAGCCTCACCTTGCAGCTGATAAGTTCCAAACTTAGCCCATTGCTTTTCAGGAACCTGTTGAGCCTGCAATGCCTGTTCCATAGCTTGAATCTAATTATCTACAACGGTGGGATTTGAGGTTCCCCTGAAAGTCAAAGAGCAAACTTTCAGAAATGTAGCAAGTGTAATAGGGCCATCCTCATCATCCCATGATTACCCTGGTTTATCTCATTACCCAGTGCCTCGGCTGTCACCTACATAGCTGCAGCCATATTCCCCAGGGTAGCCATAAAGTCTAATGAATCATTCCCTGCCAGACCAGGTGTACCGGTGCCTATCCTACCTCTACCTCGCCCGCGACCGCGTCCACGAGTCGGCATCTGATTCCTATACACACCAAAAAAGTGGTATTAAGTTGATCAGTCTCAATATCACAGGTCTAATGCTTTAAGTTCCAAATGCATGCTCAAAAATTTTTATGCCATATATATTAGTCAGATATCCTAATAGCACATAGACACAAACACAAAGAATGCACAAAAGCATAATTAGTTCGTCTTTCAGGCTCTATAGGAACGAACTGCTCTGATACTATAATGTAACACCCTACCACACTGAGCTTTACGCTTAAGTCGTAAAACATAGGTGATCTGGTATTATGACATCTAAAATAAAATGTGTACATGTAATAGCAGAAAGATTGTAATATACTAGGAGCCTTGAAGAATAGGGGAAATAAAAAACGCGAAATAAAAGCGTAACGCTCAAGAAACGAGTTAACTTGCGTGCTATGAAAATTATAACCATCAAACATAAGATTATAAAAGTAGGAATAGTGTGTCAAAGATACAAAATAACAAGCTCCTAACTCAGCCCGCGAAGTCAAGACTGGCCAGAAAATATTTACAGATATATATATACATATCCAAAATCCAAATGTACATAAACAAAATCTTGCCTCTCCATAATCCTCTAAGAGGATTGAAAGAACAAGTTATGCAGATAGAGAGAGAGAGAGAGCTAAGTACATATATATACATCACTGTACAATAAAATAACCCAGTAACCACTTCGCCTCAGGGGTCCAGACGCCTAACGAGATGCCTCTCGACCTGCATCTGAAAAATAACAACACAGTATGGAATGAGAACTAGAGGTTCTCAGTATGGTAAAGGTGCCACACACATAATATATAAGGTCCTGGGAACGCCAGAGGCAATCCTAGAATGCCAACACTCAGATTATAGAGCTTAAAGTATTAAACAGAAGCCATAATATATGGTTTTCTAAGAGTATCTAAGCCTAACTTAATTTAATCTTAAACCTAAGTCCCATACTGCCATTCCTCCATACCTCCACCTCCGTCAGTATTTCACAGACAGATAAATAGATAAAGGCAAGCACAAGAAGGTTACAAATATTGCAGGTAACAAATATACATTTAGCATGGCAAGTACATTTAAGCACACCCAGTTAATGCACAAGCAAGTAACTCAAGTAGTATGCATATGATGCATGCCTGTCCTATGGCTGATGAGGCTCATGTGTCGGTTAACTAGCCAACCCGACAAGTCCGAAAACCATATACTCTCCCTCGACGTGCATCCCCAAGAGTCTATGCATAGCTTTTTCTCAAATAATCAATATTGCTCAATGGGGGTTAACATTCCTGGGAATTTATAAGTACCCAGTCACCCTTACGTCGTAGAGTCAACATAGTATCGAGTTTTCAACCTGGTACACGTGGTGGCAAGCCACGGTACTTTATCCAGGGAATCTCGTATCTCAGAACATTTAATCGATCAAGCCCAGTATCATACATGATCATTCATTTAATTATCAAGCCAAAAATCATACATGATCACCCGTAACGTTTCATAACCAATTCATCACTTTTCATCTTTACTTCATCTCCAAATTACCTCATCTTCCTAGATTCATCTGATTATCAAGCGTAATACTACTATTTATGGCTAAAAGAATGAAAATAGAGGTTTAAAAGTTTGACATTGGGTTTAAAACTCAAAAATCATTTTTGCTGGAACAGGGGCCACGTGTACGCGTGGGAAAGTACAAATGCAGCTCGCGCGCGCTTCTCCTAGTCACGTGTACGCGTAAGTGGGTACCTCATGTCACGCGTACACGTGGGTCATGCATACGCATGGGCATGCTTGCTGATCCATCACGTGTATGCATAGGGCTACCCGCATTCGCGCAACCAAAATTCTATCCCATGCGTACGCGTGGACATACGTTTTTCCAAACAAAAAATAGCAGATCAACTAGAAAGCTGCAAATCCATAAAATTCAGCTGCATAGTCACATATTTTTCATCCAAATTTCTGATGGACATAACTCAATCGTTTTAAATCATTTTCCTTCCGTTCTTCGAATGGCATAAACTCCACGAATCCAATTTTCATTTAAAATAAGTTAGAATCAATCTGGAGTTTCAGAAACCAAGTTATAGCCCACCGAAGTTAGGACCAAAACCAAAATTTTGCAATCCTCTTCCAAACCTCATTTTCAATTCAAAAGTTTCATTTCAAACACTTTCAAACCTACCAATTTAACACCACATACCTTTCCTCATTACCATGACAATGACCAGAATAATCATATTTCAAATCATCAACAAATTTACTATATCACCACTAATTCATCAAGCATCATCAACTATATACTTACATTCTCCAATCCATAATCAACAAGCTATTCAATTCACACTTACACCAAACCAAACCAACTAATTTACAAGCCGCTAAGCAATAATTATATACACATTCGTTCTAACCTATCCTATGGTCATCTAGTCTAAGTTTTCACAGAACATTATATATTAAATGCAAGAAACCTAAACCATACCTTGGCCGATTCCCACATATTATCCAAGGCAATTTTACTAAAAAGAACGCAGCCCTCAAAAGCCCAATAAAACGGCTTCCTCCAAGTTCCAATATTCACAATTTCAAGCTCTAATTATTTATTCACAACCTAATACACATTTTAATATCCAAAACATAAATTCGGCAAATTAAATAGGATGTCCTCACCTTACTCAAACTTCACATAAGCAAGAGTGAACATTTTCCTCAAGCTAATTGGATCCTAAAACTTCAGAAATTAAAGAAATTCAACATCTCTTCAAATTTTTTCAAAAATTAGGGGAAAAGATGGCTGGGAGTGATTAGTATCTTACTAATGAAATTATTTTGATAGAAACGTAGAGCTCAACGTGGTGGTCGCATGGCCACAAACGCTGCGGCGATCGGAGCTTGGACGGAGAAGTTACGGCGGGTTAAAATTTGCCATAAGGGTTTGGGAACTTTTTTCGTTTCTCTTCTCCCCTAGAAGCCTTCAGCTTCATTTTTGCTGAAATGAGGGAGAAAAAAGAGCTTGCGTTCATTTAATTGCTGAACCGATTGGGCTCATGAGCCCAGTTTGAGCCTGGTTCAACCGGTTCGGCCTGTTCGGTCCAATCTTGGACCGATTTCTTCAAAATTAATGTCAAAATTCTCGTTTCGATGAGCTCTATCCTAATTTGTTATAATATTCACATTTCTAACCTTCTTTATTAAAAACTAATTTATCGACTATATACTTACTAATTTAACAGGGTTTACAGTAGAGTTTTATTCTCTTTCCATTTATGTTATTTCTATTTTCATTGTACTTTATTTTATCATCTATTTCCTATTCTAGTGTATGATCACGTTCAGTATTTTGTTCCCTTCTAGTACTATTTTCATTTCTTTACTTTGTTATAAGATATCTCACGTATCCCTCAGCAAGCTTAAATGAAACATTTATTAAAAAAAAAGCAGTAAAGTTACATAAGATTTCGAGTTATATCATAAGCTATTCCAATTACTTAAGATGTGGTGGCCTTATCTTTATTTTCTAAATATATGAATAAATTGTGGATAATTGATCTTGAAGTTGAGTATGTTGGCTCTTTAAGAACAATGAATTTAGAGAAAAATTATGGATTCTCTGAAAAATAAAAAACATTGATTCTTGAAGCAAAAGAAACAGCAAAAAGAAAAAAAGAACAAAAAAGAAAAAAGAAAAAAATTAAAAAGAGCAAGGATCCAAGGCTTTGAGCATCAATGGTTAGAAGGATCAAAATTGGCCTAAAAAGCTCAAATAAGTTGTTATCCCTAACTATATGCTTGTGGTGTGAAGGTGTTAAGTAAAAAGCTAGAGACTGAGCATTTAAAGTTGTGATCCAAAGCTAAGAGTACGCTTAAGAACTCTAAGCACCACTATCTGGGAATTTAAGCAAAGCTAGATTCGAATCCAAAGGGTTTCTCTAGTTAAGTGCTTGTGGCATTTATGTATCCGGTAGTAATACTTGAAAAGAAAATGCTTAGAGTCATGGCTAGGCTAAAAAAGAAGCTATGTTCAAGAATCAAGAAAAATTAAAAGAAGAGAATCAATAATATCATCCAGATTCTAGTTCCAAAGGATGCCAATATTTCTGAGCTTTAAAGGAAAGTGAGATGCCGAAGCTATTCCGAAACAAAGAACTCATAGCCCCATTCAATAATTGGAACTGAAATTCATTGACAACTCTGTGACCTTATGTATTTTTCTCTTCTTCTAGTCCTATCTTGATTTTGGTTGCTTGAGTACAGGCAACAGTTTAAGTTTGGTGTTGTGGTAAGTGGATATCTTATACACTTTTTCATAGAATTTTCATAGTGTTTTTAGATAGATTTTATTAATTTTATTATGTTATATTATGTTTTAGTGCAAAAAAATCATATTTGGATGCTACTTTGAGTTTTGGTGTTTTTCCTATGATTCTAGGTGATTTTTTGGTGAAATTAGCAAGATTAGCAAAGTCTTGTTCAGAGATGAAGAAAGGATAGCAGATGTCAAATCCTGACCTTCGTGCATTCCAACGAGAACATCTTGAGCTACTGAGGTCCAATTGAAGCGTTCTCAATGGTGTTGGAAAGCTAACTTCCAGTGCTTTCTAGAAATATATAAAAGTCTATACTTCTCTTCCAGATCACTACCCCTAACTGGCATTGAACGTCCACATCTAGAGTTCAATGCCCAAGAAGGATCAAAGCCCAACGTTGAACGCCCAAGATTGGCGTTCAACGCCATCAAGGAACCAAGGGAGCACACACTCACCCCCTAACTGGCGTTCAATGCCCATAATCCAAGTTGAACACCAGGAATGCACGAAGCACAAGACCAAAGTGGGCCCAAATTGGATTTCAGCACTCTTTAGCTTACTTTCGTTTATCTTTGTATATTTTAATTTTAAAATAACATCTTTTAAGGTTAGCATCTCCTATTTAAAGAGGAGATCACCTAGGTCTAGGCAGAGTGAGAATATTACTTTCAGACCTTAGTTTTCTCTATAAATTATGAGCAACTAAACTTCCTAGGTTAAGGCTAGGAGCTCTGCTGATTCCTATGGATTAATATTATTACTTTTTTTTCTATTTCAATATATGTTTGATTCCATTCTATGATGTATTTTCGTTCTTCATCCAAATGATACTGGGTATGTCCCATTTTTACATTAGTTCTTGCGAGTCCTAACCCGGATCGTATTAAGCTAAAGCTTGAGAATACATCACTTGAACCAATAATTCATCTAGGCTAATCTAGGATATATGACATATAATCTGGTTTGTTATAGGTGATGAGGTTTTGGTGGCGCTAAGGCTAGAACATTGAGTTTCATTCTTCAATCCGGAAGATTTGACGTTGTCTGTGGCGTTTTGAGTAGGATCACAAAGGAGGATGAATTGCATGAGCTTCACCCTCGTTCATATTGAATGACTATTGACAATGGCATTTGATATGAATTAGAGGAGATTCACTTGATGAGAGGACATGAGTTAATCACTTACAGCTTTGCCATAGAACGAATCATCCATTGTTAAAATAGTCAGTAAGAAGTATTAATCCAGAAAGATAAAGCATCTCCAAGGCCTTAACTATTTTCTCATTATTGTTTCTACATCCATCCTTTACTATTTTCTTTATTTTCTTGTTTATGCGCCTACAATAATAACCACTATCTTTCTATTCACTTGACTAAGATCTACAGGATAGCCATTGATTGCTCAATCCAACAATCCTCGTGGGTTCGACTCTCACTCACCTAAGGTATTACTTGGATGACTCGGTGCACTTGCCAGTGAAGTTGTGTGAGTTCAATTTCATGCACCCCTAAACACTTTCACATTTCATTTATTTTTCTTCTATTACTAGGTCTTTTAGAATTCTTAGTTGCATTTCTCTTAGTTGATTGCATTTCTTTTCATATATATATATATCTATATATATATATATATATATATATATATATATATATATATATATATATAAAATAAGCTTAGTCAAATAATGAAAATTCCAAGACCATTTTTTTATATAGGTCATTGACATCCCAATTGATTTGAGTTAAAATATCTTTTCATTGAATTTTCTTGAATTATATATTGTGAAATATGTTTTTTAGCTAAGAACACACAACAACGTGAGTGTTGAGCCTAATTGTGTGGTTACATCATATAACCACTATTTCTTTCTTGTGTGTGCTATTCTCTTTCTATGATTGTAATATTTGATTTGTTTGATTTTTTGTGTCCATTGTTTAATGTATATATGCATTTATATGATTGAGGCCTTTATTTGATTTGAGCTCACTTACCCAAATGGCTTTATCCTTTTATTCACCTTTATTAACCAATTTTGAGCCTATTTTAATCCCTTTTGTTCTTAATAAAGCACATCGCTATTCTTAAGTGAAAAATAATAAATGTCCTTCATTTAGATCTTTGATTAGCTTAGGCTAGTGAGAGTGTGTATCATCTAAGTGTGGGGAAGTTTAAAAACATTGGTTGAGATAAAAATATATTTTTATATTTTTATTGAAGATCTTGGGAATTAGGTACATACACATGCTTTAAATATTTAAACCATATGCATTGATACTTTTGTATATATTTTATTTAAAAAAAAAGAAAAAAGAAAAGAAAAAGAAAATTAAAAAGAAGGAAAAGAAAAAGAAAAAGATAAAATAAAAGCAATAAAAAGGGGACAAGTGTTAACTCCAAAGTAAAATAATAAGAATAATGCATATGGGATGTTAATTGAAAAGAATGCATGAGTGTGTGAAAAAATTAAGAATGGGTAGTTAGGTTGCATTTGAATTGTATAGGTTGTTATGCGTTAGGTGAGAGTTTAAGTTCAAAGATTCAAATTTCAAGCTTACTTGACCATATGCATCCTTACCCTTACCCTAGCCCCATTTTAACCTTTGGATAAGTCCTCATGATATTTGTATGCATGCATTGAATGATTGTTGATTGTTATAAGAAAAACAAATTTTAGAAAGTATGATTAAAGGAGAATTGAGTGAATCAACCCTAAACACTTAAGTGATTAGAGCGTATATGCATCCGGTAAGCAGTTCGATTGCTCACTTCTATGTTTTCACCTTCTATTATTTCTTATCTTGTAAGTTGTAAATTCTTTTCAATAACTCAATCCAATTATTGGATTGGACTTAGTTGTGATTTCCTTAGCCCTTATGTTTATATATGTATTCTTGGAAATTGATTTAGTTTAACCAAGTAGTTGCATGCATTGCATATAAGTAGTTTACTTTGAATAAATGTTAGTACCCCTTTCTTGTATCTTTTTTTGGTTTAGCACGAGGACATGTTATTTTTTAAGTGTGGGGATGTGATAAATCCATATTTCATGATATTTATTTGCTTTAATTGGGTGGATTTTATTGACTTCCCTTACATTTATTCACTAAAATATCATGGTTTTATGGATTCTTCCTAAATTGTGTCTAAGAGTGAAAACATGCTTTTTAGGTTCTTAAATTGGTAAATTTGATTTACTTTGATTCCGTTTGATGCCTTGAAGTCTTTTTTGAGTGATTTTAGGTTTACAAGGCAAGTATGGATTGAAGGACTGAGGAGAAAGCATGTAGAAGTGAAGAATTCATGAAGAAATGGAGTCTGGAGTATTTTACGACCATGCTTACGAATAAGCATTCATGCGTACGCATAATTGCAATTTTTACAGCCATGCGTACACAAAGGAATTGATGCGTACGCACGATTGCATTTTTACAACCATGCGTACGCATGGTCAGGCATGCGTACGCACGAATGCAATCACGTGACTTCATTAAATGCAACACGTGGGTCAAGATTTCTAGCCTTTCAAAGTTCAATCCAACTCATTTTTGAAGCTATTTGAAGCTAAATTCAAGAAGAATGAAGGAAGAGTAATTAATTTTAGTTTAGGAACATGTTTTAGGTCTTATTCTAGAGAGAGAAGTTGTCTCTTCTCTCTAGAATTAGGGTATATTTAGGTTAAATTCCTCTTAAATTTAGGTTTTAATTCTTGTTTTGATCTAGTTTCACCTATTTGTCCTTGTTGAATTGTCTTAATTCTCTTAGTTCTCTTGTTAATTTCTCTATTTTGTTACTTCTAGTTTTATGAACTCGTGTTAATTTGATTCTCTTTAATGCAATTTATGTTTCATGATCATTGTCGCTTTCTTTAATTGTTGTTATTGTGATCTTGCAATTGTTAGTCTTAGATTTTATTAATTCTTGTTATTCTACCATGCTTTTATTTTATGCCTTCCAAGTGTTTGATAAAATGCTTGGTTGGGTTTTAGAGTAGAATTTTGTATTCTTGTCTTGGGTTGGTAACTTGAAGACTCTTAAATTATCAAAATCTACTGTTGTTTTGTAATTGAAGATTGCTAGTTAGCTTGAACTCCACTAAATCGAGTCCTTCACTCGGAATTGACTAGGACTTATGGATGAAAGTTAATTTTGCTCACCTGACTTTCCTTCAATTGTTAGAGGATAACTAAGTGAGAGCAAACTACATTTACCATCACGATTGAGGATGATAATGAGGATAGGAATTCTATTTTTCAATCTTTGCCAAGACCTTTCTTAGTTGGTGTCTTTAATTGTCTTAGTTTAATTTACATTTCTTGCTCATCATTCCAAAATTCCAAAAATACCTCATAGCTAATAACATGAACACTTCCCTACAATTCATTGAGAGACAACCCGAGGTTTAAATATTCTCGATTTTTATTGGTTTTCACTTGTGACAAACAAATTAAACTTTGACTGAGGGTTGATTGTTGGTTTGGAGCTATACTTCGACGAGATTATTTTGTGAAAATTCCTAACCGATTATTTCCCTACATCATCCCCCAATATCCCTCTAGGGTTTGAAGTTACCACAACCATATTGTTCATCCATGTGCTACGGTTTTACGATTCTATAGGCTGTGTAAGGAGGGATGTGGTTGTGCCATGAGGGAGGCAGTGGTGCGGTAGCGAGGGTGATTGCTTCGCTGTCAATGGTAAGTGGGTTCTTGAAGCGACCATAGAGTGAGCTTAGGATGGTGATTTCAAGGAATACCAAAGGTCTTGTTAATGTTATAAACGAGCTTGATGAGAGAAGGCCACTTATTTTGGTCAACAATTTTCGTTGCAAAATGTGCTCTCTCTCTCTCCCTCTCCCTCTCTACACACACATACACACTGATAAACCCATATTTCATGGTTTATCTTGTGCTCAATTGAGTAGTTTTTATCAACTCTTTACCCACTTATTCATACTATTTGCATGGTTTTACATTTGCCTTCCTAATTATGTGCTTTGATTGAAAACATGATTCTTTGATCTTATATTTGCTTATTATTAATCCTCTCTTATTACCATTAGATGCCTTGATATGTGTGTTAAGTGTTTTCAGAGATTATAGGGCATGAATGGCTTGGAGGATGAGAAGGAAGCATGCAAAAGTGGAAGGAATACAATAAGTTGGAGAAATTGCTAAAGCTGTCCAGCCTGACCTCTTCACACTCAAACGGCTATAACTTTAGCTACAGAGGTCCAAACGACGCGGTTCCAGTTGCGTTGGAAAGCTAACGTCCGGGGCTTCGCTTTGATATATAATTTGCAATAGCTTCTTTGATGCCAGGTGACGCGAACGCGTGAGTCACGCGGACGCGTGACCTGGCAGGAACGCAACCCGCGCGGCCGCATGAGCCATGCGGCCGCGTCACTTTTCCGTGACCTGTACGGACCAGAAAGTGCTGGAAGTGACTTCTGGGCTGCTTTTGACCCAGTTTTTCAGCCCAAAACACACAGATTAGAGGCTATAAAGTGGGGGAATGCATGTATTCATAATTATTCACTCATAATTCACTTCTCATGATTTAGATTAGTTTTGAGAGGGGTTCTCTCCTCTCTCTCTCTTAAGATTAGGATTAGGACTTCTCTTAGTTTTAGGAGTGACTCTCAATCCCAGGTTCTTTATTTTTATTTAATTTATGAACTCTTCCATGTTACATATAATTTTCTTAATTAATGTTATTTGAGGTATTTCCATTCATGATTGCTTTCTTTTATTTACATGATTACTACTTTCCATCTGAAGACAAACTTATTGTTGATAACTCTTGAGTTATCAAACTTATTGTTGATTGAAAATTGGAATTAATTTGCCACTTAACTTACCTCCATAGTTAGAGGTTAATAAGGTGGGGGAAGAATCTAATTCTCATCACAGTTGATAAGGATAACTAGGATAGGACCTCCAGTTCTTAATACATTGCCAAGAGTTTATTTTTATTGCTATTATTTTATTTCCTCTGCTATTTACTATTGTTGCTTTTTATCTCATACTTTAAAAACCCCCAATTTACAATCTCCATAGCCAATAATAAGAACATACCTCCCTGCAATTCCTTGAGAAGACGACCCGAGGTTTAATACTCGGTTATCAATTTTAAAGGGGTTTGTTACTTGTGACAACCAAAACGTTTGTACGAAGGGATTTTTGTCGGTTTAGAGACTATATCTACAACGCGACTGTTTTTATGACATTCTTTACTGGCAAAAATCCCAACGTCAAAATGGCGCCGTTGCCGGGAAATTGCAAACATGTGCCTTATTATTGGTTATTGTAAATATTTTTTTGATTTTTGCTTGTTTATTTGTTTTTATTTTTGTTTTTATTTTTGCTTTTCCATAAATTAAGAGGTTATTTTTTTTATTTAGTTATTAAAAATTTTTTTTTCAAAAATTTGTTCTTAGTGTTCATCTTGATCTTCAAGTTGTTCTTCACGTTCATCTTGACCTTCAAGCTGTTCTTAGTTGTTTTCTTCGTTCTGATCTAAAAATTTGAAATTTGGTGTCATTTTATTGTTTTTCTCTTTCCCCATTAAATTCAAAAAATTTTTTAATTAATTTTTTTCGAAAAAAAATTCAGATTTTTATTTTTAAAATTTTTATCTTATCTTATCTTATTTCAAAAAATCAAATTTCAAAATTCAAATTTAAAAATTTTCAAAATTTAAATTTAAAAATTTTCAAATATCAAATTTCAAATCTCAAAATTCAAAATTCAAATTTCAAAAATTTAATTTTCAAATTCAAAATTTAAATAACCTTTTTATTTAAATTTATTTTTATTTTCATTTTTAATTTTTAATTGCTACTATGAACTCTCACCCCTTTGGTTATGAGTCTGGTTACAATTATGTTGTAGGAAGAAGAAACTACAATGAAAACAGGCATCAAGGTTGGAACAATCAAAGATGGGAGGAGCCACAAGGATTTGATCAACCCTCATGGCAACAACCACCTCCAGTGGGCTATCAACAACCACCACCATATGCCTATGAACCCTTTCCTCAACATGACTTTAGACCACCACACTCACAAGCCCCTTTCCACCATTCACCTCCATATGACCCTAACCCATATCCACCATACCAACCACCCTATGAACCAAATAAACCCTCCTATCTACCCCAAACCTCCATGGAGAAAGCACTTGCCGATCTAAACTCTACTATACAAGCTCTTTTCACCCAAATCAGACCACCAAATACCTTCAACAATCAACCCTCAAGCTCTAGTGCACTTCCTTGTCAACCACAGAATAATCTCCCCATCCCATCACCACCATCCATGGAAGAGCACCCACATCCATCAATCCAAGAGCAAGATGATCCAAATTATGCTATTGATATGGAACAGGAAAGAAAGAATCATCTTCGCGAATCCATACTTCATAAAGAGCTAGAGGAGGCCCTACGGGTAAGGGTAGGAGAGACCCTTGACAATGAAAGAATAGTTGAAAGGAGTTGTCATAGAAAGAAAAACATCGAGGATGAGTACGATTTTATACTTAAACAACTGGACAAAGCAACAATTATTAAAGAGGAAGAAGCGGTTGCAGACTTAAGAGATGCTGTACCTCTGATAAACCCTTATTTCGTGAGTTCTTTTATGCTTAATTTGAGTGATTTATATAATCCTTCACCTACTTATTGACATTAATTGCATGGTTTTACTTTCCCTTCCTTATTATGTCGTATTGTGAAAAACTTGTTTCCTAAGCTTTAAAAATTAATTATTTTAATTACCTTTATTTCCATTCGATGCCGTGATTAGTATGTTGAGTAGTTTCAGATTTTCTAAGGCGGAATGACTTAGAGGATGGAAAAGGAAACATACAAAAATGGAAGGAGAAAGCAAAACGGAGCTTTAAGGAAACTGGTGTTCACGCGATCGCATGGACGACGCGATCGCGTGCCAGAAGCGAAGATTCAGCGACGCGGCCGCATGACTGATGCGACCGCGCGCCTTAAGCAGAACGCACATGACGCGGTCGCATGACTGACGCGACCGCGTGGCAAGGAAAAGCTCCGAATGACGCGACCGCGTGACCCACGCGGACGCGTGACAGAGGCCACGCACCAGAAAATTACAGAACACGCCCCAGCGAGTTCTAAACCCCTTTTTGGCCCAAATCCAAGTCCAGAAAGGATAGAACAGAGGTTATAAAGTGGGGGAATGCATCCATTCAGAAGAGGGCTTTTCATAATTTACTTTTCCATGATTTAGATGTAGTTTTAGAGAGAGAGGTTCTCTCCTCTCTCTCTCTCTTAGGATTAGGACTTCTCTTAGTTTTAGGAGTGACTCTCAATCCCAAGTTCTTTATTTTTATTTATTTTCAATGTTCCATGTTTAGATTGATTTTCTTAATTAATGTTATTTGAGATATTTCAGATTGATGATTGTTTTTTTTTTATTGATATAAATAATTTGAATTTTCCTGTTGCCCAATTGGCTTATGAATATTTTCCATGTTAGATTTTACTTCTTTGAATGAATTGAAGGTATTTCAGATATTTATAATTTTAATTTAGCTTTTTACATTCTTGGCTGTGGTTAAATAATTGGTGACTCTAGAGTTATCAAACTCATTGTTGATTGAAAATTGGAATTCATCCACTTAACTTACCTTCATAGTTAGAGGTTAACAGAGTGGGAGAAAAATCCAATTCTCATCAATTGATAAGGATAACTAGGGAAGGACCTCCAATTCTTATACCTTGCCAAAGGTTTATTTTATAGCTATTATTATTTTATTTTACTTGTCATATAATATATTCGCACCTTACTTCTAAAACCCCAATTTTACCTTTTTCATAGCCAATAATAAGAACATACCTCCCTGCAATTCCTTGAGAAGACGACCCGAGGTTTAAATACTCGGTTATCAATTTATTTAGGGGTTTATTACTTGTGACAAACAAAACGTTTGTACGAAGGGATTTCTGTCGGTTTAGAGATTATATCTACAACACGACTGTTTTAATGAAATTCTTTACTGGCAAAAATCCTAACGTCAAAATGGCGTCGTTGCCGGGGAATTGCAAACGTGTGCCTTATTATTCGTTATTGTAAATATTTTTCAAAAAAAAATTTTTTTTCAGATTTTTATTTTAAATATTTTTATCTTATCTTATCTTTTTCAAAAATCATATCTTTTTCAAAAATATTTTCATATCTTTTTTTCAAAAATTATATCTTTTTCAAAATATTTTCTTTTTATTAATTTTTGTATTTATTTTCTCTTACTACCATGAACTCTCACCCCTTTGGCTATGAGTCTGGTTACAATTATGTTGCAGGAAGAGGAGATTATAATGACAACATGCACCATGGTTGGAACAATCAAAGATGGGAGGAGCCACAAGGATTTGATCAACCCTCATGGCAACAACCACATCCAATGGACTATCAACAACCATTCTGTGGTGCATATCAAGATGATGGCTATGGTGAGCACTCTTTTGATTATCAATAACCGCCACCATATGCCTATGAACCCCCTCCTCAACATAACTTTGGACCACCATACTCACAAGCCCCTTTCCGCATTCACCTCCATATGACCCTAACCCTCAACCACCATACCAACCACCTTATGAGCCATATGAACCATATATAGAACCACCCCAATTCCAACCCAATTACTCACAAGAACCACCACTTCAATATTCACCATCTCCATATCCATCAATCCAAGAGCATTATGATCCTACTTATGAAAACCGAGTGCATCAAGAGGCAAAGGATCGTCTCAAGGAAACAATGGATCGATTTCAGGCAACCACTCAACAACTGGGGCAAGTATTAATTCAATGGGCTTCTAGATGCTTAAATACACAAGGATCAGCCACAGCCCCATGTGGACAGTCTAGTGAAGAGTGTAGCATGAAGGAGATACCAGAAACCCCAGTGAACAAGATAGAGAATGAATTCGTACTAGAACAAGTAGAAGAAGCTGTCATTGTTCAAGAAGAAGAAGAAGTGGTTGAAGACTTAGGAGATGTAGAACCTCCATGGGAAATTTAAGACATCGAGCCTCCTTCCAAGATGGTTGAAATTGATGCTGAGGAGGGTGTACAACTTCCAATGCATATCACAGTTGAAGACTTGGAAGAAGTTGATCAAGAGATGGAGATTCAAGAAGAAGAAGCACAACCTCCCAAGCCCTTGGAAAGCAATGAAAATGAGATTGAATTGAAAGAGAGCTACCAAGAGGAAGAGGTTGAAATTGAAGAAGTTTGCAAAGAGGTGGTACTTATCAGAGAAGAGCACAAGGGAGTGGAGCTTGCAATTTCATTAAAGATACCTCCCCCTAAGTCGCCATCATCCTTCACAACATTCAAGTGGGTAAAATTCATATCCCATAGCTTTCTAATCCCACTTGAATATGGGCTACTGGAGACGGATGGTCAACTTAGAGCTCTTTGTGGCATCAAGAGTAAAAGGAAGATGGTCAGTGGTAAGAATTGTCCTGCAAGGTTCATTATGGTTGGAAGCTTTAAGTTTAAACGCAAAGGTTGGTATAGAGCTCAACTGAATGGGTCTAGGAAGCTGTTTGGTCGCTACATTGAGAATTCAGATCACCTTTCACCCGGCTGGAAAAATGCAAATCAAGACAAAAACGGGTGTAAAGGTAAAGTTTGGGATCCTGGAATCTGTTCTGACATTTGTCACCCCGGGAGCCTAAGAATCTATTTGAAGCTTCGCAAGGGCTTTACGTGCTTAGTTTGGGATTCCGGAGGCTATTGGAAGTACAAACATTGGTGGGGATTCCTGGATCAATACAAGCACAAGCCACCCTAGCAGGAAGCTCATCAAATGTCCAATTTAAGGACTATAACTAAAAGTGCTAGGTGGGAGACAACCCATCATGGTATGATCGTTCATTTTTCATTTTTATTTAGTTTTATTTGCTTTTGAGTTTTATTTTATTTTATTGAACCAAGAATCATGCATAGCATTCAAATTAAGCATTGCATTTGCATCTGCATATTGCATAAAAAAAAAAGCGAGCACGCGACGCGACCGCATCAGCGCGCGTCCGCGTCGCAAGGAGATGAGAGAATAATAAAGTGAACAGAGAGTTACGCAGGAGCAGGGCTGGAGGCGCGCTATTAGCACAAATTGACTCCACGAATGCGTTGATGACGCGTCCGCGTCATTTGGAAAAATAGCCTCCCATGCAACCGCGTCACCCATGCGGCCACGTGACCTGAAAACGGCGTAAAAAGAGTGTATGGCTGAAAGTTGAGCTGGAATTGGGCTGGACCCGTGCTAGCAGCACAAGCCCTGCCACGCGAAGGTGTCACCCACGCGTCCGCGTCATATTGGAAATAAGGCCATCCGCGCGATCGCGTCGACCACGCGACCGCGTCACCCTGGATTTTGGCAATACCAAGTTTCGAACAGAGAGTTGTGCGACCGCGAGGCTGCACTCGCGCCACTAGCACAAATCGAGTCACGCGATCACGCGCCCCACGCGTCTGCGTCGCCCAACCTTATCGTACACCACGCGATCGCGTCACCCACGCGACCGCATCGCCAGCGTCGCACAACCTATCCAGATTAGTGCCAATTTTCTTATCCTCTCTTTTCTAATCCTAATTTCTTCCTTCTCTCTCCTTGCTCACTTTCTTTTTCTTCTTCTCCTCCTTTTTCCCTCTCATTTTATTTTATTTTATTTACATACTTTCATTCATTGCATATTTTTATTTTTCTAAATTTTTTCTTTTACCATTGGTGTTCAAATATTTTTATTCAACTGTTATTTCTTTTCTGGTATTATCTTGGTGCTTATGACTTGTTTTATTCTGGTTAGGTAATATTATTTAAATCAATGCCAATCCTTTATACCTGTATTACTTTTGTATTGATTTTTAATTATCTTTCCTTCCCCACTCTCTCCCCCATTGTTGTATATTCTGCACCACTGGTATGCCATGGCTTCTATTGTTTTCTTACATGTTGTAGCTACCATGTGAATGAGACCCTTTTCATCTGGCATTAACCTAACCATACTCCATCTTTTAATTTCTATCTTTATTTTTGGGTTACTTTCTTCCCTTTTTTCTTTTAGGATGGCCACCAGGAAGAGAACCGGAAGACGATCACATGGGAGAGACAAACAAGTCCATCAGCACAATCCTTGAAGAAAAGCATCAGTTGGAACAGCCCGTCCACCGCACATCTCAGCATGCACGAGGACGGTGCAATCTTTAAGTGTGGGGAGGTCGATACCAACTTCCATGGGTTAGTCACTTCATATTTTAGCACCAATGTTTAAATTTTCTTTGTAGTTCATTATTGCATTTGCATGATTGATTGCATATTCGTTTGATTTTTTTTGCATAGTTTACCACTTGGTTGAAGTAATATTTTCTTTTTCAAGAAAATTTTTAGAGAATTTCACTAATTTGAATAAAATTTTTTTTGTTACACTTGTTTGAAGAAATATTATTTTGGAACATAGTTTAAAGCTTGAACACACAAAACCAGTGAGATTTTGAGCCTATTTGATTGGTTGTATTTTATCAACCAATATTTTATTTTTGGTGTGTGTTTTTCTCTCTAAAATTGTGATCTTTGTCTTGCTTGATTCTATATTTCCATTGTTTAATGTATGCATACACTTATATGATTGAGGCCTTGTTTCACTGAGCTTACATACCCATATGGCCTTAACCTTTTCATTATCTATTGCAAACTAATTTTGAGCCTATTTTACCCCTTTGTTCTTTATTTTAGCACATCATTAACTCTAAGCGAAAAACAATAATGTCCTTAATTTGAATCCTTGGTTAGCTTAGACTAGTGAGAATGCTTATGAATTAAGTGTGGGGAAGAGTGGGTTTGGAAACATCTGGTTTGAGAATTGAGTATGTTAGAATTTTCTGAAAATGTGAAAAAATGTTTAGGACATGTTCATGCATTCAATAAATTAATCATATGCATAAAAAAAAGCAAATAAGAAAAAGGGGACAAAATGCCCCAAAGTAAGCAGTGAAGGCAATGCATATGTACTGTACTTAAAATTAGAATGCATGAATATATGGAAAACATGGTTAATGGATGGATAGATGTTGTATTATGATTACATAGATTGTTTAAGTTAGGTGGGAAAGTTTCAGTTAATTAAGGATTCAAATTTTAGTCCACTTAGCCAAATACAATCCTACCTTGACCCTAGCCCCATTACAACCCTTAAAAGACCTCTTGATTTGTGTATTGGTGCATTAAATTTTTGTTGATTGTTAGATGAAGAGCAAGCTATAGAAAGCAAGATTAGTAGAGAATTGAGAGAATTGACCCTAGACACTTGAAAGTTGGAATGATATACACTACCAAGGGTTCAGTGCTCAATTCTATGTTCCCTGCTTTCATGAGCTATCTTCTTCTTGCAAGTTATTTGTATTGTATTTTGTGATTTGAATTAGTGAAATCCAATTCATATTTGTCTTGAAGAACTTATTTATTTTTAAACAAGTAGGTAAAAACAATTTGCATTTAGTTGCATTTAATTTAGGTTGCATTGCATTCCATCACTTTAACCTTAATTATTTACCTTGGATTTAGCATGAGGACATGCTAGTGTTTAAGTGTGGGGAGATTGATAAACCCATATTTCGTGAGTTCTTTTGTGCTTAATTTGAGTGATTTATATAATCCTTCACCTACTTATTCACATTAATTGCATGGTTTTACTTCCCTTCCTTATTATGTCGTATTGTGAAAAACTTGTTTCCTAAGCTTTAAAAATTAATTATTTTAATTACCTTTATTTCCATTCGATGCCATGATTAGTATGTTGAGTAGTTTCAGATTTTCTAAGACGGAATGACTTAGAGGATGGAAAAGGAAACATACAAAAATGGAAGGAGAAAGCAAAACAGAGCTTTAAGGAAACTGGTGTTCACGCGATTGCATGGACGACACGATCGCGTGCCAGAAGCGAAGACTCAGCGATGCGGCCGCATGACTGATGCGACCGCGCGCCTTAAGCAGAACGCACATGACGCGGTCGCATGACTGACGCGACCGCGTGGCAAGGAAAAGCTCCGAATGACGCGACCGCGTGACCCACGCGGACGCGTGACAGAGGTCACGCACCAGAAAATTACAGAACACGCCCCAGCGAGTTCTAAACCCCTTTTTGGCCCAAATCCAAGTCCAGAAAGCATAGACTAGAGGTTATAAAGTGGGGGAATGCATCCATTCAGAAGAGGGCTTTTCATAATTTACTTTTCCATGATTTAGATGTAGTTTTAGAGAGAGAGGTTCTCTCCTCTCTCTCTCTTAGGATTAGGACTTCTCTTAGTTTTAGGAGTGACTCTCAATCTCAGGTTCTTTATTTTTATTTATTTTCAATGTTCCATGTTTAGATTGATTTTCTTAATTAATGTTATTTGAGATATTTCAGATTGATGATTGCTTTTTTTATTGATATAAATAATTTGGATTTTCCTGTTGCCCAATTGGCTTATGAATATTTTCCATGTTAGATTTTACTTCTTTGAATGAATTGAAGGTATTTCAGATATTTATAATTTTAATTTAGCTTTTTACATTCTTGGCTGTGGTTAAATAATTGGTGACTCTAGAGTTATCAAACTCATTGTTGATTGAAAATTGGAATTCATCCACTTAACTTATCTTCATAGTTAGAGGTTAACAAAGTGGGAGAAAAATCCAATTCTCATCAATTGATAAGGATAACTAGGGAAGGACCTCCAGTTCTTATACCTTGCCAAAGATTTATTTTACAGCTATTATTATTTTATTTTACTTGTCATATAATATATTCGCACCTTACTTCCAAAACCCCAATTTTACCTTTTTCAAAGCCAATAATAAGAACATACCTCCCTGCAATTCCTTGAGAAGACGACCCGAGGTTTAAATACTCGGTTATCAATTTATTTAGGGGTTTGTTACTTGTGACAAACAAAACGTTTGTACGAAGGGATTTCTGTCGGTTTAGAGACTATATCTACAACGCGACTGTTTTTATGAAATTCTTTACTGGAAAAAATCCTAACGTCAACCTCCATTGGAAAGTCCAGTCACAGAGCCTCCTTCCACGGTGTTTGATGTTGATGTTGAGAAGAGCGTACAACCTCCAAGGCAAATCATGATTGAAGATTATGTAGAGGTTGTTCAAGAGGTAGAAGATGTCAAAAAAGAGCACAAGGGAGTGGAGCTTGAAATTACCTTGCAAAAGTTGTTGGAAACCCCTCCCCCTAAGTTGCCATCATCCTTCACAACATTCAAGTGGGTAAAATTCATATCCCATAGCTTTCTAATCCCACTTGAATATGGGCTACTGGAGACGGATGGTTAACTTAGAGCTCTTTGCGGCATTAAGAGTAAGAGGAAGATGGCCAGTGATAAGAATTGTCATGCAAGGTTCAACATGGTTGTGTGCTCAAAGTTTAAATGCAAAGGTTGGTGTAAGGCTCAACTGAATGGGTCTAGGAAGTTGTTTGGACACTTCAGTGAGAATTCTAAAACTAAACCACCCGGATGGAATCATGATAATCAACTTGAAGACGGGTACAAAAGCAAGGTTTGGGACCCCGGAATTCATTCCAACAATCAACACTTTTGGGGCCTTGTAACTTGCTTTAACTTACTTGAAGGCTTTCTGCGCCTAGTTTGGGACCCCGGAGGTTACTGGAGATAGAAACATTGGTGGAGATTCCTGGATGAGTTCAAGCACAAGCCACCATAACAAGGAGCTCACCAAATGTCCAACTTAAGGACTTTAACTAAAAGTGCTAGGTGGGAGACAACCCACCATGGTATGATCGTTTCTTTTTCAATTTTATTTCGTTTTGTTTGTTTCTATTTTATTTTATTTTATTTTATTGAACTTGGAGTTTTGCATCACATTCATATTAACGCTGCATTCTGCATCTTTTCAGATTAAAAAAAAAAGCGAGCACGCGACGCGATTGCTTCAGCGACGCGTCCACGTTGCAAGGAGATGAGACAATATTAATATGAACAGAGAGTTTTGCAGGAACAGCGCTGGAGGTGTGCCAATGGCACAAATCGACCCACACGACCGCGTTGCTGACGTGTCCGCGTCATTTGGAAAAATAGCCTCCCACGCGACCGCGTCAACCACGCGGCCGCGTGACCTGAAATCGGCGTAAAAAGGGTGTATGGCCGAAAGTTGAGCTGGAATTGGGCTAGACCCATGCTAGCAGCACAAGCCCTGCCACGCGAACACGTCACCCACGCGTCCGCGTCATATTGGAAATAAGGCTACCCGCGCGATCGCGTCGACCACGCGACCGCGTCACCCTGGATTTTGGCAATACCAAGTTTCGAACAGAGAGTTGTGCGACCGCGAGGCTGCACTCGCGCCACTAGCACAAATCGAGTCACGCGATCTCGTGCCCCACGCGTCCGTGTCACCCAACTTTATTGCGCACCACGCGACCGCGTCACCCACGCGATCGCGTCGCCAGCGTCGCACAACCTATCCAGATTAGTGCCAATTTTCTTATCTTCTCTTTAATCCTAATTTCTTCCTTCTCTCTCCTTTCCCACTTTCTTTTTTCTTCTCATCCTTCTTCCCTCTCATTTTATTTTATTTCATTTATTTGCATATTTCATTCATTGCATTATTCTCATTGGTGTTGGAGTTTTATTTGGATAAGTGCCTTATTTTATTTGAGCACGTGGCTACTCGGAGAAGAGATTTGACAATTGACATTTACTCATGGCTCTCATATTTGGCATTACATTATTTTCATCCCTATTTTAACTTGCACACCCAATGTATTTGGGATTATCATTCACAATTGTCATCATTACACATGCTCTTTAATTTGGCACATTTATTACTTGATGCTTGAGCTATGCCTCTCATGCCTATTATTTGCATGTTTTTACCCTCTTGCATCTAATTATTTTGAAATGCTCTTTATTGTTGTCTTCCCTACATGTTGTAGCTACCATGTAGATGGACTATCATCTTTCCTTTGGCATTCTTTATCACTTGGAATTTCCTCCCTTCTGGTCTTAGTTTTCTATATTTCACACTCTTCCTTTTTCTTCTTCCTTAGGCATGGGTACCAAGAAAGGAAAAGAGAAGGCCACTGACAAGATACCAACAAGGAAAGGAACCAAGAGATCTCCAACTAAGGCGCCTCCATCTACAAGTGTCAGTTGGAGCAACCCGTCCACCTGCACATCTCAGCATGCACCGAGGACGGTGCAATCTTTAAGTGTGGGGAGGTCGATACCGATCTCCATGGGTTAGTTACTTCTTGACTCAACACCAATATTTTATTTTATTTGTTTGTTCATTGTTGCATTTGCATGTTTGTTTGATTTTTGTGCATATTTTACCACTTGGTTAAAGTAATATTTTCTTTTTCAAGAAACCTTTTAGAAAATTTCACTAATTTGAATAAAATTTAATGTTACACTTGTTTGAAGAGATATTATACTGGAACATGGTTTAGAACTCGAACACACAAAACCTATGAGATTTTTGAGCCTATTTGAATTGGTTGCATTTTATCAACCAAAAATTTTGTTTTAGTGTGTATTTTTCTCTCTAAAATTGTGATCTTTGTCTTGCTTAATTCTATATTTCCATAATTTGATGTATGCATGCACTTATATGATTGAGGCCTTTGTTTCACTTAGCTTACATACCCACATGGCCTTACCTTTCATTATCCTTTGCAAACCAATTTGAGCCTATTTTACCCCTTTGTTCTTTACTTTAGCACATCATTAACTCTAAGCGAAAAACAATAATGTCCTTAATTTGAATCCTTGGTTAGCTTAGACTAGTGAAAATGCTTATGAATTAAGTGTGGGGAAGAGTGGGTTTGGAAACATCTGGTTTGAGAATTGAGTATGTTAGAATTTTCTGAAAATGTGAAAGAATGTTGGGAATATGTTCATGCATTCAATACTTTAATCATATGAATTGAGAAAAAAAAAAGAAAAAAAGAGAAAAAGAAAAAAATAAAAAAATAAAAAAAATAAAAAAAAATATATATATATATAATATAAATAAATAAATAAAGGGGACAAAATTACCCCAATGTTAAGTTAATGAAAAAAATCAATGTACATGTAATAAATTAAAAAGAAAAAGTTGATACATGAGTATGGGAATTATACAAAAGTGGGAATTATGGGTAGCTAGGCATGAATTTGAAAGTATATAGAGTATATGTATATCAGGTGAGAGTTTAGGTTAATTAAAGATTCAATTATAAAGCTCACTTAGCCATATATATACCTTTACCCTTACCTTAGCCCCATTACAACCTTGAAAAAGACCTCATGACGTTTGCATTGGTATATTAAATATTGTTGATTGGTTAGATGAAGAACAAGGTTTAGAAAGCATGACTAGAGAAGAGTAGAGTGAATAACCCTATACACTTGAGAGATTAGAGTGATACACACTACCAGTGAGGGTTCAATGCTTGATTCTATGTTCCCTGCTTTCATGAGCTGTCTTCTTACAAGTTTACTTGCTTTTTATTGTATGATTTGAATTAGTGAAATCTGGTTTATGTTTGTCTTGAAGAGCTTATTTACTTTTAACCAAGTAGGTAGAAACATTTTTTTTGCATGTAGTTGCATTCGTATAGATAGGTTGCATTTCATACTTTCTACCATTCCTCTTCATCTTTATAGCTTCTCTTGAGTTTAGCATGAGGACATGCTAATGTTTAAGTGTGGGGAGGTTGATAAACCCAAATTTCATGGTTTATCTTGTGCTCAATTGAGTAGTTTTTATCAACTCTTTACCCACTTATTCATATTATTTGCATGGTTTTACATTTGCCTTCCTAATTATGTGCTTTGATTGAAAACATGCTTCTTTGATCTTATATTTGCTTATTATTAATCCTCTCTTATTACCATTAGATGCCTTGATATGTGTGTTAAGTGTTTTCAGAGATTATAGGGCATGAATGGCTTGGAGGATGAGAAGGAAGCATGCAAAAGTGGAAGGAATACAATAAGTTGGAGAAATTGCTAAAGCTGTCCAACCTGACCTCTTCACACTCAAATAGCTATAACTTTAGCTACAGAGGTCCAAACGACACGGTTTCAGATGCGTTGGAAAGCTAACGTCCAGGGCTTCGATTTGATATATAATTTGCAATAGCTTCCCCGACGCCAGGTGACGCGAACGCGTGAGTCACGTGGACGCGTGACCTGGCAGGAACACAACCCGCGCGGCCGCGTGAGCCATGCGGCCGCGTCACTTTTCCGTGACCTGTACGGACCAGAAAGCGCTGGAAGTGACTTCTGGGCTACTTTTGACCCAGTTTTCAGCTCAGAACACATAGATTAGAGGCTATAAAGTGGGGGAATGCATGTATTCATAATTATTCACTCATAATTCACTTCTCATGATTTAGATTAGTTTTGAGAGGGGTTCTCTCCTCTCTCTCTCTTAGGATTAGGATTAGGACTTCTCTTAGTTTTAGGAGTGACTCTCAATCCCAGGTTCTTTATTTTTATTTAATTTATGAACTCTTCCATGTTACATATAATTTTCTTAATTAATGTTATTTGAGGTATTTCCATTCATGATTGCTTTCTTTTATTTACATGATTACTGCTTCCCATCTGAAGACAATTTTTATTCAGTAAATTTACTATTTTCTTTTTGGCTTTGGTTGAGACATTGGTAACTCTTGAGTTATCAAACTCATTGTTGATTGAAAATTGGAATTAATTTGCCACTTAACTTACCTCCATAGTTAGAGGTTAATAAGGTGGGGGAAGAATCCAATTCTCATCACAATTGATAAGGATAACTAGGATAGGACCTCCAGTTCTTAATACCTTGTCAAGAGTTTATTTTTATTGCTATTATTTTATTTCCTCTGCTATTTACTATTGTTGCTTTTTATCTCATACTTTAAAAACCCCAATTTACAATCTCCATAGCCAATAATAAGAACATACCTCTCTGCAATTCCTTGAGAAGACGACCCGAGGTTTAATACTCGGTTATCAATTTTAAAGGAGTTTGTTACTTGTGACAACCAAAATGTTTGTACGAAGGGATTTTTGTCGGTTTAGAGGCTATATCTACAACGCGACTGTTTTTATGACATTATTTACTGGCAAAAATCCTAACGTCACACACCTCTCACTAATTCTGGTTCACAAGTTTCGTCGCAAAATGTTCTCTCTCTCTCTCTTAAACTCATTCACTCTCTCTCTCTCTCTCACTCATTCACTCACACACACACACACGCGCACACACTCACACAAACACACACACACGCACACACTCACACAAACACACACACAAGCCACTAATTCTGGTTCACAATTTTTGTCACAAGATATGCACTCACACACACACCCACCCCACTGATTCTGGTTCACAACTTTCATCGCAGAATATGCTCACACACACACACACACACACACAGAGGCCACTGGTTTTGGCTCACAAGTTCTGTTGCAAAATGTGCACTTTATCTCATTTTATATATATATTTGTTTTGCTTCTTTTGAAATCACACACACATTTGTTTTGCTTCTTTTGAAATCATTCACACACTTATTCTGGTTTACACGTTTCGTTGTAAAATGTGCTCTCTCTCTCTCTCTCTCTCTCTCTCTCTCTCTCTCTCTCTCTCTTTCTCTCTCTCTATCTTTCTCACCTACTGGTGGATAGAATTAGGATCTCGCACAGCTTAACCAGCAAGTGCACCAGGTCATCCAAGTAATATCTCAGATGAGTGATGGTCGATCCCATGAAAATTGTCAGATTGAGCAAGTAATGGTTGTCTGGTTAAACTTAGATAGGCGAATTAGAAAAAGGGTTTGGTGGTTGAAACGCATAAAACAGTAAAAAGGCAAGTAAAGGAAGCAATAAATATTTGGTGTGAAAACAATGTGAGAAAACAGTTAAGGTCTCAGAGATATTTACTTTTCCGGATTAAAATGTCTTACAAACTTTTTTAACAATGAATGATTCATTCTATGGCAAACCATAAGTGTCTAAACCCTAATCTCTTAGTGATTTAGCCTCCTCTAACCTTCATCAACCGCCACTCTCGTGGTCACTTAATTCCAATTATAGGGTGAAGTTCGAAAAACCAGTTTAGCGCCACAAAATCCTAATTACCCAAGACTAGCAGGATTATATATCACATATCCAAATTAGTTCATGCAATTAGCGATTTAAGACAAATTTGTTTTTAAGCTGTAGTTCAAGCGAGATAACTCTCTCAAGAATCTCAATAACTCATGTAGAAAAGGGTCATACTCTCATTCCACCTAGTTCATAAGATTAAGAACAAAAATAATCCTTAGAATTGAATCAAATATAAATTAAAATATAAGAATAATAGCTCTAATCCATAGTAATAAATAGAGCTCCTAACCTTAACCAAGAGAGGTTTAGTCACTCATAACTTACACAGAAAACCAAATTGCCATCTAATGATGCTTGATATGAGATATTCTAGAAAGAGTGCATCTTATTCCTTAAATACTAACCTAATTTGATTTGGAAATAAAATTAAATAATAAATTATAAACTTAAAAGATATTGTTTCTAAATAAAAATTTCAAAAAGAAAATAAAATAAAACTAATAAGTGCTAAATCCACTTGAAGGCCCAAATGAGTGTGATTCGGACTGCTTGCTGGCGTTTAATGCCAGAGATGGGCGTTAAATGCCCTAAGGGGAGTGGCACGCTTCTAATTCTGATCCCTTGCTGGCGCTAAATGCCAGCTCGGTATTTAGCTCCCAGGGATGGTGTTGCCAGCATTTCTTCTTTTTGCTCCAAACTCTGTCAAGTTGTTCCAAATTTCACCTGAAATCATAAAAATACTAAAAAAACTCAAAGTAGCATCCAAAGAGGATTTTTGCACTAAAATCAAGTAAAATTAATTAAAATCTAACTAAAAGAAATAGAAAATGACTAGAAAAAGGGTATAAGATGAATGGGATGGATGAATGTGGATGAGAAAGTGGGTGAAAGAGGAGATAGCATGGATAAAGTTTGAATTGGTCAAAATTGGTTGAGGTTAGGTTGTAACCAATGGCCAAAACCATGCTTCCATCTCACTGCCCCCCTCTGGGTATTAAACACTGGTCTGGCATTTAACGCCAGCAGGGGTTCTTTTTTTTTTGGAGCACCCCCGGCACTAAACTCCCTTTGTGGCTTTTAGCGCCCTAAGGGGGTGCTAAAAATAGTAGAATGCCCATGGCTTTCATCCACCCCTGGCACTGAACGGTAGAACTGGTGTTTAGCTCCCCCAGTAGGTCTCCTCTAGGGTGTGCTATTTTCTCGCCTAAGTGTTCCTGTTCCTATTCTAAGTTCTATACATAATAATAAGCGTTAGAAAAACTAGAAAAACTATGAGAATTACTCAAAAATAAAATAATGAGATCAAACTAAAAAATATAATATTGAATTAAAACTAAAATAAAGCAAAGATAAACTAAAGGATACTATGGTTGGGTTGCCTCCCAACAAGCGCTTCTTTACCTTCATTAGCTTGACGGGCAGCTCCTCTAAGGAGGAGGATCATAGGGGCTCAGATCTTCACCCCTTAATGTGAACTTCTTTCAGTGCTCTCATGAATCAGCTCAACATGCTCCAAAGACAGGATTTTGTTCACAGTGTGTGGTATGACTGGACTCTTGGTGGAGACTACTCTCATGCCAGGAGAGAAGTTCTCAGTAGGAATCTTCTTATTCCTCCAGCCTTTGGGTACTTTCTTCTTAGGGCCTCCTCCATCTATGGTGGGTGGTAAATACCCGACCCCAAACTTAGGCTTGATGTCAGGAGGGACTGTATGGCTTTCCACCAAGTGAGAAGGCTTGAGCACTGAACTTTGTAGGCTAGTACCTCCTTTGTTAGAAAGTGGAGGATGTTTAAAAATCTTGAACAGCATATAGTTCTCATGCATCCTCAAGACTAGCTATCTTCTCTCCACATCAATCAAGGCTCTCCTAGTGGCTAGGAATGGCCTTCTTAGGATGATGAAGTCATCTATCTCCTCCCCAATATCAAGTTTCATGAAGTTTGCAGGGAGGTAAAGGTCTTCAACCTTTACTAGGACATTTTGCACCAATCTATATGCCCGCTTCAGGGATTTGTCTGCCATCTCCAGTGAGATCCTTGTGGGTTACGCCTTTTGGATCCCCAGCTTCTTCATCATAGAGAAAGGCATGAAATTTATGCTTGATCCAAGATTGCATAGTGCCTTCTCGAATGTAATAGTCCCTTTGATATATGGAATCAAGAAGCTCCCACGGTCTGGCATCTTCTTGGGTAGCTTCTTCTGCACCAGTGCACTGTACTCCTTGGTCAGCACCACAGTTTCATCTCCCATTAAGGCATTCTTCCCAGAGAATACGCTTTTCAAATAAGCCATGTAGGGAGGCATCTTTTCCAACACCTCAGCAAAAGGAATATTGATTTGCAACTTTTTAAAGATTTCCAAGAATTGAGTAAGTTGCTCATCCTTGGCCTCCTCTTACAGTTTCTAAGAGTGTTGTGTATTAGTTTCCTTTGCCACCAGTGGGGCATTCATCTTTGTACTTCCAGTCTCATCTTGATCCTTTTTCTCCTTCAAATCCTTAACAGCAGGCACCTTCTTAGGTTCAGCCTCCTTGCCCATAGTTAGGGCCTTGCACTCTTCTCTTGAATTTACCTCTGTGTTACTGGGAAGAGTGTTAGAAGGTCTCTTAGGTATCCACTTGTTCAACTGACCCAGTTGTATTTCCAAGTTCCGAATTAAAAACCCTGTCTCTTGTATAAGTTGTGAGTGGTCTTGGAAAGTTCAGAGACTATTGTGGCTAAGTCAGAGAAGCTTTGTTTCTGAGAGGGATCTTGCTGTTGCTGAGAAGCCTGGAATTACTGTGTGTTGAACCTATTCCAATTGGATCCGCCCTGGTTGTTGTTGAAGATTTGTTGGGGGTTCTGTGGTTTCTCCTCCACCCAAACTTAGGGTGATTCTTCCATCCCTAATTAAAAGTGTCTGAATAGGGATTACTGTTGGAATTTCTAGAGGAATTTCCTATGTAATTAACTTGCTCCATGGTGAGTTGTGCATTGCTACAAGCGTCCCCTTGGGTGTAGCTTCCTGTCATGTCATAGGATGCATCTTGAGTGTTAACAGCTGAAACTTGCATCCCAGTCAAGTGCTGAGAGATCATACTAATCTTCTTGACATGAGCTTATTTTGAGCCTAAATAGCATCGAGTGTGTCTACCTCAATGACTGCTTTCTTTTAAGTAGTCCCAGTGTTCACAGGGTTCCTCTCAGAAATGTAAAGATATTGGTTGTTGGCAACCATCTCAGTAAGCTCGTCCGCCTCTTTAGGCATCTTCTTTATGTGCAAGGAACCATCAGCAGAGTGATCCAATGACCTTTTGGCCATCTTAGAGAGGCCATCATAAAAGATCTATAGCCTGGTCTACTCAGTAAACATGTCAGGAGGACACCTCATGATCATCTGCTTGTATCTCTCCCAGGCCTCGTAGAGGGACTCTCCCTCTTTCTGTTTGAAAGTCTAGACATCCACCCTAAGCTTGGTCAGCTTTTGAAGTGGAAAAAATTTGGTCAAAAATCCAGTGACCACCATGTCCCACGTGTCCAGGCTCTTCTTGGACTGAAAATCAAGCCACTGTTTTGCTCTGTCCCTCACATCAAATGGGAAGAACATGGGCCTGTAGATCTCTAAGTTCCATCTGTCTATCTTTACAGTGTCACAGATCTGTAGGAAGTCAGAGATAAATTTGTTGGGATCCTCCTGCGAGAGTCCATGAAATTGGCAATTTTGCTGCACAAGAGTGACCAATTGAGGCTTGAGCTCGAAATTATTGGCACCAATAGCAGGTATAGCTATGCAGCGCCCATAGAAGTCGGGCGTTGGTGCAGTGTATGAGCTAAGTACCCTTCTTGCTTGCTCACCAACATTAGCGTTTCCACCATTAGCTTCTATGGTGGGCTCTTTAACTTCCTGCTCAAAGGTCTCCTTGAGATTCTCTTTCGCCTTATATGCTTTAGCTTGTTACAAATGCCGCCTCAAGGTCCTCTCATGCTCAGAATCAAACTCGAGAAGGGGTTCTTTGTCCCTGTTCCTTCTCATAAACAAACAAAAAACAAGAAACAAGAAATAAAACAAATTAAGGCAAGCAACTAACTAAAAATTTGAAAATAAACAATGAGAGGATAACAAAAAATTTTCAAAAACGAGAAAAAGAACAATACTAAAGTTTTCGAAAATCAAAAAAGAAAAATACTAACGGGACACCAAACTTAAAATCAGAAATTAAAGAAAAATAAATAAGACAAAAAAATCAAAAATTAAAAATAAATAAAGCAAAAAATCAAAAATTAAAAGGAAAAATAAATAAACAAAAACTAATAAAAATACCTAATCTAAGCATCAAGATAACTAGTAGTTGTCAATCATATACAATCCCCGACAACGGCACCAAAAACTTGGTCTACAGAATTAGGATTTCGCACAGCTTAACTGGCAAGTGCACTGGGTCATCCAAGTAATACCTCAGGTGAGTGAGGGTCAACCCACGAGGATTGTCGGTCTAAGCAAGCAATGGTTGTCTGGTTGGACTTAGTCAGGCGAATCAGAAAAAAAGGGTTTGGTGGTTGAAACACATAAAATAGTAAAAAGGCAAGTAAAGGAAGCAATAAACAGTTTGGTGTGAAACACAATGTGAGAAAATAGTTAAAGTCTCAGAGATGTTTACTTTTCCGGATTAAAATGTCTCACCAACTATTTTAACAATGAATGATTCATTCTCTGGCAAATCATAAGTGTCTAAAGCCTAATCTCATAGTGATTTAGCCTCCTTTAACCTTCGTCAACTGCCACTCTCGTGGTCTCTTGATTCCGATTAGAGGGTGAAGTTCAGAAAACTAGCTTAGCGCCACGAAAACCCTAATTACCCAAGACTAACAGGATTATATGTCACATATCCAAATTAGTTCATAAAATTAGCGATTTAAGACGAATTTGTTTTCAACCTGTAGTTCAAGCGAGATAACTCTCTCAAGAATCACAAGAACTCATGTAGAAAATGGTCATACTCTCATTCCACCCAGTTCATAAGATTAAAAATGAAAACAATCATTAAAATTGAATCAAACATAAATTAAAATATAAGTATAATAGTTCTACTCCATAGTAATAAACAGAGCTTCTAACCTTAACCAAGAGAAGTTTCGTTACTCTAACTTACATCGAAAACAAAATTGCTGTCTAATGATGCTTGATGCGAGATACCCTAGAAATGGTGTATCCTATTCCTTAAACACTAACCTAATTTGACATGGAAATAAAATAAAATAATAAATTCTAAACTGAAAAGATATTGTTTGTAAATAAAAATTACAAAAAGAAAATAAAATAAAATTATCAAGTGCTAAATCCACTTGACGGCCCAAATGAGTGTGATTCGGACTGTTTGCTGGTGTTTAACGCCCATCAACGCCAGAGATGGGCGTTAAACGCCCTAAGGGGAGTGGCACACTTCTGATTCTGATCCCTTGCTGGCACTAAACGCTAGCTGGATGTTTAGCGGCAAGGGAAGGTGTTGCCAGCATTTCTTCTTTTTGTTCCAAACTCTACTAAATTACTCTGAATTTCACTTGAAATCATAAAAACATTAAAACAACTCAAAGTAATATTCAAAGAGGATTTTTGCACTAAAGTAAAGTAAAAATAATTAAAATTTAATTAAAACAAATAAAAAATAACTAGAAAAAAGAGTATAAGATGCTCACGCATCTTTTGATTCACAAGTTTTGTTGCAAAATATGCACTCTCTCTTCTTTTTATATACATTTGTTTTGCTTCTTTTGAAATCTCACACACACATACACATTTGTTTTGCTTCTTTTTATATTCATTTGTTTTGCTTCTTTTGAAATTTCATTGGGTTTTTTTTCTTAACTAGGCTGTGATATGAAAATCAAGGATTTTGAATCCAATCCTTGCCATCTTTATCGTCAAAATGCGGTATAATGATTGTGTTATTCCATTTACGAGCTTTTAGGCTTGACATTTTATACATTTAAGGTTTTCACCAACATTATGTATCCATGTTGTACACTATATAAGGTTGATGTATTACTATAGATTATTATCTTTTACTTATGAATTTATCGTTTTAAATTAAGACATTATCTTTCCTTCTAAAAATTCTATAAATTGGTTTGCGGTAATATGTAAAATAAAAAAAATCTTGCAACATAAATCCCTTCTTAGAAAACTTTTACAATTTGGATAAATGAAAATAAAATTTAAAATTTAAAATTTAGAAATGGTTAGTCTCAACAATGATGTGTCAAAACTAAATGGCCAGTTAGTTATAAATATAATTAATTTATTCTCAATTTCTTAGTTTTCTTAATACTAAGATTCTTTTATAAAAGTTTAAAATTTTCTTTTTAACAACAGAATTTTCATAATATACAAAATAATTTAGTGTAATCCTGGCACAAGTCCTATAATTTGCTGATTAAGATCCTGTAACTCTGGCATAATTCATTCAACCAGATTTTCTTATGAGAAAATTCATAAAAATAAAATTCATTCTTGTGGGAACATTCCTTAATTTTTTTTAAATTCAAAATCTATGTTTGGATGGTGATTTTATGAAGTTTTGTGACTATTTGGTGCCAACCATGGTGAGCCAGTGATGCGAATTTTACAATCCATAAACTACAGGCAAGTGTACCAGATCATACTAAGTAATACCACAGTGAGTGAGTTATCATTCTAAAAAGATTAACGGATTAGGTAACTATAATTAATTGACTATTCTAGTTAAGCGGTTCAAATCGTGGTTTGTTGATTCAAAATTAAAGAACAACTTGAAAGGAGGAATATAGAGGAATTAAAAGTAATTAAATGAAGATATAATGCAAGTAAAGAAAGCAATTAATTGAGCATAAGTAAATGAACAATAGAAGAAGGCATTAAATTGAAATAGTTAATTCACGGTAATTAAATGAATGCAATAAATGACATAATGTAAATTGCAATGAAGAGATTGAAGATATTAAAAACAGGGAATCAAAGGAACAATTAAATGACTAGAATAAGAGATAAGCAATAGATGAAAAGAATTAAAGAAAAGCTAATAAATGACGTGAAACATAAAAAAGCAATACATGAATATGAATTGAAACATTAAGGGTTGGAGATGTTGAATCTTCATGATCAACGAAACCCACTCTCTTCTCAATCATGCAAAGTGTGATCTCTGGTAAATCATAAAATGATTAAATCCCAATTTCTTGGTAATTCAATCTCTTTTAAATTAATCAATTGTCAATTCCTTTATCAATTACTCATGAGAAGAGGTGAAGCACAATTTTTTGTTCAAAATTATACAATTCTTAAGATCTAGATTTAGATTGATTCAATATCACTTATCAATTTCTAAATCCAAAATCAAAATTATTGTGAGAGAAGAGTTTCAAGCTTAATTACTATAATCCCTTTTTCAAGTTTTCATAAAATTCAAGTGAGATTCAAACTATTTTCATATAGATTTAAAACTTTTTTATGAAGAATAAAACTCTCTCTTAAAACAACAGTGCTTGAATCAAGAAGAAAAAGATAACATCAATTTATTATTATTCAATAGAACCCCCCAATGGGGAGAAGGTAAAGACTCATAAAAGAAAAATGGATATCAAGTATTACAGAGGAAGAATTCAGAACAAAAAAGGAAAATGTATGAAGAAGTTCCCTTAACAATGTATCATCTATGGGCTTTTATAATACTTCTTAGATTTAAATGAAAATCAAATGCAAATTACATCAAATTCAAATTTACTAAAAATGACTATTTCTAGATTATTCTAATAAGTTCTTTTGTGGCCTTGATTGCTTGTCACTTGTGGACTTTGGTTGCATGAAAATGAGGTAAACTTCGGTGATAGATTTTGCCATGCACTGTAAGTGAGATGAAATAGCATGTAAGTGCTCACCCTCTTTGCATTTGTGGCGTGTTAAACGCCATTTTTTGGCCCAGTTTCAACCTCCCAAGAATCACTATGTGCATGGCATTAATGAGCTTACACGCTTTGTAAAATTGGTGTGTTTAATGCCATACTTAGAGGCCAAAATATAAGCTCCCAGTACACCAATAAGGCATTAGTTGGCTTACACCCATTGTATTTGTGGTGTGTTTAATGCTACCTTTTGTGCCACAGTTGCTAGCTTCCAATGAACCAATTTGTTGAAGGCATTAGTTAGGTTATACGCCTTGTATTCGTGGCATGTTTAACGCCGCCTTTTGAAGCATAAATCAAGCTTCTAGGGAACCAACTATTGAAGGCGTTATTGTGTACTAAATCTTCACAAAATTGGCGTGTTTAATGCCACCCTTAGCACCAAGAAGTCTTGAAGGCGTGTTTGTGCGCTTTGCTTCCGGTCTAAACTGAAAGTCCATTATAAAGTGTTATATATCGTTGAAAAGTTTTGAATGTCAGCTTTTCAACGTTGCTAGAAGCGGGTCATTTGGAGCTCAAGTTATGCTCCTCTAATGGTGATGAGGTCAACCTAGCATTTTGGCTAAAAGAAGGTCGACGGCGTTATTTGAAACGCATGCTTCATTCTTCTGGCATGTTTGATGCCACCTTTTGTTGGGAGCTATTTTTATGAAGATCATTTACGGCCCAAATTTTACGTCCACCATAGACTATTATATATCGTTAGAAAGCTCTAAATGTCAGCTTTCTAACGCCGCTAAAAGTACTTCATTTGAACCTCTATAGCTCAATTTATGCTCCTTCGAATGTGAAGAGGTCAACCTTACATTTTGGGTAAAAGAAGATCGAAGGCATTATTTGAAACACATGCTTCATTCTTTGGGCGTGTTTAACGCCACCTTTTGTTGGGAGCTGTTTTTATGAGGCTCGTTAGTGGCTCAAACGTCATGTCCACCATAGGCTATTATATATTGTTGGAAAGCTTTGATTGTTAGCTTTCTAATGCCGCTAGAAGTGCATCATTTGAACCTCTATAACTCAATATCATCCTTCGAAGATGAAGAGGTCAACCTGGCATTTTGGCTGAGAGAAGGTTGAAGGCGTTATTTGAAATACACGCTTAATTCTTCTGGCATGTTGATGGGTGAAAAACGATTCCACACAAACTCACCGGCAAGTGTACCGGGTCGCATCAAGTAGTAATTACTCACAAGAGTGAGGTCGATCCCAGAGGGATTGATGGATTGAGCAATTTCAGTTAGGTGATGAATTTAGTTAAGCAAACAGTTGATGATTTGAGTGAATTGTGATCAACAAAATCTAAATTGCATGAAAATAAAAGGGAGCGGGGAAATTGATAGAATCTAAAATGCAGAAAATGTAAATTAAGTTGAAACTTAAAGTGCAAGTAATGTAAATAACTAAAAATTAGATTGCAAGAAATGTAAATGGCTGAAGCTTAAATTGCAAGAAATCTAAATTACTGAAGCTAAATTGTTGAGAAATGTAAATTGCTTGAAGAGTAAAATGTGGATTTGGGTGCTGGGATTCAGAATTCAACAAGAAAATATAACTTAAAGCAAATCAGAAAGCTATTAGATGAATGGACTCAATTCAGTAGCAAAACCGAAAGGAAAATTGCTTGAAGAAACAAACAGCAAGAAAACTTGATTCAATTATGAAAGTCTTAAGAGAAATGAGATTAGAAAGTAGATCTATATCTCAATTGCTCTCTTGATCAAGCAGAAAGTGAATTTGCAGGAGAAATAAAAAGAAAAACAGCAAATGAAACTTAGATCCAATCCTTAGAACAATTGAGATGAGAGGTGAAAGATGATTCTCAGATTTAGAATCAATGAAGCTCTTCAATCTCAATTCAAATTCTAAGAACAGATAGCAGAACTTGCAGAAGAAAAGAAAATGAAGACAGAAAGCTAGATCCAATTCCCAAAATCCCAAATTCAAAGACAAAATGAAAATTAAAAATGAGCTAAAGATAAAAGTGAAAGTAAAGGTAAAAAGGTTAAGGTCCTCTACAAATCAATTAAACTCCTATTTATACACTTTCTATTTTTGGTTTTCAGAATTTGGAGTGGGCTTTTCAGGTTGGTGAAGAAGTATAACCAAAATGGTATTTTCATTGAAATTGGACCAGGGTGCCAGCTCCAGTGGAGCGCTCAGTGAGTAAAGAAAACGTAGCGCTCCATTGCATTGTGTTTGGGCTCGTGACAAGCCTCATCCATAGCGCTCAGTTAAGTTAGTGAACTGAGCGCTACATATGCCTTGTGTGCCTTCAATTTCCTCGTGCCAAAGTAGCGCTCAGTGAGGAGTTCCAACGTAGCGCTCATTTGTGCGTGTTGGTCTCCCTCTTCAAGCCTGGCTGCTCCCCTATTGTCCATTTCCTTTTGCCCATAGCGCTCTGTTGGGAGTTCCAACGTAGCGCCCTTCTTATGCGCATGGTTCCCTCTTTCGACCCCTGGCCATTTCCTTTTGAATGTTGCGCCTTGTTTTTTTCTTTTGTGGAGCCCGAAAATGTTCAATATTTGAATGTAGTGCTCTCTTCACTTGAGCGCTGGGTTTGTTTTACTGAGCGCTCCATTGGAACGTTGAGCACTATGCTTGAGCACTTTGCTCTTCGAACCCTTGTCACTAGCGTTCGATTTGTGAACGCTCCGCTCAATTAGTGAGCACTATGCTTGGTTCCTTGAGTGCCACGCTTTTATTGCCATGGCCACACTTTGGTTGAGCATGCTTTCCTAGTTCTTTCTTTTTTTCATCATTTCTTCACCTACAAGTAATCAAATCAACCAAACAAAGCATCACAAAATTTACAAGGTTTCTAAATCATTCAAAAACCAACAAATTCTACCTTCAACCTTATAATTTTGTGTCAAATAAATGATGGTCGATTGATTTAACATAATCATGACAATCCACTCCAAATCACTTACTTATAGTGCAAGAAAGTGCATAAAACCTAATGAAACAAGTGAAAAATGCTTGAAAAGCTAGCATAAGATGACTTGTTATCACGTGTTTAATACCACCCTCTGTTGGGAGCTATTTTTACGAGGGTTGTTTGCGGCCTAAACTTCACGGCCATTGATGAGCGGATATTTTATACGCTTTTTGGGGGTAATTTCATGTAGATTTTAGTATGTTTTAATTAGTTTTTAGTAAAATATTATTAGTTTTTAGACAAAAATCATATTTCTGGACTTTACTATGAGTTTGTGTGTTTTTTTGTGATTTCAGGTATTTTCTGGCTGAAATTGAGGGAGCTGAGCAAAAATCTGAGTTAGGCTGAAAAAGGACTGCTGATGCTGTTGGATCCTGACCTCCCTGCACTCGGAATGGATTTTTTGGAGCTACAGGAGTCCAATTGACGCACTCTCAATTAGGTTGGAAAGTAGACATCCAGGGCCAGCAATATATAATAGTCCATACTTTGTGCGAAGATAGACGACGTAAACTGGCGTTCAACGCCAGTTCCATGTTGCAACCTGGCGTCCAGCGTCAGAAACAGGTTACAAGTTGGAGTCCAGCGCCCAAAACAGGTTACAACCTGGTGTTCAACTCCAGAAACAGCCCAAGCACGTGAGAAGCTTAAGTCTCAGCCCCAGCACACACCAAGTGGGCCCCAGAAGTGGATTTCTGCACCAATTATCTTAGTTTACTCATTCTCTGTAAACCTAGGTTACTAGTTTAGTATTTAAACAACTTTTAGAGACTTATTTTGTACCTCATGAAATTTTTAGATCTAAATTTTATATTCTTTAATGGCATGAGTCTCTAAACTCTATTGTTGGGGGTGAGGAGCTCTGCAGCGTCTCGATGAATTAATGCAATTACTTCTGTTTTCCATTCAAACACGCTTGTTCTTATCTAAGATGTTCATTCGCGCTTAACTATGAAGAAGGTGATGATCCGTGACACTCATCACCTTCCTCAATCCATGAACATATGCCTGACAACCACCTCTGTTCTACATCAGATTGAATGAGTATCTCTTAGATTCCTTAATCAGAATCTTCGTGGTATAAGCCGGATTGATGGCGGCATTCATGAGAATCTGGAAAGTCTAAACCTTGTCTGTGGTATTCCGAGTAGCATTCTGGGATTAGATGACTGTGACGAGCTTCAAACTCCTGAAGGCTGGGGGTTAGTGACAGACGCAAAAGAATCACTGGATTCTACTCTAACCTGATTGAGAACCAACAGGTGATTAGCCGTGCTGTGACAGAGCATTTGGACCGTTTTCACTGAGAGGATGGGAAGTAGCCATTGACAACGGTGACACCCTACATAGAGCTTGCCATGGAAGGAACCTTGCGTGTGGAAAGAAGATTACAAGAGAAAAGATGAAATAAAGCAGACGAAGCATCTCCAAAACTCCAACATATTCTCCATTATTAAAGTAACAATTATTTATTTCACGCTCTTTTATTTTTCTAATAATTCAAACTGATAATTTTAATTGATATCCTAACTAAGATTAATAAAATAAACATAGCTTGCTTCAAACCAATAATCTCCGTGGGATCGACCCTTACTCACGTTAGGTATTACTTGGACGACCCAGTGCACTTGCTGGTTAGTGGTACGAGATCATAAGAAATCTTGATTTTGATATTGAGATTCAAATTTCGTGCACCAAGTTTTTGGCGCCGTTGCCGGGGATTGTTCGAGTTTGAACAACTAAAGGTTTATTTTGTTGCTAAGATTAGGAATAATTTATTTTTGTTGCTATAGAGTCATTAAATTTTGAGTCCTTTATTCCCTTTTCAAAAATTTTTCAAAAATATTATTTTTCTTTATCAAATTTTTAATTTTTCGTGAATTTAGTGTTTTGTTCTAAGTTTGGTGTCAATTACATATTTTATATTTTCCCTTTAAATTTTCGAATTTGTGCTCTTTGATCTTCAAGTTGTTCTTGTTGATTTTTCTTGTTGATCTTTAATTTTTCTTGTTCTATGTCTTTTCTTGTTTCGCTTGTATTTTTCCAAAGCATTAGTCTTCCAAAAGGAATATACCTATTCAAAACAAGTGTTACATTTACTGCCCAATTGGCTAGAGCGTTGGTCTATGTTCTTGGTAATTGGGTATCTTCTTTTTAAAATCTTTTTCAAAAATAATTTTTCTTGATTTAATCTTGTGCCAAACTTTAAGTTTGGTGTTTTCTTGTCAATCTTTTTATAATTTTCAAAAATTTTATTGAAGTTTTCTAAAAATTTTAAGTTTGGTGTTGTTTCTTTTGTTCTTGTGTTCTTGTGAATCTTCAAGGTGTTCTTGAGTCTTTCTTGTGTTTTGATCTTAAAATTTTTAAGTTTGGTGTTCCTTGGTGTTTTTCCTCCAAAATTTTCGAAAATAAGGAGCATTAGATCTAAAAATTTTAAGTCTTGTGTCTTTTGTGTGTTTTTATCTTTCATCATAAAATTCAAAATTCCAAAAAAATCTTTTCTAACTATTTTTAAGCTACTTTTTCGAAATTTTTTTTATAAAAATTCAGATTTCAATTTCAAAAATTTTCAAATCTTATCCTTTTAAGATTTAAAAAAAATTTATTATATCTTTTTCAAAACAAATCTATATCTTTTCCTTCGTAAAATCTTTTCAACTCATAAATATCTTTTTCAAATCTTCACAATATCTTTTTCAAAACAAATTTATCTTTTCAATCTTCAATTACATCTTTTTCCTATCATATTTATCTTTTACAAATCATATCTTCTATCTTATCCTTTCTCAAAATTTTCGAAAATATCCTAACCAATTTCTCTCTCCTCATTTTTTTCGAAAATCTTCATAAAATTTTTTCAAATTTTCATTTTCATTTTCATTTTTATTTTTATTTCATTTTTTTATTTTCATTTTATTTAATTTTATTTTATTTTATTATTTTGAAAGTATAAAAAAATTTAATAAAATAAATCCACGTCATCTCCCTTTCTCCATCATGGACCTAAGTGGAAATGAACAGTCCAGAAGGACTCTGGGGTCATATGCTAACCCCATTACTGCTTCATATGGGAGTAATATATGTATACCCTCCATTGGAGTTAGTAGTTTTGAGTTGAATCCTCAGCTCATTATCATGGTGCAGCAAAGTTGCCAGTATTCCGGTCTTCCACAAGAAGAACCTACAGAGTTTCTGGCACAGTTTTTACAAATTGCTGACACAGTACATGATAAGGAGGTAGATCAGGATGTCTACAGGCTATTACTGTTCCCATTTGCTGTAAAAGACCAAGCTAAGAGGTGGTTAAATAACTAACCTAAGGACAGTATAAAGACATGGAAACAGCTGGTAGAAAAATTCTGAATCACTATTTTTCTCCGAAATGGATGACACAGCTAAGGCTGAGCATCCATGGCTTCAAACAAGGAGATAATGAATCTCTCTATGATGCCTGTGAGAGATACAGAGAGATGCTAAGAAAATGCCCCTCTGAAATATTTTCAGAGTGGGTGCAGTTAGACATCTTCTACTATGGGCTTACAGAAAGAGCTCAGATTTCTCTAGACCACTCAGCTGATGGATCTATACACATGAGAAAGACAATAGAAGAAGCTCAATAGCTCATTGATACAGTTGCCAGAAATCAGCATCTGTACCTAAGCAGTGAACCTTCCATGAAAGAAGAGGCTAAAACAATAACTGCTGAAATGAGTCCTGCAGAACAAGTTACAGAATTCAATCAGCAATTGGATTTTCTAACAAAACAGTTAGCTGAATTCAAAGAGATGTTACAAGAAACAAGAATGGCTAATATAAATATGGAAGTGCAATTGAAGCAAATAGAACAGAAGTTATCAAAACAAATAACAGAAGAGTGCCAAGTAGTTCAATTAAGAAGTGGAAAAACATTAAATACCTCACTTCAAGACAGCAGGAAGCCAAGAAATGAGCAAACTACCCAAAATCCCTCTGAGGACAGTAAGAGCCCAGAGAGGAATAATTCTGGTGCTCAAACGCCAGAGAATGGGTGGAAAGCTGGCGTTGAACGCCCAAACCATGCTCAGTCCTGGCGTTCAACGCCAGAAACAAGCAATGATTTGGCGTTGAACGCCCAAAGGGAGCACAGTTCTGGCGTTCAGTCGCTAGAAACAAGTAAGGAGTTGGCGTCTAATGCCACTCCAGCTTCCACCCCTGGCATTCAAATGCCAGTGGGGGATCAGACACATACAAGTGCTGACAATAACCCATCTAATAAGAATAAACTTGCAGCAACTAAGGTTGAGGAATACAAAGCCAAAATGGCTTATCCTCAGAAACTCCGCCAAGCAGAACAGGATAAGCAATTTGCCCGCTTTGCAGACTATCTCAGGACTCTTGAAGTAAAGATTCCGTTTGCAGAGGCACTTGAGCAAATACCCTCTTATGCTAAGTTCATGAAAGAGATCTTGAGTCATAAGAAGGATTAGAGGGAAACTGAAAAAGTTTACCTCACTGAAGAATGCAGTGCAGTCATTCTGAAAAGCTTACCTGAGAAGCTTAAAGATCCAGGATGCTTTATGATACCATGCACATTAGAAGGTACTTGTACCAAGCAAGCTCTATGTGATCTTGGGGCAAGTATTAATCTAATACATGCATCTATTATCACAAAGCTTGGTTTGACTGAAGAGGTCAAACCAACCCGGATATGTCTCCAACTTGCTGATGGCTTCATTAAATACCCATTAGGCGTGATTGATGACATGATTGTCAAGGTTGGACCATTTGCCTTTCCTACTGATTTTGTGGTGCTGGAATTGGAGGAGCACAAGAGTGCAACTTTCATTCTAGGAAGACCTTTCCTAGCAACTGGCCGAACCCTCATTGATGTTCAAAAAGGGGAAGTAACCCTGAGAGTCAATGAGAATGAGTTCAAGTTGAATGTTGTCAAAGCCATGCAGTATCCAGACACCCAAAATGACTGCATGAGCGTTGATATTATTGACTCTCTGGTAAAAGAAGTCAATATGGCTGAGAGTCTCGAATCAGAGCTGGAGGATATCTTTAAAGATGTTCAGCCTGATCTGGAGGAATCAGAGAGAATAATAGAACCTCTGAAAATCCCTCAGGAAGGGGAGAAACCTCCTAAACCCGAGCTCAAACCATTACCACCATCCCTTAAATATGCATTTCTGGAGAAAGTGATACCTTTCCTGTAATCATAAGCTCTATCTTAGAGCCACAGGAAGAGGAAGCACTAATTAAAGTGCTAAAGACACACAAGACAGCTCTTGGGTGGTCCATCAGTAATCTTAATGGCATTAGCGCAGCCAGATGCATGCACAAGATTTTGTTGGAGGGTGACGCTAAGCCAGTGGTTCAACCACAAAGGCGGCTGAATCCAGCCATGAAGGAGGTGGTGCAAAAGGAGGTCACTGAATTACTAGAGGCTGGGATTATTTATCCCATTTCTAATAGCCCCTGGGTAAGCCCTGTCCAAGTCATCCCTAAGAAAGGCGGCATGACAGTGGTCCATAATGAAAAAAATGAACTGGTTCCTACAAGAACAGTTACAGGGTGGCGTATGTGTATTGATTACAGAAGGCTCAATACAGCTACCAGAAAGGATCATTTTCCTTTACCATTCATAGACCAGATGCTAGAAAGACTAGCAGGTTATGAATACTACTGCTTCCTGGATGGATATTCAGGTTATAATCAAATTGCAGTAGATCCCCAGGATCAAGAGAAAACAGCATTCACATGTCCATCTGGAGTATTTGCATACAGAAGGATGCCATTTGGCTTGTGCAATTCACCTGCAACCTTTCAAAGGTGCATGCTCTCAATTTTCTCTGATATGGTGGAAAAATTTCTGGAAGTCTTCATGGATGACTTTTCAGTATTTGGAGACTCATTTAGCTCCTGTCTTGACCATTTAGCACTTATTCTAAAAAGGTGCCAAGAGACTAACCTGGTTTTAAACTGGGAAAAATGTCACATTATGGTGACTGAAGGAATTGTCCTTGGGCACAAAATTTCGAACAAGGGTATAGAGGTGGATCAAGCTAAGGTAGAGGTAATTGAAAAATTACCACCACCTGCCAATGTTAAGGCAATCATAAGCTTTCTAGGGCATGCATGATTCTATAGGAGGTTTATAAAAGATTTTTCAAAAATTGCCAAACCTCTGAGTAATCTAATGGCTGCTGATGCGCCATTTATCTTTGATAAGGAGTGTCTGCAGGCGTTTGAGACCCTTAAAGCTAAGCTGGTCACAGCACCAGTCATCTCTGCACCAGACTGGACATTACCATTTGAATTGATGTGTGATGCCAATGATCATGCCATTGGTGCAGTGTTGGGACAAAGGCATGACAAGCTTCTGCACGTTATTTATTATGCTAGCCATGTTTTAAATGACGCACAGAAGAACTACACAACCACAGAAAAAGAATTACTTGCAGTGGTTTATGCCATTGACAAGTTCAGATCCTATTTAGTAGGATCAAAAGTGATTGTGTACATTAACCATGCAGCTCTTAAATATCTACTCACAAAGCAGGATTCAAAACCCAGACTCATCAGATGGGTGTTGTTTCTGCAAGAGTTTGATATAGAAATAAGAGACAGAAAAGGGACAGAGAACCAAGTAGCAGATCACCTGTCCCGAATAGAACCAGTAGAAGGGGCGTCCCTTCCTCTTACTGAGATCTCTGAAACCTTTCCAGATGAGCAACTCTTTGCCATCCAGGAAGTGCCATGGTTTGCAGATATTGTAAACTACAAGGCAGTGAGATTCATACCCAAAGAGTACAGTAGGCAGCAATCAAAGAAATTGATCACAGATGCAAAGTACTATCTTTGGGATGAACCATATCTCTTCAAGAGATGTGCATACGAAGTAATCCGTAGATGTGTGCCTAAAGAAAAAGTGCAGAAGATCCTATGGCATTGCCATGGATCACAATATGGAGGACATTTTGGAAGTGAGCGAACAGCCACAAGAGTCCTCCAATGTGGCTTCTACTGGCCTACTCCTATAAAGATTCCCGAGTGTTTGTACTTAATTATGACAGTTGCCAAAGATCTGGTAATCTTCCTCACAGTTATGCCATGCCTCAACAAGGGATCTTGGAGATTGAGTTATTTGATGTATGGGGTATTGACTTCATGGGGCCTTTCCCACCATCATACTCAAACACTTATATTCTGGTGGCAGTGGATTATGTATCCAAATGGGTGGAAGCTATTGCTACACCCACTAATGACACTAAGACAGTGTTAAAATTCCCCCAGAAACACATCTTCAGCAGATTTGGCACTCCTAGAGTACTAATCAGTGATGGAGGCACTCATTTCTGCAATAAACAGCTTTACTCTGCTTTGGTTCGTTATGGAGTTAGCCACAGGGTGGCCACTCTGTATCACCCACAGACAAATGGGCAAGCTGAAGTCTCAAATAGAGAACTCAACAGAATTCTGGAATGGACTGTAATTGACTGTAGAAGGGATTGGGCAAGAAGCTTGGATGATGCTCTGTGGGCATACACAACAGCATTCAAGACCCTTATAGGGACCTCTCCATACCAGCTTGTGTATGGAAAGGCATGTCACTTGCCAGTGGAACTGGAACATATGGCCTACTGGGCAACCAGATTCCTGAACCTTGATGCCAAGTTAGCTGGAGAAAAATGATTGCTCCAGTTAAATGAGCTAGAGGAATTTAGACTCAATGCTTTTGAGAATGCAAAAATTAACAAAGAAAAAGCAAAAAGATGGCATGATAAGAAACTGTCGTCCAAAGTCTTTGAGCTAGGGCAGAAGTTTTGCTATTTAATTCTAGGCTCAGATTATTCCCCGGGAAATTAAAATCCCGGTGGAGAGGTCTATATGTGATTACAAGTGTGTCACCATATGGATACGTAGAACTTCAGGATAATAATTCTAACAAAAAGTTCATTGTTAATGGACAAAGAGTTAAACATTATCTTGAAAGCAATTTTGAGTGGGAATAGAGACAAGGAACCTCTTCTTAATTTTGATCCTAAGATTGAAAGGAATGTTAGAAGTCGCCAATTGCAGGCTAGAGCTTATAGAGCTGCTGAAAGTCTCAAGGACATTTCTGAGGAGAAAGCTGAGGGAATCACTGAAAGAAGGTCTACCGTCGGTTTATAAATTTCACGCAAAAGTAGTCTCATCGAAGTATAGATCTAAACCCACAAACAACCCTCAATCAAGTTTAATTTTGGTTATCACAAGTACAACCCAATAAAAATAACCGAGAATATTACTCCCGGGTCATTCTCCCTAGGAATTACAATTGAGTGCTCAATTATTGCTTATGAGTTCAAGTGGGTTGATAAGACAAGAAATTAAATGGTAAGAAAGTAAATCAAACAACTAAATATAATAAATGCTAAAGAGGCATTCATGGCACGGATTGAGAATCAAGGTTTTCTATCCTAGTCATTAATCATGACATAATAATTACCAAGAGTTAATCCTATTACGTTATCTTCGCATCGAAAGAAAGTCAAATGCCTAGTTGACCCCAATCCATAAGTAATGTTAATGGAAACAAGATTAACTAACAACTCTAGATCACCAACCCAAGTTGAGTATTAATGACTCAAGATTGCCCATGATAGTAATTAGTGGCTAAGAGAAGGGGGGTTGAATCTTAGCCACCTTTTTTTGCTTTGTAATGCTTGCTGTCTTTTTGAATGTCTTAAGGAGATATTTTTGCTTTTTGTCTTTTACCCAACCAAGAGACTTTTTCTTTTTGTCTCGTAACCAGGCAAGAGATATTTTTCAGTTTTGTCTCCTATGCAGCAGAAATAGAAATGGAGTAGAAGAGAGAGAGAATCACACCAAGAAGTATCCTGGTTCAGCTGTTAAGTGCAATGCAGTCTACATCCAGTCTCCATCACAACAATGATGGAATTTCACTATAATCATGCAGATTATAGACACCAATTCTCCCTAGGAACTACCCTTCCTATCTAGGACAAGTCCAGAATCTATCCCCAATCCTGAACTTGACTTGGTCACCTATAAAGCTTTCAATTGCAAAGTGCTAACCCAACTTGCAAGGGGATTCCCACAGAATTATGAAACACAACACAGATGTACGAAGGACCTCTAGAACATCTATGGCTTTTTCTTTTAATTTTGTATACTCTGACTTTTTCCGCTCTATGGCTTTTTCATACAAACCTCACTGTTTGCCTTTTTTCATGGGACTCAAGAGAAACAAAACTAAACAGAAAAATATAACATGAAACACATTGAAGGATAAGAACTTCTGTTAGCTTGGGTAGCTATAAAAAATCTGTGCTTTCACTCTTTTCTCCTTGCTTCAAGCCTTGGTTGTTCACCCTTATTATAGAAAGGGAAGTCTCCATGGTTGAAACGGTTGAACCGAGCTAATCTTCTTCTTCTTCAACAATAAAACCGATTTGGCCAGAGAGAGAAGAGAGAGAACCGAATGCAAAATCCAACATGCAAGGATTCCTAACCCTTAATGAGTCTTTGATGCTTGACAGCTCCATCTGCTCTATCTTCTACCTCTTCCTCCACGTAGCTACAGTAGCTACCTTCTGTGGTGGTTGATCAGAGAGTAGAGACGAGCCATACCCAAGGGATCTTTTTTTCTGACCGAGTTGGATCTCTTCGATTTTCAGGTTTGGAGAGCTTTAGACTTCTTTACCACATCTTACCATTAGTGGCAAAGATCTCAGCCACACCCTACTGTGGATCTTCTTTCTGATAACGCCATCATCACAATGGCCCTTTCCTTGCTTCTAGCTTCTTCTTCCTTCTTATGATAGCTTGTTCTTCCTTCCATCTTTCCTGTGAAGTGACAACCGAACAGAGAAGAAAGAGAAGAGAGAGAATGCAGAAAAGCTTTCAAAGGAATTAAGAAAGGAAATTAAAATGAATTGAGTTTCTTTTTTCCAAAACCCCCATGCCTTGTAACGTGTAAAGCAATTAATGCCATCAAATCAATTTCAAACTTTCTCTTTCCAGTTATCAAGGCATTAAACACAATTAAATAAATTTGAAATCCATTCCTTAGTGGGAGGTTGGTGTCGTAGAAAGCATGCATCCTTTGCTTTCTCTTTATTTTCAATTTCGGACCAAACCCTTGTTGGTCTTGCAAAGATTTTAATTAAACTTGCTTCTTAAATTTCTGGCCCAACAAACATAGCAATAATTCAGGCATACATTTTTTAAACATTTTTGTACAAGGCTGAATCTATTTCTTAAGCATATATGGGCTTTGATTTGCTTTTGTGCCCAATTACAAAATCTGCAAGCAACAAAATTATTAATTAATAAATGTGAGTTAAAATTCAAATTAATAATTTTGTAATTAATTATTTCAATAATGTTTATTCATCATCAATTTAATTTGGAGTTTTCCAAACTCATCAGCCCAAATTCTCTTTCCAAGCCAAGAATGCTCAATAATCTACTCTAAAACTAAGCCAAGCATTTTATCAAACACTTGGTGTGCATAAAAATAAAAACATACCAAATTGCAATAATAGTAAAATCTAAGACTACCAAATGTAATAAATAACAATAACAACTCAATTTAACAATAAGAAACAAAAAAAAGCACCAATTGCATTAACGAAAATCCAAAATCAACTAGATTTCAATAACATAAAATTGACCAAATAAAGGAATTAACAAGTAAAATTAAGAAAGCAAAGATGTAGTAACAAGAAATTACAATGAAAACTAAATCAAGATAAGAAATAAAACCTAAATCTAGGAGAGATTAACCTAAAAACCCTAATTTCTAGAGAGAAGAGGGAGCTTATCTCTCTAAAACTAACATAAAGCATGAATATTCCTAAGCTACACTAATTGCTCTCCCCTTGTTCCATGTTGAATTCTGCCTCAAATACTTCAGAAAATGAGTTGGATTTGGGCCAAAAGCAACTCAGAAATTGCCCCAACGTATTTTTTTAATGAGGTCATGTGACATGTATCATGCGTACGTGTGGCATAGGAAACAACAACTCATTACTTTGGTGCAACAAAACTGTCAGTTTCAAAGACTCACAGGAAGATCCAAACTTGTTCATCTTCAATTTCCTGTAGATTTGTGATATAGTGAAGACTAATGGAGTCCATCTTGATGTTTATCGGTTGTTGCTTTTCCTGTTTGTTGTACAGGATCAAGCCAAACAGTGGCTTGATACACAACCTAAGAAGAGCCTGGATACATGGGATAATGTGGTTAGTAGGTTCTTGATTAAATTCTTTCCACTTCAAAGGCTGACCAAGCTAAGGACTGATGTTCAGGCCTTCAGAAAAACAAAAGGGTGAATCTCTCTATGAGGCTTGGGAGAGGTACAAGGTTATGCTAAAAAAATATCCTCTCGACATATTTCTGGACTAGATATAGTTGCAGATCTTTTATGATGGGATTACTCAAGCCTTTAGGACTTCTTTGGATAATTCTGCAAGAAGACCATTCACATGAAGAAGACAATTGAGATGGTTGCTAACAATCAGTATTTATACTCTTCTGAGAGGTCCACCATGAGGAAAGGAGTCATGGAACTAGATGCCTTGGATACCATTCTTGCTCAGAATAAAGCCATGTCTCAACAGATAAATGCCATTACTCGACAATTGGGTGGATTATAAGTCTCAGCTATTAATATCTAAGATACTTCTTAAGATATGAGTGGTGAATTTTCTCAAGGTGATAGTTATACTTATGGTCAATTTTCTTCTGAACAGGTTAATTACATGGGCAATTCTTCCAAACCCCCAATAATGATCCTTTGTCCAAGATTTATAATCCAAGATGGAGGAATCACCAAATTTTGGATGGAGAAATCAACAACAGGGGCAACCAAACTTTAACAACAATGACTCTACTCATGGTAATTTCAATAAGAGTAATTTCAACAATAACAACCATCAGTTTCAGCCCTCTCAACCATACCATGCGCCTCTCTTTTCTCAGAAGCCTTTTGACATGGAATCTCTAGTTGCAGAACTCTCCAAGAACTCTAATAGTTTCATGCAGGAAGCCAAAGCTTCAATTAGAAACTTGAAAGTTCAAATGGGTCAGTTGAGCAAGCAAGTAGTTGAGACGTTTCCTAATACCTTTCCCAGTAATATAGTGCCCAATCCAAGGGAAGAGTTCAAGGCTATACACTTGAGAAGTGGTAAGGCAGCCAGTAAAGAAGTTCACGCTGGTGAGGAGCTAGTTGAAAAAGAAGCTCTGGAGAAGGCTCAAGACAAGGAATAACACGCGCCTCTGAGAGGTGCCCAAGAAACCCTTTTCCAGATCATGTTGAGTCTCCAATGTTTGAGTACAAGCCTAAAATGCCGTATCCTTAAAGGCTTCAGAAGGCATCTAAAGACAAGCAATTTTCAGGATTTTTAGAGGTCTTTAGGAAGCTTCATATTAACATCCATTTTGCAGAGGCTTTGTAGAAAATGCCTCTTTATGCTAAATTCATGAAAGAATTGTTGACTAACAAGAGGAATCGGAAGGAGAGTGAAACCGTGGTGCTCACCAAGGAATGCAGTGCAATAATTCTGAAGGATCTCCCTGAGAAGATGTAAGATCCGAGAAGATTTTTAATTCCTTATACCATTGGAAATATTACTATTCAGAGGGCTTTATGTGATCTGTTTGCACCGTCCTCGGTGCACATGAAGTGAAGCGGAGTGGAAGGGGTCGTCATCACCCCACCTTCAGCTGGCAGGTCATCCGGCTACTACATGTTCTTTCTTCTGCCTTCCTCTTTGCTTATGGTAAATCATCCTGAAAGATAAAATACAGGATAGTAAGGCTAGTAAATACAAAAGCAAAGAAGCATAAATTGTTGGAATAAGATGATGATCACTAAAATGAAGTGACGTGATAAGGTTGTGACCTTGATGAAAATAGTGCTGAATTCTAAGTTGTGCGTAGTTTAAAACACACACACTAGCATTTGAAAGCTATGTCACAACTACATAAAAGAAGTATGCACTTCACTCATTCTAGTGTACTTAAGATACTTTAAATAAAATTTGTAGGTTAAGAAAAATGAACAAGTAAAAAAGAAGTATGAAAGCATTCAAGCAAGAATCAAGTGATTGTGAAATGGATAATGAATGGAAATTGGTTGATGTGCAAGGAAACTTAATGAACAAAAGAAACTATAGAAATCACACATCAATCAATGACACAGTTTGAATTTTTGTTCGCATCACCTAATTGACATAAAGTGGGGCACACGGGTGCTGTGCAACTTAGGAAAAGAGAGATATAAGGTAAAATCAATCACATGGCAAACATGGTCCATATAGCTTGAGAATTTCAAAAATATGTCCCTACGTGAGCTTACAATCCAATTTCACAATTTCACAATATCGATGCCAAACTTGGTGATGTAAACAAAAATCAACATAAGCAAGCATCACCTAACAACAAACGTATCAAATATAAGTAAATTGCCTAATGATAGATAATGAAATCAAATCACATGATGGCCAAAACATACAATTTAGAAATCCAAAATCATCTTTAAGGCAATGTCATAAGTACTTGTTATGCACAAATTAAGCAAGAAAAATTCAATACCTAGCAACAAATTATAACCTCAATAAAGGAATCCAACAATGAATATTCACAATGATGCTAAAATAGCATCATATCGGTAATCAGTACCAATATCTTAGCATAATCAACAAATCAATTCAATAATCCAACACTTATCACCAAAAGATAACCTATCCTAGAGATGGTGGTAAATGGTGAACGATGATGATGGATAGTGGTTGAATGACAGAAAGAAAAGAATAGAAGGGAAAAGAAAAGAAGAAAAGAAGTGGAGAGAAGAGAAGAAAAGAAAAATATGAAGAAAGGGGAGTCATGCGTATGCAGAATCATGTATGCGTATGCTGATGGACGGAAAATGTTCACTATCACTATAATGAACCCGTCTTTGTCAAGTATACCAAATTATCATCAAGTAATAACTCACAATAGAGTGAGGTCGAATCCCACAGAGATTGATTGATTAAGGAACTTTAGTTACTGAGTGATTTAGTCAAGCTGATAAAAAAGAATTGTTGGGTGCAGAATTCTAAATAGCAGAATTATAAATGACTTAAAGATAAAGGAAAGCAATAAAGTGCATAAATGTAAATAACAAGAATGTAAAGTGCTGAAACATAAATGACTGAATTGTAAATGGAGAATGGGTAATAGCAAAAATTAAAGAAAGGTATAAAGAATAGGGAGGATAAGAATAGGGGAATTTTATTGGGATTATGAGACGTTGCTCTTTTTGGATCAAATCTATATCATCTCATCCTCAATCATGCAACTCATTGACCTCTTGGTAACCATGATTGATTGAACTCTAATTCCTTGGTGATTCAATCTCTCAAATCTTGATTTTCAGCCAATTCCTTGGTTTAATTGCTCATGAAGAGAGATAAGCTTGGTCCCTGAATATACCACACATCCTCATAGATCCAAGTAGTGGGTGGATTTTGTGTCACTATATCCAATCCCAAAACCCAGATCTACTAAAGTCTGAGAAGGGATTTTAAGCATGGTTCCGTGTTTCCTTTTCCAAGGTTCCAAACTTCCAATGAAACCCAATTTGCATTCAACCTCTTTTCCAAGATGATTGAAGGCTAGACTTGAGAAACGAAATTCCTTCTAGCAAATCAAAGAGAGATAAAAAGAAGAAGACATTCACTATCATTAATCCATCAAGTACAACAAAGCTCCCTTTCCTAATGAGAGGGAGTTTAGCTATTCATAGATTAGAGAAAAGTATAAGAGATGGAAGAAGATGAAGTGAAGTGTAAAAGTAAAAGTTCCAAGCAAACAAAACTACTCAATTCCCCTTTTCCTTCTCAGTACTCTTCAAGGGGTATTTATACTACTCCAATTACTAGAAATGAAAAATTACAAAAAGGAAAAGAAAATTACACTTGAAGATTAAAGGAAAAACCCAAGTGCATGGTGTGTCAGTGGCGTGCCACGCCCAATGACGGAGTAAAATCGTCGGTAAAGATTTTCACAAAAATAGTCGCGTTGCAAGTATAGTTTGAAACCGAAAAATTAAATTTGTTTGTCACTAAAGCAAACCCAATAAAATTAACCAAAGTACTAAACATCGGGTCGTCTCTCAAGGAATTGCAGGAAAGTGTTTATTATTGGTTATGAAAAAGTATCTTTTTGGGTTTTTGAATAAGAGAACAAGAAAGGTAAATTGCAAGAATTAAACTAATAGCTAAGAAAGACCTTGGCAAGGTATATGAGAACTAGAAGTCCTATCCTCATTATCCTCCTCAATTGTGACATCAATTGTACATTGCTCCCACCTAGTCAACCTCTAAATATGAAGGAAAGTCAAGTGGATAAATCAATTTGATTCTTTAAGTCCTAGTCAACTCCTAAGGAAAGACTAGCTTTAGTGGAATTCAAATAAATTAGCAACTTCTAATTATCAATCAACAAGAGAATTAGACAACTCAAGAGTCACCAATTACTCAACCTAAGCCAAGAGGAGAAAAATCTACTCTAACATCCTTCCAAACATGTTATCAAACACTTGGAAGGCATAAAATAAAAGCATAGAAAAGTAATAGAAGAACATTAAATCTAAATAACCAATTGCAAATATAAATGAGAACAATTGAAGGAAGAAGCAATAAACATAAAATACCTCAAATTGCATTAATATGGAAATTGAATCTAACATGAAACATTTATAAACTAAATTGTCAACATAAAGTAATCAACAAGGAAAATAAATAAACTAGAATGCTAGAACAAATAAAAGTAGAAGAGAAACTAAATTAAAGGAATATTGAACCTGGATTTGAGAAGAAATAAACCTAAAACTAAGAGAAACCCTAGAACTTAGAGAGAGGAGAGGGCCTCTCTCTCTCAAAAAATTACATCTAAAACCTAAAATTATGTGAATGAGAAGTTGGATGAATGATTCTCCCACTCTGCAGCCTCTAATCTGTGTTTTCGGGCTTGGAACGGGGCCAAAAATAGCTCAGAAATCACCCCTAGCAATTTTTGATACGTCCAGCACGTGGCTCCGTCACGCGTATGCGTCGCTTGTCTGCCGCACTATCCATGCGTACGCGTCATGCATGCGTACGCATTGCCTAACAGTAAAGCAACTATAAAAAATTTTATATCATTTTGAAGCCCCGGATGTTAGCTTTCCAATGCAACTAGAACCGCCTCATTCGGACCTCTGTAGCTCAAGTTATGATCGATTGATTATGAAGAGGTCAGAGTTGACAACTTAGCAATTCCTTCAATTTCTTGAATTCCTTCCACTTTTACATGCTTCCTTTCCATTCTCTAAGCCATTTTTGCCCTGTAATCTCTGATAACACTGAACACACATATCACAGTATCGAATGGAAATAAGAGAGGATTTATAAATAGTAAATTAAAGGCCAAATAAGCATGTTTTCAATCATATCATCAATTTGGGAAGGAAAACGTAAAACATACGAATTCTATGAATAAGTGTGAGAATAATGAATAAAATCCACTAAATTAAGCACAAGATAAACCGTAAATAGCGATGTATCAATCTCCCCACACTTAAACATTAGCATGTCCTCATGCTAAGCTCAAGAGAAACTATAAAGAGTGAAGGAAAAATGATAGGATGTATGGAATGCAACCTATTTGTATGAATGCAGCTAAAAACAAAATGCTTTTACCTACTTGGTGAAAAGTAAATAAACCTTTCAAGAGCAAATATGAACTGGATTTCACTAACTCAAATCATAAAAAATGAAGTACAAATAGACTTGCAGAAGAAAATAGCTCATGAAAGCCAGGAACAAAGAATCGAGCATCGAACCCTTACTGGAAGTGTATACACTCTAATCACTCAAGTGTTTGAGGTTTGAATCTCTCAATTCTCTACTAACCTTGCTTTCTAATACTTGCTCTTCTTCTACCAATCAACAAAGATTTAATGTGCAAAATACACATATCAAGAGGTCTTTTAAGGGTCGTAATGAGGTTAGGGTCAAGGTAGGATTGTATTTGGTCAAGTGGACTAAAATCTGAATCCTTAATTAACCCAAACTTCTCACCTAACTGAGGACAATCCATGTAATCAAAATACACAACCTAACTATCCATTAACCATATTTTGCACATATTCATGCATCCCAAATTGAGTACAACTCTTATGCATTGCTACCAACATTTACTTTAGGGCATTTTGTCCCCTTTTTATTATCTGCTCTTTTTCTTTTCTTTCTCTCTTTTCTTTTTCTTTTTCTTTTTATTTTTTTCAATGCATATGATTAAGATATTGAATGCAAGAATATATGATCAACTATTTTTTTTCATATTTTCTCCAAAAATATACAATATACCCATTTTCCAAATCACTTACTTATAGTGTAAGAAAGTGCATAAAACCTAATGAAACAAGTGAAAAATGCTTGAAAAGATAGCATAAGATGACTTGTTATCACGTGTTTAATACCACCTTCTGTTGGGAGCTATTTTTACGAGGGTCGTTCGTGGCCTAAACTTCACGTCCACCATAGAGTATTATATATAGTTGAAAAGCTCTAAATGTCAGCTTTCTAACGCCGCTAAATGCACATCATTTAGACTCCTTTAGCTCAAGGTATCCTTGTTGGAGTATGAAGAGGTCAGTGACTCGCTAGTACTGTGCTCAACTTTTTTCCGGTGGCAAAGATTTGTGATTTTCACCCCTAGATTCAGTGTTCACTATTAACTATTTTATATCACTAGAAAGCTCTGGATGTTATCTTTTTAACGTCATTGAAATCACCTCATTTGAACTCTATAGCTCAAGTTATTTTTGTTGGAACAGAAAGAGGTTAGGGTTGTAAATTCTCTTTGAACTTCACATAGGCTTGTTTCCAACTTTTGCTTCCTAGGAGGTTTCCTCCTCTTGGATGCCATCTTCCTTGCTTCTCCAAAAGCTTCTTTGATTGTCCATCTCCTCCTTTGTTCTTAACTAATATATTTCAATAATTTTCTACACTTATCAAAGCACAAAGTAACTCCAGAAAGCATTGATTAAAGCATCAAAATTCTCAATTAAAACAAGAAAATCACTAAATTTTTTCAAAGAAAGAAACTTCAAGAAATAGGATTAAAAGAATGAAAATCTTAATAAAAATAAGAGATTACTACCTTTATTCAAAGAAATAATAACTAAAAAATACTAAATATTCTCATGCATTAGCCACAAGTGATTTAGTGTGAATGCATTGTTAGAATTTATGAGATTGAAGAGTTTAGAGAATGTTCTGTAACTATGGTATTATTTTCGTAACCTGTCAATCAAGATCTTATAACTCTTGCATTATTTCTGTAACTGGATGTCCTTGCGGGGAAATTTTTTAAATTTCTCATGAATTCAAATCAATGCTTGGATAGTGATTTCTTATAGTTTTGTAACCATTATTTGGTATAATCCATAATGTGCTACAAGGGATATAGTGTGGTTGGATTGTTAGAAATTGTGAGATTGAAGAGTCCTGAAAATGTATTACAACTGTAGCATAATTCTTGTAACCTACCAATCAAGATATTGTAACTCTAGCATAATTCTTCTAACTAGATTCACTTTTGAGAAAATTTATTAAATTTTTCATGAAAACAAAATCCTTGTTTTGATGGTGATCTCATGGAGTTTTGTTACCATCTGGTGTTATCCAAAATGAGTTACAAGGGATCTAATATGATTGAATTTTTAAAAATTGTGAGATTGAAGAGGCTGGAGATATCTTATAATATTGGCACAATTCTTGTAATGTGGTGATCATGATTCTGTAACTCTAGCACAATTACTGTAATCAAATTCTCTTATGAGAAAAATTTTTGAATTTTTTATGAAATAAAAATCCGTGTATGGATGGTAATTTCATGAAATTTTCTAACCATTTGGTCTTATCCATTAAGTATTTTGTATGTTATTGATTTTTTGTTTTCTAAATTTAAGACTATAATTTATAGTAATTTGATTGTTTAATTAATTATTGAATATATTAGAATTTTACTTTCATTTTAATTTTTTTGTTTAGAATTTAGATGATAACAACTATAATTAGAATTTGGTTACTTTACAATAATTTTGGTATGAATATAACTTTATTTGAAAAAAATATAAAAAAATAATATAGATTTTGTTTAGAAATTATATGATAACAATGATAATTAGAATTTGGTGATTACTTTACAGTATTTGTTGGTATGAATATAGATTTATCTAAAAGTTTACTAATATTATCCATTACTACGTACTCTATCCTTCAATTTTATCAAAATATCTAAATTAACCCTAAAATCCCTAATTTTGACATTTGCCCTAACCCAAGCCCTAATTTCATACTCATTTTCCTAACTCTAACATACATAGCTGCCACACCGTCCCTCACACACACCTCTCATGCTACATACACACCCTCACACTGAGAAGAAGAGAATAGGAAGAAAGAAAGAAAGAGACGGGAATAAGAGGGGACGGCACCAACAGGGCTGGGAGCCGTCGTCGCCATCGAGAATCACAACAAAAAGAGAGAGGGAGAGAGAGAAAGGTGCAGGCCGAAAAGAGGAAGGTGGCGCTGTCCCACCACTGCGCCTTGTTGCTGTCGCACCTCGCTACTACCAGAGTCGTCGTCACCGCCAATGAATACTCCATTAACGCGGTTGCAGGTGAGGGGCACCAAAAACTTGGTGGCAGAATTTCAAACCATAATATACTGGAAAGTGCACCGGGTCATACCAAGTAATAACTCACGGTGAGTGAGTGTCGATCTCATGAGGATTAACGGACCAAGCAAGCCATTGTTGATTAGCTATTCTAGTTAGACAAGTTGAAATGAGAGTTTTGATTATCAAATAGCATAAATAGCAATAAAGTAAGAAAAGCGAATAGCAAATGGTTGAGAAAACGATATGAGATTGGAGTTAAGGCTTTGGAGATGTTTAAATGTTCGAATTAATATTCAATTTCAAATTCCTTGATCATACAATGATTATGGTTATGACAAACCCCAGGTTCTTAAATTCCTATTCCTATGTTATCCAATTTCCTCCAATGAAACCGGTTGTCAATTTCTTGATCACTCAATTATATTTGAGGGTTAAGTTCAATTTTCGATTTATAAGCCACACAACCCTAAGAATCCCAAAGCATAATGTAGTTATATGTCACATACCACTCTAAGTCCAGATAATTAGAAGTTATGAGAAATTGGTTTCAAGTTGTAATTCTAATGATATAATTTTTCATTGACCGAAATAAAATTCAAGTAGAATTAAAGTTATTTCCCAAATATTACTAATCCCTATGATAAAGAACAAAACCAATCCTTAAACAATAATCAAGGCATTAATCAAGGATAGAAGAACAAATATTTATGAATCTATTCAAGTAAATAGAGCTTCTAATTTTAACAATAGAGGTTTAGTTGCTCTTGTTGTAGAAAACCCTAGCAGAGAAAAAGTGTAAAAGTACGAAACAAAAATTAGGAGAAGAGAAGTCCCCGCATGGGCGGATCCAAATCCTATTTATAGTCCTAATTAAAAAGAGATTTTAAACTAAAATAGAACCCTAAAAGATATTTTCTAATAGATATTTGAATTACAAAATTAAATCTCCAAAACTCTTGTTGATTTGTTGCACTATAAATGTGTGGTCTCCATCCCTTTGTATGTATTCGGCGCTAAACGCCATGTTCAAGGTGTTTGGCGCCACCCAGGCATCAAGGCTTATACGCGAAATATGGGCTTGGGCGCTAAACGCCTGTGGTTGGGCATTTAGTGCCAGGTCTTCAAAATTGTGGCATGCGTTATGAAGCTTTGGACATTAAACGCCGAGTTGTGGCATTTAGCGCTAACCATCCAGAGGAGAATTGTCTCTTTTAAGCCGTTTTAGTCATGCGTACGCGCAACGCATGCGTACATACGATCCTCTTTTCTGCTCTAGTGATGCGTACGCATGCATGATGCACACGCATGGTCCTCTTTTGCTTATTCATGCGCTTTTCCATCAATTCTTCATCTGAATGCTATCTGAAATCAATCAAAAGCCACAAAACTCAAAGTAGCATCCAATGGGGGATAATCCACTAAAATTCTCTAACAAATCAATAGAAAACTATATAAATCGCACAGAAAAGATACTAATGATGCTCACGCATCACAACACCAAACTTAAAGTGTTATTTGTCCTCAAGCAACTTGAACAATGAAAACTAAGAATGAGTTTGGTTAAAAGTTGAAGTTCATTTGAAGCTCTGATGCCAGAGCATCTTAGGCTAGTTTCACCAACATTTTTCTTTGTTTTTTATAGGTTTTATCCACTTTCTTAAGTTATAAGTAAGCTATTTGGGTAGAAATTTATGCATGCCTATATTCATTCAACCATGAGTAATATGATGCAATTTCATGATAATTTATGCTATGATTACTTGTATGCTAAGAATGATAAGAATTGCCATGACTTTAGCAAAGATTTGATGCATTTATTGGTTGATAATAGGTGAAGGAAGGCATAGAGGAAGATTGAAGAAGGATAATGGAAAGGATGAAGAGGAAGCAACGTTGGTGGCCAAGTTGGACTACCAACGTTGCCTCAAATGTTGGAAGAGAAATAGAGCACTTTTCTATAATCATGGCTAATGCTCACGTTGGAGGTGGCGTTTAACGTTACCCCCAACGTGGTGATAAAAACTTCAATTCTGGAGCTGAATGAATTTTGAGTGGCGCGTACGGGTCTATAACGCGTACGCGTAAAAAAGCAGATTTTGATATCCGCGCGGAAGCATGCAGTACGCGTACGGGTAAATAAGTATTTTTGACCATTTTTCGCGGAAGCGCACGGTACGCGTACGCACCAAAACCGAACGTTGGAGGTCCAACGTTGCATCAAATGCTGCCTCCAACGTCCGCGATGCCAAGCCCAGAAATTGGAGTTGAGAATTTTGAAACGACGCGTATGCGTCAGTGACGCGTACGCGCGGATGAAAAAAAGCGATGTACGCGTAAGCGCACAGTATGTGTACGCGTGAAAACGTTAACGTTGGAGGGAATGTTGTAGGTCCAACGCTGAAGCCAACGTCCCATGCTTGGTTTTTAAACTGTAAAATGCAATTCTTGCATCCACGTGCACGCGCACAGTGCGGATACGCGTGGATGAGCATTTTTGGCTTTTTGCGCAAAAGCGCATCGTACGCGTACGCGTCGGTTAGATGATGTTGGCCCTCCAACGTTGAGTCAAACGCCAATGACAGCAAGCTTTCTGGTTTTTGCTGGTTTGTTGGAAATAGTGTTTGAGTCAATGTTGGGCCTCAAACGTTGACTCAAACGTGAAGCATCAGGATTCAAAATTTCACACAAATCTCTTTACAACACAAAAGAACAACCAATTGGAGCCATCTTCAACCCAATTCCATGAAGGCCAAAATCCCAATTCAAGGCTTGAAGATCAATGGAAGGAAGTGTATAAATAGCTTAGAATTCAAGTTAGAGGGGGCTTCGGCACTTGCTTCCAATTTTGCTTTTACATTTACTGCACTTTTCATTCAGAATGTATTTTTCAATTCCAATTTCCATTTTGAGAGCTATGAACAACTAAACCCCTTTCATTGGGTCAGGGAGCTCTATTGTAATTCAATGGATCAATAGTAATTTTCATATTCTTCTTCTCTCTTTTCTCTTGACTTTTGTTAGAAAGCTTTCAGTTTAATTCAATTGGATAATTGTCTTCAGAGAGAAGCTATCCATAATTGGAATTCTTCGGATCCTTGAGAGAAGGATGAAGAATTCATACTAGAATTGCTTTCTCACATTGGATTAGATTGGGGGTTGGATGGATATAGTGACATGTAATCATACCAATACTTTGATCTATGAATTTGTGTGGTATAGTCAATGACCAAACCTCAACTCTTCCCATGAGCAATTAAATCAAGACATTGGGCAATTGTTCAAGCTTAGAGAGATTGGTGAGCCAAGACATTGGGATCCAATCACCTAAGATTGCCAAGCAATGTCAATGAATGCATTGAATGAGGAAGAGGTGAAAATGATTTGATCCGGAGAATTCAATATCTCCTAAACCCAATGAATTCCCCATCTTTGACCTATCCATTCTATATTACTTTCAGCATTTTTAATTTCATGCTTAATTCCCGATCCCATTTAATTTCCTACAATTTAAGATTCTGTCACTTTAATTTCCTGCAGTTTAATTTTTTGTTCCTTTAATTTCTTGCCATTTAAGTTTCCCGCCATTTTACATTCAGCAATCCCAATTTTAATTCAAATTTCGCTCAACTAGTATAATTCACCAATTTTAATTTCTCGATCTTCCAACCCCTGTGGGATTCAACCTCACTCTTTTGTGAGTTTTTACTTGACGATAATTCGGTGCACTTTCCGGAACGAAAATTGTTGAGAGTCAGTTTTCAGGCGAATCAAGCTCATGCTTGTCCTAAGAGTGGGGTTTAACAATCCTTGTATCTATGAATGAATCCTTACTCTTCATTGTTCCTTGAACTTGGAAATGTCAACACCTCAAAGGAACTAGAACCTGGATGATGTTAAGAAACCTTGCTTCCATTATGTCCGAGTTGATCCTTGAATTCCTTTCTTTGAACTTTAGAGAGAACTTTTCTAGTGACAACTCTAAATGCTCTGTCTCAAGGCAACTCTTGATAGTGAGCGTTAAATCGGTAATCCTGGACTAATTGGTCTATGTTACTAGGTGACAAAGCACCCCACAGATCTATTGACTCAAGCCTCTCCTTGACACGGTTGCTTTCTTTTTCCTTGGTGTTGGAGGGGAGAATATGAGAAAAATGAAAACAACAATTATGAAGATCTACAAGGTGGTTAAGTTCTTTTACCTCTTATTTGTTCCCTGTATATTCAATTACAAACATGATTGTCTTCTTTCTTTTATATGCATGTGTGTTCTTCTTTTAAGATAAGCATAGATTGATTTTGAATTGTAACATGTTGCTTTTACATCAAAATTACCATATTTAAATTTGTGAGTCAAAGCAATTAAGTATCATGATCATAAACAAACAAGATAATTAAAGAAGAAGCCAGCATGAGCATATGAGTATTGGAAGGCTAACATGACTATTTGTGCAAAAATGCATTTGAATTGATTTGATTGAAGTTTTCATTTGGAACATTTTATGAAAATTTTTGAAACTTTGAAAACCCTGAAGAAGCAAACCAATTAAAGATCAAGTAAGAAAAAAGGAAAGAATGAGAAAACTGAAGGCTCTGAGTACCAATGATAAATCATTAGTCAAGTACTTATGATGTTTCTGTATCAAGAAAAAGGCTTGAAAGCAAAACACTTAGAGTCAAGGCTAGGCTCAAGTACAAAGCACTCCCTCAAAGTATAAGGCTCTGAGCATCAATGACTAGAGATTAAGGAAAAAAAACAAAAGCAAAGCTTAAAGGGTCCTCTAATTAAATGCTTGTGGTTCTTATGTATCAAGTGGTAATACTTGAAAACAAAGCATTTATAGTCAAAGCTAAAAACAAATGGTGCAAAACACCCAAGAAGCTAAGCTAATAAAGAAAAGAAATAAACAAAAAGCTTGCTTCAAGGAAGGAATACAAGAAATGATTTCATAAAGTGATCAAGATAGAAACATCAATCATTTGATATTCTTTTGCAATTGTTGCATGCATAATAAACTAGGCAAACATGAACCTTAATTTGCTATTCTTCTCACCTTGGATTGTCAATTTGTATTGCATGATTCTTTATTTGCTTGAGGACAAGCAAAGTTTCGGTTTGGTGTTGTGATGTGTGCGCGTCATGTTGTGTTTTCTATGCTTTTTCATATAAGAAATCAATTCATAATGCTTAATTATGGATTGTCTTTGGTACTTAGGTTGGAAATTTCTTTGATCTCTTTAATTTAATGATCTTTGTAGAAAATAAGAGAAAAAGAAGCAAAAAGCACAAAACAAGCTTAAAAGAAGAAAAGAGGAAGTTTTGGGCAGGCATTGAAGCTTAGGATACGCTTTGGAGCCTTAGGACACGCTTTTGAAAGCGTGGCACCTAAAGCATTCCAAGGGCGTGTGGAGTGGCGTGTGGATGGTGTGTTTGTGGCATGTGTGTGGTTGGGTGTGCACGATGAAGTAGCACGTTGGGCCATACTTTGCTGGACAGATTGACCTCTCTTCACTCTAACAAAGATAACATGAGCTACAAAGCACCAAATGAGATGATTTCAGTACCATTGCAAAGTAGACTTCAAAGGATTTACAACCATATATAAAATGTTATAGTAGACATTGGATTTGAGGTTGCAATTAACTCCAAAATGGCAAGATGAGAATAGCATTAGCATGTCACACGCCAGCCTAAGCTCTTCACCTTCAAAGGAACATAACATGAGCTATAAAGATTCAAATGGCACACTTTTAGAAGCATTATAAAGTAGACATCCAGATCTTTCCAACCATATGTAACACTTCATAGTGGAAGCTGAAGCCAAGGGTGAAAATCACTATTCTTTCAGTGTTGTAAACCCAACATGCACTATGGTGTGCCTGGGATGTGGCACGTTGGACCACTATCCCAGGGGGCCAAAATGGGCATGTGTACTAGTGTGTCACCAGCATGTCTCATTCCACACATCCTTGTGCCTCAGTTTCTTGAAATCTGGGCGTGTGCAGTGGCGTGTTTGGGAAGTGGCATGCCAGGCCATTTTGACAAACTGACCTCTTCACCTTCGAAAGAGAATTACTTGAGCTGTAGAAGATCAAATGACATTATCCTAGTGGCGTTAGAAAGCTGACTTTTAGAGCTTTCCAACAATATATAATAGTTAATAGTGAGAATTCAGTTTGGGGCTGAAAACAATCCCATCTTTCACCGTTGCAAAATGGGCATGTCCAGCAACGTGTAACCAGCGTGAGGAGTTTACATGTCTTCGCATTTGCACTGCTAAGGGCACCATTTTAGTGCTGGCATGTAGACTGGCATGGGGGAGAAGTGGCACACTGGGCCACAACTCTAGGACACAATTTTTATCCAAAAAAGGTGTGCCAATCAAGTGACACTTGAACTACATTCCAGTTCCACCCTACAGCGTCCAACTTTCAACCAAGTCCACTCCAAACTTCATGCTAGCCACAATTCCAAATTAATCAAAGCCCAGAGAACCACTAACAAGAAATCATGGCCACAAGAATCAAATAGAATTAGTTAGAAAATTTACATTTGATGTACTTTGAATAAAATTTCATTTGAATTTGTAATTTAGGATAGCTATAAATAGGACCTTAGATTCCTCTTTTTACACCACCTAGGAGAGGAGTCTTCGGACTCTCTCCTCTCTCTCACACTCTTCTTCTCTTTTATTTTCTTTTTTACATTGTAAATATTTAGTTAAGAGCTTCTAATTCTCTTCATTGGGAAAGAGATCTCTGTTGCAATTTAATAGATTAATTTCGTTTCATTTTTCATCTTCAATTCTTCTTTCATTGTTTCTTTAGAAAGAATCTTCATTTTTCATTCCAAGGATTCAAATATCTTGAGAAAGAAATTGAATCCAACTTGAATTCTATGGGAGCCTTAGGAAAGGAATCATAGAATTATGCTTGAAATTCTTTCTCACAGTGGTTATAAAATTGGGTTTAGGATTGATACGTGATATACAATCATCCCAAAACATGATTCATGAAATTGTGCGGCTCTAAATTACAGACCACTCTTCATCTCTTCTCATGAACAATTAGATCAAGGAATTGGCAATTGCTCAAGTTAAGAGAGATTGAATTACCAAGGAATTGGAATTCAATCACTTATTATTTTCCAAGAGATCATAATGTTCTTCATTTGTTAATTCTTGTTATTACTTTCTTGTAATTTACATTCCCGCACTTTAACTCCCAGTACTGTACATTTCCATCATTTACTTTCTTGTCATTTTGTTGCTTCCATTCACTTTTTCTTTAAGTCATTTACATTTCTTGTTTTCTAATCACCCAATTATGATCTTCAAACTATAATAATCAATTACCTATTGCTTGCTTAATCCGTTAATCCTCGTGGGATTGACCTCGCTCACCGTGAGTTTATTACTTGATATGACCCGATGCACTTGTTGGTAGTTCTATAGAATATTGAGTTTATAAACTCCGTATTATACCAAAAGCATATAGTTGAGATTTTGATTCCAAACATTGATGTCCAGAGCCTCTTGGGACTGCTAAATGTCTTGTCTCAAGGTGGCTTGTGTAGCAAATTTTCAATCAGCAATCTTGGACCAGTTGGTCAAAGTTGACGGGTGATGAAGCATCCCTCGGATCTAATCACTCAACCCTCCTTGCACGATAAACACCACAAGCACATATTTGGATCTCAACCGTTAATGCTAAGATCTTTGCAACTTAGCTTTCTTTTTTGATATTTTTATCATACTTTTATTTTTTTTCTTGCTCTTTCTTATTCTCCCTTTTTCTTATTTTTCTTTCCAATTTGTTCAAGGATCAACCTCTTTCTTACTTATGGAGGTTTCATAACACTTCTCTAAATTCTTGTGCCTCAAGAGTCAACATTCCTCTTGTTCAAGGGACTTTACATATCATTGCAGTTGCAATCACAATCACAAGTATAAGTAGCACCACATGCAATGTAACAAGGCAATAGTAGAATAAACTAAACTTTTAATCATAAATGCCACTTCTTTTTCTTTTTACTTACTACTTGAGGACGATACAGGATGCATGAGCATCTTTCTTATCTTTTCTTTGTGATTTAGATGTCGATTTGTTGAGTTTTTATGAGATTTTGGTGTTTTAGACCATCAAGGATGCTACTTTGAATTGCACTGTTGTTCTAATTATTTCAGGTAAAATTTGGGCAAGTTTGACAGAGTTCGTGCAGAAAAAAAGGAGAAATTTGATGTTGTCAAGCTGGCGCTAAACGCCACTATCTGGCATTGAGGGCCAGATGCCTCGTACTTCGTGTAAGCTTTCCATGAAGCTACACTAATGCCCCGACTCAGAATTTAGCACCAGGTGCCTCTTAAAGTGTGCCAAGGTTCTATGAAGGTGCTCGGCGTTTAGCGCCAGGTCCATGTTTCCAGGTGGGGACCACACACGCAGTAACTCTCCACGGAAGGATTACTTGGGTTTTTAATTAATTTTTGAATTAGAAAAAGATATTATGAGCTTTTTAGAATTTTGATTTCTATCAATTAGGATTAGATATAAAAGGAGAAAAGATTCAGCCCTGTGGGCTCTCTTTTCCTTTTCTTCTTCATTCTGCACTTTTACACTTTTTACTCTAGGTTTTTCTCTGAGCCATAAGCAACTAAACCTCCATTGTTAAGTTAGGAGATCTGTTTATTTTAATGGATTAATACTATTTTCATTCTACTCTTAATCAATGCACTGATTTAAATTCAAGGATTGATTTCGTTCTTCATCCTAGGAATCAGAGTATATTGGAAGATAACTCTTTTTGTATTTGGATTCTTGTTGAATCCTGGAAAAGTTATATCACTATAATTAAAGTTTGGAATCAATACCTCACAACTCTCTAATTATCTTGATTTAATAGAATACGTGACATATAATCTCCTTATTTTTGGGTGCTTAGGGTTTGTGTGGCTAATAAACTAGAAGTGGACTTAATCTTCTAATTTAAATTAAGGACCATGGAATTGGCGATTGATTGAGTTAGATGAGATTAAATTAATAAGGAATTAGGGTTTAATCACTTAACTTTTGCCATGAATTGAATCTTTGCTTGATTAAAGTAGTTGATAAGAATTGTTAATAAAAAAATTTAAACATCTCCAAAGCCTTAACTGTTTTCTCATACTATTTTCACCAACCACTTACTGTTTGCTTTCTTGCATTCTCCAGTTTACTGTTTTATGCTATTTGAACTTGAAACCACTCAATTTAGCTTGTCTAACTAGCCTAATCACTCAACTATTGTTGCTTAGTCCATTAATCCACGTGGGATCAACACTCACTCACCAGAGTCATTACTTGGTACGACCAGGTGCATTTGCCGGTTAGTTTGTGGTATTCAAAATTCTGCATCAAGTTTTTGGCAATGTTGCCAGAGATTAACTGTGATTGACAACTATGCATTATTTGATTATCTAGATTAGACATTTTTTTGCTTTAATTTACTTACTTTTATTCTTTAAATTTTCAAAAATTTTGCTTTCTTTTTTTTTTTTATTTTCAAAAAATTTCCCTCTTTTATTTTGCTTATTTTATTTTATTCGTTTTACTTAGTTTGCCTCACTGGGAATTCTCTTCACTCTGGCATAGAGATTCTCACTTTTTCTGTTTTCTATTTGTTTCTGAGTGGGAATAGAGACAAGGAACCTCTTCTTAATTTTGATCCTAAGATTGAAAGGAACGTTAGAAGTCGCCAATTGCAGGCTAGAGCTTATAGAGCTGCTGAAAGTCTCAAGGACATTTCTGAGGAGAAAGCTGAGGGAATCACTGAAAGAAGGTCTACCGTCGGTTTATAAATTTCACGCAAAAGTAGTCTCATCGAAGTATAGATCTAAACCCACAAACAACCCTCAATCAAGTTTAATTTTGGTTATCACAAGTACAACCCAATAAAAATAACCGAGAATATTATACCGGGTCATTCTCCCTATGAATTACAATCGAGTGCTCAATTATTGCTTATGAGTTCAAGTGGGTTGATAAGACAAGAAATTAAATGGTAAGAAAGTAAATCAAACAACTAAATATAATAAATGCTAAAGAGGCATTCATGGCACGGATTGAGAATCAAGGTTTTCTATCCTAGTCATTAATCATGACATAATAATTACCAAGAGTTAATCCTATTAAGTTATCTTCACATCGAAAGAAAGTCAAATATGCCTAGTTAACCCCAATCCATAAGTAATGTTAATGGAAACAAGATTTACTAACAACTCTAGATCAAACCCAAGTTGGGTATTAATGACTCAAGATTGCCCATGATGGTAATTAGTGGCTAAGAGAAGGGGGTTGAATCTTAGCCACCTTTTTTTGCTTTGTAATGCTTGCTGTCTTTTTGAATGTCTTAAGGAGATATTTTTGCTTTTTGTCTTTTACCCAACCAAGAGACTTTTTTTTTGTCTCGTAACCAGGCAAGAGATATTTTTCAGTTTTGTCTCCTATGCAGCAGAAATAGAAATGGAGTAGAAGAGAGAGAGAATCACACCAAGAAGTATCCTGGTTTAGCTGCTAAGTGCAATACAGTCTACATCCAGTCTCCATCACAACAATGATGGAATTTCACTATAATCATGCAGATTATAGACACCAATTCTCCTTAGGAACTACCCTTCCTATCTGGGACAAGTCCAGAATCTATTCCCAATCCTGAACTTGACTTGGTCACCTACCTAGCTTTCAACTGCAAAGTGCTAACCCAACTTGCAAGGGGATTCCCACAAAATTATGAAACACAACACAGATGTACAAAGGACCTCTAGGACATCTATGGCTTTTTCTTTTAATTTTGTATACTCTAACTTTTTCCGTTCTATGGCTTTTTCATACAAACCTCACTGTTTGCCTTTTTCCATGAGAATCAAGAGAGACAAAACTAAACAGAAAAATATAACATGAAACACATTGAAGGATAAGAACTTCTGTTAGCTTGGGTAGCTATAAAAAATTTGTGCTTTCACTCTTTTCTCCTTGCTTCAAGCCTTGGTTGTTCACCCTTATTATAGAAAGGGAAGTCTCCATTGTTGAAACGGTTGAACCGAGCTAATCTTCTTCTTCTTTAACAATAAAACCGGTTCGGCCAGAGAGAGAAGAGAGAGAACCGAATGCAAAATCCAACATGCAAGGATTCCTGATCCTTAATGAGTCTTTAATGCTTGACAGCTCCATCTGCTCTATCTTCTACCTCTTCCTCCACGTAGCTACAGTAGCTACCTTCTGTGGTGGTTGATCAGAGAGTAGAGACGAGCCATACCCAAGGGATCTTTTTTTCTGACCGGGTTGGATCTGTTCTATTTTCGAGTATGGAGAGCTTGAGACTTCTTTACCACATCTTACCATTAGTGGTAAAGATCTCAGCCACACCGTACTGTGGATTTTCTTTCTAATAACACTATCATCACAATGGCCCTTTCCTTGCTTCTAGCTTCTTCTTCCTTCTTCTGATAGCTTGTTCTTTCTTCCATCTTTCCTGTGAAGTGACAACCGAACAGAGAAGAAAGAGAAGAGAGAGAATGCAGAAAAGCTTTCAAAGGAATTAAGAAAGGAAATTAAAATGAATTGAGTTTCTTTTTTCCAAAACTTCCATGCCTTGTAACGTGTAAAACAATTAATGCCATCAAATCAATTTCAAACTTTCTCTTTCCAGTTATCAAGGCATTAAACAAATTTAAATAAATTTGAAATCCATTCCTTAGTGGGAGGTTGGTGTCGTAGAAAGCATGCATCCTTTGCTTTCTCTTTATTTTCAATTTCGGACCAAACCCTTGTTGGTCTTGCAAAGATTTTAATTAGACTTGCTTCTTAAATTTCTGGCCCAATAAACATAGCAATAATTCAGGCATACATTTTTTAAACATTTTTGTACAAGGCTGAATCTGTTTCTTTAGCATATATGGGCTTTGATTTGCTTTTGTGCCCAATTACAAAATCTGTAAGCAACAAAATTATTAATTAATAAATGTGAGTTAAAATTCAAATTAATAATTTTGTAATTAATTATTTCAATAATGTTTGTTCATCAACAATTTAATTTGGAGTTTTCCAAATTCACTACAAAAAATTTGGGTAAAAACGGCGGTTTTTTTGGGTAATTACGGCGGTTTGAACCGCCATTATTACCAAGTACGGCGGTTTCAAAAAACGCTGTAATTCAGAGCGCCATTTTGGTTATTACGGCGGTTTTTTAAAACCGCCACAATTTCCTGGAGTTAAAACGGCGGTTTTCTGCTAGGTTAAAACGGTGGTTCAAACTGCCGTTATTTCCAGGTTAAAACGACGGTTTTTTACTGGGTTAAAATGGCGGTTCAAACCGCCATTATTTCCAGGTTAAAACGGCGGTTTTTTACTGGGTTAAAATGGCAGTTCCAACCGCCGTTATTTCCAGGTTAAAACGGCGGTTTAAGGGTTGGTTAAAATGGCAGTTTAAACCGCCATTATTACCCTCACAGAATGACATTTTAGTCGGTTAAAATGGCATTTTTGAACCGCCGTTTTAACTCTAATAGTGACATTTCAGTCGGTTAAAACAGCATTTTTGAACTGCCATTTTTACCCTTACAGAGTGGCTTTTGGTTGGTTAAAATGTCATTTTTGAACCGCCATTTTAACCCTAACTGTGACACTTTTTTATCGTTTAAAAATGCAATTTTTACCCTCGTTTTTATCGTGTTAAACAAATAATATTTATTATTAGAAATCATAATCTATAAACAAAATATTATATAACTCATAAACAAAGTATTAAACATAATATATGATTTTTTAGTATTGGAAATCAAAAGTAATAACTCTTATACATAATATCAAACATAACATATTTTTTCAACTATAAATGTCATAACATGTAACTCTTAATACATAAAATCTCCATCATATTTCATGCTGCTCTATTGCTTGCGCCGGAAGACCTACTTCTTAACTCTTTTGGCGATGAAATCTCACTCTCTTGATTCAATTCCTACAACAAAAATATAATTTGAAAACATCATAAAAAAGAATAAAGTGCAGCACGAATAAGTGATATAGAAATTTTCATCTTTGGAGCAACATCAGCAATGTCTAGTCCTTCAAATACATGAAGTGCAGCTTCAAAATTACCCTACTGATATTCAAGGCTTCCTAGTAAAGCTCTAGCTTCCTATGAGAAAAAGGTCATTTACTCATTTAGTTTCATCTTATAATGAAGAGACATCTCATTACCATACATTTAAAAAGCACAAATTCATTATAATAAGATAAAGCATAAATAAAATAATAAAGGTTGTGTTTTTACCTGTGAAGCTTGTTGATTAGGAATATATTATAGTCAATTGCTCCGAAATCTTATCTCCTTCTTTAGAAGCAATGTAGAAAAGTAGTGCTTGCAACTTGGACAGCACAAAATAGAAACAGCTGAATAAAGTCAGAATATTAAAATAGAAACAGCACAAATTTGGAAATTGGATTTATTTACAAGTAGACTAACCTTTAGATGAGCTCTTAAAACCAGATATAAAACTGAAGTGTATTGGCAGCATAGTTGGTACTTAGGTCTTAGGTCCCTCTTTTAAAAAAACTTGGTTGCATCCATAGAAGTTAGAACCTACTAACAAAATTGCCATCACCCCAAGCGTGACAAGTTTTGGAAGATAAGAAAATTTTGATGTTAGCGTAGGGGAGGTAAGGGAAGAATAGAATACTTCTACATCTTATGTTCTTGATGCATAACTTTTACTCGATACATTAAAGAATGAGCCCCAAAACAAATAACTTTATGAACTGCACATATAAATACAAAGAAACATACCTCCCTTAGATCTACACATGTGCATCACTTTCGCATCATGTTTCTCCACTTGTCCTTCAAATTAACCATTTTCTTTTCTTCCTTCTTAGCTGCATTCCATTGGGCATGTTTTCTATTGAATCATTTCACTGCAAAGAAAAAGAAATAATTAAGATGCCAATGCAAAGATATCAACAAGTACAAACTGAATGCCTAAACCAAGAAACCAAAAGAGATTGTAAACAAACTAAATGCAATATGACAAGAAATTGTAAGGCAAAATTAATTAAAAAATATGCTTTTAATTTATTTATTTTTGCTTTTGTGAGGATCACTTGTCCCGCAAACCTCATGTCATTCTTCTGAACCTTATTATATTCTTTTTATCAAAGTTAAACAGCAAAACTTTGTCAAAAACTTTTAAAAAACAGAGAGCAAGCTAGAAGGTAGCATTAGACACAGGGTTTGAACAATCTTTTTTGTTTCACCTATAAAAGAATAAATTTATTTAGGAAGTCACCTATAAAAATAAATGTCTTGTTTTTGAAAAAATACATTCAGTGCATGAAACTTCCAAGTTAGAAGCATACTGCCAATAAAAATAAATGCAGAACTTTAATTTTTTTAATCATTAATATAAAACTGGATACGAGTGCATTGAATTATAACGAAAAATCAGAATGAGAGGAATGAAATGAAGCAACCTAGAGGGCTAAATGCTCACCAGTTATTCTAACGGAAAATGCGAAAACAAATTTTAAGAATTGTTTAGTTTTTAAGAATAAAATTTATTATATAGGATAAACAATTCTAAGAATAAATTTTATTATATAGGATAATTTAGTCTCTATTTTCAAAGAATAGCAGAGTAATTGCCTTTCTACTATTATTTGTTACTTAACTTCCACTAAGGTCATTATCTAAGGATGATAAGTGTTTCACTTCTTATCTTACAACTATATATATCCTTTGTTTTTGAATCTCCAAACTTAAAAAAGCCTATTTGAATTTCTTGGTTATATATGACAAACAGCCCATTATTCGAGACTTTATTATATTAAGACTAGATATATACTTAATACAACAATTTTATAAAGGATAGATGTAAAACGATTAATGAATGAGAGGCAGGATTAGAAGAGCAATGCGATAATTAATTATTATTATTATTTTGCATTAACCTGATTTTTGACATACCAAGGATACCATGGTATTTTAGTTGCCACCTTAAGCTGTGCAAGTGCATATCTAGTTGCTGTGACCGGCACCACTGAATCTACGTCTCCATTATCAAACATAACATATATATATATATATATATATATATATATATATATATATTTATGATTAATTTTTGCCTTTTTAATTAATTCATGAAATTAAAGTATATGCAAAGCAAAATTCAACTGATTAACTAACAAACCTGAACACCCAAACTCTTATTCTATTGGCCATCAATTGTCTATAAATTGGTAGCACTGATACATCTGTATCATTCCAGTTTCGATTCAAAACCTCACTGCACAAAATGATCCAGAAAACAATTCAATTAACTTGATAATTATCAATTCCTTAATTAACATTTTAAATTAAGAGGTGACCTGCAAGCAGTCCACTTATAAGGAATTCCAGTAGTGTTAGCATGAAGTGCTTTCTGAACATCTGGTCTATTGTAGTATATCTCTGCATACTTTTCCGTACATGGATCATACCTGAACAATTGTCTAACTTCCTGATAACAAAATAAATCATTTTCATCAATTTTCCAACAAGATTATGCCATGTGTTAAATATATAATTATTAGTGTATCTTCTACTATCAGATTAAGTTTGAAAGAAATGAAAGTTTCAGCTGATAAGACTAGGATAATATTAGGTGTTCACTAAAATTTTTAAGAATTGTTTATCCTATATAATATTACTAAATGTTTTTAAGAATTGAATATGGTTTACTAACTCTGATTGCTTAGTTTGCATCTTATAGACAACAGCAATATATATTTATTGTTGCCTCTGTACTACTTGTGGCATTTAAATTTTAGAAAAGAGAAAGATAGTTAAAAGAAGAAGCAATTATGGCCCACATTACCTCACAGAGAAGGACAAAATAAAACCCAAAATTTAGTTATAACAGAACATTATCATTCAAGTTTAAATACCAAATTTTCAGATAGATTAAAGTTATCAAGATCCCTGCAAAAAGTAACATAAGATGATCAATTTTATGGAACTAGTGGTTAAGATTTCAGCGCAGAGGCAGATAACAAATAATCTTAGAAATAATATCCTTACTAAGACTACTAGTTAATCTTCTCATTATTTTTGTAGATAACTAGTGAAGTGAATGCCTACTAACCTCAAGTTCCTCAACTTAAGGAGACTCTATTAAATTGAAATTGACTTCAAATTGTGCTGCATTTTGGAGGTATTGCATCGTTCAGGAGAGTCAGAATGAGCAGTGACACACTCCACAGTCCTAAACCCTCTTCCTCTCTGAGTGAATGAGAATAGCAGCAGAAATAGCAAACATGCATCATGTTTAGAATAGCAAACATGCATCATGTGTTAGCAAAATGCACAAACAATACAATGAACATACACATAGGAATTCTGAACCAATAATAAAATAATGATATAAAAATTCAAGATGAAATCAACAACTTATAAGAGGAAAAACAACCACTACCAATATCTGTATTGCACCAATCTCAAGACATGTACCAACTATTGGGAAACCATAACTGAAAAATGAAGGTCCAACAGCAGCAATAGTGGGGGATACAACTACAGGATTGATCAATCGGAAAGGAGATCATAAAATGAGGTTCATTATCAGCTACACAGAACAGAAAATCTAAGACACAAAAAGATTAGGAAGAGGGATTGAAGTTCTTAGGAAAGTAACAGGTCATAGCTCCATATTTTTTAGTTAAAAAATATAAAAATTAGGAAGAGTGATGCATGTAGACGGGAAGGAATCATGTGAAAAAATTAATCAGATAAGCTAAATTAATCACAGCTTGTTGATTTTGGATTAGAATATATTGTTAACCTAAGAAATCAATTATAAACCTTAATTAATGACAACCAACTATATATATGACATCAATAAATCTAAATGTTTTTGCTTATTCTTACAGCATTCTTCTTCCCAGATTATCCTCTATGACATCACTAAATCAAATATAAGTGCAGAAAAGGAAAATCATAAGGAAGAAGAGATGTTATCCTAACCTGTGCTGCGAAGATTCGTGAACATGCAGCATAAAACAATAATAATAAAACATTAGAAATTTCACATAATATAGAAAATCAAGCAACTATATAGAAAATCAAGTAACTTATTCTTATAGCAACGGTGATAAGGAGCCGTCGGCAGCGACAACGAGCTCGGCGGCGTGAAGGAGCAGTTGGCAAAGCAGTGTAGCAGACCAGTGAGATTTGAGATCTGAGATCTGAGAAGAAGATCTGAGAGATGCGAAAGAAGATCTGAGATCTGAGAAGAAGACTATGGAATGAGAGCAAGCCGTCTGTTTCAATAAGCCAGGTTATTGTAATTTTTCCTTTTATATAGGTGTGACACCGGCGGTTTAAAACCGCCCTAATCACCAGAACCGCCACCAAATATAAAGTCAATTATGGCAACAACAAAAAATGCCATAATATCCGGACATTATGGCGGTTCTTTAAAACCGCCATAATATCAATGCCATTTTAAACCCTTTTTTTTTGTAGTGACTCATCAGCCCAAATTCTCTTTTCAAGCCAAGAATGCTCAATAATCTACTCTAAAACTAAGCCAAACATTTTATCAAACACTTGGTGTGCATAAAAATAAAAGCATACCAAATTGCAATAATAGTAAAATCTAAGACTACCAAATGTAATAAAGTAACAATAACAACTCAATTTAACAATAAGAAACAAAAAAAGCACCAATTGCATTAACGAAAATCCTAAATCAACAAGAGTTCAATAACATAAAATTGACCAAATAAAGGAAATAACAAGTAAAATTAAGAAAGCAATGATGTAGTAACAAGAAATTACAATGAAAACTAAATCAAGATAAGAAATAAAACCTAAATCTAGGAGAGATTAACCTAAAAACCCTAATTTCTAGAGAGAAGAGGGAGCTTATCTCTCTAAAACTAACATAAAGCATGAATATTCCTAAGCTACACTAATTGCTCTCCCCTTGGGCTAAAAATAACTCAGAAATTGCCCCAGCGTGTTTTTTTAATGAGGTCATGTGACATGTATCATGCGTACATGTGGCCTAGCAAATTCCTTCCTCACGCGTACGCGTGAGTCATGCATACCTGTGGCCATAATTTCCACCAAATTCTCATTTCTTCATGAATTCTCCACTTTTACATGCTTTTTTTCTTCATTTCTTCAATCCAAACTTTGCCTTCTAAGCCTGAAATCGCTAACAAACACATCAAGGCATTTAGTGGAATCAAAGTGGATTAAATTTAGCAAATTAAGGGCCTAAAAAGCATGTTTTCACTCTTAAGCACAAATTAGGAGAAATTCACAAAATTATGCTATTTCATTGAATAAATGTGAGAAAAATTGATAAAATTCACTAAAATTAACACAAGATAAACCACAAAATTGGGGTTTATCAATCACTATGGAGCCAAATCACAACAACAACTTTGCTATTCCTATGCTCTTGAGCAACCTAGAAGGACTCTTGGTTCTTATAATGCCCCAAATCTCACTTTCTATGGCAGTAGCATTGTTGTACCCCATTTGAATGCCAACAATTTTGAGTTGAAACCTCTACTCATTACTTTAGTGCAGCAAAACTGTCAGTTTCAAAGACTCACAGGAAGATCCAAACTTGTTCATCTTCGATTTCCTGTAGATTTGTGACAGAGTAAAGACTAATGAAGTCCATCTTGATGTTTATCAGTTATTGCTCTTCCTGTTTGCTGTACAGGATCAAGCCAAACAGTGGCTTGATACACAACCTAAGAAGAGCCTGGATACATGGGATAATGTGGTTAGTATGTTCTTGACTAAATTCTTTCCACTTCAAAGGCTGACCAAGCTAAGGACTGATGTTCAGACCTTCAGGAAACAAAAGGGTGAATCTCTCTATGAGGCTTGGGAGAGGTACAAGGTTATGCTAAAAAAATATCCTCTCGACATGTTTCTGGACTAGATATAGTTGCAGATCTTTTATGATGGGATTACTCAAGCCTCCAGGACTTTTTTGGATAATTCTGCAAGAAGATCCCTTCACATGAAGAAGACCATTGAGATGGTTGCTAACAATCAGTATTTATACTCTTCTGAGAGGTCTACCATGAGGAAAGGATTCATGGAACTAGATGCTTTGGATACGATTCTTGCTCAGAATAAAGTCATGTCTCAACAGATAAATGCCATTACTCGACAATTGGGTGGATTATAAGTCTCAGCTATTAATATCTAAGATACTTCTTCAGATATGAGTGGTGAATTTTCTCAAGATGAGAGTTATACTTATGGTCAATTTTCCTCTGAACAGGTTAATTACATGGGCAATTCTTCCAAGCCCCCAATAATGATACTTTGTCCAAGACTTATAATCCAAGATAGAGGAATCACCCAAATTTTGGATGGAGAAATCAACAACAGGGGCAACCAAACTTTAACAACAATGACTCTACTCATGGTAATTTCAATAAGAGTAATTTCAACAATAACAACCATCAATTTTAGCCCTCTCAACCAAACCATGCACCTCTCTCTTCTCAGAAGCCTTTTGACTTGGAATCTCTAATTGCAGAACTCTCCAAGAACTCTAATAGTTTCATGCAGGAAGCCAAAGCTTCAATTAGAAACTTTAAAGTTCAAATGGGTCAGTTGAGCAAGCAAGTAGTTGAGATGTTTCCTAATACATTTCCCAGTAATATAGTGCCCAATCCAAGGGAAGAGTTCAAGGCCATACACCTGAGAAGTGGTAAGGTAGCCAGTAAAGAAGTTCACGCTGGTGAGGAGCTAGTTGAAAAAGAAGCTCTGGAGAAGGGTCAAGACAAGGGAGAACACGCGCCTCTGAGAGGCGCCCAAGAAACCCTTTTCCAGATCATGTTGAGTCTTCAATGTCTGAGTACAAGCCTAAAATGCTGTATCCTTAAAGGCTTCAGAAGGCATCTAAGGACAAGGAATTTTCAAGATTTTTAGAGGTCTTTAGGAAGCTTCATATTAACTTCCATTTTGCAAAGGCTTTGTAGAAAATGCCTCTCTATGCTAAATTCATGAAAGAATTGTTGACTAACAAGAGGAATCAGAAGGAGAGTGAAACCGTGGTGCTCACCAAGGAATGCAGTACAATAATTCCGAAGGATCTCCCTGAGAAGATGTAAGATCCGAGAAGATTTTTAATTCCTTATACCATTGGAAATATTACTATTCAGAGGGCTTTATGTGATTTGTTTGCACCGTCCTCGGTGCACATGAAGTCAAGCGGGGTGGAAGGAGTCGTCATCACCCACCTTCAGCTGGCAGGTCATCCGGCTACTGCATGTTCTTTCTTCTGCCTTCCTCTTTGCTTATGGTAAATCATCCTGAAAGATAAAATACAGGATAGTAAGACCAGTAAATACAAAAGCAAAGAAGCATAAATTGTTAGAATAAGATGATGATCATTAAAATGAAGTGATGTAATAAGGTTGTGACCTTGATGAAAATAGTGCGTGAATTCTAAGTTGTGCGTAGTTTAAAACACATACACTAGCATTTGAAAGCTATGTCACAACTACACAAAAGAAGTATGCACTTCACTCATTCTAGTGTACTTGAGATACTTTAAATAAAATTTGTAGGTTAAGACAAATGAACAAGTAATAAAGAAGTATGAAAGCATTCAAGCAAGAATCAAGTGATTGTGAAATGGATAATGAATGGAAATTGGTTGATGTGCAAGGAAACTTAATGAACAAAAGAAACTATAGAAATCACACATCAATCAATGACACAGTTTGAATTTTTGTTCGCATCACCTAATTGACATAAAGTGGGGCACACGGGTGCTGTGCAACTTAGGAAAAGAGAGATATAAGGTAAAATCAATCACATAGAAAACATGGTCCATATAGCTTGAGAATTTCAAAAATATGTCCCTACGTGAGCTTACAATCCAATTTCACAATTCCACAATATCGATGCCAAACTTGGTGATGTAAACAAAAATCAACATAAGCAAGCATCACCTAACAACAAATGCATTAAATATAAGTAAATTGCCTAATGATAGATAATGAAATTAAATCACATGGTGGCCAAAACATACAATTTAGAAATCCAAAATCATCTTTAAGGCAATGTCATAAGTACTTGTTATGCACAAATTAAGCAGGAAGAATTCAATACCTAGCAACAAATTATAACCTCAATAAAGGAATCCAATAATGAATATTCACAACGATGCTAAAATAACATCATATCGGTAATCAGTACCAATATATTAGCATAATCAACAAATCAATTTAATAATCCAACACTTATCACCAAAAGATAACCTATCCTAGAGATGGTGGTAAATGGTGAACGATGATGATGGATGGTGGTTGAATGACGAAAAGAAAAGAAGAGAATGGAAAAGAAAAGAAGAAAAGAAGTGGAGAGAAGAGAAGAAAATAAGTGGAGAGAAGAGAAGAAAAGAAAAATATGAAGAAAGGGGAGTCATGCGTATGCAGAATCATGTATGCGTACGCTGATGGACGGAAAATGTTCACTATCACTATAATGAACCCGTCTTTGGCAAGTATACCAAATTATCATCAAGTAATAACTCACAATAGAGTGAGGTCAAATCCCACAGAGATTGATTGATTGAGCAACTTTAGCTACCGAGTGATTTAGTCAAGCTAATAAAAAAGAATTGTTGGGTGCAGAATTCTAAATAGCAGAATTATAAATGACTTAAAGATAAAGAAAAGCAATAAAGTACAGAAATGTAATAACAAGAATGTAAAGTGCTGAAACATAAATGACTGAATTGTAAATGGAGAATGGGTAATAGCAGAAATTAAAGAAAGCTATAAAGAATAGGGAGGATAAGAATAGGAGAATTTTATTGGGATTAGGAGATGTTGCTCTTTTTGGATCAAATCTATATCATCTCATCCTCAATCATGCAACTCATTGACCTCATGGTAACCATGATTGATTGAACTCTAATTCCTTGGTGATTCAATCTCTCAAATCTTGATTATCAGCCAATTCCTTGGTTTAATTGCTCATGAAGAGAGATAAGCTTGGTCCCTGAATATACCACATATTCTCATAGATCCAAGTAGTGGGTGGATTTTGTGTCACTATATCCAATCCCAAAACCCAGATCTACTCAAGTCTGAGAAAGGATTTTAAGCATGGTTCCGTGTTTCCTTTTCCAAGGTTCCAAACTTCCAATGAAACCCAATTTGCATTCAACCTCTTTTCCAAGATGATTGAAGGCTAGACTTGAGAAACGAAGTTCCTTCTAGCAAATCAAAGAGAGATGAAAAGAAGAAGAAATTCACTATCATTAATTCATCAACTACAATAGAGCTCCCTTTCCTATGAGAGGGAGTTTAGCTATTCATAGATTAGAGAAAAGTATAAGAGATGGAAGAAGATGAAGTGAAGTGTAAAAGTAAAAGTTCCAAGAAAACAAAACTACTCAATTCCCCTTTTCCTTCTCAGTACTCTTCAAGGGGTATTTATACTACTCCAATTACTAGAAATGAAAAATTACAAAAAGGAAAAGAAAATTACACTTGAAGATTAAAGGAAAAACCCAAGTGCATGGCGTGTCAGTGGCGTGCCACGCCCAGTGACGGAGTAAAATCGTCGGTAAAGATTTTCAAAAAAATAGTCGCGTTGCAAGTATAGTTCGAAACCGACAAATTAAATTTGTTTGTCACTAAAGCAAACCCAATAAAATTAACCAAAGTACTAAACCTCGGGTCGTCTCTCAAAGAATTGCAGGAAAGTGTTTATTATTGGTTATGATAAAGTATCTTTTTGGGTTTTTGAATAAGAGAACAAGAAAGGTAAATTGCAAGAATTAAACTAATAGATGAGAAAGCCCTTGGCAAGGTATATGAGAACTAGAAGTCCTATCCTCATTATCCTCCTCAATTGTGACATCAATTGTCCATTGCTCCCACTTAGTCAACCTCTAAATATGAAGGAAAGTCAAGTGGATAAATCAACTTGATTCTTTAAGTCCTAGTCAACTCCTAAGGAAAGACTTGCTTTAGTGGAATTCAAATAAATTAGCAACTTCTAATTATCAATCAACAAGGGAATTAGACAACTCAAGAGTCACCAATTACACAACCTAAGCCAAGAGGAGAAAAATCTACTCTAACATCCTTCCAAGCATTTTATCAAACACTTGGAAGGCATAAAATAAAAGCATAGAAAAGTAATAGGAGAATGTTAAATCTAAATAACCAATTGCAAATATAAATGAGGACAATTGAAGGAAGAAGCAATAAACATAAAATACCTCAAATTGCATTAATATGGAAATTGAATCTAACATGAAACATTCATAAACTAAATTGTCAACATAAAGTAATCAACAAGGAAAATAAATAAACTAGAATGCTAGAACAAATAAAAGTAGAAGAGAAACTAAATTAAAGGAATATTGAACCTGGATTTGAGAAGAAATAAACCTAAAACTAAGAGAAACCCTAGAACCTAGAGAGAGGAGAGGGCCTCTCTCTCTCTCTAGAAATTACATCTAAAACCTAAAATTATGTGAATAAGAAGTTGGATGAATGATTCTCCCAATCTGCAGCCTCTAATTTGTGTTTTCGGGCTTAGAACTAGGCCAAAAATAGCTCAGAAATTAACTGTAGCAATTTTTGATACGTTCAGCACGTGGCTCCGTCACGCGTACGCGTCGCTTGTCTACCGCACTATCTATGCGTGCGCATCATGCATGCATACGCATCGCCTAACAGTAAAGCAACTATAAAAATTTTTATATCATTTTAAAGCCCCAGATGTTAGCTTTCCAACGCAACTAGAACCGCCTCATTCGGACCTCTGTAGCTCAAGTTATGATCGATTGATTACGAAGAGGTCAGAGTTGACAACTTAGCAATTCCTTCAATTTCTTGTATTCCTTCCACTTTTACATGCTTCCTTTCCATCCTCTAAGCCATTTTTTCCCTGTAATCTCTGATAACACTGAACACACATATCATAGTATCGAATGAAAATAAGAGAGGACTTATAAATAGTAAATTAAAGACCAAATAAGCATGTTTTCAATCATAGCATCAATTTGGGAAGGAAAATGTAAAACATACGAATTCTATGAATAAGTGTGAGAATAATGGATAAAATCCACTAAATTAAGCACAAGATAAATCGTAAAATAGCGATTTATCAATCTTTCCACACTTAAACATTAGCATGTCCTCATGCTAAGCTCAAGAGAAACTATAAAGAGTGAAGGAAAAATGATAGGATGTATGAAATGCAACCTATTTGTATGAATGCAGCTAAATACAAAATGCTTTTACCTAGTTGGTGAAAAGTAAATAAACCTTTCAAGAACAAATATGAACTGGATTTCACTAACTCAAATCATAAAAAATGAAGTACAAATAGACTTGCAGAAGAAAATAGCTCATGAAAGCCAGGAACAAAGAATCGAGCATCGAACCTTTACTGGAAGTGTATACACTCTAATCACTCAAGTGTTTGAGGTTTGAATCTTTCAATTCTCTACTAACCTTGCTTTCTAATACTTGCTCTTCTTCTACCAATCAACAAAGATTTAATGTGCAAAATACACATATCAAGAGGTCTTTTAAGGGTTGTAATGGGATTAGGGTCAAGGTAGGATTGTATTTGATCAAGTGGACTAAAATCTGAATCCTTAATTAACCCAAACTTCTCACCTAAATGAGGATAATCCATGTAATCAAAATACACAACCTAACTATCCATTAACCATATTTTGCACATATTCATGCATCCCAAATTGAGTACAACTCTTATGCATTGCTACCAACATTTACTTTGGGGAATTTTGTCCCCTTTTTATTATTTGCTCTTTTACTTTTCTTTTTCACTTTTCTTTTTCTTTTTCTTTTTATTTTTCTCAATGCATATGATTAAGATATTGAATGCAAGAATATATGATCAACTATTTTTTTCATATTTTCTCCAAAAATATACAATATACCCATTTTCCAAACCAAATGCCCCCAAACCGATTTTCCCATACTTAAATCATGAGCACCCTCACTAGTCTAAGCTAACCAAAGATTCAAATTAAGGACATTATTGTTTTTCTCTTAGATTTAATGATGTGCTAAAGTAAAGAAGAAATGGGTAAAATAGGCTCAACATTTGTTTGTAAAGGATAATGAAAGGTTAAGGCCATATGGGTATGTAAGCTAAGTGAAACAAAGGCCTCAATCATACAAGTGCATGCATACATTAAACCATGGAAATATAGAATCAAGAAAGATATAGATCACAATTTTAGAGAGAACAATATACACCAAAATAAAAGATTGGTTGATAAAAAGCAACCAGTCAAGCAGGCTCAAAATGGTTGAGTTGATAAACAAGAAATTAAATTAGAGAATTTAATTAATCTTAAATAAAAGCCTTGACTGGGAGTAGATTAGTTGGAAGTCCTATTCTTGTTGAAGTACTCTCAAGATTAATTAATAATTGGAAGTTACTCTGCTTTGTTATCCCTTACTAGGTAAAGGAAAGTCAAGCAAGTTGGAAAGCTATTTCTAGTCACAAGTCCTAGTCCTCTCTCTTGGGAAGGACTAGTGTCAACGATTAGAGGGTGATCCAACAAATAACCCAATTATAATTTCTCTCTTGAGTGATCCAACTCAAGGGTTCCTTTCAATCATCTCCCAATCAAGTTATGGAACTACTCACTCATCATAATTATAAACTTCACATAATTAATGGGGAAAATAAAAGAAGACATGATGAATAATAATGAAAGGGATTAATTGAAAATAAAAATAGTCTATATTAATAACTCATGAAAATAATCCAATGTCAACTTTAGGGGAATTAAGAATATGAAAGAATAAATGAAAAGTAAATAACAGACTATAGTAACTGATACCAGAGGTAGACTCTTCTCAAAAGCTAAAGCCAAAACCTTTAAAATCCTAACTATGAATGTTCAAGTGAGTAAAACCTAGGGGAAGAGCAATCTCAGATCTAGAAACTAAAAATTATGTGGAATGAATGTTGTTCTATTTCTGCATGTTCCTTGGCTCTAATATATGTTTCTGGGCCGAAAACTGGGTTGAAATCCGGCCCAGAAACTCTGCCAGCGACTTCTAAAATTCTGCAGATCGCGCACGTCACACGATCGCGTCATTCATGCAGACGCGTCATTCCGGGTTTTGCTTTTCCATGTGGGCGCGTCGTCCATGCCTCCGCATCACTTATGCTTTTCCAATCCGTGCGGTTGCGTAAGCCATGCGGCCGTGTCACTGCGATTTCCTCTCTTTCGCGCGGTCGTGTGAGCCATGCGGCCGCGCCATTTCTCGCTGGTCATCTCCTCAATTTCTTGTGTTTCTTCCATTTTTACAAGCTTCCTTTCCAATCTCCAACTCATTCATGCCCTATAAAGCCTGAAACACTTAACACACAGATCACGGCATCGAATGGAATAAAGGAGAATTAAAATACCTAATTAAAAGTCTCTAGGAAGTAAGTTTTCAATCATGTAATAATTTTAGGAAGGAAATATAAATGCATGCTAATTATATGAATAAGTGGGTAAAGATCGTCATAAAACCACACAATTAAACACATTGTAAACCATAAAATAGTGGTTTATCAACCTCCCCACACTTAAACATTAGCATGTCTTCATGCTTAGTTGGAGGAGATAAAAAAAATGAGTAGGAACATATAAAAACTCATGCAATGCAATGCAACCTATATATGTTAATTCAACTATATGATTCGTGTCCACTTGATCAAGAATAAATAAGCTCTTCAAAATAATTACAAATCAAGTTCCACTAATTCAATTCTCATACAGTAAGAACAGATAAAAATGCAAGAAGGTAGCTCATGAAAGTAGGGAACATAGAATTTTAAGCATTGAACCCTCACTGATGATGTATGTATACTCTAGTGTCTCTAGTGTATAGGGTAATCACTCTATCCTTCTCTAATCATGCTCCCTACTTTTTGTTCTTCTCCTAACCAATCAACAATATTTAATATACTAATGCAACATCATGAGGTCTTTTCAAGGTTGTAATGGGGCCAAGGTAAAGGTAAGGATACATATATGGTTAAGTGAGCTTATAAATTGAATCTTTAATTAACCCAAACTTTAACATAACCTATATATATTTTATATAACTTTGGAGTTTGCACCTAGCTACCCAGAGTTCTCTTTCACATTCCATACTCATGTATCAACTTTTTTATTTTAATTTTATCATACATGCATTGATCTTTGAATTCTTAACTCAGCATTGGGGTAATTTTGTCCCTTTATTTATTTATTGAATATTTTTTTTAACATAAACATAAAAATAAACATAGCTAATCAATGCACATAGATTTTTTATTTTTATAGTTTTACATGAGTAGGTGTCCAAATTCCTATTATATTATCATGACATATTCCCTTATTATACTTTGTCCCCACAATTTCCCATACTTAATTAGCACACACAATTCTATCTTAAGCTAACCAAAGATTCAAATTGGGATATATAATTGTTTTTCTGCTTAAGGCTAGTAATGAGGTAAATTACAGAACAAATGGGATTTAAATGCTCAAAGTGGCTAACAAAGGTAATTGAAAGGGTAGGCTTAATTTGGATAAGTGAGCTAAACAATTAATGGCCTCAATCATATGCAGCATATAAATATATTAAATATTGGACATATAGGATGGAGCAAAATATAGCTTACAATCATAAAGAAGTAAACACACAAGAATAAAACAATTATGGTTAAATAATGTAACCATGCATAAAGGCTCAAATCTCACAGGTTGTGTGTTCTTTAGCTCAAAAATCATGTTCCAAATACAACTTCAAGCAAATTTAACATAAAAGTTTTAATTAAAATTAGTGAAATTTTTGTTCCAAAAATAGAGTCTTAGAAGAAACTTATTGTCTTTTCAATCAAGTAGAACATGCATGCAACTAATCTATTACTATGCAATTTATCCTATTCTACAAAAGAAAAACTAACTAAATATCCTAATTTATTGGTGTTTAGGGAAGGAAAATTACCTCCGGAAGTCAGGTACTGATTGACCTCCCCACACTTAAAGCTTTGAATCGCCCTTAGTGCCATCTATCAGGAACAATGGTGGGCTGGTGGTAGTGTCTCCACAGTCGGGACCGTCATGGCTCCCTGTGCTGGTGAAGAAAGTGGAGTCCGGAGTGTCTGGGTCCTCGTCAGGTCTGTGGTTGCCTGTGAGTAGCTCCTTGAGGTATTTGAAATGGCGGTGGTTGCGGCACTCTCGGAGCTTTGCTTTCTTGTCTTGTTGGTCCAACCGCTTCAGTATTTGATGCAGTACTTGACTAGTAGATGGTGGAGAAACTGCATCATCCTCCGTGGACTGGCTGGTAGTGGCAAGTGGGGGCTTGAGATATCTCCCGTTAGGGACGTACTGATCATCCCGTGGAAGTATGGCTTTGGTGTCTCCAGCTCTGTAAGGGACTCCGGCTGCTGAGACAAGATCAGAGACCAAGGCGGGGAAAGGTAGGTTGCCCGCGATCTGCACGTGTTCCATAGCATTCCGGATATGTCTTGTTAAATTTAGAGGCTGGTCTGTGAGGATACACCATAGTAGAACGACCATGTCTGCGGTGAAGGAAGACTCATGAGTGCTCAGAAAGACGTAATGGGACATAATCTGTGCCCATACGTGAGCCTTTAAGGTAAGTGCGAAAGCCGAGATTCCCTTAGGACGGGAACGATGGTATCCGAAGATTCATTTACTGCCAAGCTGAGCGATAACTCTAAGAACAGCGTCCCAGTCAAAGTTGTACGCCTGGCGCTTGATTGCGGCTTTCTGAAAAGCGTCCAATCCTTCCGGAGCAGGGGAAAGATTTAAGGCTCGCTGAATGGATTCTTCTGTAATGGGGACTTGCTTCTGACGTATATAAACAGACTGCAGGGTTGGCAGGTGGAAGTTGGAGTATAACTCAACTACCCAAGAAAGATTGACCTGTCGTGACTGTCTCTGTAGGAATCCCCAATGTCTTTGTGCAATTTGCAGCTCAACAAAGTCGGCAATACGAGGTGGAAGGATAAGAAGGTGTTCATTGTTGTAATTCTGAGCTACCAGAATAGGAAACATCTGCTCACAGTAGCGATTCGGAAATCGTGCAGTGTCCTTTGTTGGGAAGGCTCTTTCCTTTTCATCAACCTTTATAATCCTTTTAATTCTTTTTATTGAGGGCTTGACTGCAGTTGAAGAAGGTTCTACCACTAATGTTCTTTTTGTTCCTTTCCTTGCTGTGGATTTGGAGGTAGCTTTCTCTTTGCCTTTCTTGGTGGCCATTCTAAAAATGGGAAGAGAAAGTAAATTAAATTTAAAGAGATAGAACAAGGAAGAGGATTGTACGAGTGATAACAATGCACGGTAAAGAGGAATGAAGTGAACACATGGTCATGACAACATGTGAAAAGTTCATCAAAGGGAATAAAGCAAGTGCATGATAAGGTAAGTAGATGCAAGATGTTTATTGGCATGCTGGCAAAGGCATGAGTAGCATAGATCAAGCATCACTTCGTAACAAACCATCACATTTGTATTGACCATTAAATTCAATTAATACAATAGTAAAGGGAATTTGTGAAAAGCAAGCATTGAATAGTAGAATAGAATAATGTAGAAAAGTGCATGATGCCACACGGGCTTTTTCACAAATACATAGCATGCATGGTAAATAAGGTATAGAAAGTATTAAAGTAAAAAAGCAAGCACCCCTTTGAAAAGGTAATATATAATTTCCAAACAATTTTACAACAATCCACAAGCATATAATGAGAAATAATGACTCAAATAAATTTCCAAGACCAAGTAAAAAGGAAGAAAGAAAGAAGAAGAAAATATGGAAAGTGAAAGTAAAAGGAAAAGAAAAAAAGAGAAGATAACATAGAAAAATAAGAAGAATAAAAGAAAAGTAAGGGGAAAAGAAAAGAAAACCTTGTTAATGGGGGTGAGAGAGAGAGTAGAAAGTGAGAAAGAAGGAAGAAGGAAGAAGGAAGAAGAGAAAATAGGATTTGGAGAAAAGAAAGATAAGATAATTGGCAAATTAGGGACGATGTGCGGCGCAAGCGACGCAGCCGCGTGGGGCAGGTGGTCGCGCGAATTGCGCTTATACTAATTGAAGCAGTCGCGTCGGTCACGCGGTCGCGTGATTTGTTTTATGCTACTGGCGCGAGGGCAGCCTCGCACTTGCACAACTCTCTGTTCGAAATTTTATTTTTTGCCAAGTCTTGGGCACGCGATCGTGTGGGTCATGCGATCGTGTGGGTGGCTATTAAAAGGCTATGACATGGACGTGTGGGCCATGCGTCTGCGTGGAAAGAATTGGGCGTTTTGCGCCAATCCAGCACCACTCTAGCACAACTTTCGGTCGTGCACCCTTTTTACATCGAATCATAGGGCCACACGTTCGCCTGGTCGACGCAGACACGTGGGGAGGCCAATTTAAAAATGACGCGGTTGCGTCATCCACGCGGTCGCGTGGATCAAATTGTGCCAAAGGCACGCCTCCAGCCACATTCCAGCGTAACTCTCTGTCCAATCTTCTTTATTTCCAATGCTTAAGAAACACGGACGCGTTGGTGACGCTGGCGCGTCGGTGACGCTGGCGCGTCGGTGACGCTGGCGCGTCGGTGACGCTGGCGCGTCGCGTGCGATTTCTCTCTCTTTTTTTTATGCAAATGCAGTATGCAGATGACGTGCAAGATATAGGCAGTAGTACAGAGAAGAGTTATAGGTGAGGGAAGATAAGGAGAAGAACAGGAACGATCATACTGTGGTGGGTTGTCTCCCACCTAGCACTTTGCTTTAACATCCTTAAGTTGGACACTTCAGTAGCTCAGTTTTCTGTTGCGAGTGGATCCTCCAAGAGAAAGATATCTAACTCCTTGTTTTTCGTCTCCTTCTCACCATGGTAGAGCTTCAAACGATGTCCATTAACCTTGATGAGTTCAGAGCTTGAAGGGTGACTTAGGTGAAAAACTCCGTACGGCTCAGCCTTCTCGACTCTATATGGACCTTCCCACCTTGATCGCAGCTTGCCTGGCATGAGCCTCAGTCTGGAGTTGTAAAGGAAGACTAAATCCCCAGGTTGGAACTCCTTCCTCTTGATGTGTTGATCATGTACAGCTTTCATTTTTTCCTTGTACAGCCTTGAATTCTCATAAGCTTCGAGGTGAAGGCTCTCCAATTCTTGTAATTGCAACTTCCTTTCAGCTCTGGCCTTCTCAAATCCCATGTTGCATTCCTTTACTGCCCAAAAAGCTTTGTGCTCCACCTCAATTGGAAGATGACAGGATTTTCCATAGACTAAGCGAAAGGGACTCATCCCAATGGGTGTCTTGTATGCTGTTCTGTATCCCCAGAGTGCATCTTGTAGCCTGGTGCTCCAGTCTCTTCTATGAGGTTTGACTATCTTCTGCAATATGCGCTTTATCTCTCTGTTAGACACCTCGGCCTGCCTATTAGTCTGAGGATGATAGGTTGTTGCTACTTTATGAATGATCACATGCTTCTTCAGTAATCCTGTTAGTCTCCTGTTACAAAAATGGGTGCCTTGATCGCTCACGATTGCTCATGGTGATCCAAAGAGACAAATAATGTGGTTTCTAACAAAGGAAACAACAGTGTTAGCATCATCAGTATGCGTAGGAATTGCTTCCACCCATTTAGAAACATAATCTACAGCTAATAGTATATAAAGGTGGCCATTAGAATTTGGGAATGGACCCATGAAGTCAATGCCCCAAACATCAAAAATTTCACAGAAAAGCATAATTTGTTGAGGCATTTCATCCCTCTGGGATATATTACCAAACCTTTGGCATAGGGGACAAGATTTACAAAATTCAGCAGCGTACTTAAAAAGAGTGGGCCACCAGAATCTAAAGTCTAAGATTTTTCTAGCTGTTCTTTGAGGGCCAAAATGTCCTCCACTCTCAGATGAGTGATAGGCCTCTAAAATGGACTGGAATTCTAATTGAGGCACACACCTTCTAATTACCTGGTCAGCGCCACATCTCCATAAATTTGGGTCATCCCATATATAATATTTAGACTCGCTTTTCAGCTTGTCTCTTTGGTGCTTAGTAAAATTTGGAGGAAAAGTGCTGCTAACTAGATAATTAGCGACAGGTGCATACCAAGGGACTACTTCAGATACTGCTTGTAGGTTATCAAAGGGAAAATTATTAGCTATAGCAGTGGAGTCATCTTTAATGTGCTCAAGGCGGCTCAAGTGGTCTGCCACTAGATTCTGGTTACCATTCCTATCCTTTATTTCTAAATCAAATTCTTGTAGTAGCAGTATCCAACGTATAAGTCTTGGTTTGGATTCCTTTTTAGCTAATAAATACTTTAGAGCTGCGTGGTCTGAATACACTACTACCTTAGCACCAAGTAAATAAGCTCGGAATTTATCCATAGCAAAAATAATAGCAAGAAGCTCTTTTTCAGTAGTAGTGTAGTTAGACTGAGCAGTGTCTAAAGTCTTAGACGCATAAGCAATGACAAAAGGATCTTTATCTTCACGTTGAGCCAGCGCTGCTCCTACTGCATGGTTGGAAGCATCGCACATGATTTTCGAATGGCTGGCTCCAGTCAGGTCCTCTCACAATTGGAGCTTGAGTCAAGGCGGTCTTCAGTTTATCAAACGCTTGTTTGTAATACTCGCTGAACTCGAACTCGATATCTTTCTGCAGTAACCTGGATAGGGGAAGTGCCACCTTACTGAAGTCCTTAATGAATCTTCTGTAAAAACCTGCATGTCCAAGGAACGAACGTACTTCCCTCACAAAGGAGGGGTAAGGCAAACTAGAAATAATATCCACCTTTGCTGGATCTACAGAAATGCCAGTATTAGACATAACATGTCCTAGTACAATTCCTTGTTTTACCATAAAGTGACATTTTTCAAAATTTAATACAAAGTTTGTACTGACGCATCTATCTAGTACTCTAGATAAACTATCCAAGCAAAGGCTAAAGGAATCACCATAAACGCGAAAATCATCCATAAAAACCTCCATACAGTCCTCAAGAAGGTCAGAGAAAAGACTCATCATGCACCTTTGGAAAGTAGCTGGTGCATTGCACAAGCCAAAGGGCATTATCTTATAGGAATAAGTCCCAAAAGAACATGTAAAAGTAGTCTTTGCCTGATCTTTAGGGGATATATGAATCTGGAAATAGCCTGTGTAACCATCTAAAAAGCAATAATGTGATTTACCTGACAGGCAATCCAGAATTTGATCAATGAATGGAAGAGGGTAGTGATCCTTACGAGTGGCTTGGTAGAGACGCCTGTAATCAATGCAGACCCTCCAGGCGTTCTGTACTCTGGTTGCTATGAGCTCTCCATGCTCATTCTTTGCTGTAGTGACTCCAGACTTCTTAGGCACCACTTGTACTGGGCTCACCCATTCACTGTCAAAGATGGGGTAGATAATATCTGCCTCTAGTAGTCTGGTCACTTCCTTCTTGACAACCTCTAAGATAGTTGGGTTCAATCTTCTTTGGGGTTGACGAACGGGTCTTGCTCCTTCCTCTAAAAATATTTTGTGCTCACGAACTTGAGGGTCGATGCCTACTATGTCTGCCAAACTCCACCCAATTGCTTTCTTGTGCCTCCTCAGCACACTAAGTAACTGCTCTTCCTGTTGAGAAGTGAGGTCTCGTGCAATGATAACTGGAAACTTCTGCTTGTCCTCGAGGTAAGCATATTTGAGGTGTGGAGGGAGGGGTTTCAATTATAACTTCTGTTCATGGTCAGGCTTTAGATTGTCTGGAGCTGGTGGCAGTGGTAGATTACTTTCATTGTCCTCATAAATCCCCACACTCGGACCTTGTCCTATGTACTTCTTTTCAAACTCCTCCTGGTGAACTTCATCTACGGTCTCATCTATGATGTCAAACTGGAAGATAGAATGATCTTCTGGAGGATGCTTCATAACTCCATTCAGATTGAAGCTTACTACTCGGCCGTCTATTTCAAAACAGTATGTTCCTGCAAAAGCATCTAATTTGAACATCGAGGTCTTCAAGAAAGGTCTTTCGAGTAGGATTGATGATGGTTTCTCTGAGTCATTTTGGGGCATCTCCAGGATGTAAAAATCAATGGAGAAAGTGAGACCTTTAATACCCACTAATACATCTTTAGCAACTCCAGCCACTGTAATAATACTTTTATCTGCTAACACAAAACGAGCTGCTGACCTTTTTAAGGGAGGGAGCCTCAAAACATCATATACAGATAAAGGCATTATACTAACACATGCTCCTAAATCATACATGCAGTCAGAAAATATCACACCTCCAATGGTACAGTCAACCATGCATGGGCCTTCACTACATTTTTCAGGTATATTTTCCATTAAAGCAGATATAGAACTACCTAAAGGAATAGTTTCTAATTCATTAATTTTGTCTTATGTAGGCATAAATCCTTTAGAAACTTTGCGTATTTAGGTACCTGTTGAATAACATCAAAAAGGGGAACAGTTACCTCAACCTTTTTGAATATTTCTACCATTTTGGGATCAGGTTCCAACTGATTCCTGGCCTTCCTTGCAAGTTGTGGAAATGGAATAGGAATGGCGGTTTCTACAGTTTCTGAGCACTTTGGTGCTTCTTCCTGTGATTTAGCGTCTTCTTCCTCAGCCATGTCCTGTATATCCTTTTCTTTCTCAATATCTTCTAATTCCACTACCTCTTCAGCTGAGGCGTGTTCAGGTAGGTTTGGCTCTTCCTGATTCCTCTCTTGCAATGAGGTTCCAGACCTTAGGGTGATGGCATTAATGCCACCCTTTGGATTGGGTAATGGTTGAGAGGGGAGTCCACCAGAGCTTGAGGACTGGTTGTTGGAGTTGTTCATTGATCCAATCTGTGAGACAAAGGCTTGCAAAGTAGAAGTCAGACCATTCAGATTAGCAGTAAAGTTGTTTTCCATGGCCTATTGTCTCTGATCAATAGATTGTAGTAACTCATCATTAGGAGATGAAGAGGGATAAGTGATCTGAGAGGTCTGCTGAGATGCTTGAGGTTGTCTTAGATAAGGTGCTCTGTAGGCCTGATTCTAATTTTGCTGCCTGATGTTGTTATTCTTATTCCACCTCTGATTTCCATTGTTATCTCTGCCTCCTCTATTATGATTGTCCCTCCAACCCTGGTAAGAATTATCTCTCCAGCCTTGGTTAGAGTTATCCTGCCATCCATGGTTATAACTGCCACCTTGATTGTACCCTTGATTGGTCGGTCATAGAAGTTATGAGTGGCTACTATAGTGTGGTCTTCCGGTTGGAGTTGTGGATACTCATCAGTGTAATGACTGTAATCTACACAGATTTCACATACTCTTTGTGGAACCAACTGCTGGCTGTGCTGTGGTGGAGAAGGCTGAACTTGCTGAGGCTGTTGTTGACTTAGCTGCATCTGCTTCAGCAAGTTAGTCATTTCACATAAGCTCTGAGCTATAACAGCAGTCTCTTTCCTAGTGGATACCTCTGCGACAGCTCTTGACCGACTCTGTTTCTGCCTATGATTCCTAGTAGATTCCGCTAAGTCGCTGATCAATTGCCATGTTTCTTCCGTAGTCTTGTACCTTTTCATAGACCCATTGCTAGCACCTTCCAATGTGGTCATATCTTGAGATTTCATGCCCTGTGTAAAGTAGCCGAGTAACACTATCTTTTCAATCATATGGTGTGGACATGCTTCAAGAAGATTATTGAAGCGTTCCAAGTATTCATAGAGAGTTTCAGATTCATCCTGAACGATCATGGACATGTCTTTCCTCAGTTTATCGGCAACCTCAGCTAGAAAGAATTTCTCCAAAAATTCTCTTCTAAGCTTATCCTAGTTGGAAACAGCCGTTCCTGGTTGAGTGTAGTACCACTCTCTTGCCTTTCTCTCAAGAGAGAATGGGAAGGCTTTTAACAGAATGGAGATTTCAACATTGCCATCACGCTTAACAGTAGAACAAGCAGTCTGAAAATCCCTAAGGTACTTGATAGGCTCTTAAGCAGGTAAGCCATGAAACTTGGGCATCAAGTTGAGTGGTGAAGACTTTATTTCGAAATCCACAGCCACTGCTGGGTGGTGTGCCTAGAATGGTTGTAGTGTAAAATCAGGGGCTCCTTCCTCCTGGATAGTGACATTCCTGGGTGCTGCCATGTCGCCTGCACGTAAATCAGCTGGATCAGTAGAGAGGGAGCTTGCTTCTTCCTTAAATGACGTTTTAGGTTCGTTCTCAGAGAGGACTCGCCGACGCCGAGCTTGCCTTATACGTGAAAGAGTTCTTTCAATCTCAGGGGTCAAATACTGGCAAGCTTGGATCAGGAAGTGAACGCATCATTTAACGAAAGAAATGTGCAGCTCATAGTAACAAAATAAAAAGAAAAAATTGCAATTAAATAAATGCCAATAAATAAATTAGCACACTGTTGCAACTCCCCGGCAACGGCGCCAAAAATTGACGTGGCGGAAATTGGCGAGTTAAGAATTTATTAATAGAAATATGTTGCAAGTACAGTCCTTAACCAGCCGAAAATCCGCTTATCAATTTAAAAGGATTGTCACAATATTGAAATTAAAATACTAGGAGTATGAATCCCAGGTCATCTCCCAACGAGTTGTAGAGAAATGTGCTATTTTATCAATAAGGTGTTTTCAAAAATGGTTGAGTTGATAAACAGGAAATTAAGTTAGAGAATTTAATTAATCTTAAATAAAAGCCTTGACTGGGAGTAGATTAGTTGGAAGCCCTATTCTTGTTTAAGTACTCTCAAGATTAATTAAAAATTGGAAGTTGCTCTGCTTTGTTATCCCTTACTAGGTAAAGGAAAGTCAAGCAAGTTGGAAAGTTGTTTCTAGTCACAAGTCCTAGTCTTCTCTCTTGGGAAGGACTAGTGTCAATGATTAGAGGGTGATCCAACAAATAACCCAATTCTAATTTTTCTCTTGAGTGATCCAACTCAAGGGTTCCTTTTAATCATCTCTCAATCAAGTTATGGAACTACTCACTCATCATATTTATAAACTTCACAGAATTAATGGGGAAAATAAAAGAAGACATGATGAATAATAATGAAAGGATTAATTGAAAATAAAAATAGTCTATATTAATAACTCATGAAAATAATCCAATGTCAACTCTAGGGGAATTAAGAATATGGAAGAATAAATGAAAAGTAAATAACAGACTATAGTAACTGATACCGAAGGTAGACTCTTCTCAAAAGCTAAAGCCAAAACCTTCAAAATCCTAACTATGAACGTTCAAGTGAGTAAAACCTAGGGGAGGAGCAATTTCAGATCTAGAAACTAAAAATTATGCAGAATGAATGTTGTTCTATTTCTGCATTTTCCCTGGCTCTAATCTGTGTTTTTGGGCCAAAAACTGGGTTAAAATCCGGCCCAGAAACTCTGCCAGCGACTTCTAAAATTCTGCAGATCGCGCACGTCACGCGATCGCGTCATTCATGCGGACGCGTCATTCCGGGTTTTGCTTTTCCATGCGGGTGCATCGTCCATGCCTCCGCGTCACTTATGCTTTTCCAATCCGCGTGGTTGCGTAAGCCATGCGACCGAGTCACTGCGATTTCCTCTCTTTCGCGCGTTCGCGTGAGCCATGCGGCCGCAACACTTCTCGCTGGTAATCTCCTTAATTTCTTGTGTTCCTTCCATTTTTGCAAGCTTCCTTTCCAATCTCCAACTCATTCATGCCCCACAAAGCCTGAAACACTTAACACACAGATTACGGCATCGAATGGAATAAAGGAGAATTAAAATACCTAATTAAAAGTCTCTAGGAAGTAAGTTTTCAATCATGTAATAATTTTAGGAAGGAAATATAAATGCATGCTAATTATATGAATAAGTGGTTAAAGATCATGATAAAACCACACAATTAAACACATTGTAAACCATAAAATAGTGGTTTATCACACGTGTATGCGTGACATCTCATCATGCCAGACGCACGACACCAGACTCCTTCCCGCGCAAATCTCGCGTCAAGACACCATTTTACGCCGATTTTCTATCCACGCGTATGCGTTGCGGACGCTTGCGTGTGGATTGACCAAATTGTAGGTGACGCGCACGTGTCACCCACGCGTACGCGTGGGTTGGCTCGTGCACCGGGCACCTTACCAGCATGACTCTAGCATAACTCTCGGGTCATTTTCATAAACTCAAACCTCCATCTGACGCGTGCGCGTCATCGACGCTTACACGTCGTTTGCCCTCTCTCTTTTTTTTAAACAAAATAAAGGGAAACATGCAGAACTCGAAATGAATACTGATATGAATAAAATAAAACTAATAAATAGGAAAGATCATACCATGGTGGGTTGTCTCCCACCTAGCACTTTTAGTTATTGTCCTTAAGTTGGACATTTAGTGAGCTTCTTGTCATGGTGGCTTGTGCTTGAACTCATCCAGTAATCCCCACCAATGTTTGCAATTCGAATAGCCTTCAGGATCCCAAACTAGGCGCATAAAGTCTTCAAGCAAGTTAAAGCAAGTAACAAGGCCCCAAGAGTGTTGATTGCTAGAATGAATTCCGGGGTCCTAAACCTCGCTTTTGCACCCGTTTTCGTATTGATTATCATTGTTCCAACCGAGTGGCAAGCAATCTAAATTCTCACTGAGCCATCCAAACAACTTCCTAGACCCATTCAATCGAGCTCTACACCAATCTTTTCACTTCAATTTTGAGCATGCAATCGTATTGAACCTTGCCTGACAACTCCAACCACTACCCATCTCCCTTTTACTATTAAAGCCACAAATAGCTCTAAGTTGACCATCTGTCTCAAGTAACCCATATTCATGTTGGAAAGTAAAGGTTAAGGATAAGAAGTTTACCTACTTGAATGAAAGAATGGATGGTGATGGCTTGGGGGGATGTATTTCCAATGTCCTTGCAAACTCTACTCCCTTGTGTTCTTCCTTGATTACCTCCACCTCTTTACAAACTTCTTCAATTTCAATCCTTTGCTCATCAATTCCATCTAAATTTTCTTCATCACTCAAATCATAAATGGGAGGATGAGAGAATTTACCTCCACATCACTTTCTAATTCACCGGGAGAAGGTTCTTCAAGTTCAAAGGATTCATCACCAAGAAGGTTTGATGCATGATCTTCATCACGATGGGAACTCAACTCTTGCTTCATTCCTTCCAAGTCTTCATGGAGTACATGCCTTGGAGGATGTGCACTATCCTCCTCAACATCAATGTCAAGCTTCTCGGAGGGATACTCTGCCACTCTAGATTCCCATGGGGGTTCAGCATCTCCTAAGTCTTCAACCACTTCTTCCTCTTCTTTGATAAGCATAGCTTCTTCCAATTGTTCTAACACAAAGTTGCATTTCTCACTTTCCACCGGAATTTCTAGCTTCTCCTTCATGCTATGTTCTTCATTAGATTCTCCACATGTAGCCATGGGAGTTCCTTGAGTGTCCAAATGTTGGGAGGCTATTCGATTTATTACCTCATCCAAGGCGGCCGTGAATTTTAGCACATCCCTTTTCATCTCCTCTTGCCCTTGAAGAAGATTACGAAAGATATCATCCATTGGAGGTAGGGGTGGATATGAGGGTTCACTGTATGGAAGGAAGGGTTCATGATAGGAAGGAGGTTCATAGAATGGAGATGGTTCATCTTGATAGGGATATGGAGGTGGTGTATATTGAGGTGGTGGTTCTTGGGAGTGATTGTGTTGGAATGGGAGTGGTTCTAAGTATTGCTCGTGAGGCTCATAAGGCTCTTGGTATGGTGGGTAAGGATTAGGGTCATATGGTAGGTGATTGGTAACATGGGGCATGTGAGTACGGTGGTTCAGAATTTTGTTGAGGAGGGGATTCATAGGCATATGGTGGGGGTTGTTGGTAACTACAAGGAGGTCCACCATAGGTATTGTCTTCATATATACCACGGAATGGCTCTTGCTCATAGTACGTTGGTGGAGGTTGTTGCCAAAATGGTTGATCATAAGCTTGAGGCTCCCCTACCGTTGATTGTTCCATCCTTGATGCATCTTTTCATTGTAGCTTCCATTCCCTACAACATAATTTGAACCAAACTCATAGTCAAAGGGGTGAGATTTCATGGTAGCAAATGAAAATAAAAACAAAAACTAATAAGAAATTATGAAAATAAACTCCCAAAACTAGAAACAACTAACAAAGAAATGAAAAGGAAAACATATTCACAATATTCACAAAAACCAATAATAAAGCACACATTTGCAATTCCCCAGCAACGGCGCCATTAATTGATGGAGTAAAATCGTCAGTAAAGATTTCCACAAAAATAGTCGCGTTGCACGTATAGTTCTAAACCGACAAATTATCCTCAATCAAATTTAATTTGTTTGTAACTAAAGCAAACCCAATAAAATTAACCGAAATACTAAACCTCGGGTCGTCTCTCAAGGAATTGTAGGGAAGTGTTTATTATTGGTTATGATAAAATATCTTTTTGGGTTTTTGAATAAGAGAACAAGAATGGTAAATTGCAAGAATTAAACTAGAAGCTAAGAAAGCTCTTGGCAAGGTATATGAGAACTAGAAGTGCTATCTTCATTATCCTCCTCAATTATGACATCAATTGTACATTGCTCCCACTTAGTCAACCTCTAACTATGAAGGAAAGTGAAGTGGATAAAATCTAGCTTTAGTGGAATTCAAATCAATTAGCAACTTTTAATTATCAATCAACAAGAGAATTAGACAACTCAAGAGTCACCAATTACTCAACCTAAGTCAAGAAGAGAAAAATCTAGTCTAACATCCTTCCAACCATTTTATCAAACACTTGGAAGGCATAAAACAAAAGTATAGAAAAGTAATAGGAGAATATTAAATCTAAATAACCAATTGCAAATATAAATGAGGACAATTGAAGGAAGAAGCAATAAACATAAAATACCTCAAATTGCATTAATATGGAAATTGAATCTAACATGAAACATTCATACACTAAATTGTCAACATAAAGCAATCAACAAGGAAAATAAATAAACTAGAATTATAGAACAAATAAAAGTAGAAGAGAAACTAAATTAAAGGAACATTGAACCTGGATTTGAGAAGAAATAAACCTAAAACTAAGAGAAACCTTAAAACCTAGAGAGAGGAGAGAGCATCTCTCTCTCTAGAAATTACATCTAAAACCTAAAATTATGTGAATGAGAAGCTGGATGAATGATTCACCCACTCTGCAGCCCTTAATCTGTGTTTTCGAGCTTGGAACTTGGACAAAAACAGCCCAGAAATCGCCCCAATGATTTCTGATGCGTTCAGTACGTGGCTCCGTCACGCGTACGCGTCGCTTGTCTGCCGTACTATCAATGCGTACATGTCGCCTAAAAGCAAAGCAACTACTGTAAATTTTATATCATTTTGAAGTCTGGATGTTAGCTTTCCAACGCAACTTGAACCGCCTCATTCGAGCCTCTGTAGCTTAAGTTATGATCGATTGAGTATGAAGAGGTCCGAGTTGACAACTTAGCAATTCCTTCAATTTCTTGTATTCCTTCCACTTTTGCATGCTTCCTTTCCATCCTCTAAGCCATTTTTGTCCTGTAATCTCTGAAAACACTGAACACACATATCATGGTATCAAATGGAAATAAGAGAGGATTTAAAAATAGTAAATTAAAGGCCAAATAAGCATGTTTTCAATCATAGCATCAATTTGGGAAAGGAAAATGTAAAACATGCGAATTCTATGAATAAGTGTGAGAATAATGGATAAAATCCACTAAATTAAGTACAAGATAAACCTTAGAATAGTGGTTTATCACCTAGCTCATTAGCTTGGCTTGGCATGCCACGCCTGGCTCCCAAGTGGCACGCCCCCTTTATCCAGCTGGTTTGGCGTGCCACGCCTGGCTCCCAAGTGGCACGCCCACAGTGATACCTTCCTTCTTCCTCTCTAGTCAATTGAACTAGTGTGGCATGCCAAGCAGTGGCGTGCCAGGACCTTGTTGAGATCTTCATCTTTCTTCTCTGGTCAATTGTACTAGTGTGCCACGCCTTCAATAAGGTCTTCAATGTCTTCTTTGGAAGGTTGAACTGGCGTGGCACGCCAGTTAAAGCATGGATACTCTCCTCTGGTCTAGTAAGCTGGTGTACCACTCCTAGGAGTCAAGTGGCACGCCCATGATGAAAACAAAGTTGGCGTGCCACGACCCAAACATCAAGTGGCACGCCCATTGATATTTTGCCTTGGCGTGCCATGCCTAAAGTCCCAAGTGGTATGCCTTCAAGAAAGCCTTGTCTATTCTTCTCTGGAGGCTTGTACTGGAGTTCCACGCCTTCGATCTGGCGTGCCACACCCTTGTTGAAGTTTCACTCCCCTTCTCTGGTCAAATGAACTGGCGTGCCACGCCCAGGGCTCAAGTGGCACGCCCATAATGGTGTTGTGGGTCCACAAGCTTGGCATGCCACGCCTCTAGTGCCAACTGGCACGCCCATTGAAGTTGGTGTGAGCACATAAGGTTGGCGTGCCACGCCCAGCACTCAAGTGGCACGCCCATATTGGTGCTTCCTCCATTCTCCTCTGCTCATTTGCACTGTCTTGCCACGCCTTTGACCTGGCATGCCACGCCCATTGTAGAGGATAAGGTTGGCATGTCATGCCTAGCTTGACGTGCCATGCCCCGTGTAAGTCTTCAAGGATCCTTCTATAGCAAAGATAACTGGCGTGCCATGCCTGACCTTGGCGTGCCACGGTTATTGTAATTCATCAAAGCCTCCTTTCTGGAAATTGTAGTTGGCGTGCCACGCCTGGCCTTGGCATGCCATGCCCATTGTAGCTCTTCATGGAGTCTCCTCTTGAAGATATAACTATCGTGCCACGCCTATAGTAACCCTTCATAGGCTCTCTCTGGAATAGATGGCGTGCCACGCCCAATAACTGGCGTGCCACACCCATAGAAACTCTTCCACCTTGCTCCCTGGACATAATAAATGGTGTGCCATGCCCTATAACTGGCGTGCCATGCCTAGTCAAATTATGGCATTTGTACCAAGTGGCATGCCCAGTGCACACGCCCAGCTCCTTTTTCTTGCTTACTTCCTCTTTTGTTGCTATTTTCACCTGAAATTCAAACATGACCCACTTCAAAGTAATGTCCCATAAAATTCATTATGTAGTTCATGTAATTGCATCATTTGAATGAGTATTCACCAATTCTATGGTCCCTTTAGATAAGAGAAAGAGGTAGATGATGTAAGTCATCATATGCATGACACACTTTTTTCTTGAGCTCGCGTACGCATTCGGAGAGCCATGTATGCGAAGGATTGGATGTCGAGAGGAAAGATGCATACACGAGCAGTGGATATATGCGGATGGTACTCTCTGTCTGCATAGGTTGCGTACGCGGCAAGTCACCGCGCATGCAAGACAGTCCAAAAAAGCAGAGATGCGTACACAGCAATATGGCCGCGTATGCGGGACCTTTTCAATTTTTTTTAACATAACAAAACTTAAAAATTAAACACAACTTCTTAACTAAATTCAACTATGCAATTCAAAATCAAAATCAAAGTCAAATTAAAATCAAAATCTATGATCCAAAATCAAAGTCCAAAAAGAATGCAATTCTACTATGCAATTCAACTATATAACTATGCATATTCTAAAACAAATCAAAATCCAAAAATTGACTAGATTTCTAACATCCAAATTTTTTTTCAACTATTCAACTATTACAATCAAACTAAAATCTATCAAATCAATCTAACACTTAAGAGACATATTTACAAGAATGAAATAAAGAAGGAAAGTTGAAAGGTTTTACCATGGTAGGGTGTCTCCCAACTAGCACTTTTATTTAAAGTCCTTGCTATGGTGGCTTATGCTTGTATTCTTCTTTGAATCCCCACCAATGCTGGCATATCAAATGTCTACCGGGATCCAAACTAGGCGCATCAAGCTTCCAAGAAATCTTAAGCAAGTAACAAGACCCCAAAGTTGTTGATTCCCGAATTGTATTCCAGAGTGCCAAACCTTATTTGTCAACACCTTTTCTTCTTGATCTTCATGCTTCCATTCAGGTGTCATCACTTCAGAATTCTCATTTAGGAACCAAACTATCCTCCTAGATCCATTCAATTTAGCATTCCTTCAACCATGGGAACCAAATTTTGACGTCTCATCACTAATGAGCCTAGATTTATGATTCCAACCACTAACCATCTCCCTTTTACTCTTCATTCCACAAAGAGCTCTAAGTTGAACATTTGTTCAAGTAAACCTTATTCAAGTGGAATAAGAAAGCTAAGAGATATAAATTTTACCCACTTAAATGATGTAATGGATAACGATGACTTAGGAACGGATGTTTTCGATGGTCTTGCAAGTCCCACTCCCTTGTGCTCTTCTTTGATTACCTCCACTCTTGGCAAGCGTCTTCCATTTCCGCTTCTTGACAAGGTTTTTCGTATTCAATCACTTTCTCACCAACCTCTTCAAACTCTTCTCCATCCCTCATGTCACAACTCAGAGGTAATGTAAAACCTATCTCAACTTCTTTGGATTTTTTCTCAATTTTAATGGAAGAAGATTCATCAAAGTTAACGAAATCATTAGTGGGTGGGTAATTATCTTCAATAGCAGAACTTGCCACTTGCTCAACTTCTTTGGATTTTTTCTCATCGATTGAATCATATCTTGGAGGTTGTTCACGGTCCTCTTTAACATCCATTTCTATTTCAACGGAAAAGGGTTCAACAACTTTCACAAGGTCATCAATGTCACTAATTAGTGTGAAAGTGTTCTTAACCCTAGAATCCACTTCTTGCTCAACCTCTCCTAAATCTTTAACCACTTCTTCTTCTTCTTCAATGACCTTAACTTCCTTAACTTGTTGCAAAACATACTCTATCTCCTTGTTCTCGAGTTGAGATTTTAAAATCTTCTTCATGCTCCTTTTTCTTCTTCAATGCTTTTGTTTGTGGCATGAATCCCATGATTCTAAGTTGGCTTTAATTTTGGCAAGGTTAGCCATGATAACTTTGTGCCTCTTTTGGATTTCCTCTTGCTCCTTGAGAATCATGATTGCTTTAAGCCAATCCATCACTTCCATGAGGCGATCCATTGGCTCTTGCTCCAATTGCCTAACATAATTAGGATCATGTTGCTCTTGGATCGATAGATAGGATATTCTTCCGTGAAGGGTTGTGGTGGAAAGGAGAATTCATCATGTTATTGAAAGTTCTCATATATGGAAGGTGGTTTATCTTGGTAAGGGTATGGAGGTGGTTCATCATGTGGTTGGCTCTAAAACCCAACCAAGTATTTTATCAAATACATAAAAAGCATCAAATGAAAACATGGTAAAATTGCAATAATAAAATCTAAAGCTACCAAATAAAAGATAACAATAATAACAACTCAATTAAACCTCAATAAACATCAAAATGTTAAATTGCATTAATATAAATCAAAGCAACAAAAGTTCATAAGCCAAAAGTGGCATAAAGGGAAATTAATAATGTAAACTAAGGGAATCAAGACAAGTAAACAAGGAGAAGCAAATAAAACAAGATCAAGACAAGAAATAAAACCTAAATCTAAGAGAGATTTAACTAATCTACTATAAATTCTAGAGAGAAAAGATTTTCTCTCAGAAAAATGACCTAAATCATTGCTAAAACTAAAACTATGACTACTTGGTTCATTCTCCCTTCAATCCCTAGTTCAATAGAATTAGAAATGGGTTGTATTGGGCCCAAAATACTTCAAAATCGATGGTCACATGTTGTCTTAAGAGAGTCGCATTTTTTATGGTCTGCGTACGCGGCACATCGGCTGCTTACACGGACATCTTCACACATGTCTACCATAAAAAAATGTATATCATATTGAAGCCTCAGATGTTAGCTTTCTAATGCCACTAAAACCGCTTCATTTGGAGCTCTGTATCTAAAGTTATGATCACTTGAGTACGAAGAGGTCAGGATTGACAGCTTCTATAAATCCTTCACTTCTTCATGAATCCTCCACTTTTGCATGCTTTTCCTTCATCCTTCCAAGCCATCCTTGCCTTCTAAAACTTCAATAACTTAAACAAACACATCAAGGTATCGAATAGAATAGAATTGAAATTAAAATTAGCAATTTTAAGCATAAAAGGCATAGTTTTCATCACTAAGCACAATTAGGAGAAATTCACAAAACTATGCTATTTCAATGAATATATGCAAGAGAAGTTAATAAAATCTACCCAATTAAAGCAAATAAATACCATGAAATGTGGATTTATCATTCATACATACGAGTTTTAATACACGCTCTAGTTAATGTGTGCGCACGATAGTATACATGGGCACACAAAACTCAAATTTCCCTTATCTTTTTACCATTTTAAATCTCTCACAGCCATCTTTAATTTGAAATAAAATTCACTCAATTCCAAACTCCGAAGGCCAAGTTATGCCCCGTCGAAGTTGGTTAAAAATAACATTTTACCAAATTTGTCAAATCCTCAAAATATCAAATCTCTCAAACCAAACCAAATTAATCACAACCAAAATCAACATCACAATACTACTACACATTCACTACAAAAAAGGCCTATGGTCATGGTAAAAAACTGTGACCATAGCTAGTAAAAAGGGTGACCATAGATTTATAGTCACAGTTTTGGACCTATGGTCACGGTTTTTTACCGTGGCCTATTGTCTCGTGGCCATAGGTCTATGGTCACGGTTTTTTGATTTATGGTCATGGTTTTTATGGTCACGGTTTCAATTTTCAAAATCTGACACTTTAAGCCACGTTTTTTTACCGTGAACATAGGTTATTCTATGGTCACGGTAAAAAACCGTGACCATAGCCTTATCTATGGTCACGGTTTTCACCGTGACCATAGCCTTATCTATGGTCACGGTTTTCACCGTGACCATAGCCTCTATGGTCACCTCTCCTTAAAACAGTGACCATAGATAAGGCTATGGTCACGGTTTTTACTGTGGCCATAGCCTTACGGTCACCCCTCCTTAAAACCGTGACCATAGCCCAACCTATGGTCACAGTTTTCACCGTGGCCATAGACTCTATGGTCACCCCACTTAAAACCGTGACCATAGCCTATCTATGGTCACGGTTTTTCAACGTGGCCATAGCCTCTATGGTCACCCCACCTAAAACCGTGACCATAGCCCTATCTATAGTCACGATTTTTCACCGTGGCCATAGCCTCTATGGTCACCCCTCCTTAAAACCGTGACCATAGCCCTATCTATGGTCACGGTTTTCACCGTGGCCATAGTCTCTATGGTCACCCCCTCCTTAAAACCGTGACCATAGCCTATCTATGGTCACGATTTTTCACCGTGGCCATAGACTCTATGGTCACCGTGGCCATAGACTCTATGGTCACCCCCTCCTTAAAACCGTGACCATAGCCCTATCTATGGTCACGGTTTTCCACCTTGGCCATAGACTCTATGGTCACTCTCCTTAAAACTATGACCATAGACCATCTATGGTCACGGCTTTTCACCGTGGCCATAGCCTCTTTGCCCTATCTATGGTCATGGTTTTTTAAAACGGTGACTATAGCCTGTTGTTGTTTATGAGATTCAATTTTTTCAAATTATAATCACATCCCAAAATGATAATAATCACAAAATAAATCTAAAAATAAGAAATTAAAGAAATCTAAATCATAAAAGTTTCATTATAAGATAGATATGTTTAACCTTTAGTCTAAACAACACAAATCCAAATAGAGTGAAATTTTTCCAATTACATGTACTACCTCAAAAAGTACATAACACATCAAAATATTACATTTACATAACTAATAAGGTCATTGTAAGACCCATCCCATGTGATATTTGTATGGAACATATTTTCTTCTTCACATCATGTCTTCCTGCACGTAAAAGAAATAAACATGTTAAATATCTTGCAAAAATGGTTTTGATGATGCAATACATATGCAGCAAAAGAAAGGAAACATTCATCCACAGTAACACTCAACAATTATTCACAACCATCATTCACTTCAAACAACAACTATTGCAAGAATGCAGCAGTAGTGATAGCTTAGACTCAGAAATTCATCAAAGTTATCACTACTGCACAAATAACTCAGAATTTGTTCATTCCAGCAGTAGCCAACACAAGAATAAGGCAGCAATAATACTATGCAGCAGCATCATATAAACCAGTTTAGCACAAAAATAAAACAATAAAACAGCAACATAGGATCAATAACAGTTTAAACCTAATCAATAACACCAAGCAAACTAATTTAGCATAGGATAGATCAATGAAGCAGCAGCAGGAAACTAAATTAGAACAAAGCAAGTCATTACCAGCACAGGAAAACCAATTTCAGATAGAATAAACATCAGAGTTCAAACCTAAATTCACTACAAAATTAATTGACTACCTAACCACCTAATTCAACTAAGCTAACCTAATCAAACAACAACCTAATCAAGTAAAACTAACATGGAGTTTAATCAAAGGAAATTTTTAACAGAAGAAACTAATTCCACTCAACTTTGTAAACTCAATCCCATTATTCTTGCAATTAGCTATCACTACGACAATTATGTTCTCAAAAAAAAAAATACCATGTGACAACCAACATATATACAGCCAATATCCATGCATAATTATAAATGATTAACAATTCTAAAACCTTAACATTAACTCAAATTCATGATATATCATTTACCAAAAGCATACTATTAATTTAACTAGAAGTTTTGAACAGTACTTACTTCCATATCCTTTGATACATGGTTCGATCCAAGTGAAGGAGGAATGCTTCGCCGCGCATCATTTGGTGCACTACTCGCGTCAGGCGGAGATTGTTGGGCAGCTTCTATCATTACTTGCACTTGTTCTTCACTCATACCAGGATTGACTTGTTGCAACAACGTTTTAATCAACTTTGTTAAACCATCCAACTTTGAAGTTAAGTTATTTTTATTTTTCTCCATAGTTGAAACCACTTCATTATGTTGTTGCTGCATTTGTCGGATTTCCTTCTCCTTTTTAAGAGAGGATTTTGTTGCTGCATTTGGGCAAAGTCATTGCTTCAAGGTACAAATTAGGTAGAAGCAGCCAACACAAGAATAAGGCAGCAATAATACTATGCAGCAGCATCATATAAACCAGTTTAGCACAAAAGTAAATCAATGAAACAGCAACATAGGATCAATAATAGTTTAAACCTAATCAACAGCAACAAGAAAAGTAATTTAGCACAGAATAGATCAATAAACTAGTAGCATGAAACTAAATTAGAACAGGGTAAGTCATTACCAACACAGGAAAATCAATTTTAGATATAATAAACATCAGAGTTCAAACTTAAATCCACTACAAAATCAATTGACTACCTAACCACCTAATTCAACTAAGCTAACCTAATCAAACAGCAACTTAATATATCAAGATATTTGTTTCCATTAGGTGCTCTACTTTATTAAAGCATTACTATGCCACTCTAAGGATCAAGTACATCTCAGTAAAAATCTTGTGATGTGCAGCTACCAATATCTTCTTCAAACCTTCCTGCCCAGTACTCTGAAGAAACAAAAAATGTGCCATACTTCACCTCAATAAAGTTGATAAAAATTCTCATCATAAGCTTCAAAATTCAAATTCCATTATTAACAAACTTGACTCATTGTTCACTGGTTGCATCATACAACAATATAAAAAAAATTTATATTTATATCTTTCTTGAAATTTTGGGAAAGGGGGGAGGGAATGTTCTTAAAATTGAAACAATAACATTAAAAACTTGTTTCACTAATTAGAATAAAGTATTAAATTAGCAAATTAGAAAACTTAGCTAATTGAAATTATGAGATCAAATGCTCATTAGAATTGAAATTATTAGATCAAATTGAAAAAACTTAGCTAATTGTAAAAACTAAACTAATTAAATTGAAAAGAAAAGAAAGAAACTTACTTGGAATACTCAATGGTATGAATGAGTGCTGACACGAAGAGCTTTGAGGGCTATGCACACCAGCGGGGCTGATGCCCAGCTTCACGGGTTGGAGCAAGACTTCGACGGACGGTGGCCTTCAAAGCTGGTGACCGGCGAATGGGTTTTGCCTGTAACATACAACAAAAACCCTCAGGCCTCAGCAACCAATAAACTCAGCAACCAAAGACAAAATAAATTAAGCTCAGCAACAAAAAAGCTCACCAAACAAATCATGAATAGAATAACAATAAGCTCAGCAAGCAAATAATAACCTCAAAAAATATCATGAACAGAAAATCAGAAATAACAACCAAATCACGAATAAAGTAACAATAAGCTCAACAAGCAAATAAGAACCTAGGCAAAAAAATCATGAAGAGAAAATAAGAAAAAACAAATAAATCTATTCCAGCAAACAATAACGTCAGAAAATCCAGCTACTCAGCAAATGAATTACTAACAAATTACTAACAATAACCTAAGCTAATCCAGCTATTCCAGCTAATCAGAAAATCAACTTCTAAACCCTAAACCAGCAGACACCGAGGAAATGGCTGCAAAGTTTGTGAACAGAGTATTACTTACCGGCCGCGAGGAGGAAGGAAAGCAACGGCGACGGTAGAGGAGGCGACACCGGCGAACACAGAGAAGGCGAGCTCAGCAACGACAACGACGCGGTGGGGGCTGTGGTGGTCAAACCCGTCATTGCGGTGGCTACAGGACGCAGCGGCTGCTCGATTTGTAGCTTCTATGGACTATGGTCCTCAGAGAAGAAGAGAGGAGCGGTGGGGGCTGTGGTGGTTGAACCCGTCGCTGCGGTGGCTACAGGACGCAGCAGCTGCTCGATTCGTGGCTTCTATGGACATTGGTCCTCAGTGAAGAAGAGAGGAGTGATGGGGGCTGTGGTGGTCGAACCCATCGCTGTGGTGACTACAGGACACATGCAGCAGCTACTCGATTTGTGGCTTCTATGGACTATGGTCCTCAGAGAAGAAGAGAGGTGCGATGGGTTTGTGTCTTTGTGAAGAGAGGAACGATGGCTTCTAACGGACGGGCATTGAAACGACGAGAGAGGGGAGGAGGGTGCGCGTGGCTGGGCAGGCACTATGATTCTCTTATTTCTTTTAACCCTAACTTAGGAACTTAGAAGATGATGAGGAGGGAATGGGGAAATTTGGGGAGGGAAAGGGGAAATTTGGGGGGGGGGGGACACTCTTTAGATGCACTCACTTTTTTGATTAGAAGATAATAAGATTATAAGACAATACAAACATATCAGTATAAGTTAAAATGATATTGTACAGCTAAATACATTTCTTTTATTGGTTTTTCTAAAATTAATCATCACATTATTAATAAGAAAAATCCACAACGAAGATGAAGATTTCATATTTTATATATAGTAACAATATAAGGAAAATGCACACAAACAGACACACACAAAAGTGTTGATTACAAAAAAACTTAATTGGCTATCTAATTTTACATGAAAGTTTATGTGAATGGAATTTATTAAAATTTATAAAAATAATAATTACTTAAGAGTTAAGAATGTAACTGCCATGCTATTTAATAAAAATACTTGTATTTATTCAATTTTTGTGATGAATGCTGAATGGTTTGAGTAGTTTTTAAGGTGTGGCAATACAAAAAATTGAACGTCGATGTAATCATTTTTTTGCACCGTATGTATATACATTAAATTAATTATATTCTTAAAAATGGATTTGCTAAATATAAATTAAATAATAATAATAAAGATAATTTATTTAAATAAAATAATTAGCTTTCATATTTAAGCTAATAGAACATAGATACCTTTAGGTCACTCTCAAAAACCGTGACCATAGATACCTTTAGGTTACTCTCAAAAACCATGACCATAGACCCTTTTAGGTCACACTTTCAAAAAACTGTGACCACAAACTCTTTTAGGCCACTCACCAAAACCGTGACCATAGACCCCTTTAGGCCAGCCCCCAAAACTGTGATCATAGACTCTTTTAGGCCACCCCAAAACCGTGACCATAGACCACGTTAGGTCACCCCTCAAAACCATGACCATAGACCCTTTTAGGTCACCATTTTTTGAAAAATCGTGACCATAGACCCTTTTTGGTCACTGTAAAAAACCGTGACCATAGACCCCTTTAGGTCACTCCCAAAACCGTGACCATAAACCCTTTTAGGCCACCCCCCAAAATCGTGGCCATAGACCACTTTAGGTCACCCCCCAAAACCGTGACTATAGACCCTTATAGGTCACCCTTTTTTGAAAAACCGTGACCGTAGACCTTTTTTGTCACTGTAAAAAACCGTGACCATAGACTCCTTTAGGTCACTCCCCAAAACCGTGACCATAGACCCTTTTAGGCCACCCTTTTTTAAAAACTCGTGACCATAGATACTCTATGGTCACCCTTTTTCTTAAAACCGTGACCATAGTTTTTTTTGTCACAGTAAAAAACCGTAACCATAGAGGGTCTATGGTCACGGTTTTTTACCCTGACCAAAGAGACCGTGGCCATAGACCCAAAATATTGTAGTGATTACAATTATTCCTCAATTACCTTTTAACCATTTTCACATCTATATTACTCAAATTTCCATCTTCTCCACTCATAAATCAACAAATCCAAGAATATCTCTCAATAATTTTTGCACAAGTTTAACCCATCACAAGCATTATACATTAAAATATGATTATCATCAATCATCACCAAATTCACATCACCAACATAACACTCAATCATACACATCAATACAAATTTCATCAACTAACATTTCATATAATTCAACCTATCTTAAGGTCTACTAGCCTAAGTTGCCCACAACATTACATATTATTTAAAGAAAATTGAAATCATATCTTGGTCAATTCCCACACAAGCACAAAATCACCAAAATAATCTTCTCCACACAAGCCTTCAAGCTTAGCCACCAATATCAACAAGAATTCTAAGCGAATTCATACAAATTACCAAAAATCATATCTAGAATTTAATAAATTGACAAACCATAAGGGTATAAAGAGTTCTTACCTTATCCACTGTGGATTGGGACAAAACCCAACAATTTTTCAATGCTAGATAGCACCTAAATAACCAAAATAGGAAAATCCTCTCGATAACCAAACCCAAAACTGAAATGTATAAAGCAAAGAACTAGAGTATGGATTTCGAGATTTTTACCACTTTTTTAACAAGTACATATTGAATTTAGTGAATTGAATGGAATTGCTTGTTCATCATGGTTTTTAAGTCAATGTAATCACATCACAAGGTATTTGCTCCTTGTTAATGTTTTGCATTTGTTTGTGTTAACTTGACTTGACTCTTATTAAGACTTGTCACTTTTTATAGCAAGCATCTTCCGGTGTGATTATTGCCTTATTCTTAAGGATGAATAGGTAGTTTCTCTTTATCATTGCATTAGTTATTGTTTGTTTGCTTGTCCTTAATTAATGCTCATCTATTGCCTGCATCTTAGGCCATTTAATTGAGGAACTCATGCTTACTTTTTGATCGTATGGATGCCTTTTTAATTGGCCGTTGTGTTTGTTCCAACCGCGCGCATAATTGGAATACACACATGGCTAACTTTCTATCATACCGCACCACTATGAAAACTTCCTCAATTAGATGCTTATTTTCTCCCGCTTTTATCTTTTTGTGTTACTTGCCTTATGATTCCTAATTTTACTTTATTCATTCATTTTGAGGATGAGACAAAAAGGCAAGGATCCAGGAGAGGAGGAGGACGCCAAAGATGGAAATGCCAAGAATGCATTGAACTTAGCAATTTCCATGCAACCCGAGCCCCCGCATCTGCTAACTGAAGGTGGAGCGCTTTAGTGCCATTCTCCCCAGATTGTGTTCGTGCACGGAAGACTGTGCGACGCTTAAGTATGGGGGAGGATTCGTCATTTTGGGGGTGTAAACTTTCTTTTCCGAACACTTTATACTTTATTTTTGCTTCTTTTTATTATGTTTCTTGTAGATACTTGAGTGTTTTTGGCTGTTGCATTGCATTTTCTTTCGGTATATATATATATATATATATATATATATATATATATATATATATATATATATATATATTAGCTTATTCATAGTTTATATCTAGCTATTGCATTTTGCATTTGCATGGTACATATTTTTATATAGAAGTTGTGATTGGATGATGTGAATAGCATATCCTTGGTTCATTTTGATCCTAATTGTTCATGTTAATTTTTGTTTGTTGAAAATTAGGAAGAGAACTAGGAAATTTTGAAAATTTTGCATCCATCACAACATCATACATACATATAGGAAATAATTTTGGTGAAAAACAACAAAGATTTTCAAGAATTTTGTTTTTAAGGGCATTCTATTGAATTGATTTGGAAAATTATTTTTAAAGCTTGCTTGAATGATTTTTATGGAACATAGAAGAGGAAAGAACAAATACCTTGTGAGTTTTTTAGCTTTAATGAGTGGTTACACATTTTAACCACTAATTTTGTTCATAGTGTGCTTTTCTCCTTCTATAATTGTAATCTTGGTTTTCGTTGATTCTTTATTTCCAACGATTGATGTTTTGAATGCATTGAGCATGATTGAGGCCATCTTTGATAAAGCTTACTTAACCCATATGGCCTACCCTTTGTATCTACCATTGTTAAACCCTTTGAGCTTTATTTACCCCATTGTTCTTCATATTAGCACATCACAACCTTGAGCGGAAAACTATGTTCTCCTTGGATTGTATCCTTGATTAGCTTAGGTTGAAAAGTGTATTTAATTTAAGTGTGGGGGAATTTTGGAAAACATTAGTAGTGAATGAAAATGTTTGTTTTGGGTACTTCATTGAAACTTTTTGGAAAATGGAAGCATTCATGTATGAGCTATTAAACCATGTGCATTTATCTTGAAAAAAAATCAATCAAGATGGGACAAAAGGTTGCCCCAAAGAAAGTTAAAATGAATAAGGAATGCATATGTGACGTGAATGAAAAAGCATACATGAAAGTTCTTGAAAAAGAAATGTTGAGAAGTTAGGATTGCATATTCTTATTGTGGGATTGATAAAGGTTGAGTTGGATACTTAAACTAATCAAGGATTCAATTCAATTTAGTCCACTTAGCCATATCTATCCCACCTTATCCCTAACCCCATTACAACCCTATGAAGTCCTCATGATAATTGCATAAGTTGATTGTTAGATGAAAAGCAAATCCTTGAAAGCATGATTAGAGGAGACTTGAGTGAACTAAACCCTTAGACAACGAGTGATTAGAGTGTATACACACCTAGTGAAGGTTCAATTACTCAATTCTATGTCTCCACATTTCTTATCATACATTCTTGCAAGTTGCTTAATTTTGAAATTTGAATCAATTTTATAGATGTTGGTTGCATTGAATTAATTATTTGCTTAGCCCTAATTGTCGATACTCTTGCCTAGAAATTTGATTGTTTGTCTTCACCAATTTTATAGGAAACTATAGATAGATATATAGGCATAGATAGTATATACATACTTGCATGCATATAGATAGTTGCATTCAATAAGTTGATTACCCCTTTTGATCTCTCTCCTTGTTAGTTTAGCATGAGGATGTGCTATTGTTTAAGTGTGGAGGAATTGATGAATCCATATTTGATGATATATTTTGACTCAATTTGGATGGATTTTATCACATAAACTCACACTTAAGCACCAAAATAGCAAACTTTTGTGTTTGATCCCTATTTTGATCCTAAATGTGAAAACATACAATTTTGTGCTTAAATTGAGCAATTTAATTCCACTTTTATGTTATTCGATGCCGTGATATATTTTGTGAGTGATTTCAGGTCATTTAGGCAATATTGGCTATGTAAAAGTGGAAGAAAGCATGTATAAGGGAGAACACTTGAAGAAAACGAGAAAAAAGCACACACGGCGAAGTGTGCATGTGCACAAGCAACCGTGCGTGCGCACAGGAAGGAATTTGCATGTGTGCGTGCGCACGACTACCTGTGCTTACGCACACACCTGTGTGTACGCACAGGACCCTGCACATGATTTCATTAATGAAACAGGTGCTGCACGAATTCTGAAGGCTTTTGGCCTTTTTTGGAAGGGTTGAAGGCTAAATTGAAGTGCTATATGAAGGGGATATCGACACATATGAAGGCATTAGAGTAGGAGGCCTCATTTGTTTTACATTTTTTTAATAGTAGTAGGAGTAGGAGTAGTGTGGATAGTAGAATGCTCTCCTAGGGTTTACTTCAATTTTCATTGTAGCATTTTATAGCAAGCTTTCATTTTGGATTTTGCTTCTTTAATTGTAAGTACTCTCAATTTCTCTTTAATTACATTGTCTTTTATTTTCATGTTCTCTTGGTTCGAGTTACTTTGTTCATATTTGCAATTTTGAGTTTCTTGAAGTTTTGCTTGTTGCATTTAATGTTTCATGCTTTCTTTGTGTTTAATTGCTTGTTTATATTTGGTTTTGTGAATAGTTGGTTATAGTTTCCTAATTTTCCTTGCAAATTTCCATGTTTTACTTTTATGCACATAAGGTGTTTGTGAAAATGCCAACTCTAGATTTAGAGTAGATTTTCATATCTTAGCTTGGGGTTTGAGTTCCTAGGATACTAGAGTCATGAGGCCCGACATTTAGTGGTAATTCTTGGGTAGTTAGTTGACTCTTGTTTCCATTGACGCTAGCTTTTTATTAACTAGTTTGATAAGTTAGCTAAGACTTATGGATTAAGGTCAATTATGCTTGCTTGACTTACTCCTCGATGTTAGGAGTTGACTAAGCGAGATTGACTCATCATAATTATCATAGTTGTGGTTATGGAGATGATAGGATTCCTTGGATTCTCATTCCCAAGTCAAGGCTCTTTTATACATATCTTAGCATTTTCACTAGTTTTGATCTTCTTTCCTTTTTGCTTGCATTAATTCCCAATTTTGATCATTTCTTAGTTCTTTCAATATTTCATTCTTTGACTTCAAAATCCCTTTTTCTTAACAACCAAGAAAGTAACATTTTAATTGCATCCTAAGGAAGAACGACCCGAGGTTGAATTACTCTTGATCTCGGTTTATAATTGATTTGAATATTACATTTGATCGATGCTCAACTTTTGGGTTTGGACTATACTTACAACAGACAAATTCTATTTTTAGTATGAAAATCCAAACCTATGCAATTTGACCATCTATCAGCGGGTCTGAACCAAAAACAAAGTTGTGTATTTGCTGTGAATGCTAATGATGTGACTAAGTTGGATCCTCTTATGAGAGGTAAGTGTTTAATTGGTGATAAAACATTGATTGCATCGTATGACACAAGCGCTTTGCATTCATTTATTGCATTTGATAAAGCTGTCGAGCTGGGGTTGAAATCTCAAAGTTAACTTTCGATTAGCATATGCATACCCCATCTTAAACAGTTGTAACTATGTTAGGTTGTAAGCAAATAGCTTTATAGATAAAGGATACACCTTTCATTCATGACTTAATTTGTTTGTCGATGGTTGGGTTGGAGATGATTTTGGAGTTTTATTGGTTGTCAAAGAATTGAGTGCTGTTGGATTACTTTGAGCGATCGATTTGATTTATATCAGAAGGAGAAGGAGGAGCAATTGTAGCTAAGGGTTATTGGTGGTGGGAATTTGAGATTCCCACAACTTAACCAGCAAGTACATCGGGTCATCCAAGTAATACCTCAGGTGCGTGAGGGTCGATCCCACAAGGATTGTCGGACTAAGCAACAATGGTTATCCGATTGGACTTAGTTAGGCAAAAAAAAAAAAGGTTTTTTGATGGTTGAAAACGCATAAAACAATAATAAAGAAACTAAAAAAAGCAAATAACATGTTTGGTGTAAAAACAATGAGAGAAAAACAGTTAAGGCTTCGAAGATAATTACTTTTCGGATTAAAAGTTCTCACCAACTATTTTAACAATGCATGATTCATTTCATGGAAAACTATAAATGTCTAAACCCTAAACTCTTAGTGATTTATCCTCCTCTAACCTTTATTAAACGCCACTCTCATGGTCACATAATTCTGATTAGAGGGTTAAGTTTAAAAACTATTTTATGGTCACAAAAATGCTAATTACCCAAAACTAACAGGATTGTATATCACATATCCCAATTAGTTCATATAATTAGCAATTTAGGAGAAATTTATTTTTAAGCTGTTGTTCAAGCCAGATAACTCTCTCGAGAATCACAAGAACTCAAGTAGAATAAGGGTCATAATCTCATTCCACTCAGATTTATAAGATTAAGAACGAAAACAATCCTTGAAATTGAATCAATACATTAATTAAAATAGAAAAGAAATTGTCTTAATACATAGAAATAAACAGAGCTCCTAACCTTAACCAAGAGGTTTAGTTGCTCATGACTTATAGAGAAACTAGGGTTCTAAAAAAACGTGCAGTAGTCTGATCCAAGATGATCCCTAAAGGGTGGATCTTATTCCTTAAATACTAACCTAATTTGATTCTGAAAATAAAATAAAATAATAATTCCTAAAACTAAGATATTTTTGTAAATAAAAAATACAAAAAAATAAAATAAAATATAACTAATAAGTGCTAGATCCACTTGGGAAGCCCAAAGAGGGAAAATTCGGGTAGCCTTGTGATGAATTTTTTGGATTCATCCCCCATAAATTTTTTTATTATGAATCTACTCTTTTGGCAAGCGCACCAAAATTATCGTCAAGTAATAACCCACAGTGGAGTGGGATCGTATCCACAGAGATTGGTAAATTTGAGCAGTTTTAATTAATTGATGAATTAGTCAAGCGGGACAGATAGATTGTAATTGCGGAATTAAAAATGGTAGAATTGTAAAGTGCAGAATCATAAATGACTTAATCGTAAATGGGAATGGGAAATTGCAGAATGTAAAAGCAAGCTATAAAGAAAGTGGTAGATAAGAATGGGAAAATTCATTGAGATCAGGAGATGTTGTCTCTTTGGATCAATTCCAGCTTATATCCTCTTCAATCATGCAACTCATTGACCTCTTGGCAATCATGATTGATTGAGCCCTAATCCCTTGGTGACTCAATCTCTCAGATCTTGATCAATAGCTAATTCCTTGGTCTAATTGTTCATGAAGAGAGATATGCTTGGTCCCTGATTATACCACACGTCATCATAGGTCCAAGTAGAGGGAGGATTATATGTCATCATATCCAAACACCAAAACCCAGATCCTACTCAAGTGTGAGAAGGGATTTCAAGCATGGTTTCATATTTCCTTTTCCAAGGTTCCCATGAAACCCATTTTTGCATTCAATCTCTTTCCCAAGATAATTGAACACTAAGAATGGAAAACGAAATTCCTTCTAGCAAATCAAAGAGAAGATAAAGAGAAGAAGAATTCACTATCATCAATCCATCAAGTACAACAGAGCTCTCTCTCTCAATGAGAGGGAATTTAGCTACTCATAGCTCAAAGAAAAGTACTCAAAAGTAAATAAGATGATGAAGTGTAAAAGTGGATCTAAAACTTAGTGATGAACGGATATTTTATATGCTTTTTGGGGGTAATTTCATGTAGTTTTTAGTATGTTTTAGTTAGTTTTTTGTATATTTTTATTAGTTTTTAGGCAAAATTCATATTTCTGGACTTTACTATGAGTTTTTGTATTTTTCTTTGATTTCAGGTATTTTCTGGCTGAAATTGAGGAAACTGAGCAAAAATCTGATTCAGGCTGAAAAAGGACTACTGCTGTTGTTGGATTCTGACCTCCCTGCACTCCGAATAGATTTTTTGGAGCTACAGAAGTCCAATTAGCGCGCTTTCAATTAGGTTTGAAAGTACACATCCAGGGCATTCCAGCAATATATAATAGTCTATACTTTTCTTGAAGGCAAACGACGTAAACTGGCGTTTAACGCCGATTCCATGTTCCATCTGGCGTTAAACACCAGAAACAGGTTACCAGTTGGAGTTAAACGCCCAAAATAGGTCACAACACGATGTTTAACACCAGAAACAGCCCAGGCAGGTGAGAAGCTCAAGTCTCAGCCCTAGCACACACCAAGTAGGCCCCAAAAGTGGATTTCTGCACTATCTATCTTAGTTTACTCATTTTTCTGTAAACCTAGGTTACTAGTTTAGTATTTAAACAACTTTTAGAGACTTATTTTTTATCTCATGACATTTTAGATCTGAACTTTGTACTCTTTGACGGAATGAGTCTCTAAACTCCGTTGTTAGGGGTGAGGAGCTCTGCTGTGTCTCGATGAACTAATGCAAGTACTTCTGTTTTCCATTCAAACACGCTTGTTTCTATCTAATATATTTATTCGTACTTAACCATGATGAATGTGATGATCCGTGACACTCATCACCATTCTCAATCTATGAACGCGTGCCTGATAATCACTTCCGTTCTACCTTCGATTGAATAAATATCTCTTGGGTTCCTTAATCAGAATCTTCGTGGTATAAGCTAGAATCCATTGACAGCATTCTTGAGAATCCGGAAAGTCTAAACCCTGTCTATGTTTTTCCGAGTAGGATTCAGGGATTAAATGACTGTGACGAGCTTCAAACTCACAAGGATTGGGCGTAGTGACAGACGCAAAAGGATCAATGGATCCTATTCCAGCATGAGTGAAAACCGACAGATGATTAGCCGTGTGGTGACAGCGCACCTGGACCATTTTCACTGAGAGGATGGATGGTAGCCATTGACAATGGTGATCCACCAACACACAACTTGCCATAGAAGGAACCTTGCGTGCGTGAAGAAGATAACAGTAGGAAAGCAGAGATTCAGAAGATAAAGCATCTCCAAAACTCCAACACATTCTCCATTACTGCGTAACAAATACTCATTTCATGCTTTTCCACTTTTTTACAATTGAAACTAAAGAACCCTATTGGTATCCTGACTAAGAATAATAAGATAACCATAGCTTACTTCAAGCCAGCAATCTCCGTGGGATCCACCCTTACTCACGTAAGGTATTACTTGGACGACACAGTGCACTTGCTGGTTAGTTGTGCGGAATTACATAGTGTGAGTGTAATTTTTGTGCACCAAGTTTTTGGCGCCATTGCCGGGGATTGTTTGAGTTTGAACAACTGACGGTGAATCTTGTTGCTTAGATTAGGAAAATTTTGTCTTATGGGTCAGAGTCTTTTATTTTCTTTTCAAAAATTTTTCAAATATATTATTTTTCTTTATTAATTTTTAGTTTTTATGTGAGTTTAGTGTCATGTTTTAAGTTTGGTGTCAATTGCATGCTTTTATTTGTCTTTCAATTTTTGAATTGCATGTTCTTTTTTCATCTTTGACTTTCAAGTTGTTCTTGTCTATTTTCTTTGTTTGATCTTTAGTTTGTCTTGTTTTGTGTCTTTTCTTGTTTTTCTTGTGCTTTTTCAAAGTATCAGTTTTCAAAAAATTTTCTTAAAAATACCTCTTTAAAACATGTTACATTTATAGCTCAATTGGGCGTTGTGTTTGTGTTCTTGGTAATTGGGCATCTTCCTTTCAAAACTTTTTCAAAAATAATTTTTGTTTGATTAAATCTTGTGCCAAACTTTGAGTTTGGTGTTCTCTTGTTAATTTTTCTTTAGTTTTCGAAAATTTTATTTTGGTTTTCTAAAAATTTCAAGTTTGGTGTTCTTTCTTTTGTTCTTGTTGTTCTTGTGAGTCTTCAAGGTGTTCTTGAGTCTCCTTTGTGTTTTGATCTTAAAATTTTTAAGTTTGGAGTGTCTTGATATTTTCCCTCCAAAATTTTTGAAAACAAGGAGCATTGGATTTAAAAATTTTTAAGTCTTGTGTCTTTTGTGTGTTTTTCTCTTTCATAATAAAATTAAAAAATTAAAAAAATTATTATCTTTTCTAACTAATTTTAAGCAATTATTTCAATTTTTTTTATAAAAATTCAGATCTCAATTTTAAAATTTTTCAAATCTTATCCTGTTAGGATTTTTAAAAATCATATCTTTTTTAAAAATATCCTAACCACTTTCTCTCTCCTCACTTTTTCGAAAATCTTCATAAAATATTTTCAAATTTTTTTATTTTTATTTTAGTTTTTATTTTATTTTATTTTATTATTTCAAAAATATTTTTTTTAATAAATAAATAAAATAAATCCACGTCATCTCCCTTTCTCAATCATGGACCTAAGTGGAAATGAACAGTCTATAAGGACTCTGGGGTCATATGCTAACTCCACTACTGCTTCATATGGGAGTAGTATCTGTATACCCTCCATCAGAGTCAGTAGTTTTGAGTTGAATCCTCAGTTCATTATCATGGTGCAGCAAAGTTGTCAGTATTCTGGTCTTCCACAGGAAGAACCTACAGAGTTTCTGGCATAGTTTTTACAAATTGCTGACACAGTATATGATAAGGAAGTAGATCAGGATGTCTATAGATTATTACTATTTCCATTTGCTGTAAAAGACCAAGCTAAGAGGTGGTTAAATAACCAACCTAAGGCTAGCATAAGGACATGGAAACAGCTATCAGAAAATTTCCTGAATCAATATTTCCCTCCAAAACGGATGACACAGCTAAGGCTAAACATCCAAGGCTTTAAACAAGGAGATAATGAATTTTTTTATGATGCTTGGGAGAGATACAGAGAGATGCTAAGAAAATGCCCCTCTAAAATGTTTTCAGAGTGGGTGCAGTTAGACATCTTCTATTATGGGCTTATAGAGAAAGCTCAGATGTCTTTGGACCACTCAGATGGTGGATATATACACATGAGAAAGACAATTGAAGAAGCTCAAGAGCTCATTGATACAGTTGCCAGAAATCAGCATCTGTACCTAAGTAGTGAACCTTCCATGAAAGAAGAAGCTAAAACAGTAACTGCTGAACTTAGTCCTGCAGAACAAGTTACTGAATTCAATCAGCAATTAGATTTTCTAACAAAATAGCTAGCCGAATTCAAGGAGATATTACAAGACACAAGGATGGCTAATATGAACATGGAAGTGCAGTTGAAACAAACAGAACAGCAGTTATCAAAACAAATAACTGGAGAGTGCCAAGCAGTTCAATTAAGAAGTGGGAAGACATTAAATACCTTACTTCAAGGCAGCAGGAAGCCAAGAAATGAACAAAATGCTACCCAAAATCCCTCTGAGGACAGTAAGAGCCCAGAGAGGAATAATTCTGGCACTCAAACGCCAGAAAAGGGTGGAGAGCTGGCGTTAAACGCCCAACCCATGCTCGGTTCTGGCGTTCAAACGCCAAAAACAAGTAAGGAATTGGCATTGAACACCCAACGGAAGCTCAGTTCTGGCTTTTAAACACTAGAAACAAGTAAGGAGTTGGCGTCTAACGCCACTCCAGCTTCCAACCCTGGCATTCAAATTCCAGTGAGGGATCAGACACATACAAATGCTGATAGCAACCCCTCTAAAAAGGCTTCTCCAACCACATCTGTAGGAAATAAACCTGCAGCAACTACGGTTGAGGAATACAAAGCCAAAATGCCTTATCCTCAGAAACTTCACCAAGCGAAACAGGATAAGCAATTTGCCCACTTTGCAGACTACCTCACGACTCTTGAAATAAAGATTCCGTTTGCAGAGGCACTTGAGCAAATACCCTCTTATGCTAAGTTCATGAAAGAGATCTTAAGTTCATAAAAGAGCAAATACCTGATGTCAGGTCATCATATACCCATTTTTCAAGCTAATTTCACTTGTTTTACTAGTCTTTATACACTTTCTTGCATCCTGAGTAAGTAATTTGGAATGAAAATGCATAACTTCTTAAATCAAACAACCACCATTAAATTGATGCTAAAACATGAGGTTTGAGCTAAAATTTATTGATTTTTTAATGAATTATAAACCTTATGAGTTTAGAGATACTTTGGTTGATTGTTTTGGTTTCTTGTAGGTGAAGAAAGGAAGAAAAGAAGAAAAACGTGGCTTAAGAAGTGTGGCCAAGAAATGAGAAGTGTGGTGCAACATAGAAGGAGGAGGCAAGCACTGCCCTCCACAAGAGCACACTGCCTTCCAGGAGAGCAGCATATTGAACCAAGCCTTGAAAAGCATCACTGCCCTGCCCACAACAAGGGCGGAGCACAATTTGATGCCAAGGACCAAAGGAAGTAAAAACTCTGCCCTGCCCTCCTCAAGAGCAATATCGGGCTTCATCCAAGAATAATTCAAAGGAAATTGCTTCCTAGTGTTTCCTATGGGTTTCGAACCCAAGAACAAAGAGGAAAGAAGTAGCGCTCAAACACAAGGAAAACAAGCAAAAATTGACTTGCTTTCAATCTCCAAGAATCGAACACGGCACCATGAGGAAGCAAGGAACTAGGCGTTACTTTGGTGCCAAGAAAACCAAGGAAAAAGGAGCAGCATGTGCCTCCACCGAGTTTCGAACGTAGGACTTCACCATTGGCACATTGCCCTGCCCTCCACAAGGGCAGGGCAGCATTTCTTGGTGCATGGCGTAGCATTTTGGCATGGCCAAGACTTGAGCACTCGGCCAGCAGCACGCACGCACGGGCAACACTTGGCGCACCATGGCAACTCTGCCCTGCCCTCCACAAGGGCAGGGCAGCATCCTGACGCATCAGACGCACCAAGCGCACGCAATGAGGCCGCATGCACCATTTCCTGCTCTGCCCTCCACAAGGGCAGGGCAGCCTCCTCGAAGCTACTTTCTCATGGGCTGAAAATTGGATTAAAAATCCAATTTAATTCATTTCTTCACCAAATCAAAAGCCCATCCAAATTCCAAAATCCAAGAATAGAAAGTGTATAAATAGGAGATAGTTTGATGTAATTGAGGACCTTCTTTTTGATTTTTGAATTTTCACATCTTTAGACTTGATTTTTCGTTGAGAGCTTGGAACTGAGATTTTAGAGAATTGGGAAAGAGAATTGATCTCTCTTCTTCCTCGTTCTTGCTTGAGCACTTTTTACTTTTCTTGTTTGAGTCTTGGGTGTGAAGAATTGAGGAATTTCTGTCTAAATCTCCATTCAAGATCTCTTTGATTTTCCTACTGCATAATTGAGTTGAATTCAATTTCCTTTACTGCTTCAATCTTCAATTTCTCTTTAATTGCTTTGTGAACTTGGATCTGGGAAGGCAATTGAGATCTAGACTTTGCTATCTAGTCTCTGGAGTCCTGAGATCCAATTTTCCTTTTGGTTCTTCTGTTGAACCACTGCTGCAATTTAATTTCTATTTTCTGTTTGATATATAGTTGAATTCAAATCATGTCTTACTTTGATAATTGTTGCAATTTAATTTCCCTTGCTTAAATTCTGAATTCCCAGTCCTCAAATCCCTTTTCCATTCAAGCAATTTATATTTCTTGCACTTTAAGTTACTGCAATTTACATTTCTTGCACTTAAGTTTCAGTCATTTAATTTCTTGTTCTTTAAGATTCAACACCTTTACTTTCAATTCTCTTTAATTTCTGCAATTCCTCCCTTTCCCTTTACATTCTCTGCTATTTACTTACTGTTGGATACAAAATCACTCAACCAATACTTGATTCGCTTGACTAAATCAACCACTGAACTAAAATTGCTCAATCCTTCAATCCCTGTGGGATCGACCTCATTCCCGTGAGTTTTATTACTTGCTGCGACCCGGTACACTTGCCGGTGAGTTTTGTGTTGGATCGTTTTCCACACATCAATACTCTCACTGAATAATGCAGTGCAGTCATTCTGAAAAGCTTACCAGAGAAGCTTAAAGATCCCGGAAGCTTCATGATACTATGCACATTAGAGGGTACTTGTACCAAGGAAGCTCTATGTGATCTTGGAGCAAGTATCAACCTAATACCTGCATCTACTATCAAAAAGCTTGGTTTGACTGAAGAAGTCAATCCAACCCGGATATGTCTCCAACTTGCTGATGGTTCCATTAAATACCCATCAGGCGTGATTAAAGACATGATTGTCAAGGTTGGGCCATTTGCCTTTCCACTGACTTTGTGGTGCTGGAAATGGAGGAGCAGAAGAGTACAACTATCATTCTAGGAAGACCTTTCCGAGCAACTGGAAAAACACTCATTGACGTCCAAAAGGGGAATTAACCTTGAGAGTCAATGAGGACGAATTTAAGTTGAATGTTGTCAAAGCTATGCAGCATCTAGACACCCCAAACGACTGTACGAGCATTGATATTATTGACTCTCTAGTGAAAGAGGTAAATATGACTGAGAGTCTTGAATCAGAGCTAGAGGATATCTTTAAAGATGTTCAGTCTGATCTAGAGGAACCAGAGAGAATAATAGAACCTCTGAAAATCCCTCAGGAAGAGGAGAAACCTTCTAAACCCGAACTCAAACCATTACCACCATCCCTAAAATATGTATTTCTGGGAGAAGGTGACACTTTTCCTGAAATCATAAGCTCTACCTTAGAGCCACAGGAAGAGGAAGCACTAATTCAAGTGCTGAGGACACACAAGACAACTCCTGGGTGGTCCATCAGTGATCTTAAGGGCATTAGCCCAGCCAGATGCATGCACAAGATCCTATTGGAGGGTGACGCTAAGCCAGTGGTTCAACCACAGAGGTGGCTGAATCCAGCCATGAAGGAGGTGGTACAGAAGAAGGTCACTAAATTACTAGAGGCTGGGATTATTTATCCTATTTCTGATAGCCCCTGGGTGAGCCCTATCTAAGTCGTCCCTAAGAAGGGTGGCATGACAATGGTTTATAATGAAAAAAATGAACTGGTTCCTACAAGAATAGTTACAGGGTGGCATATGTGTATTGATTACAGAAGGCTCAATACAGCCACCAGAAAGGATCATTTTCCTTTACCATTCATAGACCAGATGCTAGAAAGACTAGCAGGTCATGATTACTACCGCTTTCTGGATGGATATTCAGGATATAATCAAATTTCAGTAGATCCCCAGGATCAAGAGAAAATAGCATTCACATGTCCATCTGGAGTATTTGCATACAAAAGGATGCCATTTGGGCTGTGCAATGCACCTGCAACCTTTCAAAGGTGCATGCTCTCTATTTTCTCTGATGTGGTGGAAAAATTTCTGGAAGTCTTCATGGATGACTTTTCAGTATTTGGAGACTCATTCAGCTCCTGTCTTGACCATCTAGCACTTGCTCTAAAGAGATGCCAAGAGACTAACCTGGTTTTAAACTGGGAGAAATGTTACTTTATGGTAATTGAATGAATTGTCCTTAGGCACAAAATTTCGAACAAGGGAATAGAGGTGGATCAAGGTAGAGGTAATTGAAAAATTACCACCACCTGCCAATGTTATGGCAATCAGAAGCTTTCTGGGGCATGCAGGATTCTATAGGAGGTTTATAAAAGATTTTTCAAAAATTGCAAAACTTCTTAGTAATCTGCTAGCTGCTGACACGCCATTTATCTTTGATAAGGAGTGTCTACAGGCATTTGAGACTCTGAAAGCTAAACTGGGCACAGCACCAGTCATCTCTGCACCAGACTGGACATTACCATTTGAACTAATGTGTGATGCCAGTGACCATGCCATTGGTGCAATGTTGGGACAAAGGCATGACAATCTACTGCACGTCATTTATTATGCCAGTCGTGTTTTAAATGACGCACAGAAGAACTACACAACCACAGAAAAAGAGTTTGATATAGAAATAAGAGATTCAGAAGATAAAGCATCTCTAAAACTCCAACACATTATCCATTATTGCGTAACAAATACTCATTTCATGCTCTTCCACTTTTTTACAATTGAAACTAAAGAACCCTATTGGTATCCTGACTAAGAATAATAAGATAACCATAGCTTACTTTAAGCCGGCAATCTTTGTGGGATCGACCCTTACTCACGTAAGGTATTACTTGGACGACCCAGTGCACTTGCTGGTTAGTTGTGCGGAATTACATAGTGTGAGTGTAATTTTCGTGCACCACTTAGCTCTCTAACTGCTTAACCCCTTTTTTAGTACTTCTTGGGGGTATTTATACTAATCCTAGCTCTCAAAATAAAAGAATTACAAAAGTGAAAAAGAAAAATTACAATTTGGAGGGAAAAGAAACCCAATAAGCGTGACTTCCCAACTGGCGTGTGGCTGGCGCTTCAGTGGCGTGCCACGTGCTCCTCCAATTCTGGCTTGGCGTGCCATGCCCGGTCCCTCAAGTGGCACGCTCCTCTTCAATAACATCCCTGGCGTGCCACACTTTTGAGCTCAAGGGGCACGCCCAGGGTCTTTTAATACCCAATGTAGCCTGGCGTGCCACGCCTTCAAGCTTAAGCGGCATGCCCTAGCCTTTTTTCTCTTCTTCTTGCCTCTGGAGACTTGAACTAGCATGGCACACCCAGGTTCTGGCATGCCACGCCCTTGCTTCACGCTTGATGAAGCTCTTTGGAAAGTTGAACTAGCGTGGCATGCCCAGGGTTTGGCGTGCCACGCCCTTTGTAAGCAAGTGGTTCTTCTGTTTGGCGTGCCATGCCACGAACTCAAGTGGCATGCCTCAATGGCTTTTGCTTCATAAATGAAACTGGCGTGCCACCCTTGGGGTTTAAGTGGCATGCTCAAATGAGGAATAGTGGATGGCGTGTGATGAGCGGATATTTTATACGCTTTTTGGGGGTAATTTCATGTAGATGTTAGTATATTTTAATTAGTTTTTAGTAGAATATTATTCATTTTTAGGAAAAAATCATATTTCTGGACTTTACTATGAGTTTGTGTATTTTTCTATGATTTCAGGTAATTTTTGGTTGAAATTGAGGGAGCTGAGCAAAAATCTGAGTTAGGCTGAAAAAGGACTGCTGATGCTGTTGGATCCTGACCTCCCTGCACTCGGAATGGATATTTTGGAGCTACAGGATTCCAATTGGCGCGCTCTCAACGGCGTTGGAAAGTAGACATCTAGGGCTTTCCAGCAATATATAATAGTCCATACTTTGCGCGAAGTTAGACGACGTAAACTGGCGTTCAACGCCAGTTTCATGCTGCTGTCTGGCGTCCAGCGCCAGAAACAGGTTTCAAGTTGGAGTTCAGCGCCCAAAGCACGTCACAACCTGGCGTTCAACTCCAGAAACAGCCCAAGCACGTGAGAAGCTTTAGTCTCAGCCCCAACACACACCAAGTGGGCCCCAGAAGTGGATTTTTGCACCAATTATCTTAGTTTACTCATATTCTGTAAACCTAGGTTACAAGTTTACTTTTTAAACAACTTTTAGAGACTTATCTTGTACCTCATGACATTTTCAGATCTGAATTTTTATACACTTTGACGGCATGAGTCTCTAAACTCCATTGTTGGGGGTGAGGAGCTCTGCAACGTCTCGATGAATTAATGCAATTGTTTCTATTTCTCCATTCAAATGTGTGTGTTCCTATCTAAGATGTTCATTCGCGCTTAATTATGAAGAAGGTGATGATCTGTGACACTCATCACCTTCCTCAATCCATGAACGTGTGCCTGACAACCACCTCCGTTCTACATCAGATTGAATGAGCTTCTCTTAGATTCTTTAATCAGAATCTTCGTGGTATAAGCTAGATTGATGGCGGCATTCATGAGAATCCGGAAAGTCTAAACCTTGTCCGTGGTATTCTGAGTAGGATTCCGGGATTGAATGACTGTGACGAGCTTCAAACTCCTGAAGGCTGGGCGTTAGTGACAGACGCAAAAGAATCATTGGATTCTATTCCAACCTGATTGAGGACCGACAGATGATTAGCCGTGCTGTGACAGAGCATTTGGACCATTTTCACTGAGAGGATGGGAAGTAGCCATTGACAACAGTGACACCCTACATACAGCTTGCCATGGAGGGAACTTTGCACTTTTCCATGGATGGAATATTACATTACAGGAATAAATCAGACAAAGCATCTCCAAAACTCCAACCTATTCTCCATTACTGCATAACAAGTATTTATTTTATGCCATTTTCCCTTTCTTCACTGAACTTGAAAAACACTGTTGTTGGCATCCTGACTAAGAATAATAAGATAAACATAGCTTGCTTCAAACCAACAATCTCCGTGGGATTCGACCCTTACTCACGTAAGGTATTACTTGGACGACCCAGTGCACTTGCTGGTTAGTTGTGCGGATTGCAAAAAGTGTTATTACAATTTCACCTAAAATTTAGCACAACTCATCTCAAAGCAATGTACCATAATATTCATCAAATAATGCATAAATTACAATGATCTAATGAGATTTATGCTCTTTTATGGTCCTCTTTATGCAAGAAAGAAGGGTAGATGATGCAAGTCATCACAACACCAAACTTAAGCTTTGCTTGTCCTAAGCAAATCAATGTGAGTAGGCCTGTTATGAATTGAGACCTTGGCCTTGAATGAATGCAACATGACTAAGGGTAGGACTAAGTGTTCAACACATGTATGAATGTTTTAATGTCATAAAGAACTCTTAGATCTTTGAGGGTTCTTTCAAGTATAAGCTTCAGGGGTCCATTCTATTGATTGTCACCTTTGAGTAGTAAGAGTTGTTTCACTTTCTTTTTGGTTGTATTTTCTTGACCACAACTCTAAGTGTTTTGTCTCAAGACAACCCTTTAATTAGGCTTTCAATTAGGTTTTAGGATACTAGGTGTTGAAACACCCCTAAGGATTTACTTGCCCAGGTCTCTTCTTGACATATCTCCACCACAAGCATCTACTAGGATCTTTAACTCTTTTTGAGCTTTTTAATGTTTCTTTCCCATCCTAGTAGTTGATGCTCAGAGCCTTGGGTCTTTATTGCTTACTACTTCTTGGTTCTATGGATATTAAAGGAGCACCCCTTAACTTTTTCTTGTTATACCTTCTAAGACTAGTTGCTTTCCATGACTCATTTTCTTATTAGTTCATTCAAGGTTCTACACTTAGTTCCTTGTTTCTTAGTTTGTTCAATAATCTCTCTTGGCCTTGGTCTCTCTTACTCTTGTTTTTGCACAGCTCATGGCAACTTTTATGGAGACAAGCTCTACTTTATTTATGTTGAAAAGGAAGACTTGAAATACATTGCATTTTCTTTCTTGTAGTTTAAAGGACTCATAAAGGACTTTAAGCATGAAATAAAACTAAGCAGAAAACATAAACTACCCTAGCATGACTATTTATTTTTGAGAGAAAGTAAATCAAACAAAAGCTTAAACATGATTCAGAAATTAGAGAGTGTCAACCATGGGACTTAACAACCTTGAGCAGCTTAAATCTTCAGTTCATTGGCCCCTTTCCTTTTTCCTTCTTCTTGGAAGTGGAGGAGTCATCTTCTTCCTTCTTGGAGGATCCTTCTTGTGCCTTTTTGCTCTTGGGTTTCCAAAATCACAGCCTTCTCATATAAGATTTCACATTTTCCTTGTGTTGGTACGTAATTTCTTCCTGCCGTGCACTAAGTTCCTCCATTTTCTGCATATAGGTGGGGTAATTGGGGTTCATGTTGGCTACTGCATTGCACAAGTAGCTCAAATTTGTTTGTACATAGCAGTCATAGTCCTCCGTTGCTAAAGTTCTGGCATCATAAAGATGTCTGAACTCAGCTAGGCTCCCCATTTGATGTAGTTGGTGCTCTAGAATCATTCCTAGGCTGCCTTGCACTTCTCTCCAGTCAATTTGCCCTTGTTGCTCTTTCAATTGCTCCCAACTCCCTTAGAGTTATTGTATGTTCTCATTGACTTGGTCCCATTGCTTTTGTTGATAGTCTTTGAATTGGTTGACATCTTCTCTCAGGTGATGTAGGTCTCCCTTCATTTTGTGTACATCTCCTTGCAGTTGTTCCCACTTGAATCCTTCAGAAAATTGTTGGTATTGGTATTGTGGTGGTGGTGGTTGAAGTGCTAGAAAGTGTGGTTGCTCTTCTGCCTCTTGTTGTTGTTGTTGTTGTTGTTGTTGTTGTTGTTGTGGCATATGAGCATGAGCTCTATGCTCTCTGGCCCTCTGAAGTGGGTTGACAGCCAACACTTTGGCTATCTTCTTGGCAGTTATAGGCTTGTCTTGTTTCACTAGCACATCATCAATGATTTTCTCAACTCCAGCTTCATCACATAACCTCTGTATGATGTTGGGGAATGCCAACCTTGTGTTGTCACTAGTGATTTTTAGCACTTTGTTAATGTTGTTGGCAATTAGCTCCCCCACATTGACATTCTCACATTTCATGATGCTTTATATGAGAATGGCTCTCTCCTTGGTCACCTCTGAAGTATTGGATATGGGGATTAGGGATCTTCTAACAAAATCCATCCACCCTCTAGCTTGGTGGCTCAGATCCCTTCTTCTCAATTGGTTGGGTATCCCATCCTTGTCATTTATCCATTACACATTTAGCACGCAAATCTCATTCAGGATTTAATCAAATCCAGGGTCTTGTTGCTTCATTCTTTCTTCATAGCTCCGGGTGGAGCTTGTCCTCTTTACCATTAGCATCCTCTCTATGCTGGAGGGGCTATAGTCAATGAACTTCCCCCTCACACAGCTAATGTAGCCATAAGGTTGTCCTGGCTGCGGCACAGTGTTAGCATAAAACTCCCTTACCACGCTCTCTACTACCTTCCTTGGTGGGTTGCATAGGAGTGTCCAGCCCCTATTGTTAATCTCAATGTTGATCTTAAGATGCTCATTCCTTCCTAATTGGAACCCAACCTCTAGGATGATTTCCCTCTTACTCACCCAACTATAGAATTGATTTTGGTTGAATGCGGAGAAAAACTTGTATTCATTGAAAGTTGAGCTTAAGGATCCAGAAGTTGGTTCCTTGGTTTTCCTTTTCTATGAGGCTGAGCTTTTTGGTGGTGCCATTGAGTTGAGAGAATGTGTTTGAGGTTGTGAAAAAAAAATTGTTCTGGGATGTTGCAAGAAAACACAAGCAAAATAGAGTTTGCTCCAACACCAAACTTAGGACTTGATTGTCTCAATCAATAAAAGGGAAAAGAAGTAGGGGGAAGAGAGGTAATGGAAGGTGAAAAAGAGAAAAGAAGAAGCAGAATGTTTGGATTCTTTTTCGTGTGTGATTAGGGGTTTGAAGTGGGAGAAGAGTTGGGAGAGTGAGGCTTTTATAAAGGGTGAAGAGTGTGGTTTGAATGGTGGGAAATAAAAAGAATTCAATGTTTTCCCACGTGGGGAGTGTCGCCTAGCGTGGGAAGAGGCGCCAACCCGTATCTCACTGTGCCTCCCTGTATGTGTTGAGTTCCAAAGTGTAAGTACACTTTGACTTCTTTGCTTTATGAGTTATTCACCATGTGGGTCCCATCTTTTCTCTTGAAAATGAAACTGAAACCCCGTTAGTAATGACAAAAGAATCCTTCACATTCCTTCTTATCATGGGTAAGTGGGATTGCAACTGATGGGTGTCCCTTGGGACACCAAACTTAATCCTATTGCATCATAGTAAATTGGTTTCATCATTGTGTATTTAATGTGTTCATAAAGATGAAATAACTCCAATCTTTTCATTTTCTTCTTTTTCTAACCTCTTCTGAACACATTAAACCACGTTCATGCTCTTGCCAAAATATCAAGTGCTTTCAGATTGAGTAAAATTGGGCTTGCTAGGTGATCCTTGTATGGTGGTGGTCACACCAAACTTAATCTCTGGACTTACTCTTCAAAATCAAGTTATCAAAATGGTTGTAAGTCTAGATTAAGTGGGTGAGTGGCCACACTAAACTTAGCCTTTTAGTTAGTTCTCAGCCCACTTACTCATCATTAGTAAATGTATTCATCAAGTTGCAATTCCGGAATAAAAGAGACAAAAGGATGTCAGGGTATCCTAACTATCAAAACTGATATTTAAACTTCTTAATCTACCACTTGCAATCTAATTCTAAATGGTAATGCAACACAAGTGTGTGAAACTAAAACTTAAATTATCCTAAGCAATGAATTTTAAACTACTTCTAAGAAAAAAAATCAATAAATCAAAAGGATAAAGTGTTGGGGTGCCTCCCAACTAGCGCTTCTTTATTGTCACTAGCTTGACACTCCTCCATCTTTAGTTGAGCTTGTAGCTTACTCTCTACTCCTCCAAGGAGCCTCCCAAGTAATGTTTGAGTCTATGGCCATTGACAGTGAAAGTTCTCTGAGTCTTGTCCTCCATGAGCTCTACATGACCATAGGGAAACACCTTGAGTATGGTGAAGGGTCCTGACCATCGAGACTTGAGTTTCCCGGGGAAGAACTTGAGTCTTGAGTTGTACAGTAGCACCTTTTGTCCTTCAGTGAATTCTCTCCTTGCTATCCTCTGATCATGCCACCTTTTTGTGTTCTCTTTGTAGATTTTTGCATTGTCATATGCTTGATTTCTAAATTCCTCCAGCTCATTGAGTTGCATTAATCTTCTTTCTCCAGCAGCTTGCTCATCATAGTTTAGTATTTTTAGAGCCCAAAACGCTCTATGCTCAAGCTCAACTGGTAAGTGGCAAGCCTTACCATATACCAGTTGGTATGGGGACATCCCAATGGGTATCTTGTAGGCTGTCCTGTAGGCCCATAAGGCATCGTCCAACTTCTTGGACCAGTCCTTTCTTGAGCTTTCAACAATTTTTTCAAGAATTCTTTTTAGTTCCCTGTTTGAAATCTCGGCTTTCCTGTTTGTCTGTGGATGGTATGGAGTTGCCACCTTGTTCTTGACTCCATACCTGAAAAGAAGTGTCTCAAGTTGTTTGTTTCAGAAGTGTGTCCCTCCATCACTAATGAGGGCTCTAGGAACTCCAAATCTGCTGAAGATGTTCCTTCTCAAGAAGCTTATCACAATCTTATTGTCGTTTGTCGTAGTGACTACCATCTTGAGACATAATCCACAGCCACCAATATGTAACTATTTGAGTAGGAGGTTGGGAAGGGTCCCATAAAGTCGATACCCCATATATCAAATAGTTCAAGCTCTAGTATGAATTGCTATGGCATCTCATTTCTCTTGGTTAGATTACCAGCTCTTTGGCACTCATCACATCTTGACACCAATTCCTTAGCATCCTTGAACATTGTTGGCCAGTAAAATCCAGATTGAAGCACCTTTGCTGCTGTTCTTTCTCCACTGAAGTGGTCTCTATATGCGGATCCATGGCACTGCCACAACACTTCCTGCCCTTCTTCATGGGAGATACACCTTCTCAAGATTCCATCAGCACACTTCTTGAACAAGTAGGGGTCATCCCAAATGTAGTGTTTAGCATCCTTGATTAGCTTTCTCCTCATGTGTTTGTTGATGTTGGTTGGTAGCTCCCCAATAGCCTTGAAGTTAGCTATGTCAGCAAACCAAGGGGCTACTTGGACCATCATCAACTGCTCATCAGGGAAGCTTTCATTTACTGTAACTTGATGATTCTCTTCTTCTTCTTGTGGAATTCTTGAGAGGTGGTCAGCTACCTTGTTCTCTGCTCCGCTCCTATCTTTAATCTTAATGTCAAACTCTTAGAGTAGTAGAATCCATCTTATTAATCTGGGCTTACATTCTTGTTTGGTAAGCAAGTATTTGAGTGCTGCATGATCAGTGAATACAATTACTTTAGAGCCAATAAGATATTATCTAAACTTATCAAAAGCAAAGACTATGGCTAAAAGTTCTTTCTCTGTTGTGGTGTAGTTTCTTTGATTCTCATTAAGTACCTTGCTAGCATAGTAAATAACAGGTATGATGAACGAATAATTTATACGCTTTTTGGCATTGTTTTTAGGTAGTTTTTAGTATGATCTAGTTACTTTTAGGGATGTTTTCATTAGTTTTTATGCTAAATTCACATTTCTGGACTTTACTATAAGTTTGTGTGTTTTTCTGTGATTTCAAGTATTTTCTGGCTGAAATTGAGGGACCTGAGCAAAACTCTGATAGAAGGCTGACAAAGGACTGCTGATGCTGTTGGAATCTGACCTCCCTAAACTCGAAATGGATTTTCTGGAGCTACAGAACTCCAAATAGCGCGCTCTCAACGGCGTTGGAAAGTAGACATCCAGAGCTTTCTAGCAATATATAATAGTCATACTTTATTCGTGATTAGACAACGTAAACTGGCGCTCAACGCCAGTTCCATGCTGCATTCTAGAGTCAAACGCTAGAAACACGTCACGAACCAGAGTTGAACGCCAAAAACATGTTACAACTTGGCGTTCAACTCCAAAAGAAGCCTCAGCTCGTGTAAAGATCAAGCTCAGCCCAAACACATATAAAGTGGGCCCCGGAAGTGGATTTATGCATCAATTACTTACTTTTGTAAACCCTAGTAGCTAGTCTAGTATAAATAGGATAGTTTACTATTGTATTAGACATCTTTGATCAGTTTATGCGATCTTAGACATTGGGAGCTGGCCATTCGGCCATGCCTGGACCTTCATCACTTATGTATTTTCAACGGTGGAGCTTCTACACACCATAGATTAAGGGTGTGGAGCTCTGCTGTACCTCAAGTTTTAATGCAATTACTACTATTTTCTATTTAATTCGATTTATTCCTGTTCTAAGATACCATTCGTACTTCAACCTGATGGATGTGATGATCCGTGACACTCATCATCATCCATCCTTATGAACGCGTGCCTGGCAACCACTTCCGTTCTACAAGCGAGAGCTAGGATGCGTATCTCTTGGATTCCTGATACACGACGCATGGTTGCCCCTCGCCTGACAACCTAGCCTTCCATTCCGTGAGATCAGAGTCTTCGTGGTATAAGCTAGAATTGATGGCGGCATTCATGGGAATCCGGAAAGTCTAAACCTTGTCTGTGGTATTCCGAGAAGGATTCTGGGATTGAATGACTGTGACGAGTTTCAAACTCGCGATTGTTGGGCGTGATGACAAACGCAAAAGAATCAATGGATTTTATTCCAACATGATCGAGAACCGACAGATGATTAGCCGTGCCGTGACAGAGCATTTGGACCTTTTTCACTGAGAGGATGGGATGTGGCCATTGACAACGGTGATGCCCTACATACAGCTTGCCATAGAAAGGAGTGACAAAGATTGGATAAAAAGCAGTAGGAAAGCAGAGATTCGAAAGGAACACAGCACCTCCATATACTTATCTGAAATCCCCACCATTGAATTACATGAGTAACTATATCCAATTTTATTTATTTTCGTTTACTATAATTTCTTAATACAGTTGAATCCGCCTGACTGGGATTTACAAGATAACCATAGCTTGCTTCATACCAACAATCTCTGTGGGATCGACCCTTACTCACGTAAGGTATTACTTGGATGACCCAGTGCACTTGCTGGTTAGTTGTGCGGAGTTGTGACTAAGTGTGATTCACATTTGAGAGCGCTACCAAGTTTTTGGTGCCATTGTTGATGATCACAATTTCGTGCACCAAGTTTTTGGCGCCGTTGTCCGGGATTGTTCGAGTATGGACAACTAACGGTTCATCTTGTTGCTCAGATTAGGTAATTTTCTTTTTTATTTTCTTTTCAAAAAGTTTTCAAAAATATTTTTCAAAAATTTCTCATCTATTTTCGAAAATTGTTCTAAATTTTTAAGAATGAATTCTAGAGTTTCATAAAGCATGTTGAAGCCTGGCTGGTTGTAAAAGCCATGTCTAAATTCGTTTGGACCAAGGTTTCACTCATCCTTAGAGAAGAGCTTCTTTGTCTTTCTCAACAAATTGGCTACTGTATAGGATGTTTCAATTAAAGCTTGGCTAGCCATTGGCCATGTCTAGTGTTTTGGACTGAAGCTTTTGCGAAAAGCTTGGCTGGCTATGAAGCCATGTCTAATTCCTGGACCGGAGCTTTAGACTAACATTGCTAAGATTCTTGGAATTCTCATTAAAAATTTTGAATTTCCTTATTCTTTTCTTCAAATTAATTTTTTCGAAAAAATAAAAGAAAATACAAAAAAATTAATAAAATCTTAAAAACCAAAAATATTTTTTGTTTCTTGTTTGAGTCTAGTGTCAATGTTTAAGTTTGATGTCAATTGCATGTTTTAAAAATTTCTTGAAATTTTCGAAAATTCATGCATTCATAGTGTTCTTCATGATCTTCAAGTTGTTCTTGGTAAGTCTTCTTGTTTGATCTTTAAATTTTCTTGTTTTGTGTTGTTTATTGTTTTTCATGTGCATTTTTGCATTCATAGTGTCTAAGCATTAAAGATTTCTAAGTTTGGTGTCTTGCATGTTTTCTTTGCATAAAAAAATTTTCAAAAATATGTTCTTGATGTTCATCTTGACATTCATAGTGTTCTTACATGCATCATGTGTTTTGATTTATAATTTTCATGTTGTGAGTCATTTTAGTTGTTTTTCTCTTTCATCATTAAAAATTAAAAAAAAATCAAAAAATATCTTTTCCTTAATTTGCCCATAATTTTCGAAAAGTTGAGTTGACTTAGTCAAAAAATTTTAAAATTAGTTGTTTCTTGTAAGTCAAGTCAAATTTTCAATTTTAAAAATCTTATCTTTTCAAAACTTTTTCAAAAATCAAATATTTTTCATTTTTTTACTATTTTTCAAAATTTTTTTAAAAATTCAAGCTTTACTAACAATTAATGTGATTGATTCAAAAATTTGAAGTTTGTTACTTTCTTGTTAAGAAAGGTTCAATCTTTAAATTCTAGAATCTTATCTTTTAGTTTCTTGTTAGTCAAGTAATTAATTTTAATTTTAAAAATTATATCTTTTTCAACCATATCTTTTTAATCATATCTTTTTATCATATCTTTTTCAAAATTTTATCTTTTTCAAAAATTTGATTTCAAAATATCTTATCTAACTTCGTATCTTTTTATCTTTTCAAATTTGATTTTAATATCTTTTTCAACTAACTATTTGACTTTTTGTTTGTTTCTTATCTTTTTCAAAACCACCTAACTACTCTTCCCTCTCTAATTTTCGAAAATATCTCACCCCTTTTTCAAAATTCTTTTTAATTAACTAATTGTTTCAAATTTTAATTTTAATTTTATTTCACTATTAATTTTCGAAAATCATTAACTCCTTTTCAAAAGTAATTTTCGAAATTACTAACCCATTTTTCAAAATTATTTTCGAATTTCTCTCCCCCTCATCCCCTTCTATTTATTTTAATTATCTACTAACACTTCTCTTCATCTTAAAATTTGAACCCCCTCTTCTCCTCTGTGTTCGAATTTTTCTCTTCTCCTTCTTCATTCTTATTCTTCTTCTCTTCTACTCACACAAAGGAACCTCTATATCTGGATAAAGAGGATCCCTATTATTATTTTATGTTCCCTTCTTTTTCATATGAGCAGGAGCAAGGACAAGAATATTCTTGTTGAGGCAGATCCTGAACCTGAAAGGACTCTGAAGAGGAAACTAAGAGAAGCTAAATTACAACAATCCAGAGACAACCTTACAGAAATTTTCGAAAAGGAAGAGGAGATGGCAGCCGAAAATAATAATGCAAGGAGGATGCTTTTTTGTTTTTCCATAACCATTGATGGCACCTAAGGCCAGAGAAACCTCTAAAAAGAGGAAAGGGAAGACAAAACCTTCCACTTCCGAGTCATAGGAGATGGAGAGATTCATCTCAAGGGTCTATAGCTCAGTGGTAGAACATTTGACTGCAAATCAAGAGATCCCTGAGATACCTCAGGGGATAAATTGTCCTCCACACAACTATCGGGAGCAACTAAGGATAGGAGCACCAAAATCACTAGGGATCAAACAACAAAAGCAAGGAAGAAACATAGAGGAGCTCAAAGAGCACCATTGGTTCTTCAAGAAGGCGCCACCCTCACTAAGGTGGACTCATTCCTTAACTTCCTTGTTCTTAATTCTCTGTTTTTCGATTTTTATGCTATATGTTTGTTTATGTTTTGTGTCTCTACTTCATAATCATTAGTATTTAGTAACTATGTCTTAAGGCCATGAATAATTCCATGAATCCTTCACCTTTCTTAAAATGAAAAATGTTTTTAATACAAAAGAACAAGAAGTACATGAGTTTCGAATTTATCCTTGAAATTAGTTTAATTATATTGATGTGGTGACAATACTTTTTGATCTCTGAATGAATGCTTGAACAGTGCATATTTTTTATCTTGTTATTTATGAATGTTAAAGTTGTTGGCTCTTAAAAGAATGATGAACAAAGAGAAATGTTATTGACGATCTGAAAAATCATGAAATTGATTCTTGAAGCAAGAAAAAGCAGTAAAAAACAAAAGCATGCGAAAAAAAATATTGGCCAAAAAAAATTTAGAAAGAAAAAGAAAAAGCAAGCAGAAAAAGCCAATAGCCCTTAATACCAAATGGCAAGGGTAAAAAGGATCCAAGGCTTTGAGCATCAATGGATAGGAGGGCCCAAGGAAATAAAATCCAGGCCTCAGTGGCTAAATCAAGCTGTCCCTAACCATGTGCTTGTGGCATGCAGGTCTAAGTGAAAAGCTTGAGACTGAGTGGTTAAAGTTGTGATCTAAAGCAAAAAGAGTGTGCTTAAGAGCTTTGAACACCTCTAACTGGGGACTCTAGCAAAGCTGAGTCACAATCTGAAAAGGTTCACCCAGTCATGTGTCTGTGGCATTTATGTATCCGGTGGTAATACTGGAAAACAAAGTGCTTAGGGCCACGACCAAGACTCATAAAAGTAGCTGTGTTCAAGAATCAACATACTTAACTAGGAGAATCAATAACACTATCCGAAATTCTAAGTTCCTAGAGAAGCCAATCATTCTGAACTTCAAAGGAAAAAGTGAGATACCAAAACTGTTCAGAAGCAAAAAGCTACAAGTCCCGCTCATCTAATTAGAATTAATATTCATTGATATTTTGAGATTTATAGTATATTCTCTTCTTTTTATCCTAATTGATTTTCAGTTGCTTGGGGACAAGCAACAATTTAAGTTTGGTGTTGTGATGAGCGAATAATTTATACGCTTTTTGGCATTATTTTAGGTAGTTTTTAGTATGATCTAGTTACTTTTAGGGATGTTTTCATTAGTTTTTATGCTAAATTCAAATTTCTGGACTTTACTATGATTTTTTGTGTTTTTCTGTGATTTCAGGTATTTTCTGGCTGAAATTGAGGGACCTGAACAAAACTCTGACAGAAGGCTGACAAAGGACTGCTGATGCTGTTGGAATCTGACCTCCCTAAACTCGAAATGGATTTTCTAGAGCTACAGAACTCCAAATGGCACGCTCTTAACGGCTTTGGAAAGTAGACATCCAGAGCTTTCCAGCAATATATAATAGTCCATAGTTTATTCGTGATTAGACAACGTAAACTAGTGCTCAATGCCAGTTCCATGCTGCATTCTGGAGTCAAACGCCAGAAACACGTCACGAATCAGAGTTGAACGCCAAAAACACGTTACAACTTGGCGTTCAACTCCAAAAGAAGCCTCAGCTCTTGTAAAGATCAAGCTCAGCCCAAACACACACCAAGTGGGCCCCAGAAGTAGATTTATGCATCAATTACTTACTTACGTAAACCCTAGTAGCTAGTCTAGTATAAATAGGATAGTTTACTATTGTATTAGACATCTTTGATCAGTTTATGCGATCTTAGACGTTGGGGGCGAGCCATTCGGCCATGCCTGGACCTTTATCACTTATCTATTTTCAACGGTGGAGTTTCTACACACCATAGATTAAGGGTGTGGAGCTCTGCTGTACCTCAAGTTTTAATGCAATTACTACTATTTTCTATTCAATTCGATTTATTCCTATTCTAAGATACCATTCGTACTTCAACCTGATGGATGTGATGATCCGTGACACTCATCATCATCCATCCTTATGAACGCGTGCCTGACAACCACTTCCGTTCTACAAGCGAGAGCTAGGATGCATATCTCTTGGATTCCTGATACACGACGCATGGTTGCCCTTCGCCTGACAACCAAGCCTTCCATTCCGTGAGATCAGAGTCTTCGTGGTATAAGCTAGAATTGATGGCGGCATTCATGAGAATCCGGAAAGTCTAAACCTTGTCTGTGGTATTCCGAGTAGGATTATGGGATTGAATGACTGTGACGAGCTTCAAACTCGTGATTGTTGGGCCTGATGACAAACGCAAAAGAATCAATGGATTCTATTCCAACATGATCGAGAACCGACAGATGATTAGCCGTGCCGTGACAGAGCATTTGGACCTTTTTCACTGAGAGGATGGGATGTAGCCATTGACAATGGTGATGCCCCATACAGCTTGCCATAGAAAGGAGTGACAAAGATTGGATAAAAGCAGTAGGAAAGCAGAGATTCGGAAGGAACACAGCACCTCCATATACTTATCTGAAATCCCCACCATTAAATTACATGAGTAACTCTATCCTATTTTATTTAATTTCGTTTACTATAATTTCTTAATACAGTTGAATCTGCTTGACTGGGATTTACAAGATGACCATAGCTTGCTTCATACCAACAATCTCTGTGGGATCGACCCTTAATCACGTAAGGTATTACTTGGATGACCCAGTGCACTTGCTGGTTAGTTGTGCGGAGTTGTGACTAAGTGTGATTCACATTTGAGAGCGCTACCAAGTTTTTGGCGCCATTGTTGATGATCACAATTTCGTGCACCAAGGTACTAGCTTGTCTTTTCTCTGTCCTAGAATGGCACCAACAGCAAAATCAGATGCATCACACATTAATTCGAAGGGAGGATCCCAGCTTGGTGGTGCTATAATAGGTGCAAAGGAGAGTCTCTTCTTAAGCTCATGAAAGGCTACCATGCACTCTCTATCAAAAACAAAGGGAGTATTTGAGACAAGTAGGTTGCTAAGAGGTTTTGCAATCTTTGAAAAATCTTTAATAAACCTCCTATAGAACCCAGCGTGTCCCAAAAAGCTTTTGATTGCCTTGACATTGCAAGGTGGAGGTAACTTCTCTATTACTTTCACCTTTGCCTTGTCCACTTCTATGCCATTTTTAGAAATCTTGTGACCAAGAACCACCCCTTTAGTTACCATAAAATGGCACTTCTCCCAGTTTAAAACCAAGTTGGTTTCTTGGCACCTGTTTAGCACTACGGCAAGATGACATAGGCAATCAAAATATGAATTTCCAAACATGGAAAAGTCATCCATGAATACTTCTATGAAATTCTCAACAATGTCTGAAAATATGGAGAGCATGCACTTTTGGAATATTGCAGGTGCATTGCACAATCCAAAGGGCATCCTCCGGTAAGTAAAAACTCCATAAGGACAAGTAAAAGAGGTTTTCTCCTGGTCCTTGGGGTCTACACCTATTTGGTTGTAGCCAGAATAACCGTCCAGGAAGCAGTAGTATTCATGCCCTGCGAGTCTTTCAAGCATCTGGTCCTTGAAGGGAAGGGGAAAGTGGTCTTTCCGAGTAGCTTCATTGAGTTTCTGATAGTTAATGCACATGCACCATCCGGTCATTGTCCTTGTGGGTATCAGTTCATTCTTTTCATTTGACACAACAGTGATCCCTCCCTTCTTTGGGACTACTTACACCGGGCTTACCCAAGGGCTGTCTGAGATGGGGTAAATCACCCTTGCTTGCCACAACTTCAACACTTCTTTTTGAACTACTTCATTCATGGTTGGATTCAGCCTCCTTTGTTGTTGCCTTGAAGGTTTGGCATCTTTCTTAAGTAGAATCTTGTGCATGCACATTGAAGGACTGATCCCTTTTAAATCTGAATGTGTCCAGCCTATAACATCTTTGTGTTGTCTCAGCACTTGGATAAGTTCCTCTTCTTGTTCCTTACTCAAGCTTGAATTGATGATCACTGGGTAAGTGTTGTTGTCACCCAAGTATGCATATTTCAAGCTTGGTGGTAAGGTCTTCAGCTCTAGTTTCGGTGCCTCTACTTCTTTGTTGTCCGTGGGGGTTGGTATGATTGAATTCTTCATGATTCCTTGTGGTAGTTCTCCACTTGATGCTTGTTGTTCTAGCTCCATAGTTCCTTCACATTGTTCTTCTTCTAAAACTTCTTGAACTATCTGTTCTATGGTGTCTACCATCATGCATTCTCCTATGGATTCATTGGGGTAACTCATTGCCTTAAAGGCATTGAAAACCATCTTTTCTTCATGCAATCTCAAGACTAGTTCCCCTTTTTGCACATCAAGAATGGCTCCGGCAGTAGCTAGGAATGGCCTTCCTAGGATGATTGATGTGTTGGCCTCTTCTTCCATGTCCAGCATAATAAAATCAGCTGGGAAAATGAATTCTCCCACTTTCACCAACAAATCTTCCACTACCCCATGTGAAAACTTGAATGTTCTATTAGCCAATTAGAGTGGCATCCTTATTGGCTTGGCTTCCTCAATCTTCATCCTTCTCATCATGGTTAGGGACATGAGATTTATGCTAGCTCACAGATCACACAAGGCTTTTTCAATAGTGATATTCCCTATGATGCAAGGAATTTGGAAACTCCCTGGGTCCTTCATCTTCTAAGGTAGCTTCTTTTGTATGATGGCGCTGCATTCCTCAGTTAGTACTATGGTCTCCTTTGCCCCCAGTTCCTTTTTCTTGTTATGAGCTCTTTCAAGAATTTGGCATAAAATGGCATCTGCTCCAATGCCTCAGCAAATGGTATGTTAATTTAGAGCTTCTTGTAGATCTCTAAGAACTTAGAGAATTGGCCATCCTTCCCATCTTTTCCCAGCCTTTGTGGGTATGGTGCCTTTGGCACATAAAGCTTCAAGACTAATTTTGATGAGGATGGAGCAAGGGTCTCTTCTTTATTCTTGTTTTCATACTTTTCTGCAACTTCTTCTTCATGGTTGTCTTTGCTTGGGGTTCCTTCTTCTACAACCTTCCCACTTCTAAGTGTAATGGCCTTACATTCCCCTCTCGGGTTGGCCATAGTATCACTGGAAAATGTGTGTGGGCATTGCGATTCGCTTGGATAAGATCCCTTCTTGCGCTTCTAACTTTGAGATTACTGCGCCTTGATTTTTCAGATTTGACCTGTATTCTTCTTGATTGGCGTTTATCATTCTATCAGTCTGCATTTGTCTCTTCATAAGGGTGGAGACGGCTCTTGTAAGCTGTGATGATAGTTGTGCTATTACAGCCTTCATTCTCTCAAAGTTGCTCTTGATTTCACATGGTTGCATGGTTGAGGGTGGTGTGTCATGATGGTAATTGTTGTGTGTTGGTTGGTTGCCATGGTATGATGTGTTTTGTGAATTATGGTAAGGTCTATGATTCTTTGTTTGATGATTGGGATTGTGAGTGTTGTGTTGATTTGATGGATAAGGTATGTTGTGGTCCTGGTTATGGCATTGTTGGTTTCTGGTGCATGAAATTGCAATCACACTTTTGCAATTCCGCACAACTAACCAGCAAGTGCACTGGGTCGTCCAAGTAATACCTTACGTGAGTAAGGGTTGATCCCACGGAGATTGTTGGCTTGAAGCAAGCTATGGTTATCTTGTAACTCTTATTCAGGATATCAATAATTCTCAGGTTTAATTGTGAAAAGTAAAAGAACATGAAATAAATACTTGTGTTTTGCAGTAATGGAGAACAGGTTGAGGTTTTAGAGATGCTCTATCTTCTGAATCTCTGCTTTCCTAGTGTCTTCTTCTTCACGCACACAAGGCTCCTTCCATGGCAAGCTGTATGTAGGATTTCACCATTGTCAATGGCTACCTCCCATCTTCTCAGTGAAAATGTTCAACGCGCTCTGTCACAGCACGGCTAATCATCTGTCGGTTCTCAATCAGGTTGGAATAGAATCCAGTGATTCATTTGCGTCTGTCACTAACGCCCAGCCCTCAGGAGTTTGAAGCTCGTCACAGTCATTCAATCCTTGAATCCTACTCAGAATACCACAGACAAGGTTTAGACCTTCCGGATTCTCTTGAATGCCGCCATCAATTCTAGCTTATACCATGAAGATTTTGATTAAAGAATCCAAGAGATATTCACTCAATCTAAAGTAGAACGGAGGTGGTTGTCAGGCACACGTTCATAGGTGAGAATGATGATGAGTGTCACGGATCATCACATTCATCAAGTTGAGGAACAAGTGATATCTTAGAATAGAAGCAAGCGTGATTGAATGAAAAACAGTAGTAATTGCATTAATCCATGAAGACACAGCAGAGCTCCTCACCCCCAACCATGGGGTTTAGAAAGTCATGCCGTAGAAGATACAATAAGAAACGTGTAATGTGTCATGAGGTAAAGATACAATGTCAAAATATCCTATTTATAGTGAACTAGTAACCTAGGATATACAGAAATGAGTAAATGACGTAAAAATTCACTTCCGGGGTCCACTTGGTATGTGCTTGGGCTGAGCATTGAAGCTTTCATGTGTAGAAACTTTTCCTGGAGTTAAACGCCAGCTTTTGTGCCAGTTTGGGCGTTTAACTCCAATTTTTGTGCCAGTTCCGGCGTTAAACGCCGGGAATTCTGAAGCTGATTTGAAACGCCGATTTGGGCCATCAAATCTCAGGAAAAGTATAGACTATTATATATTGCTGGAAAGCCCAGGATGTCTACTTTCCAACGCAATTGGGAGCGCGCTAATTGGGCTTTTGTAGCTCCAGAAAATCCACTTCGAGTACAGGGAGGTCAGAATCCAACAACATCTAGAGTCCTTTTTCAGCCTCTGAATCAGATTTTTGCTCAGGTCCCTCAATTTCAGCTAGAAATTACCTGAAATCACAGAAAAACATACAAACTCATAGTAAATCCCAGAAAAGTGAATTTTAAATAAAAACTAATAAAAATATACTAAAAACTAACTAAAATGTACTAAAAACATACTAAAAACAGTGCCAAAAAGCGTATAAATTATCCGCTCATCAGTTTTCCCACCCAAAATTTGGGTTCCAGCCTAGGATGTATGTCTTGAAGTTGGGGTCATATGGTGGTCTGGATGAATTGTTCACATAATTAGCTTGTTCCCAGTCACCTTCAGATTATGATGTACTTCCTTCTTGTTGAGGAGTTTGGTCTTTAATGGCTGAGACTTGATTAGCTTTCATCTTCTTGGTTAAGGCTGCTAGTTGTGCTGCAATTGCCTTGTTTTGAGCTAACAAGGCATCCACAGAATTGAGTTCTAGCATTCCTTTCTTCTGAGTTCTTTCTGAAGCATAGAAATACTCATTTTCAGCTATAGTCTCGATGACATCTTTGGCTTCTTCAATGGTTTTCTTCTTGTTGAGTGAGCCTCCTGAAGAATGATCCACGAACTTCTTTAATTCATAGGACAACCCTTCATAGAAGATGTGTAGTTGTACCCACTCATTGAACATTTCTTGTGGGCATCTTCTTGTCAAATCTTTGAATCTCTCCTTGGCCTCATAGAGTGTTTCACCATCTAGTTGTCTGAAAGTTTGCATCTCAATCTTAGCCTGTTAATTCTTTGTGGAGGGTAAAATCTTGCAAGGAATCTGTTTACAACATCATCCCATGTGGTTAAGATCTCCTTGGGAAATGCTTCCAACCACTTTGTTGCCTTGTCTCTAAGTGAGAAAGGGAACAAAAGTAGCTTGTAGTTGTCCGGATGTACACCATTGGTCTTTACAGTGTCATTGGTGGATGAAATTGTGATCATCAACAATGGCTCCAATAGTTTGGTAGCTCTCACACGTGGATTACACTTAGTCACAACTCCGCACAACTAACCAGCAAGTGCACTGGGTCATCCAAGTAATACCTTACGTGAGTAAGGGTCGATCCCATAGAGATTGTTGGTATGAAGCAATCTATGGTCATCTTGTAGATCTCAGTCAGGCTGATTCAAATATGATTGGATTAGATATTCAAAAGATAAATAAAATAAACAGGAAATAAAGATAAAGTTACTCATGTAATCTAATGGTAGGAATTTCAGATAGGTGCATGGAGGTGCTGTGTTCCTTCCGAATCTCTACTTTCTTATTACATTCATCCAATCCTTCTTACTCCTTTCCATGACAAGCTGTATGTAGGGCATCACCATTGTCAATGGCTACATCTCATCCTCTCAGTGAAAAAGGTCCAAATGCTCTGTCACAACACGGCTAATCATCTGTCGGTTCTCAAATAGGTTGGAGTAGAATCCAGTGATTCTTTTGCATCTATCACTAACGCCTAGCCTTTAGGAGATTGAAGCTCGTCATAGTCATTCAATCCTGGAATCCTACATGGAAAACCATAGACAAGTTTAGACTTTCCGGATTCCCATGAATGCCGCCATCAATTCTAGCTTATACCACGAAGATTTTGATCAAGGAATCCAAGAGATATGCGCCCGGTCTAAGGTAGAATGGAAGTGGTTGTCAGTCATGTGCGTTCATAGGTAAGAATGATGATGAGTGCCACGGATCATCACATTCATCAAGTTGAAGTGCAACAAATATCTTAGAACAGGAATAAATCGAATTGGATAGAAAATAATAGTAATTGCATTAAAACTTGAGGTACAGCAGAGCTCCACACCCTTAATCTATGGTATGTAGAAACTCCACCGTTGAAAATACATAAGTGAAAGGTCCAGGCATGGCCGAATGGCCAACCCCCAAACGTGGTCACAAGACCGAATGATCCAAAGACTATCTAGGATGTCTAATATGATAGTAAAAAGTCCTATTTATACTAAACTAGCTACTAGGGTTTACAAAAGTAAGTAATTGATGCATAAATCCACTTCCGGGGCCTACTTGGTGTATGTTTGGGCTGAGCTTGATCTATCCATGAGTTGAGGCTTCTCTTGGAGTTGAACGCCAAGTTGTAACGTGTTTTGGGCGTTCAACTCTGGTTCGTGACGTGTTTCTGGCGTTTGACTCCAGAATGTAGCATGGAACTGGCGTTGAGCGCCAATTTACGTCGTCTAATCACGAAAAAAGTATAGACTATTATATATTGCTGGAAATCTCTGGATGTCTACTTTCCAACACTGTTGAGAGCGCGCCATTTGGAGTTCTGTAGCTCTAGAAAATCCATTTCGAGTGCAGGGAGGTCAGATTCCAACAACATCAGCAGTCCTTTGTCAGCCTCCTATCAGAGTTTTGCTCAGGTCCCTCAATTTCAGCCAGAAAATACCTGAAATCACAGAAAAACACACAAACTCATAGTAAAGTCTAGAAATGTGAATTTAGCATAAAAACTAATGAAAACATCCCTAAAAGTAGCTTGAACCTATTAAAAACTACCTAAAAACAATGCCAAAAAGCGTATAAATTATCCGCTGATCAGTCACAGATCCTCAAGAATGTATTGAGATGTTGGTTTGGGTCCTCCTGGGCACCTACTCCATATGAACAATTATTCTGGACGAGTGTGATGACTTGAGGTTTCAACTAAAAGTTATTGGCATGGATTGTTGTCTTTAGGATGATGCTGCCACAATTTCCTGAATTTGGGTTGATATAGGAGCCTAAGACTCTCATTTCTTGCCCAACATGATTGCCAGCTTCCTCTCCAACATGGTTATGTGCTTCTTCCTCCATAGTGGTTTCTAGATCTTCCTCTACTTTTTCTTCTCCAACTATGCCTTTGCCTCTTTCATCCCTCATTAATCTAAGGAAGGTCCTCTCAGGTTCACTATCGAAGGGAGATACAGTTCCTCCTCTTCTACTTGTCATACACTTAGCAAATAACATGCAGAGAACAAGTGAAGTAAAAGAAAATCTTGTTAAGAATAGTGGTTAGCTTTGTTGATGCAATTAATCAAACAGTTAGAAGGGTGGAAATATGGACAATGGATAACTAAAATAATCTAAAAAAAGAAAGGATAGAAATCAGAATAGAGACGAAAAAAATAAAAGAGCACTAAAAAAATATAGAATAACAAGGAAATTAAATTGCTTAATCTAGCTCTCCAATAAATTAAATCACTGTCAAATTTAAACCAATCCCCGGCAACGGCGCCATAAAACTTGATGAATTTTTTGGATTCACCCACCATAAAATTTTTTATTATGAATCCACTTTTTTGGCAAGCGCACCAAAATTATCGTCAAGTAATAACCCACAGTGGAGTGGGATCGTATCCACAGAGATTGGTAAATTTGAGCAATTTTAATTAATTGAAGAATTAGTCAAGCGGGACAGATAGATTGTAATTGTAGAAATAAAAATGGCAGAATTGTAAAGTGTAGAATCATAAATGACTTAATTGTAAATGGGAATGGGGAATTGCATAATGTAAAAGCAAGCTATAAAGAAAGTGGTAGATAAGAATGGGGAAATTCATTGAGATCAGGAGATGCTGTCTCTTTAGATCAATTCCAACTTATATCCTCTTCAATCATGCAACTCATTGACCTCTTGACTATCATGATTGATTGAGCCCCAATCCTTTGGTGACTCAATATCTCAGATCTTGATCAATAGCCAATTTCTTGGTCTAATTGTTCATAAAGAGAGATATGCTTGGTCCCTGATTATACCACACATCATCATAGGTCCACATAGAGGGAGGATTATATGTCACCATATCCAAACACCAAAACCCAGATCCTACTCATGTGTGAGAAGGGATTTCAAGCATGGTTTCATGTTTCCTTTTCCAAGGTTCCCATGAAACCCATTTTGGCATTCAATCTCTTTCCCAAGATAATTGAACACTATGCATGGAAAACGAAATTCCTTCTAACAAATCAAAGAGAAGATAAAGAGAAGAAGAATTTTACTATCATCAATCCATCAAGTACAACAGAGCTCCCTCTCTCAATGAGAGGGAATTTAGCTACTTATAGCTCAAAGAAAAGTACTCAAAAGTAAAGAAGATGATGAAGTGTAAAAGTGGATCTAAAACTTAGCTCTCTAACTGATTAACCCTTTTTCAGTACTTCTTGGGGGTATATATACTATTCCTAGCTCTCAAAATATAAGAATTACAAAAGTGAAAAAGGAAAATTATAATTCGGAGGGAAAAGAAACTCAATAAGTGTGACTTCCTAGCTGGCGTGTGGCTGGCGCTTTAGTAACGTGCCACGTGCTCTTGCAATTCTGGCTTGGCGTGCCGCGCCCGGTCCCTCAAATGGCACGCTCCTCTTCAATAACATCCCTAGCGTGCAACGCCTTCGAGCTCAAGTGGCACGCCCAATGTAGCCTGGCGTGTCACGGCTTCGAGATTAAGTGGCACGCCCTAGCCTTTTTCCTCTTCTTCTTGCCTCTGGAGACTTGAACTAGCGTGGCAAGCCCAGGGTTTGGCGTGCCACGCCCTTGCTACACGCTTGATCAAGCTCTCTGGAAAGTTGAACTAGCGTGGCACGCCCGGGGTCTGGCGTGCCACGCCCTTTGTAAGCAAGTGGCTCTTCTGTTTGGCATGCCATTCCACGAACTCAAGTGGCACGCCCCAATGGCTTTTGCTTCATAAATGACACTGGCGTGCCATGCTTGAGGTTCAAGTGGCACGCCCAAATGAGGAATAGTGGATGGCGTGCCACGCCCTCGACGCCAAGTGGCATGCCCATGTGTTTGGCCTCCTTCATCCTCTCTAGAAACTTGTACCAGCGTGCCACGCCTAGAGGCTGGTGTGCCACGCCCATGATCTTGCCATGGTTTCAGTAGCTGGTGTGCCACGCCCAGCACTCAAGTGGCACACCATAGTGAGATTCTTGGACTGGCGTGCCATGCCTTCGATACCAAGTGGCACGTCTGGCCCTTGCTTTGGCCTCTTTGTGCATTGGCGTGCCACGCCTGGTCACTCAAGTGGCACGCCTAAGTGGGATTGAGAGCCTGGCGTGCCACGCCTTCGACCTCAAGTGGCACGCCCAGACTTCATTGGCCTTCAGCCCCTTCTCTGGGATTTTATACCAGTGAGCCACGCCATGTTACTCAAGTGGGACGCCCATACATTTGTGGACTTCTCAAGCTTGGCGTGCCATGCCTGGTCCCTCAAGTGGCACGCCCAAGTGACTTTTTGATGCTGGCGTGCCACACCTTCGATACCAAGTGGCACGCCTATAGAAGGTGATGGTTCAGGCGTGCCACGCCCCCTTTAGTGACCTCCATTGTTGCTCTCTAGAACTTTGTACTAGCGTGCCACGCCCAGTTCCTGACGTGCCACGCCCATGTGAATGCTCGAGAATCCTCCTCTAGAATTTAGTACTGGCGTGCCACGCCCAGCTCCTAGCATGGCACGCTAGTTCAGTTTTGTGGCGCTTACTTTAAGTGGCACACCCGCTTCACACGCCCGCTTCACACGCCTAGCTCATTTTTGTTGTTTTATTCCCCCTTTTGATGTCTTTTTTCACCTGAAATTCAGAACAACTCATCTCAAAGCAATGTACCATAATTTCATTAAATAATGCATGAATTGCAATGATCTAATGAGATTTATGCTCTTTTATGGTCCTATTTATGCAACAAAGAAGGGTAGATGATGCAAGTCATCACCTTGCTGTCATTAAATGCCATATTAGGCGTTTATGACCCTAGAAGGGGTGATGGCGTTCTAGTCTGAGTCCCTCGCTGGCGCTAAACGCCAGTTGGGCATTTAGCGCCCAGGGAGATGCTGCCAGCTTTTTCCTTTTTAGCTCCAAACTCTGCCGGATTCCTCCGAATTTCATTTGATATCATAAAAATACCGAAACAACTCAAAGTAGCATCCAAAGAGGATTTTTGCACTAAAATTAAGTAAAATTAAATAAAATCTATCTAAAAATAACTAGAAAAATGAAAGGAAAAAGGGTAAAAGATGCTCACACATCAGTTATTACTTGAACTTTGTAATAGTGAACTGTAGCTGGAAAGAATGTCAAGGTTATATACTTTTAGCTACAAATGTATCAGGCAATAAGAAGAAGTTAAACCGAATTCCCGTAGTTAAAGACTTTCCCAAAGTGTTTCCTGAAGATATTCTTAAATTTTCACCTCAAAGGGAGATTGAATTCATGATAGACTTAGTGCCAGGAGCAGGTTCAGTTTTAATTGTGCTGTATAGGATGGCTCCGATAGAGTTGGCTGAACTCAAGACTCAATTGGAGGAGCTTCTGAATAAGAGGTTCGTTTGACAGAGTGTGTCTCCGTAAAGAGCCTCGGTTTTACTGGTGAAAAAGAAAGATGGAGGAATGCGACTTTATGTGTACTACCGACAGTTGAACAAAGTGACAGTGAAGAACAAGTACCCATTGCTGAGGATTGATGACTTAATGGATCAGTTACAAGGAGCTGGAGTGTTCTCGAAAATTGCTTTGAGGTCAGGTTTCCTTCAGATACTAGTAAAAGCGGGGGATATTGCATAAATTGCATTCAGAACACGTTATAGTCATTATGAATATGCGGCGATGTCCTTTGGGTTGATGAATGCACCTACTGTGTTCATGGATTACATGAACAGAGTATTTCCTCCCTTTTGGGATAAGTTTGTAGTGGTGTTCATAGATGACATCCTGGTATATTCAAAGATGGTGAAAGATCATGAGAAGCACCTGCGAATAGTGTTAGAAATTCTGAAGGAGAGGAAACTTTATGCGAAACTATCTAAGTGCGAGGTCTGGAAGGAGGAGGTAAAATTCTTAGAACATGTAATGAGTAAAGGAGAAATAGTAGTGGATCCTTCGAAAATTGAAGTAGTGATAGAATGGGGAAGACCGATGTCAGTGACTGAGATTAGGAGCTTCTTGGGATTAGTTGGATATTACCTAAGATTTATCCATGGATTTTTTGCAAATCGCGTTGCCGATGACTAAGCTAACTCGGAAGGATACACCGTTTGTGTGGACATCAGAGTACGAGGAAAGTTTCCAAACCTTGAAGGAGAAATTGACCTCAGCGCTAATTTTAATCCTACCAAAACCACATGAACCGTTTGAGGTTTATTGCGACGCCTCGTTGAAAGGATTGGATTGTGTGTTAATGCAACACCGAAATGGGGTAGCTTATGCTTCACATCAGCTATCACATGAGGTAAATTATGCAACTCATGACTTAGAATTGACGGTGATTGTATTTGCATTGAAAATTTGGAGACACTACTTGTACGGAGTAAAGTTTAGAATCTTTTTTGATCATAAGAGTCTTAAGTACATCTTTAATAAAAAAGAGCTCAACATGCGCCAAAGAAGATGGATGGAGTTACTGAAAAGTTACGATTTTTAACTAAGTTATCACCTCGGAAAAACTAATGTAGTACAGATGCCTTCAGTAGGAAGTCATTGACGGTTGCTTGGATGCGAAGTTAAAAGGAGGAATTGGTAAACAACTTTGCGGAGTTTAAATTGGACATTGGAAAAGTTGACGAAATGGCTTATTTGAATCAATTACACATCTAATTATTGTAACACAAACAACCTAAAATTCAACCAAGATTATAATTTATTAATTTTATTTTAGAAATTTGACAAAATTTTGCTTATAATTAGAAACATCCACCAAATGATATTTTTAGTTATTATAAACCAAAACATTTCAATAATAACATGAACAGAATTCAACTCATATCTTTAAAACCCTTTTATGAAAATTCGGTAAAATTTTCTCTAAAATTAAAACCCTTCACCAAACACAATTCTCATTTTTTCACAAACCAAACAATTGCAATCATAATTTAAAACAAGCAATCATAAATTTACTAAATTAATTAATGTAACTTAGAAACCGTAAATTAATTAACTTAACTTAAATATAAATTAAGCTAATTAAAAATAAATAACTTCATCTAACCCTGAATAACCTAAATTAACATTATTACTAACTAATGAAAGACATTTAGATCCTAAACTAACACAATCTCAAAATAAACCCTAAACACTAATGAAATAATTTTGATAAATTAACCTAACCAAAGTAACCTAAGAAAAACAAAACTTCATCAAATTAAAAAATAAAATCACAATCCTAATCACTTTGTAAATATTCAAAATGTAAATAAATAAGAAATTACAATTTAAATTAAAATTAATATAATTAAAAGAGAGAAATGAAACATAGTTTAAACAAGTTAAATTCTATCGGATTTTTTGCCATACGAAAAAAAAATTGACTTTAATAATTGTTTCATTTAACAAAATGATGCGTTTTAAGAAAATTAAATGAATTACCGTCGGATTATTCTGTCAAAAAATTTGACAATAATAAGTGCACCAATATAAATAAAATTTGCGTCATTTCTTATTATCGTATTTTTTGGCAGAATGCTAAATCTGATGCTAAAGTTTATTTTTCAACAAAATTATCACGCAAACCGTTATAAAGTTTGCCGATAAAAATCACAGGCAATGATTGCCCCTGAATCCAATAGTAATGAGCGTGGTTTTTGTAATGCACATGCCAAATCAAATATCATTACCGTTTAATTTAATTAACAAATGAAATCGGAAGGGGTTGGAGTTTTTGTTTGGAAGTGATGAGACACTATTATATTTTGTCACCCTTCAAAGCAAATGTAGCAAAAATACGAAACAATAATGAACATGGCACTTGAGAGCCCTCTTGTTCCCTAGAGAAGAATAGAGGGACCAAAGTATTATTCTATAAATAAAGGTACATACATGTTTATATTTCTTTCCATTTCTGGGTACAAAGCTATGTGTTTACTCAAACTACAAGACATAGATCTATCTATTTATTGGTTCCTACCACAAAGCCACATAATAGCCTTAGGGATGAGCCTCTACTGTTTTCGACATCCCAAAAATTTGACATCCCAAAAATTAGATCACTCATGTTGGCCTGCCCCCTATTTGTAGGGATTTGAGATTACAAATCCACGAGGGTCTCGTTTTATAACTCTAAGTGGAACACAACACATGCCAAGATTTTTACCATTTATAACATAGTAGCCAAAACTATTTAAATCAAGGAACAACCGTAGCTATAGCTAAGAAAACAATAGCGTGTGAGTAGAGAAGAATAATCAGAAATTGCAGATGTAGATATAGATAACGTTTATATACTGAATTAAGTATATAAGTCAGTCTTAGGATTATTGTCCAAGATTTTTATTTATATGCTAAGTGATGATGTTTGAATATTTTTTTTTTTTTGAATAAAAAGTAGATGTTAACGAATAACACATCTAATATAAGTTGAACATTTGAATATTAAGATAAGTAAACATTTAGAGATAATAAGGAAAATATTTCTATAAAATATACATATGATATAATTAAATGTTAAAACATAAATTCCTTTATCCAATTTCGCTTTGTTTGAAATTTTAAATTTTGATTTTTTGTTTGATTAACAATGTTACGGATCAAGATGCCTTTGTTTTTTTTTTTAGTGATTTTATAACATGAATTTTTTATAAATTGATTTGTTTAATTTATAAAAAATATATTTTATTTTATTTTCTAAAATTTACAAACTATGTAAATAATAATAATTCTTTCCTCTTAGAAAAAAGGGTCAATATAATTAAAGCAAACACAATCTCATCCAGATTTACACTTAGCCAAGAAACACGCAAATATAAAATTTAAAAAGTGTCGAGTAAAAAATGATCCGTATATAATCAACATAAATTTGTTAGATTTATTTCACAATATTTTAATTATTATCTTCGTATTTTGACATTTTCCTATTCAATAGTGAAATTTTATTTTAAAACCAAGAAAGGTTAGTTGACATTAAAATTAATTAAAGAGAACAAACAACAACTTAAATAGGTAAACGGATCGCAAGATAAAATATTTGCACAAGACTAATCATTTGTAGTTGCATTGTTTGTTCATGATGTATGCTTTTTAATTCTTTTCTTTTTTAGTTTATTTTAATGCATAATTATTACAGTAAAATAACATCTTTGTTATTATTTAAAATAATATTACCAAAAAACCCTTACCTGATAAAAAAGAGAGAGAATGTTAAAATAGTTTCTAACATTTATATTATAGAAAAATGAAACTAAAAAATTAATATTATAACAGTTAATTTTAACTAACATTGTATTAGATTGTTAAATAAATTTAGTATAAAATTTATTAAAAATAATTTTTTTAAAATTTGGATTTAAGATGTTTTTTATTTGTATTTTGAATTTTTATTTTTAAAATTTTTAAATATTTTTTTCTTTGTATTAATTGTTAACTGTAATATTAATTGTACACTATTAAATATTAAGTTATTAACTTTTCTATGACTTTCTCATTATACAGAGTAGATGAATATTTTACGAGACACAAGACCACACTTACATGTTACTTTATCTTACTCTAAAATACCGTGCGTTGTCTTCTTTTGATATTTAGATCAATTTGTTTTATATATATTAAGAATAATAATCTATTACAGGGTCAAAGTTTTTATCGATTTTTTAAAATAAATAAAATATATACTTTAATTACGATATACATTAATTTGAGAATAAACGAGATAAGTTTGGTCATATATATCTTGTTTATACTGTAAACGATATAAGACACGAATACATGACCACATATCACGTTTACAAATGTGATACGTGGAAAATAGCTGAGTAGAAACGAAATATGGTCAAACTAACCTCGTTTACCGTAAGAAACCGCGTCTAATCAATCAGTTAATTAAGTGATTATATTGCCCGAATTAGATTCCAGAAAGTTAGAGAGAGAATTTGAGGATTTAAAGGTGACTTTTGGAGTCAGTGGGTCTTTTTGAGTCAGAAAATGTGTTTTTTACGAAAAATCGTGAAAAACCGCTAACCGGCAGTTGAACCGGTTGAACCGATTCAAGTTTGCCCGGTACCGTACGAGAAAAGTGAAAACCGTTAAAAACCTTAGAAAAATGTTAAAAGTTGAAAACTGGGCGTTAATTTTAAAGGTTTGGCCCGAAGTTGGGTCAAACGGGCTAAAAACGCTAATGGGTTGGACCGAGCCCAAGTTAGGCCCAAGCCCAACATATATAAAGGTTCATTAATGAACCCAATCACTCATAACACACTCAAACACACCCACACATTGCTGAAGAGAAGAAGAAGAAGAAGAGAAACCCCAAGAGCATTATTCATCCTCTTCTTCTCTAGCTAATATCTTGAGCTACGGTGCTTCGATTTGCATGCTGTCAGCGACTACACATTCCTTGTGATGAGCTCTACAATACCCACCCAATAAGGTATATAGGGCTTGGGATTAAGTGAGTTTTTGTGATTCTTGGTGTTTAGGTTAACTCTAATCCTTGCTTAGCTTTGGGTTTTGCCATCCAAATAAGTTGGGAAAGGTAAGAGCCTTTGAACTCTTGTGAACTTTTGATTTATGTTGAGCCTGATGGGACGGAAATTGGTGAATTCAAAATTATTAAAATGTGTACGTTGCAAGTATAGTTCTTAATTCACCCGAAATCCACTTATCAATTTAGAAAGATGTCACAGAAATTTAAAATTGAAATACTGGGAGTATGAATCCCAGGTCGTCTCCCAACGAGTTGCAGAAAAGTGTGTTATTTTTATTAATCAGATGTTTTCAAAAAGGTTTGAGTTGAGTAAACAGGAAATAAAATTAGAGAATTTGAATAATGTAAATAAAAGACTTGACTGGGAGTTGATTAGTTGGAAGTCCCGCTGTTGTTGGATTACTCTCTAGATTAATTGATAATTAAAGGTTATCCTGTTTAGTTATCTTTTACTATGTAAGAGAAAGTCAAACAGGTGGAATGCTATGTCCGTTCACAAGTTGCAACCCACTTAATTAAAAGGGTTTGGTGTTAGTGACTAGTGGGCAATCCAACAATAAACCCAATTACAATTTCTCTTTTAAGCCTTCCAACTCAATTGGTTCCTTTCAATCAACTCCCCATCAAGTTAGGGAACTACTCGCTCATTGTGAATGAAAAATTCATAACATATGAAAAGGAATTAAAGAAAGACATTGTAAATAAAGATCAAAATAATCAAATAAAAATAAAAGTAATCCTTGTATTAAATAAATCCTAATAATATTCCAATGGTAAAATTAACAAAGCAAAGGACATGGAAGAGTAAAGCCAAGTAAAGAAAACGAACTAGAATGACGAAGTCTTGATGAGGTAATAACTCTTCTCAGTATCCCAATGCAAAAAGTGGTAAAAAAATCAAATCCTAAAAACTATCAATGTGTAGAGAGAAAAACCTAGAGGAGGAGTAAAAACTAGATCTAAAACTAAAACTGTTTAGAATGAATGTTGTTTTTGGCTTTTGCATGTTCTCTGGCTCTAATCTGCTGTTCTGGGCCGAGAACTGAGTCAAAATAGGACCCAAAATTGCTCCCAGCGAAATCTGCAGATTATGCAGATTGCGCACGTCACGCGATCGCGTCGTCCATGCGGACGCGTCATTCGCGTTTTTCCTTGCCACGTGTTCGCGTCGTCCACGCCTCCGCGTCACTTGTGCTTTTCCATTCCGCGCGGTCGCGTGAGCCATGCGGTCGCGTCACGTCGATTTCTCCTCTTTTATGCGAACGCGTGAGCCATGCGGCTGCGTCACTTCTCGCTGGTTATCTCCTCAATTTCTTGTGTTCCTTCCATTTTTGCTAGCTTCCTTTCCAATCTCCAACTCATCCATGCCCTATAGAGCCTAAAACACTTAACACACAGATCACGACATCGAATGGGATAAAGGAGAACTAAAATGCATAATTAAAAAGTCTCTAGGAAGCAGTTTTCAGCCATGTAATAATTTCAGGAAGGAAATATAAATGCACGCTAAATTAATGAATAAGTGGGTAAGGATCATGATAAAATTACACAATTAAACACAATATAAACCATATAATAGTGGTTTATCAACCTCCCCACACTTAAACATTAGCATGTCCTCATGCTTAATCGAAGGAGACAAGATAAATAAGTATGAACATGTAGAAACTCATGCAATGCAATGCAACCTATATATATGAATGCAACTATATAATTCTTGCCCACTTGATCAAAAGTAAATAAGCTCTTCAAAACAATTACAAATCAAATTCCACTAATTCTATCATTATACAGTAAGACAGATAAAAGTGCAAGAAGATAGCTCATGAAAGTTGGGAACATGAAAATTCAAGCATTGAACCCTCACTGATGATGTATGTACGCTCTAATCTCTCTAGTGTATAGGGTAATCACTCTATCCTTCTCTAATTATGCTCTCTAACTTTTGTTTTTCTCCTAACCAATCAACAACAGTTAATATGCCAATACAAACATCATGAGGTCTTTTTAAGGTTGTAATGGGGCCAAGGTAAGGATAGGGATATATATATGGTTAAGTGAGCTTATAAATTGAATCTTTAATTAACCCAGCTTAACCTAACCTATATATTTTACATAACTTTAGAATTCATACCTAGCTACCCAGAATTCCCTTTTACATTTCATACTCATGTATCAATTTTATCATATGTGCATTGATCTTTGAATTTTTAATTTAACATTGGGGTAATTTTGCCCTGTTATTTATTTATTGATGATTTTTTTTATAGACATAAAAATAAACATAGCTTATTAATGCACATAGATTTTTAATTCTTATAGTTTCACATGAGTAGGTATCCAAATTCCCATTGTATTATCATGACACATTCCCTTAATAACTTTTGTTCCCACAAATTCCCATACTTAACTAGCATACACAATTCTATCTTAAGCTAACCAAAGATTCAATTTGGGATATACAATTGTTTTTCCGCTTAAGGCTAGTAATGTGGTAAAATATAGAACAAATGGGATTTAAAGGCTCAAAGTGGTTAACAAAGGTAATTAAAAAGGGTAGGCTTAATTTGGAAAAGTGAGTTTAAACAAATAATGGCCTCAATCACATGCAAGCATATAAACATAATAACTATTGGACAAATAGGATGAAACAAAATTTAGATTACAATTATAGAGAAGTAAACACACAAGAATTAAATAATTATGGTTAAATAATGTAACCATGCATAAAGGCTCAAATTTTCACAGGTTGTGTGTTCTTTAGCTCAAAAATCATGTTCCAAATACAACTTCAAGCAATTTCAACATAAGAGTTTTGATTAAAATTAGTGAAATTTTGTTCCAAAGATAGCTTTTCAGAAGAAACTTATTGTCTTTTCAATGAAGTAGAACATGCATGCAACTAACCTATTACTATGCAATTTATCCTATTCTATAAAAGAAAGAAAATCTAACTAAAATATCCTAATTTATTGGTGCTAGGGAAGAGAAATTACCTCCGAAAGTCAGGTACTGACCGACCTCCCCAACTTAAAGCTTTGTACCGTCCTCGGTGCCATCTGTCAGGAACAATGGTGGGTTGGTGGCAGTGTCTCCACAGTCGGGGCCGTCATGGCTCCCTCTGCTGGTGAAGGAAGTGGTGTCCGGGGTGTTTGAGTCTTTGCAATCTCCTCTAAGCAGCTCCCTAAGGTGTTTGAATCGACGTTGGTTGCGGCGCTCTCGAAGCTTTGCTTTCTTTTCATGTTGGTCCAACCGCTTCAGTATTTGATGCAGCAGTTGACTAGTAGATGGTGGAGGAGCTGCAGCATCCTCTGTGGACTGGCTGGTAGTGACAAGTTGTGGCCTGAGATATCTCCCGTTAGGGACATACTGATCATCCCGTGGAAGAATGGCTTTGGTGTCTCCAGCTTTGTAGGATACTCCGGCTGCTGAGATGAGATCAGAGACCAACGCAGGGAAAGGTAGGTTGCCCGCGATCTGCACATGTTCCATAACATTCTGGATATGTCGCGGTAAATTGAGAGGATGGTCTGTGAGGATGCACTATAGCAGAATGGCCATGTCTGCGGTGAAGGAGGACTCATGAGTGCTCGGAAAGACGTAATGGGACATAATCTGTGCCCATACGTGCGCCTCCAAGGTAAGTGCAGAAGCCGAGATTCCCTTAGGATGGGAACGATGGTATCCGAAGATCCATTTACTTCCAGGGTGAGCAATAACTCTGAGAACAGCATCCCAGTCAAAAGTGTATGCCTGGCGCTTGGTTGCGACATTCTGAAAGGCATACAAGCCTTCTGGAGCAGGTGGGAGATCTAAGGCTTGCTGTATGGCCTCTTCTATAATGGGGATTTGCTTCTGGCGTAAATAGATGGACTGCAGAGTCGGCAGGTGGAAGTTGGAGTAGAACTCAACAACCCAAGAAAGATTAACCTGTCGTGGCTGTCTCTGTAAGAATCCCCAATGTCTTTGTGCAATTTGTGGCTCAACAAATTCAGCGATATGAGGCGGAAGGATAAGAAGGTGTTCATTGTTGTAATTTCGAGCTGCCAGAATAGGAAACATCTGCTCACAGTAGCGATTTGGGAATCGTGCAGTGCCCTTGGCTGGAAGGCTCTCTCTTTTTCATCAACCTTGATAATCCTTTTAATTCTTTTTGTTGAGGGCTTGACTGCAATTGAAGAAGGTTCCGCCACTAATGCTCTCTTCATTCCTTTCCATGCTGTGAGTTTAGGGGTAGCTTTCTCTTTGCCTTTCTTGGTGGCCATTCTGAAAAAGGGAAGAGAAAATAAGTTAGATCCAAAGAGTTAAAGCAATGAAGGAGATGGAGTGAGTAATAAATAGTGCACAGTAAAGATGAATGAAATAAACACATGGTCATGACAACATGTGAAAAGATCATTAAAGGAAATAGGATAGGTGCATAAAAGGGTAAGTAGATGCAAGATGATTATTGGCATGCCGGCAAGAGCATGAGTAGCATAGATCAAGCATCACTTCCTAACAAACTAACATGTTTGTATTGGCAATTAAATTTAATTAATAAAATAGTGAAGGAAATTTGTGAAAAACATGCTTTGAATAGTAGGAAGTATAATAGAGAAGTGCATAATGCCATATGGACTTTTTCACAAACACATAGCATGCATGGTAAACAAGGTATAGAAAGTATTAAAGTAAACATGCAAGCAACCCTTTAAAGAAAATAATATATATTTGCCAAATAATTTGCAACAATCCACATGCATATAATGAGGAATAATGACTCAAATAAATTTCTAGCACCATGTAAAAAGGAAAGAAGAAGAAGGAAAATATGGGTAAAGAATAGAAAAAGAAAAGAAAAGAAAATAACATATAAAATAAGAAGAATGATAGAAAATGAAGGAGGGAAGAAGAAAATAACACCTTGTTAATGCAGGTGAGAGAGAGAGAGAGAGTAAAAGGTGAGATAGAAGGAAGAAGGGAGAAGGAAGAAATAAGGAGGGAAAAGAAAAATTGGGATTTGGAGGAGAGAAAGATAAGATATTTTGGCAGTTTTGGTTGAGCTGTGCGGCGCAAGCGATGCGGCTGCGTGGGGCATGCGTTCGCGTGATTGCGTTCTAATTCAGTTGACGCGGTCGCATCGATCACGCGGTCGCATGACTCGTGTGATGCTTCTGGCGCGAGTACAGCCTTGCGCCCGCACAACTCTCTGTTCAAATTGATATATTTGCCAATTTTTGAGTGACACGATCGCATGGGGCATGCGATCGCGTGAGTGGGGTTCAGAAGGGATGACGAGGACGGGTCAGCGACGCGGTCGCGTGATAGGGATGGTGCATCCAGCACCAATCCAGCACCACTCTCGCGCAATATTTCGTTGTGCACCCCTTTTACGTCGGAAATCAGGGCACGCGGCCGCGTGGGGCACGCGGTCGCGTGGGAGGCCATGAATCCCATGTGACACGGATGTGTCAATGACGCGGTTGTGTGGGATAATTTGTGCCACTGGCACGCCTCCAGCCATGCTCCAGCGAAACTCTCTGTTCATTTTTTATTTTTCTCACTTCTCTTGTCGACGCGGACGCGTCACTAATGCGGTCGCGTCGCGTGACCCCCTTTTTTTGTATAAAAGTATGCAAGTGCAGATGCATGAAGGTACTGATAAAGAGAAGAGTTATTGACTAGGAAAAACTAAAGATAGAAAGAAAAGAACGATCATACCATGGTGGGTTGTCTCCCACCTAGCACTTTGCTTTAACGTCCGTAAGTTGGATGCTCCACTAGCTCAATCTTCTGGCATGTGGGGGTCTTCCAAGAGGAAGATCTCAAGTTCCTTATATTTCTGTATCTTCTCGCCATGTGATGAGCGGATAATTTATACGCTTTTTGGCATTGTTTTTATGTAGTTTTTAGTAAGTTCAAGCTAATTTTAGGGATGTTTTCATTAGTTTTTATGTTAAATTCACATTTCTGGACTTTACTATGAGTTTGTGTGTTTTACTGTGATTTCAAGTAATTTCTGGCTGAAATTAAGGGACTTGAGCAAAACTCTGGAAAAGGCTGACAAAAGGACTGTTGATGCTGTTGGAATCTGACCTCCCTGCACTCGAAATGGAATTTCTGGGGCTACAGAACTCCATATGGCGCGCTCTCAACGGCGTTGGAAAGTAGACATCCAGAGCTTTCCAGCAATATATAATAGTCCATACTTTATTCGGAAATTGACGACGTAACTTGGTGTTGAATGCCAAGTACATGCTGCTGTCTGGAGTTAAACGCCAGAAACACGTCATGATCCGGAGTTGAACGCCCAAAACACGTTATAACTTGGAGTTCAACTCCAAGAAAAGCCTCAGCTCGTGGATAGATCAAGCTCAGCCCAAACATACACCAAGTGGGCCCCGAAAGTGAATTTATGCATCAATTACTTACTCATGTAAACCCTAGTAGCTAGTCTAGTATAAATAGGATAAGTTACTATTGTATTAGACATCTTTTGACAGTTTAATCTTTTGACTTTGTAGTCTTTGATCATTCGGTCTCTTGATCATTCAGGAGGCTGGCCATTCGGCCATGCCTGAACCTTTCACTTATGTATTTTCAACAGTGGAGTTTCTGCACACCATATATTAAGGGTGTCGAGCTCTGCTGTACCTCAAGTTTCAATACAATTACCATTACTTTCTATTCAATTCTCTTTTATTCTTATTCCAAGATATACGTTGCACAACACTTTGATGAATGTGATGATCCGTGACACTCATCATCATTTTCACCTATGAATGTGCGTGACTGACAACCACTTCCGTTCTACTCTAGACCGGGCGCTTATCTCTTAGATTCCCCAACAGAATCTTCGTGGTATAAGCTAGATAGATGGCGGCATTCATGAGGATCCGGAAAGTCTAAACCTTGTCTATGGTATTCCGAGTAGGATTCTGGGATTGAATGACTGTGACGAGCTTCAAACTCCTGAAGGCTGGGCGTGATGACAAACGCAAAAGAATCAAGGGATTCTATTCTAACCTGATTGAGAACCGACAGATGATTAGCCGTGCTGTGACAGAGCATAGGACCATTTTCACTGAGAGGATGGGATGTAGCCATTGACAACGGTGATGCCCTACATACAGCTTGCCATGGAAAGGAGTAAGAAGGATTGGATGAATGTAATAAGAAAGTAGAGATTCAAGAGGAGCACAGCATCTCCATACGCCTATCTGAAATTTCCACTATTGATTTACATAAGTATTTCTATCCCTTTTATTTTCTATTTATTATTAATTTTCGAACTCATCATAAACCAATTTAATCTGCCTAACTGAGATTTACAAGGTGACCATAGCTTGCTTCATACCAACAATCTCTGTGGGATCGACCCTTACTCACGTAAGGTATTACTTGGATGACCCAGTACACTTGCTGGTTAAGTTGAACGGAGTTATGATCACACCAGGGATTATTAAGATCCCAATTTATCACACCATGATCTCTTTGGGGTATTTTTGATTTCATACAAATACAAAGAGACCAACTTTGAGGATCACAATTTCGTCCACCAAGTTTTTAGCGTCGTTGCCGGGGATTGTTCGAGTATGGACAACTGACGGTTCATCTTGTTGCTCAGATTAGATAATTTTCTTTTCAAAATTTTTCAAAAATGTTTTTCAAAATTTTCTTTTCTTTTTTCGTTTTTCCAAAAATATTTTCGAAAAAAAAATTAATAAAAATCCAAAAAAATCATAAAATCATAAAAACCAAAAAATATTTTGTGTTCTTGTTTGAGTCGTGAGTCAAATTTTAAGTTTGGTGTCAATTGCATGCTTTAAAAATTTTTCTTGCATTTTTTTCGAAAAATTCATGCATTCATAGTGTTCTTCATGATCTTCAAGTTGTTCATGGTAAGTCCTCTTGTTTGATCTTGATGTTTTCTTGTTTGGTGTATTTTCTTGTTTTTCATATGCATTTTTTGTTTGTTAGAGTCCATGCATTAAAGATTTCTAAGTTTGGTGTCTTCCATGTTTTCTTTGCATAAAAAATTTTTTCAAAAATATGTTCTTGATGTTCATCATGATCTTCAAAGTGTTCTTGGTGTTCATCTTGACATTCATAGTGTTCTTGCATGCATTAAGTGTTTTGATCCAAAATTTTCATGTTTTGGGTCATGTTTGTGTCTTTCTCTCTCATAATTAAAACTTCAAAAAATAAAAAAATATCTTTTCCTTATTTTTCTCATAATTTTCGAAAATTTGAGTTGACTTAGTCAAAAATTTTCAAAATTAGTTGTTTCTTACAAGTCAAGTCAAATTTTCATTTTTAAAAATCTTATCTTTTCAAAATCTATCTTTTTCATTTTTTTTCTATTTCTCGAAAATTTCAAAATTCTTTTTTAAAATATTTTCAAAATCTTTTTCTTATCTTTACATCTAATTTTCAAAAATTAGGTAACAATTAATGTGATTGGTTCAAAAATTTGAAGTTTGTTACTTTCTTGTTAAGAAAGGTTCAATCTTTAAGTTCTAGAATCTTATCTTGTAGTTTCTTGTTAGTTAAGTCATTTAAAAAAAAATAAATCTTTTTCAAAATATCCTTTTTTTTAAAATCTTATCTTTTTATCTTATCTTTTTTAAAATTATATCTTTTTCAAAAATTTGATTTTAAAATATCTTATCTAACTTCTTATCTTTTTGTCTTTTCAAATTTGATTTTAATATCTTTTTCAACTAACTCTTTGACTTTTTGTTTGTTTCTTATCTTTTTCAAAATCACCTAACTACTTTTCCCTCTCTAATTTTCGAAAATATCTCATCTCTTTTTCAAAAATTCTTTTTGTTTTAAATTTTAATTTTAATATTTTCTTATCTCTAATTTTCGAAAATTACTAACCCTTTTTTTTTAAAAATTGTTCTCGAATTTTCTATCTCTTCTCTCTTATTCTATTTAATTATTTAATTACTAACACTTCTCTTCATCTCTCTTCACCTAAATATCCAAACCCACTATTCTTCATTCTTCTCCCTTTTCTTTTTCTACTAACATAAAGGAATCTCTATACTGTGACATAGAGGATTCCTCTTCTTTTCTTGTTTTCTTCTCTTTCATATGAGCAGGAACAAGGAAAAAGGCACTCTTGTTGAAATTGATCCAGAACCTGAAAGGACTCTGAAGAGAAAATTAAGAGAAGCTAAGTTACAACAATCTAAAGGTAACCTTTCAGAAACATTAGAACAAGAGAAGGAAATGGCAGCCGAAAACAATAATAATGCAAGGAGAATGCTTGGTGACTTCACAAAGCCAGTGTCCAAATTTGATGGAAGAAGCATCTCCATTCCTGCCATTGGAGCCAATAATTTTGAGCTGAAACCTCAGCTAGTTGCCTTAATGCAACAAAACTGCAAGTTTTATGGACTTCCCTCTGAAGATCCTTACCAGTTTTTAACTGAGTTCTTGCAGATCTGTGAGACTGTAAAAACGAATGGAGTTGATCCTGAAGTCTACAGACTCATGCTTTTCCCTTTTGCTGTAAGAGACAGAGCTAGAATATGGTTGGATTCGCAACCTAAGGATAGCCTGGACTCCTGGGATAAGCTGGTCACAGCCTTCTTGGATAAATTCTTTCCTCCTCAAAAGCTGAGCAAGCTGAGAGTGGATGTTCAAACCTTCAAGCAAAAAGATGGTGAATCCCTCTATGAAGCTTGGGAAAGATACAAGCAGCTGACCAAAAGATGTCCATCTGACATGTTTTCAGAATGGACCATATTAGATATATTCTATTATGGTCTATCTGAATTTTCGAAAATGTCATTGGACCATTCTGCAGGTGGATCTATTCACCTAAAGAAAACGCCTGAAGAGGCTCAAGAACTCATTGATATGGTTGCAAACAACCAATTCATGTACACTTCTGAGAGGAATTTCGTGAATAATGGGATACCTCAGAAGAAAGGAGTTCTTGAAATTGATGCTCTGAATGCCATATTGGCTCAAAACAAAGTGTTGACTCAACAGGTCAACATGATCTCTCAAAGTCTGAATGGATGGCAAAATGCATCCAACAGTACTAAAGAGGCAGCTTCTGAAGAAGCTTATGATCCTGAGAACCCTGCAATGGCAGAGGTTAATTACATGGGTGAACCTTATGGAAACACCTATAACTCATCATGGAGAAATCATCCAAATTTCTCATGGAAGGATCAACAAAAGCCTCAACAAGGCTTTAACAATGGTGGACATAATAGGCTGAGCAATAGCAAGCCATATCCATCATCTTCTCAGCAACAGACAGAGAATTCTGAACAAAACACTTCTAATTTAGCTAATCTAGTCTCTGATCTGTCAAAGGCCACTTTCAGTTTCATGAATGAAACAAGATCCTCCATCAGAAATCTGGAGGTACAAGTGGGCCAGCTGAGTAAGAAAGTCATTGAAACTCCTCCCAGTATTCTCCCAAGCAATACAGAAGAGAATCCAAAAGGAGAGTGCAAGGCCATTGATGTGATCAATGTGGCCGAATGCACAAGGGAGGAGGAGGACGAAAATCCTAGTGAGGAAGACCTCCTAGGACGTCCTTCAAGCAAGAAGGAGTTTCCTATTAAGGATCCAAAGGAATATGAGGCTCATACAGAGACCATAGAGATTCCATTAAATCTCCTTCTGCCATTCATGAGCTCTGAAGACTATTCTTCCTCTGAAGAGGATGAAGATGTGACTGGAGAGCAAGTTGCTCAATATTTAGGAGCTATCATGAAGCTGAATGCCAAGTTGTTTGGTAATGAGACTTGGGAAAGTGAACCTCCCTTGCTCATTAGTGAACTAGATACTGAGATTCAGAAAACTCTACCTCAAAAGAAACAAGATCCTGGCAAGTTCTTAATACCTTGTACCATAGGCACCATGACCTTTGAAAAAGCTCTATGTGATCTAGGGTCAGGGATAAATCTTATGCCACTCTCTGTAATGGAGAAGCTGGGGATCATTGAGGTACAACCTGCCTTGTTCTCATTACAATTGGCAGACAAGTCATTGAGACAAGCTTATGGAATAGTAGAGGACGTGTTAGTAAAGGTTGAAGGCCTTTACATCCCTGCTGATTTCATAATCATAGACACTAGGAAGAAAGAGGATGAATGCATCATCCTTGGAAGACCTTTCCTAGCCACAGCAGAAGCTGTGATAGATGTCAACAGATGTGAAATAGTCCTTCAAATGAATGGGGACTACCTTGTGTTTAAGGCACATGGCCATCCCTCTGTGACAAAAGAGAGTAAGCATCAAGAGCTTCTCTCAGTTCAGAGTCAAGAAGAGCCCCCACAGTCAAACTCTAAGTTTGGTGTTGTGAGGCCACAACCAAACTCTAAGTTTGGTGTTAAGATCCCATGTCCAAACTCTAAGTTTGGTGTTGGGACTATACAACATTGACCTGATCACCTTGTGGCTCCATGAGAGCCACTGTCAAGCTATTGACATTAAAGAAGCGCTTGTTGGGAGGCAACCCAATTTTATCTAATTTTTATTTTATATTATTCTATTTTTATTTTGTGTTTTATTAGGTACATGATCATGAGGAGTCACGAAAAAAATATAAAAATTAAAAACAGAATAAAAAAATAGCAGAAGAAAAATCACACCCTGGAGGAAGCACAGGTTGGCGTTCAACGCCAGTAAGGAGCATCTGGCTGGCGTTCAATGCCAGAACAGAGCATCAACCTGGCGCTGAACGCCAGAAACAAGCAACATTCTGGCGCTGAACGCCAGTAACAAGCATGAAACTGGCGTTCAATGCCTGAAACATGCTTTACACGGGCGTTGAACGCCCAGAATGTGCACCACACGGCGTTTAAACGCCAGAATGGTGTGCAAAGGCAATTTACATGCCTATTTGGTGCAGGGATGGAATTCCTTGACACCTCAGGATCTGTGGACCCCACAGGATCACCTCAGGATCTGTGGACCCCACAGGATCCCCACCTACTATATTCCCACCTTACCTCCTAATCCTATTTTGTGATGAGTATTCCCCATGTCATACTTTCCAACACTCTTCACCAATCACCTCAATTCCTCTTCCCAATCACCCCCTTCACCACTCACATCCATCCACTCTTCCCCATAAACCCCACCTACCTTCAAAAAAATTCAAAACCATTTTCCCACCCATTCCCACCCTAAATGGACGAACATACACTCCCCCCTCTCCCTATATATACCCCTCCATTCTACTTCATTTTCACAAAACAAAACCCCCTCTTCTTCACCTTGGCCGAACCTACATCTCTCCCTCTCTACCATATTTTCTTCTTCTTTTTCTTCTTCTCTTCTTTCTTCTCTTGCTCGAGGACGAGCAATCTTTTAAGTTTGGTGTGGTCAAAGCATAATCTTTTTTTTTTGTTTTCCATTACCATCAATGGCACCTAAGGCCGGAGAATCCTCTAGAAAAGGAAAAGGGAAGACAAAAGCTTCCACCTCCGAGTCATGGGAGATGGAAAGATTCATCTCCAAGAGCCATCAAGACCACTTCTATGATGTTGTGGCAAAGAAGAAGGTGATCCCTGAGGTCCCTTTCAAGCTCAAGAAAAATGAGTATCCGGAGATCCGACATGAGATCCGAAGAAGAGGTTGGGAAGTCTTAACTAAGAAGACTGGACCTCAAGCTTGTGGCTAGAGGATGGTTGGAGTTCATTTAACGCTCCATCATTCCCACTAGCAACCGATCTGAAGTTACTGTGGATCGGGCCATCATGATTCATAGCATCATGATTGGAGAGGAAGTAGAAGTTCATGAGGTCATCTCCAATGAAATCTACAAAATAGCCGACAAGCCCTCCACCATGGCAAGGCTAGCTTTTCCTCACCTTATTTGCCATCTATGTTACTCAGCTGGAGTTATCATAGAAGGAGACATCTCCATTGAAGAGGATAAGCCATCACCAAGAAGAGGATGGAGCAAGCAAGAGAGATCCTTCACGGTTCTCAAGAGATGCATGAGGAAGCTCATCATCAAGAAATCCCTGAGATGCCTCAAGGGATGCAGTTTCCTCCCAACAACTATTGGAACAACTCAACACTTCCTTAGAAGATTTGAGCCACAATGTTGAACAATTAAGGGTGGAACATCATGAGCACTCCATCATTCTCCATGAAATAAGAGAAGATCAAAGAGCAATGAGGGAGGAGCAACAAAGGCAAGGAAGGACATAGAAGAGCTTAAGGACATTGTTGGTCCTTCAAGAGGAAGACGCCACTAAAGGTGGATTCATTCCTTGTTCTTATTTCTTTCTGCTTTTCGGTTTTTATGTTGTGTTTGTCTATGTTTTGTGTCTTTACTTCATGATCATTAGTATGTAGTAACCATGTTTTAAAGCCATGAATAAAATCCATTAATCCTTCACCTCTCTTAAATGAAAAATGTTTTAATTCAAAAGAACAAGAAGTACATGAATTTCGAATTTATCCTTGAATTTAGTTTAATTATATTGGTGTGGTGACAATACTTGTTGTTTTCTGAATGAATGATTGAACAATGCATATTTTTGATCTTGTTGTTTATGAATGTTAAAATTGTTGGCTCTTGAAAGAATGAGGAACAAAGAGAAATGTTATTGATAATCTGAAAAATCATAAAATTAATTCTTGAAGCAAGAAAAAGCAGTGAAAAAGCAAAAGCTTGTGCGAAAAAAAAAGTGGCAAAAAAAATAGAAAGAAAAAGAAAAAGCAAGCAGAAAAAGCCAATAGCCCTTAAAACCAAAAGGCAAGGGTAAAAAGGATCCAAGGCTTTGAGCATCAATGGATAGGAGGGCCCAAGGAAATAAAATCCAAGGCTAAGCGGCTAAATCAAGCTGTCCCTAACCATGTGTTTGTGTCATGAAGGTCCAAGTGAAAAGCTTGAGACTGAGTGGTTAAAGTCGTGATCCAAAGCAAGAGTGTGCTTAAGAGCTCTGGACACCTCTAACTGGGGACTCTAGCAAAGCTGAGTCACAATCTGAAAAGGTTCACCCAGTTATGTGTCTGTGGCATTTGTGTATCCGGTGGTAATACTGGAAAACAAAATGCTTAGGGCCACGACCAAGACTCATAAGTAGCTGTGTTCAAGAATCAACATGCTTAACTAGGAAAGTCAATAACACTATCCGAAATTCTAAGTTCCTAGAGAAGCCAATCATTCTAAACTTCAAAGGGAAAAGTGAGATGCCAAAACTGTTCAGAAGCAAAAAGCTGCAAGTCCCGCTCATCTAATTAGAATTAATATTCATTGATATTTTGAAATTTATAGTATATTCTCTTCTTTTTATCTTATTTGATTTTCAGTTGCTTGGGGACAAGCAACAATTTAAGTTTGGTGTTGTGATGAGCGGATAATTTATACGCTTTTTGGCATTGTTTTTAGGTAGTTTTTAGTAAGTTCAAGCTACCTTTAGGGATGTTTTCATTAGTTTTTATGTTAAATTCACATTTCTGGACTTTACTATGAGTTTGTGTATTTTTCTGTGATTTCAGGTAATTTCTGGCTGAAATTAAGGGACTTGAGCAAAACTCTGGAAAAGGCTGACAAAAGGACTGCTGATGCTGTTGGAATCTGACCTCCCTGCACTCGAAATGGATTTTCTGGAGCTACAGAACTTCAAATGGTGCGCTCTCAACAGCGTTGGAAAGTAGACATCCAGAGCTTTCCAGCAATAGATAATAGTCCATACTTTATTCGGAAATTGACGATGTAACTTGGCGTTGAACGCCAAGTACATGCTGCTGTCTGGAGTTAAACGCCAGAAACACGTCATGATCCGGAGTTGAATGCCCAAAACACGTTATAACTTGGAGTTCAACTCCAAGAAAAGCCTCAGCTCGTGGATAGATCAAGCTCAGCCCAAACATACACCAAGTGGGCCCCGAAAGTGGATTTATGCATCAATTACTTGCTCATGTAAACCCTAGTAGCTAGTCTAGTATAAATAGGATAAGTTACTATTGTATTAGACATCTTTTGACAGTTTAATCTTTTGGCTTTGTAGTCTTTGATCATTCGGTCTCTTGATCATTCAGGAGGCTGGCCATTCGGCCATGCCTGAACCTTTCACTTATGTATTTTCAACAGTGGAGTTTTTGCACACCATAGATTAAGGGTGTGGAGCTCTGCTGTACCTCAAGTTTCAATACAATTACTATTACTTTCTATTCAATTCTCTTTTATTCTTATTCCAAGATATACGTTGCACAACACTTTGATGAATGTGATGATTCGTGACACTCATCATCATTCTCACCTATGAACGTGCGTGACTGACAACCACTTCCGTTCTACTCTAGACTGGGAGCTTATCTCTTAGATTCCCCAACAGAATCTTCGTGGTATAAGCTAGATAGATGGCGGCATTCATGAGGATCCGGAAAGTCTAAACCTTTTCTATGGTATTCCGAGTAGGATTCTGGGATTGAATGACTGTGACGAGCTTCAAACTCCTGAAGGCTGGGCGTGATGACAAACGCAAAAGAATCAAGGGATTCTATTCCAACCTGATTGAGAACCGACAGATGATTAGCCGTGCTGTGACAGAGCATAGGACCATTTTCACTGAGAGGATGGGATGTACCCATTGACAACGATGATGCCCTACATACAGCTTTCCATGGAAAGGAGTAAGAAGGATTGGATGAATGTAATAAGAAAGTAGTGATTCAAGAGGAGCACAGCATCTCCATACGGCTATCTGAAATTTCCACTATTGATTTACATAAGTATTTTTATCCCTTTTATTTTCTATTTATTATTAATTTTCGAACTCATCATAAACCAATTTAATCTGCCTAACTGAGATTTACAAGGTGACCATAGCTTGCTTCATACCAACAATCTCTGTGGGATCGACCCTTACTCACGTAAGGTATTACTTGGATGACCCAGTACACTTGCTGGTTAAGTTGAACGGAGTTATGATCACACCAGGGATTATTAAGATCCTAATTTATCACACCATGATCTCTTTGGGGTATTTTTGATTTCATACAAATACAAAGAGGCCAACTTTGAGGATCACAATTTCGTCCACCACCATGATACAGCTTCAGACGTTGTCCATTAACTTTGATAAGTTCAGAGCTTGAAGGGTGGCTGAGGTGATAAACTCTGTATGGTTCGGCCTTCTCTACTCTGTATGGACCTTCCCATCTTGATCTCAATTTGCCTGGCATGAGCCTCAGTCGAGATTTGTAAAGGAGGACTAAATCCCCAGGCTGGAACTCCTTTTTCTTGATGTGCTGATCATGTACACCCTTCATCTTCTCCTTGTATATTCGTGAGTTCTTATAAGCTTCTAGGCGAAGGCTCTCCAGTTCTTGCAGTTGCAACTTTCTTTCAGCTCTGGCTTCCTCAAATCCCATGTTGCACTCCTTGACTGCCCAAAAGGCTCTATGCTCTACTTCAACTGGGAGATGACAAGCTTTTCCATAAACTAAGCGGAAAGGACTCATCCCAATGGGAGTTTTATATGCTGTCCTGTATGCCCATAGTGCATCTTGTAGCCTGGTGCTCCAGTCTTTTCTATGAGGTTTGACTATCTTCTGCAAGATACACTTTATCTCTCTGTTTGACACCTCGACTTGCCCATTGGTTTGAGGATGGTATGCTGTTGCAACCTTATGAATTATCCCATGCTTCTTCATTAATCCTGTGAGTCTCTTGTTACAAAAATGGGTGCCTTGATCGCTCACGATTGCTCGTGGTGATCCAAAGCGGCAAATAATATGGTTTCTCACAAAGGAAACAATAGTGTTAGCATCATCAGTGCGGGTAGGAATTGCTTCCACCCATTTGGAAACGTAATCCACAGCTAACAATATATAAAAATGATCATTAGAATTTGAAAACGGACCCATGAAGTCAATGCCACAAACATCAAAAATTTCACAAAAAGCATAATTTGTTGGGGCATCTCATCCCTCCTAGATATGTTACCATATTTTTGGCATGGGAGACAAAATTTACAAAACTCAGCAACATCTCTAAAAAGAGTAGACCACCAGAATCCACAGTCTAAGATCTTTCTAGCTATTCTTTGAGGGCCAAAATGTCCTCCACTCTCAGATGAGTGGCAGGCCTCTAAAATGGACTGGAATTCTGATTGAGGCACACAACGTCTAATTACCTGATCAGCGCCACATCTCCACAAATATGGGTCATCCCATATATAATATTTAGACTCGCTTTTCAGCTTGTCCCTTTGATGCTTAGAAAAGTGTGGAGGAAATGTGCGACTAACTAGATAATTAGCTACAAGTGCGTACCAAGGTGCTACTTCAGATACTGCTTGTAGGTTATCAAATGGAAAATTATCATCTATAGGAGCAGAATCATCCTTAATGTGCTCAAGGCGACTTAAGTGGTCTGCCACTAGATTCTGGTTACCACTCCTATCCTTTATTTCTAAATCAAATTCTTGTAATAGCAGTATCCAACGTATGAGCCTTGGTTTGGACTCCTTTTTAGCTAATAGATACTTTAAAGTTGCATGGTCCGAATACACTACTACTCTAGTACCAAGTAAATAAGCTCCAAATTTATCCAGAGCAAAAATAATAGCAAGAAGCTCTTTCTCAGTAGTATAATTGGACTGGGAAGCGTCTAAAGTCTTAGACGCATAAGCAATAACAAAAGGATCTTTACCTTCACGCTGAGCCAGCGCTGCTCCTACTGCATGGTTGGAAGCATCGCACATGATTTCAAACGGCTGGCTCCAGTCCGGTCCTCACACAATTGGAGCTTGAGTCAGGTCGGTCTTCAGCTTATCAAACGCTTGTTTGCAATTCTGACTGAACTCGAACTCAATATCCTTCTGCAGTAATCTGGATAAGGGAAGTGCTACCTTACTGAAGTCCTTAATAAATCTCCTGTAAAAACCTGCATGGCCAAGGAACGAACGGACTTCCCTCACAGAGGAGGGGTAAGGTAAACTAGAAATAACATTCACCTTTGCTGGGTCTACAGAAATGCCAGTATTAGATACGACATGTCCTAATACAATCCCTTGTTTTACCATAAAGTGACATTTTTCGAAATTTAATACAAGGTTTGTACTGACACATCTATCTAATACTCTAGATAATCCATCTAAGCAAAGGCTAAAAGAATCACCATAAACGCTAAAATCATCCATAAAAACCTCCATACAGTCCTCAATTAGATCAGAGAAAAGACTCATCATGCACCTCTGGAAAGTAGCTGGTGCATTGCACAAGCCAAAGAGCATTCTCTTGTAAGCATAAGTCCCAAAAAGACATGTAAAAGTAGTCTTTTCCTGATTCTCAAGAGCTATATGAATCTGGAAATAACCTATGTAACCTTCTAAAAAGCAATAATGTGATTTACCTGACAGGCGATCCATCATTTGATCAATGAATGGAAGTGGGTAGTGATCCTTGCGAGTAGCTTGGTTGAGACGCCTGTAATCAATGCAGACTCTCCAAGCGTTCTGTACTCTGGTTGCTATGAGCTCTCCATGCTCATTCTTCACTGTAGTGACTCCAGACTTCTTGGACACCACTTGTACTGGGCTAACCCATTCACTGTCTGAAATGGGATAAATGATACCTGCTTCCAATAGTCTGGTCACTTCCTTTTTGACAACTTTCAAAATAGTGGGATTCAGTCTTCTTTGGGGTTTGCGGACAGGTCTTGCTCCTTCCTCTAAAAATATTCTGTGGTCACATACTTGAGGGTTGATGCCTACTATGTCTGCCAAACTCCACCCAATTGCTTTCTTGTGCTTTCTCAGCACATTAAGTAACTGCTCTTCCTGTTCAGGAGTGAGGTCCTGTGCAATAATAACTGGAAACTTCTGCCCATCTTCAAGATAAGCGTATTTGAGATGTGGAGGGAGAGGTTTCAATTCTATCTTTTGGTCATGGGCAGGCTCTGGAGTGTTTGGAGCTTGTGAAATTGCTGAAGTGCCCTTATTGTCAGTTAATAGAGTCCCTACACTTGGACCTTGTTCTGTGTACTGTTCTTCCAACTCTTCCTGGTGAGTTTTAGCTACAGTTTCATCTATGATATCACACTGGAAGATAGAATGATCTTTTGGAGGGTTGTTTGTGACTCCATTCAAATTGAAGATTACTATTCGGCCATCTATTTCAAAAGAATATGTTCCTGAAAAAGCATCTAATTTGAATCTTGATGTCTTCAGGAATGGTCTACCAAGTAGGATTGATGATGGCTTATCTGAGTCATTGTTGGGCATCTCCAAGATATAAAAATCAGTGGGAAATGTGAGCCCTTTAATGTTTACTAAAACATCTTCAGCAACTCCAGCCACTGTAATAATGCTTTTATCTGCTAACACAAAACGAGTTGCCGACCTTTTTAAGGGAGGGAGCCTTAAAACATCATATACAGATAAAGGCATTATACTAACACATGCTCCCAAATCACACATGCAATCATAAATTACCACACCACCAATAGTACAACTAACTATACAAGGACCTGGGTCACTACATTTTTTAGGTAAATTTCCCATTAAAGCAGATATAGAACTTCCTAATGGAATAGTTTCTAATTCATTAATTTTGTCTTTATGTATACATAAATCTTTTAGAAACTTTTCATATTTAGGTACCTGTTGAATGACATCAAAAAGGGGAACAGTTACCTCAACCTTTTTGAAGATTTCTACCATTTTGGGGTCAGGTTCCAACTGCTTCCTGGGCTTCCTTGCAAGTTGTGGAAATGGAATGGGAGTGGTGTTTTCTGCAGTGTCTGCGCCTTTTGGTGTTTCCTCCTGTGGTTGAGCTTCTTCTTTCTCAACAATGTCCTGTATGTCCTCTTCCTCTTCAACATTTTCTAATTCTACTACCTCTTCAGCTGAGGCGTGTTTTGGTAGGCTTTGCTCCTCCTGATTTCTCTCCTGCAGTGTGGTTCCAGACCTTAGGGTGATGGCATTAATACCACCCTTTGGGTTGGGTAATGGTTGAGAGGGGAGTCCACCAGAGCTTGAAGACTGGTTGTTGGAGTTGTTCATTGATCCAATCTGTGAGACAAGAGTTTGTAAAGTAGAAGTCAAAACATTCATAGTTGCATTAATATTATTCTCCATAGCCTGTTGTCTCTGATCAATGACTTATAGTAATTCATCATTAGGAGATGAAGAGGGGTAAGTGGTCTGAGAAGTCTGCTGAGAGGCTTGAGGTTGTCTTAAATGAGGTGCTCTGTAGGACTGAGTCTGATTTTGCTGCCTGAAATTGTTATTATTATTCCACCTCTGATTTTCATTGTTATCTCTGCCTCCTCTGTTAGAATTGTCCCTCCAACCCTGGTTAGAATTGTCTCTCCAGCCTTGGTTAGAGTTATCTTGCCATCCTTGGTTATAGTTGCCACCTTGATTGTACCCTTGATTGGGGCGGTCATGAAAGTTATGAGTGGCTGCTACAGTGTTGTCTTCTGGTTGGAGCTGCGGACACTCATCGGTATAGTGACTGTAATCTACACAGATTCTGCACACTCTTTGTGGAACTAACTGCTGGCTGTGCTGTGGTGGAGAAGGCTGAACTTGCTGAAGTTGTTGTTGATTCAGTTGCATCTGCTTCAGCAAGTTAGTCATTTCACATAGACTCTGGGCTATAGCAGTAGTCTCTGTATTAGTGGATACCTCCGCAACAGCTCTTGACCGACTTTGTCTCTGCCTATGATTCCTAGTAGAGTCAGCTAAGTCTCTGATCAATTGCAATGCTTCGTCCGTAGTCTTGTACTTTTTCATAGAACCATTGCAAGCACCTTCTAATGTGGTCCTATCTTGAGATTTCAAACCCTGTGTAAAGTAACCGAGCAAAACTATCTTGTCAATCATATGATAGGGACATGCGTCTCGAAGAGTATTGAAGCGTTCCAAGTATTCATAGAGGGTCTCAGATTCATCTTGAACGATCATAGACATGTCCTTCCTCAGCTTATCGGCAACTTCAGCCGGAAAGAATTTATCCAGAAACTCTCTCCTAAGTGCATCCCAGTTGGAAACAATTGCTCTGGGTTGAGTGTAGTACCACTCTCTTGCCTTTTCCTCTAGAGAAAACGGGAAGGCTTTCAATAGAATAGAGTTTTCATCAGTGCCATCACGCTTAACAGTAGAACAAGCGGTCTGGAAATCCCTAAGATGCTTGATAGGCTCTTGAGCAGGTAAGCCATGAAATTTGGGCATCAAGTTGAGTAGTGAAGACTTTATTTCAAAATCTACAGCTACTGCTGGGTGGTGCGTCTAGAATGGATGGAGCGTAAAATCAGGGGCTCCTTCCTCCTGGATAGTGACTCTTCTGGGCGCTGCCATGTCACCTGCACGTAAATGAACTGGATCAGTAGAAAGGGGAGTTTGTTTCTTCCTTAGATGACCGTTTAGGTTCGTCCTCAAAGAGGAGTCGCCTACGCCGAGCTTGCCTTATATGTGAAAGAGTTCTTTCAATTTCAGGGTCAAATGCTGGCAAGCTTGGATCAGGAAGCGAACACGTCATTTAATGAAAGAAACGTACAGTTCATAGTGATAGAATGTAAAGAAAAAAATTGCAATAAAAATAAATACCAATCAATAAATTAACACACTGTTGCAACTCCCTGGCAACGACGCCAAAATTTGATGGGGCGGAAATTGGTGAATTAAAAATTATTAAAATGTGTACGTTGCAAGTATAGTTCTTATCTCACCAGAAATCCACTTATCAATTTAGAAAGATGTCACAGAAATTTAAAATTGAAATACTGGGACTATGAATCCCAGGTCGTCTACTAACGAGTTGCAGAAAAGTGTGTTATTTTTATTAATCAGATGTTTTCATAAAGGTTTGAGTTGAGTAAACAGGAAATAAAATTGGAGAATTTGAATAATGTAAATAAAAGACTTGACTGGGAGTTGATTAGTTGGAAGTCCCGCTGTTGTTGGATTACTCTCTAGATTAATTGATAATTAAATGTTATCCTGTTTAGTTATCTCTTACTAGGTAAGAGAAAGTCAAACAGGTTGGAATGCTATGTCCGTTCACAAGTTGCAACCCACTTAATTAAAAGGGGTTGGTGTTAGTGACTAGTGGGCAGTCCAACAATAAACCCAATTACAATTTCTCTTTTAAGCCTTCCAACTCAATTGGTTCCTTTCAATCAACTCCCCATCAAGTTAGGGAACTACTCGCTCATTGTGAATGAAAAATTCATAACATATGAAAAGGAATTAAAGAAAGACATTATAAATAAAGATCAAAATAATCAAATAAAAATAAAAGTAATCCTTGAATTAAATAAATCCTAATAATATTCCAATGGTAGAATTAACAAAGCAAAGGACATGGAGGAGTAAAGCCAAGTAAAGAAAACGAACTAGAATGACGAAGTCTTGATGAGGTAATAACTCTTCTCAGTATCCCAATGCAAAAAGTGGTAGAAAAATCAAATCCTAAAAACTATCAATGTGTAGAGAGAAAAACCTAGAGGAGGAGTAAAAACTAGATCTAAAACTAAAACTGTTTAGAATGAATGTGGTTTTTGGTTTCTGCATGTTCTCTGGCTCTAATCTGCTGTTCTGGGCCGAGAATTGGGTCAAAATAGGGCCCAAAATCGCTCCCAGCGAAATCTGCAGATTATGCAGATCGCGCACGTCACGCGATCGCGTCGTCCATGCGGACGCGTCATTCGCGTTTTTCCTTGCCACGCGTTCGCGTCGTCCACGCCTCCGCGTCACTTGTGCTTTCCCATTCTGCGCGGTCTCGTGAGCCATGCGGCCGTGTCACTACGATTTCTCCTCTTTCGCGTGAACGCGTGAGCCATGCGGCCGCGTCACTTCTCGCTGGTTATCTCCTCAATTTCTTATGTTCCTTCCATTTTTAAAATGCATAATTAAAAAGTCTCTAGGAAGCGATTTTCAACCATGTAATAATTTCAAGAAGGAAATATAAATGCACGCTAAATTAATGAATAAGTGGGTAAGGATCATGATAAAACCACATAATTAAACACAATATAAACCATAAAATAGTGGTTTATCAGAGCCCTAGGTTGATTTTGTGGTGATTTATATGTATATAGCTTGATTATTGTGAGTTTGGGGCTTGTTGGTGCTTGTTGGAGTTACATTGGTTGTTGGATTTTGGTTGAAAGCTTATTTCGTTCATATTGGGAATCAGATAAGGTATGGTTTCAGTTTCCTCTATGTAGTATATAATATTCATGGATACTTAGGCTAGTGACCCATAGGATAAGATTAGATTTGAATGGTTGATGAACTGTTGGATGTTATTGTATGATGATGTTTGATGAAATGATGATTTTTGAGTTGAGCATGAATGATTTGTGAAGTGGAGGAGTGAATTATGTTGATAAATGTGATATTGATGTTGATAGGTTGGTAATGAAATTGGAAAAATGCTAATGAGGTTTGATTATATGTAATATATTAATGTTTCAATTAAGGATGAGGTAAAGTGAAGAAATATGTGGTATGCTTAGTGTAATATGTCATTGGGTGTTGATTTTGATGAGAATTAGAGTTTGGAATGGTTTGGTTTGGTCTTGGTTGTGTTTTATAAAGGAATTGTGGAAATTGTGATTTTGGGTAAAAGTTGGTTTTTGATGAACTTTGTCTGATCATAACTTTTGCCTTGGTTTTCTAAATTGAAGAAAATTTATTTAGATTTGAAGATCTTTGAAAACCCTTTTTAGCGATATAAAGTTTGTGAAATTTGGAATTTTGTAGAGGAAGTTATGATCATTCAAAGTTGGTGTTGAAAATCTGAATTCGGCAAAGTTACAGAATTCTGTGTTTTCTGGTATGTGCATACGCACAACCTTGTGCGCACACACACTCTGCGAAGATTGTGACCTGTGCACACGCACAGACCTGTGCGTTCGCACACACCAATGAGAAATTGTGACCTGTGCGTACGTACAGACTTGTACGCACGCACACGTTGGGGAGGCCAGTCTGATGGGGGCGCTCGCACGGGTTGTGCGAGTGAACAGATTTTGAAAGTTTTGGTACCTGTGCGTACGCACACTTTTAAAAATTTTGCTGGGCATGCGCACGCATACCCCTGTGCGGACGCACACACTCTGCTTCTCAAATTTTGCTTTAGTTTCAACTATTCTACCTCCCCAACAAGGTTGTAAGCTTCTATGACACATTTTTAAGTCTTTTGGGCATATTTTTGGATACTTTTAATTGGAAAAGGATTTTAAGGGTCTTAAACGATATTATTTGGAAAAATTTAGAAAACGGAGGCCTAGGTTTCTGGCGTACTGAAGGTGGTTTAATATTATGTGGTGAATAGTTGATGAATGGGATGAGGATTAAGGAACTGTTGAGTTCGGAACTGAGATGTGAATGAATAATGGTTGAAAAGGGTCGAGGGCTCTGAATAAAGTGATGGATCAATCTTGTATTAAAAATGTTTTTGAAAAGTATTGCACTACTTTTCATTGAGATTATGAGATGCTATGCGCTCGGCAGGGGCCGAGGTTGGATCCCGCCTGTCGAGGTAGTGGCAGCAGTGTAAGGGCGGTGGTTCGTTCCGCTTGTGCTTAGATGTGAGGCCGGTGACAATAAATCCCGCTCGCATCCCTTCGGATTATCAGAGCATACAGGCACAAAACCCTAGATAGTAATCCGAGCACTATATCTCGGGGGTTCCCACACCATGATTCCAAAGGGCAACATCTCCATGGAGATGTGTCGGGTTGGCAGTTGAACCGACAATGTAATATCATAGCCAGTAGGGCAGGCATTCATCATATGCATTTTCTATCCATTTGTATGCTTTGCCGACTTGAGATTGTTTGCCTATTTGTATAACATGCTTCATTGCTACTTGAATTAATTGCTTATTATGATCCTACTCATGTTTTACTTTCATTGTATTTAATTGTGCTTTCTACTGGGATTGAGGTGGTTCGGAAGGCAGAGGCGATAGGATCGCATGGAGGGTAGGCTGGTGAAGGCTGTGGGACAATGGTGTTGGTTTAGATTAGAAACTCCCTGATAAACCCCATTTTTAGGGTTTATCTTGTATTGAATTCAGAGTATTTTGATAACCTTTTATCACATTTAGCCTATGAATTAGCATGGTTTTGTTATCTCTCCCATATTTATGCTTAAGTGTAAAAACATGCTTTTTAAGCCTTATTTTGATGAATTCTAATTTCTCCTTGATTCCATAAGATGCCTTGATGTGTTTGCTAGTAATTCCAGGATTGAAATAGGCTAGGCATGGATCAAAGGAGCAAGGAAGGAAGCATGCAAATGGAGGGAAGCACAAAAGACAAAAGAATTGATCTCGGCCAAGTATGCGCACGCGCACAAGGCGCTCGCGCGTACATTACAGAATCGACCAGGGACGCGTACGCGTACCATGCGCGCACGCGCCGGTGCCAGCACATGACTTCATTAATGCAACACGTGCCTGGCGATTTGAGAGGGTTTCTGAACCCATTTTTGGCGCCAATTGCTGATAGGAAGGAATAAAAGGATCAAGGATTGAAGGGGGAGGCAATTATTGAATCTAGGGAATCATATAGGATAATTAGGATTAGTTTAGAGTTAGTTTTAGAGAGAGAAGCTCTCACTTCTCTCTAGAATTAGGATTAGGTTTAGGTTAATCTCTCTTCTTAGATCTAGGTTTAATTCATGCTTTGACTCACTTTTCATTTATCAATTCTTAATCTTCTCCTCTTCCTCTTTCTAGTTATGTGCTTTAATAATTGTAATCCTTCATTTTGTTTTGGATAGATTGTTGTTCCTTTGTTTCTTTCAATAATGCAATTTGAGGTAATTCATGATAATTGTGATTTCCTTGATTGTTGTTGTTAATTCCTCTCAATAATTGTTGTTAGATTCTATTCTTGTTGTTGATTTACTATGTTTTCCTTTTATGCCTTCCAAGTGTTTGATGAAATGCTTGGTTGGATTTTAGTGTAGGTTTTGTTCCTCTTGGCCTAGGTAGAGTAATTAGTGACTCTTGAGTTATCTAATTCCCTTGTTGATTGATAATTAGAAGTTGCTAATTGATTTGAACGCCTCTAAAGCTAGTCTTTCCTTTAGGAGTTGATTAGGACTTGAGAAATCAAATTGATTCATCCACTTGACTTTCCTCCATGGTTAGAGGTTAACTAAGTGGTAGCCATGAACAATTCTCAACACAATTGAGGAGGATAACTAGGATAGGACTTCTAATTCTCATAACTTGCCAAGAGCCTTTTATAGTTGTTAGTTTATTTTCATTGCCATTTACTTTCATGCCTCTTATCAAAACCCCAAAACAACTCAAACCAATAACAAGACACTTTATTGTAATTCCTAGGGAGAACGACCCGAGGTTTGAATACTTCGGTTATTAATTTTAGGGGTTTGTTACTTGTGACAAACAATCTTTTGTATGAAAGGATTATTGTTGGTTTAGAAACTATACTAGCAATGAGAATTCATTTGTGAAATTCTAAACCGTCAAAAATCCTAATCATCAAAATGGCGCCGTTGCCGGGGAGTTGCAATGGTGTTATGTTATTGGTTATTGTATATATGTGAATATTGTGAATATGTTTGCTTTTTGCTTCTTTGTTAGTTTTTAGTTTGTTCTCTTTATTTGTTCCTATTTTTTTGTTTTTGCCTTCTCTTGCTATCATGAATTCTCACTTTGGCTATGAGTTTGGTTCTAATTATGTTGTAGGTAATGAGAGCTTCAATGAGGATGTGTATCAAGGATGGAACAATCAAAGGTGGGAGAAGCCATATGCATATGATCAATCTTCATGGCAACATAAACCTCAACCAATGCACTATGAAGAAGAGCCATTTTATGATGCATATCAATCCAATGGCTATGGTGAATCACCTTGTGACTTTCAAGAACCACCACCATATGCCTATGAACCATATCCTCAACATAAACCTCAACCATACTCACAAGCCCTCCACATCAAGCACCTTCCTATAATCCATATCCGTCATATGACCAACCATCCATACCATATTTTTATGACCATTTTGAGCAAGAACCTTTAGAACCACCACAACCCTATCAAGATTACTCCTGAGAACCACCTCAATACACACAATCTCCACAACCTTATCAAGAAGAACCACCTTCCTACCATGAATTCTCTCTCCAAAATAATGAACCTTCCTACTCACCCCAAGCCCCAATAGACGATCCTCTCACTTTGTTACTTCAAGGACAAGAAGCCATGAAGCAGGATACACTTGAGTTTGTGACCAATTTGACCAAGGTGGTGCATACTTTGGCCCATCGATGTTTGAATACTCAAGGTACTCCCGTGGCCACATGTGAAAGGTCGAAAGAAGAGCAAAGTATGAAGGAGAAATTGAAAAATCCGGTGGAGAAGGAGGAGTCGAATTTTGTGTTAGAACATTTGGAGGAGCCTATGATCATTGAAGAAAAGGAAGAAGTGGTTGAAGATTTAGGAGATGTTGAAAGTCCAAGGGAATGTAGCATCATGGAGAACTCTTCCGAGAAGCTTGATATTGATGTTGAGGAGGGTGCGCAACCTCCAAGGCACATCATCGTTGGAGACTTGGAAGAAGTTTATCAAGAAATGGATTCAATCATGGATGAATTCCTCTCTACAATGGAATCCTCTCCCATTGGACACGAAGTTGAAATTATAAAAAAGTGTGCACAACCTCCCAAGGATAACGAAAATGGCATGGTATATATTGAAATTGAAGAATATGAAGAGGTTGATCAAGAGATGAACTCATTCATCAATGAATTCCTATCCAAAGTTGAATCACCTCCCATTAAACAAGATGAAGTCCTTGAAGACAACACCAAGCCACGTAACAAAGGGGATGAGGTTGAAATTGAAGAAGCTTGTGAAGAGGTGGAAACAACTAAAGAAGAGCACAAGGAAGTAGACCTTGCATTGTCTAAGTGTGGGGAAGTCTCCCTTCCCACGTCACCATCCAACACAACATTCAAGTGGGTAAAATTTCTATCCCTAAGCTTTACTTTCTCACTTGAATATGGTTTAATTGAAAATGATGGTCAACTTAGAACTCTTTGTGGAACTAAAAGCAAAAATGAGTTATGTAGTGGTTGCAAGTTAGGAATTAAGCTCATTAAGGTCAAAGCTTCAAGGTATAGGAACGATGATTGGAAGAATGTCACTTTACAAGGGTATCGAAGGAAGACTTGTTATGCTAAAGAGAATTCTATATGTCAACCACCCGGAAAGAAAAGTATGGAGATCAAATTGAAGACGGGTGTGAAGATAAGGTATGGGATCCCGGTTCGCTATGTGAAGATCAACTATGGGACCTCATATCTTGGGTAGAACTTTTCCCAAGCTTGATGAAAATGGTTGGAAATTCTGTCAACCAATTGAGGAGCAAGGATCCTTGGAGATTCAAGGATGAGTACAAACATAAGCCACCATGACAATAAGCACCTCAAAATGTCCAACTTAAGGACTTAAACTAAAAGTGCTAGGTGGGAGACACCCCACCATGGTAAACTCTTTCCACTCTCTTTTAAATTTGCTTAATAAGTGATTTGAGTTACCATTGTAGGTAGATGTTTCACATAAATTTGTGTGTACAACTTAATTGTTAGCTTAGTCACATGTATGTTGTGTTTAGTAGTAGATGAATAATATCAAATTGCATTTTTTGTGAATTGTATGATGGTTGATTGAATAAAGAAGGGGGTGGACGCGCGCGCACAACGTACGCGCACGCATCCCTGTGCGGAAGCAGCATCACCCACGTACCCAAGAGTTGGGCCTCTCTTGGGCAAACATTATGCCCTGAGCCCAACATGCCCACGCTGACGTGCACTACGTGCGTGCGCGCAAATTATAAGAACATGAAAGTTCACGCGGACGCACACCCACCGCGCCCGCATCGATCCGCTGCTGCAATTTTTGAGCCAAGCCCCAGAGAGTTGAGCTGGATCTGGGCTAACTTTAAGCCCCTGGCCCAACTCGATCTGCGCGGATGCACACTTGCCGCGTGCGCGCCCACATGTCCAGGAAGGAACAGATGCGAGCACACGCATTGCGCTAGTGCGCCTTCTCATAAAGTACCAATGTACGCGGACGCGCGCTTGCCGCGCGCGCGCCCTTCAATGCTGCCGCCACTCTAGGCTTCTGACCCGAGAGTTAGGCGTGCTTCAAGCCCACTCTAAGCCTCAGGCCTAACCCCATGTACGCGTGCACGCATTGTACGCGCGCGCGTCGATTGCACGATCCACACTTCTGGTACTTTTACCCGAGAGTTGTGCCAGACTTGGGCCGACATTATGCCTCCGGCCTAACTCGATGCATGCGTGCGCGCACCTGGCGCGTACGCGTCCTTCAACCAATATGCACATCGACGCGTAAGCACGCATGACGCGCACGCGTCGGTAAAAAAAAAAGAGTTTTTGAGTTATTTTGGGGTTTTTTGAGATTATAGACAAGAATTATAAATGGCAAAGGAAATAAACTAACAACTAACAAAGCTCTTGGCAAGATATGAGAACTAGAAGTCCTATCCTAGTTATCCTTCTCAATTGTGATGAGAATTGTGTATTGCTCCCACTTAGTTAACCTCTAACCATGGAGGAAAGTCAATTTGATTCCTCAAGTCCTAATCAACTCCTAAAGGAAAGACTAGCTTTAGAGGCATTCAAATCAATTAGCAACTTCTAATTATCAACCAACAAAAGAATTAGATAACTCAAGAGTCACTAATTACTCTACCTAGGCCAAGAGGAACAAAACCTACACTAAAATCCAACCAAGCATTTCATCAAACACTTGGAAGGCACAAAAGAAAAGCAAAGCAAATTGACAACAGCAAGAGAATCTAACAACAATTATTGAAAGAAATTAACAACAACAATCAAAAGAGACACAATTATTATGAATTACCTTGAATTGAATTGAAAGAAAGTAGAAGGAACAATACTAGATCTACAACAAAATATAAGAACAACATAAAAGAGATTACACCAAAAGAAAAGGAGAAGAATGAATGTAACTACAAGGAATTGAGAAGATAGAAGTAGAAGAAGATGAATCTAAATCTAGATCTAAGAACTAAACCTAATCCTAATCCTAATTCTAGAGAGAAGTGAGAGCTTCTCTCTCTAGAAACTAGTTCTAACTACTTCTAAAACTAAACTATGACTAATGGTAACCAACATGTGTTTCCCTCTTCATTTCTTGGGTTAAATAGTATCAGAAATGAGTTGGATTGGGCCCACAAGGCTTTAGAATTCGCTGGCCACGTTTTGCTTTAAGTGAACCAGGTGGCAGCAACGGCACGTGCGCGTACTATGCACGTGCGTGCCACCATACGTGTAGCAACTATAGCAAATCTTATATCGTTTCGAAGCCCCGGATGTTAGCTTTCCAACCCAACTAGAACCGCATCATTTGGACCTTTGTAGCTCAAGTTATGGTCATTTAAGTGCGAAGAGGTCGGCTTGACAGCTTTCCGGTTCTTTCATTCCTTCATGAGTTCTCTAACTTTTCATGCTTTCTTTCTTCATTCCCTTGATCCAATCTTTGCCTCCTAAACCTTAAATCACTTAACAAACATATCAAGGCATCTAATGGAATCAAGGTGAATTAAATTTAACTATTTTAAGACCTAAAAAGCATGTTTTCACTCTTAAGCACAATTAAAGGAGAAGTTATAAAACCATGCTATTTCATTGAATAAATGTGGGTAAAGGTCATCAAAATACTCTAAATTCAATACAAGATAAACCGTCAAATTGGGGTTTATCACTCCCCTAAGATGTAGTACCCATTTTATTTATGTTAAGGTTTTATATAATTATGCTTATTTGGCTTAAAATGCTTTAAGCTTGAGTTCTTGTGATGGATATGGAGTCTAGGATGACCTTTGGCATCCCGGGGTCTTATATCCTACATCATTGGGCACGGTTACCATACAGAGAACCTCTGGTTCTCATACCATATTTTTGTTGTTGTTTTCAGATGCAGGTCACAACCCACCACGGTGAGTGGTTTTATTAGTGACAGGAGCGGAGGATCTGGATACCTCTTGGAGTCTTTTTGAACTATTATGTATATGTCTCTCACTTTTGTATTTTGTTTGGCCTAGAGGCTTGTATTTGAGAGAACAAAACTTGTATAAGTTGTTTTACTATCTGGTCTCATGTATTGTCTGTATATGGCTAGCCGGCATAAACTCTGCGAGCCGTAGCTAGATTGTTATGATATTATACTACTATATTTTGTTATATTACATCTTGTTCATGCCCTGGGTCGAACTGTATGACCCGGGCATATCAAAGACAAGCCGACCGACCTCTTCAGGTTAGGAATATCCAACCTCTCCTCAAAGAGCTCGGCCAAAACACCAGAAAAGCCCGAAAAGGACCCAAACAGAGGAACACAATCCAAATCCAAAGGCAGCCCAAAGCCTAGAAAGATAAGGGTGGTTCCCTCAAAGATAAGGTGACTTCACTCAAAGATAAGATAAGATAACTATCTTATCTCAAGAGAGGGTCACTCCTCACCATTATAAATACGCTGGAGCATCCAGGTATAACTCATACTCTGATCCTACTAAAAACCTGCTTAATACCCTTGCTAACTTAAGCATTGGAGTCCCTTGTAGGTACCACCACCCACCGGTGACAAAGGATCAGCACCACCACCAAGTCCAACAAGTCAGACACAACAGCTCCGACCACTACAGAAGATCTCGTCCGAGATCGACCTACAGTTTCAGGTAACCCTCGGAACATTGGCGCCATTGCCGGGGAACCAGGATGTCTCCCATCATCATGGCGGTTAACCTTGACAATGACCACAACTCAGATCTAGAAAATAGAATGCCGTAGAAGGACGCGGACACTACACCAAAGGATACGTCTCAACCAAACGGAGACAAGAACTCACCAAACACACAAATCTTGGAAGCACTTCAAGCTCAACAAGATCATCTCAAACAACTCGAAAAGGAGGCTGAACACCAACGAGAAGCCGAGAAGGATAAAGAACAGGCAAAAAAGTACATCAACATGGAGGAAAACTCTCTACTAGGAGAGACCTCAAAATTCGGATCCTTTTACTGCTCCTGAGATAAGGATAAAGAGTCCAAGAAAAAAGAAGATCAACAAGGAGAGAAGACTAAAAAATATCACAATTACACCCCTTCTGGGTGTCTCTTGTGGAAGTATACCGAGAGGTATGCCACAATGAAAAGATCCCACCACCTCGCCCACTGAAAAGCAAAAAAGGAGGCAGAAATCAGACGGAATATTGCGAATACCACCGAATTTATGGAAATCCCACTAACGAGTGCTTCGACTTGAAGAATGTCATAGAAAAATTGGTAAGAGAAGGGAGACTAGATCGGTACCTAGCCAGTAAAATAGATGAGCCCAGAAAGAGAAGAAGATACGAAGAGGTCGGACAAACTGAACGACCAGCTCGTACCCCGGAGAGACATGTTCACATGATACATGGAGGATTTGCGGGAGGAAGAATCTCCAAATCATCTCACAAAAGACACCTCAAGGAAGTATATCACGTCGAGGGAAAAGAAGGAGCACCCGACCTCCCTACTATTACTTTCACTGAAGAGGACGCACCTGGCGTCATCTCGGGACATGACGATCCCATGGTCATCACTATCATATTGGCCAATGCTAATCTTCACCGCACACTAGTGGACCAAGGAAGCTCGGCTGACATCTTGTTCAAAACCGCCTTCGACAAACTCGGCCTCGAAGAAAAAGAGCTCACAGCATATCCAAACAGCTTATTCAGACTAGGAGACACTCCAATCCAACCACTTGGATACATCTCACTACACACAACCTTCAGAAAAGGAAACCATTCAAGGACGATCAACATAGACTATATCGTGGTCGACGTAAGTTTAGCCTACAATGCCCTGATAGGTCGGACAACGTTAAATCAGCTCACCGCAGTAGTTTCGACACCACATCTATGCATGAAGTTTCCAACTACAGAAGGGATCGCTACAATAAAAGGAGACCAGAAAACAGCACGCCGCTGTTACAACAAAAGTCTGAACCTCAGAGTCAAAGGAGAAGAAATCCACACCATCAAACTCAGGGGAGTTCAAGGTCGGGATGAACTTCGTCTGCAACCTGAAGGCGAAATAGAAAAAGTAGAGATCGTAGATGTCCCAAAAAAACAACAAGTATTAGCGCAATCCTAAAAGAAAATGTAAAGGAGTCACTCATATAGTTCCTAAAAGATAATGTCGACCTCTTTGCATGGAAGGCCGCAGACATGCCGGGCATAGACCCAAAGCTAATGTGCCACAAGCTGGCAGTGTATCCAGGTTCTCGTCCAGTACAGCAGAGGTGTAGAAAGCTCGGATCAGAAAGATCCCAAGCTGTGGAGGAACAGGGACAAGCTCTATTAGAGGCAGGATTCATCAGAGAAGTCAAATACCCGTTATGGCTAGCCAACATCGTCTTGGTAAAAAAATCAAATGGGAAGTGGTGGATGTGCACAGATTACACCGATCTCAACAAAGCTTGCCCAAAGGATCCTTATCCACTCCCAAGTATCGACGCTCTGGTGGACACCTCCTCCGGATACAAATACCTCTCATTCATGGACACCTATTCGGGATATAATCAAATCCCAATGTACCCACCTGATCAAGAAAAAATCTCATTCTTAACTCCGAAAGCAAACTACTGCTACGTCGTCATGCCATTCGGACTCAAAAACGCAGGAGCCACCTATAAAAGATTAATGAATAAAATCTTCGCAGACCATGTCAGGAAACTCATGGAGGTATATGTGGATGACATGTTAGTAAAAACACAAAGCGAGGAATCATTACTGTCCGACCTCGCCCAATTATTCAATACCATAAGTAAGCATGGCATGCGACTTAACCCTGCAAAATGCTCCTTCGCAGTAGAAACTGGCAAATTCTTGCATTTCATGTTTACACAAAGAAGAATCGAGGAAAACCCGGATAAGTGTCGGGCCATACTCGATATGAAAAGCCCAACCTGTGTCAAAGAAGTGCAATAGCTCAACGGAGGACTAGCAGCCTTATCCAGATTTCTAGCTGGATCAACCATAAGATCTCTCCCCTTCTACGCCACACTAAGGAAGGGAAAGAAGTTCAAATGGACACCAGAGTTTGAGCAAGCTTTCCAGGATTTCAAAAGATTCCTGGGACAACCACCCATCCTTACCCAACCACGGGAAAGAGAAGCACTCATATTATACCTTGCAGTAGGAAGTCGGGCAGTAGCCTCAGTACTAGTCAGAGAGGACAACAGCGGACAACAACCTGTATACTTTATTAGCAAAGCACTACAAGGGTCCGAGATGAACTATCAAAAGATAGAGAAGTTTGCATACACTCTCATATTAACCTCTCGACGACTTCGCCCATACTTCCAGGCTCACACCATCAACGTTTGAACTAACCAGCCCATAAAAGGCATTCTGTAGAAAACAGATTTAGCAGGAAGAATTCTACAGTGGGCGGTCGAGTTGTCCGAATTCGACCTTCAATATGAAGCTCAGACAGCCATCAAATCACACTAGTTGGCCGAGTTCATTGCAGAGTACACTGACACCCTAAAAAACCCTAGAAATTGGAATCTATATGTGGATGGCTCTTCAAATAAAATCGGGAGTGGAGCAGGTGTGATAATAGAAAGTAATCAGGGAACCCAGATTGAACTCTCCTTGAAAATCGAGTTCCCTGCTTCCAATAATCAAGCTGAGTATGAGACACTATTAGCTGGTTTGAAGCTGGCTAAAGAGGTCGGAGCTTAAAACTTGTCAGCAATTCATAGGTCGTCACCTCACAGATAGCAGGGACCTACCAAGCCAAAGATCCTGCTATGAAAAAGTACCTGGACAAAACCAGGGAATAACTCGGACAATTCCAAGAATATGAGATCCAACATATACCTCGGGAACAGAATGCTCGAGCTGACGCACTCTCAAAATTAGCCAGTACCAAACCAGGGGGCAATAATAGGAGCCTTATCCAGGAAATACTGCAGAACCTGTCAATCTTAGAAGAGGAAAAGATCCTAGCCATATCAGGACAGGATCAAGGATGGATGACCCCTATAATCAGCTACCTCAAATCAGAGATACTCCCTACAGATAAGAAGGAGGCAAAGAGGTTAAAGCTTGAGGCACAATATTACACCATCATAAACAACATCCTATACAAAAGAGGGATTTCGACATTTCTACTAAAATGTGTACCGACCTCTAACACAAAAGAGGTCTTAGAGGAGACACACAGTGGCACATGTGGCAATCATCTCGGAGCACGAGCTCTTGCCAAGAAAGTACTCCGAACCGGATTTTTTTGGCCGTCTTTGCAAAAAGAGGCAACCGAGTTCATTAAGACATGTCCACCATGTCAGAAGCATGCTAACTTCCACATCGCCCCACCAGAAGAACTCATCTGCGTAACATCACCTTGGCCATTCGCAAAGTGGGGACTCGACCTCCTCGGGCCCTTCCCCGAAGGATCGGGACAGGTCAAGTTCCTCATTCTAGGAGTAGACTATTTCACAAAATAGATTGAGGTGGAGCCCTTAGCCAATGCTACTGCCCAAAGAAGTCGAAAATTCCTATACAGGAACATTGTCACAAGGTTTGGGGTCCCTTACTCCATTACCACTGACAATGGCACTCAATTCACGGACGCAGGCTTTAGAAAGTTGGTAGCCGACCTGAAAATAAAGCACCAATTCACATCCATAGAACACCCACAAGCTAATGGACTAGTAGAAGCTGCCAATAAAGTTATACTAGCCGGGTTAAAACGGAGGCTATAGGACGCAAAGGGTGCCTAGGCTGAAGAGCTCCCACAAGTCCTATGGGCATATCGAACAACTCCACACTCTACCACAAAGGAATCACCCTTCTGATTGGCTTATGGAATGGAGGCAATGATACCGGTAGAAGTCGAAGAGGAATCTCCCAGAACGATCCTCTATAGTGAAGAGGCCAACTCCCAACTCCAAAAGGAAGAGCTCGACCTGCTCCCAGAAGTCCGAGAAAGAGCTCGGATCAGAGAGGAAGCGTTAAAACGCCGCATGGCCTCAAGGTACAATCGAAAGGTAGTACAGCGAAGCTTTACCAACAATGACCTTATCCTAATCCAAAATAATATCGGAACAAGTCGACCCGGAGAAGGAAAGCTGGCAGCTAACTGGAAAGGACCTTACCGAGTCACAGAGGTACTGGAAAAAGGCTACTACAAAGTGTCCAAACTCGAGGGGCGAGAGCTACCGCGATCATGGCATGCCTGCAACCTAAGAAGGTACTATAGTTAAAAAGTAATACATGATCTTAGGACAAAGGTGCACTCTTTTTTCTTAAAAAGGTTTTTTAATGAGGCAGCAAGCCAAGATCAACAAAATTACCTAGGGTTAGCACCCACATGTATATATTCGCATATTTTCTACTTTGAATAAAGATTTTCAGATTTTCTATGAAATCTCTTTATCAAGACGCATTAATCTGAAAATGCAAAAATTCATCACCTGATTATAAAGCTACAGATCGGTGAAAGTGAAAACCAAATTCACCGCCCGACGTGGTCGACAAGAATGAAAACCAAATTCATCAAAGATCGGCCAAGCGAGGATCAAACTCTACAAAATCGGCAAGATGAAAAGTGATAAAAAACAGAATAATGCATGAAGTTATAAAAAGTGATCCATGAATAGAGGCCTGACGAGGTTTGAAACAAAAAAATTGATTGCTAGAAATAACTTAGAATGGACTGACGTAAAAGAAGTCAAACCAGATCAAAGCGAGAAAAAGTTATAAAAAGTAATCCCTAAAAAGAGGTTTGGCCAGTCCTAAAAAGTGGATTACTAGAAATAACTTCCAAAGGGACCGACATGAAGAAGTCGGCCCAAGCTGATTTAAAACTACAAAATTATAAGAAGTAATCCATAAAAGAGACTTGACAAAGGTCCAAATAAAATGGATTACTAAAAATAACTTAGAAGGGACCGACATGACAAAGTAGGCACGGCAAAGCTACAAAGAAGTTATAAAAAGTAATCCATAAAAAAAGAGACCTGCAAGGTCCAAATAAAATGGATTACTAAAAATAACTTGGAGCGGACCAACATAAAGAAGTCAGCCCAAGGCGACCAAAAGCGACAGAGTTATAAAAAGTAAACACAAGGGATTACTAGAAATAACTTAAGAGATCAACTAAGAAAATCAACCAACAGAAGGCGTGCATCAAAAGGGAGACAACTCGACCCGAAAGACCCTGACCTCGCCAAAATCAATTTACAAAATATTCTATCAAAGAATACTCAAACAAAGAACTAGCCTTAAAAAGGACACTTCGACTAAGGCAGGAAATAAACAAAGCATAAAGGCAATCAAAAGAGGTCGGACAACAAGACTCCAACACTCTGAAGATTCCTGGAAAGTGCTAAAGAAAGCTGTAGGCAAGCATATCACAAAGAAACAAAGTTGTTACAATAAAACAGACTCAAGAAGCCACTTAGAAATCGTCCACAAGAGCTAAAGAAAATACTTTGTTTTTCTAAATAAAGTTGCTAAAAGAAAAGCAACTAAAAGTGTCCAAAGTCAAAATAGACCAAGCAGTCACAAAATAGAAATTCAAATACCCACAAGTCGGGATATCACAGATATAAAAACAAATCAAAAACTATAAAGGATGCAAAGATTCCTCAGTGGTGGCATCTTGAGGAGAAGGCGGACGGGTTGCAAGCGGGACAGCAGCAACAGTTCCATCTGGCTAGTTCAGGATTTGCACATCAGGGTTTGACTCGGGATGGCCAACCTTAGTTGTAGGAGCCAAAAAAGACGTGGCAGCAGGAGCTTTGGCAGATGGTACAGGAGGCAGATCTACGTCGTCATCATCGTCATCCGGGGCAGGGACAATCTTCCCATCTTCTACAATATTATTTAAACTGAAGAGAGACAGGTCGAGCTCGGGAGCAAGAACTCGGACCTGAGACTTCAGATTCTCATAAGCAGCAGTCAAACTACTCACAAGATGACCTTAGAGCTCGGCATAATCAGATTGAGTAGATTCCAAACTCTCCCAGAACTCTACCATCTCCCTATAAGTCTGGACATAGCTATCCTTATGCTTTTGGGCCATCTCCTCAGCCAGATCTGCTATAGCCACAGCCGCAGTAGCCCGAGTCTTCTCACCCTCCAACTCTTTCTCCAGCTATGCCACCTTTTTCTCAAGCTCCTCCTTCAACCCCTTGATCCTATCATACTCCGACTTGGCCTCCTCCATGAAAGCCTTTGTGGCATGAACAGGAACATCTTGAGTAGTCCTAAATAAGGCTACTTCCATATGTGCCATCTTGATACCACTTCGCGTAATGAAGTCTAAATGATGAAGAATGGACACATCATTCTAAGGCACAATACCATAGGGAGCAATTTGCTGGTCAACGAACCCCACGGCATCGAAATCAGGGGCATCCAAATTGAAGGGCTCAGTAGTTCTCTACTTATTAGGAGAAACACCGGTAGCAGATCGGGTGGCAGCATTGGAGGTTGGTAGAGGAGGAACAGATAAGGCCAGCCGAACATGGGGAGTCGGGATGACTTTCTTAGGTTCATAAGTATCCGAGGTCGACCTCTTCAGGGAAGCCTTAGACGACCCCTCTCCGGGAACCTTGGCCGAGATGTTTTAGGCCGTAGTTGCTTTTCTCACCTTTTTGAAGGCCTTCATGGAATCATTGTTTTTAACCATCTCTGCAAATTTACAGCGGGAAACCAAGTTATAAATGGGAAAGAAAAAAAAAGAAATCAAACAAACAAAGCAACACAGAAAGGAAATCGGTCACTACCAAGCTCAGCTCGGAGAAGCGAGGGATCCCCTAAAAATTTTTTAGTGTCAAGATAAGGAGGTGTTCCCCAGTTCTCCTCCAACACATTAACAAAGGCCTGTTCGACCTCGTCCAACATCTCCCACGAATACCTCGACACCATAACATCCTTTTGCCACTCTAAAGGAAAGGCTGGCCCATCATTCTCATCCAAGAAAAAGGGGCGAGCTCCTTCAACAGCTCGGACCTTAAAGAAATAATTCTTGAAATCTCTGAAAGACTCATCATACATTGAAAATACCTTCTTTCCTTGGGCAGACCGAAAAGAAACCCAGGAAGCTTTCTTTTTGGTAGAAATCCCAGGTTTAGTCAAAACAAAAAGGTAAAGAAAGAGACTTTGAGAAGGCTTAACATCTAGTTCCTGACACAACAACTGGAAAATCTTAACAAACCCCTATGAATTCGGATGAAGTTGGGATGGAGATACATTGCACGACCACAACAAATTGGTCTCAAAAGAAGTAAAAGGAAAAGTAATGTTCATTTGGCTGAAAAAATAGTCGTAGGCATAAAAAAAGGGACGCTCCCCCTAGACCAAAGTAGGGAAATAAACCCTCTCATCAGAATCAGGTGTTACTAGCTCATAATTTTCTCCTGCTCCTGATTACTACAAATTCGGTGATGTTTTCTCAGCTCCATACAATACTCAGAATTCACTACAGAAACACACATCAAGACGAGGGAGTCTAGCCAGTCGGACATACCCTCAGGGACCTTGGAAGACGTCTCGACAATATTTTTGCGAGAAGACATGATAAACTAGTCCTATAGCAAAGAAAAAGGAAGAGGGGTTACTAGTCAAACAACTCGGGCAAGTCAAAGAAGAGCAACTTGGGCATAAATGGATACAACCCGGACTAAACCATACAGGTATCAAGATGTCAGATATGACAACAAAAGGAAACCCCAGACTCACACCAAGAATCCAGGGGCATCCTTTGGAGGCAATAACAGAACAAAGTTACAGGAAAAATCTACAGCTTACATCTAGACACCCCTCAAACTGGAAAACAACTCTCCTTTGACAGCGACACTCCACAAAGAAAAGTTACAAAGTCACAATAAAACCATCAAAAGCTACAAGCTTTTTCACAAATTTATCAGCAAAGGGTTCTTTCAGACTCAAAGAAACCATCAACATCGACAACAGATAAGAGACACAAGACAAAGCAAACTATCAGTATCAAATAAACCATGGAAGAAATCATCAAAGGCGCAACCTTTCTCTAAATCAAGCAGTTCATTATCGCAAAAGAACAAATCAAGAAGATACAATTAGAGATAGTAAACAAATAGTCAAAACCCTAAACTAGCAGGAAAATAAGAAAAGGCTCATACAAATGGAAGAAAAGAACACACAAACGACAGTCAAAACACAGCAAATGCAAAAAGATGCAAACTTTTCCTACAAATTAAACCTGAAAAATAGAGAGAACTAACCTGTAAAGAATAAGGAGAACGATAAACTGATTGAAGTTTGAAAACAAGAAACAATGACGACACGCCAAGAAAATCACCTTTTCGAACAAAGAACACCAGTAGGCACCTCCAAAAGTAGGGAAAGCACACAGACCAGAAGACTTGGGAGCAAACAAAAAGCAAGGAAATCATAGTCACAAAAATAGAAGGGTAAAAGATGGAGCAAGAGAAAAACTAAAAGCAAAGGTCTTTTTGCAAAATTCAAAATGAGAAGAGGCAAACGGCAAAAGGAAATTAATGATTCATTAAAAGCCTTCGTACGTTCCCTAGGAAAAAATGCAACGCACGATGCAAATAAACAGGAAAGCACTTCGCATTCAAAGTGGAGAAGGAGTTCTACAAAAGATCAACAAAAAGTGCTCGAGCTTGACTTCTCCAAAAAGGATCGAAGTCTAAAAAGGCTCGACCTTAAGAAAGACCGAACTCAAGCAGGGGCACTGTTCACGCCCTGGGTCGAACTGTACAACCGGGCTAATCAAAGAAAAGTCGACCGACCTCTTCAGGTCAGGAATATCCGATCTCTCCTCAAAGAGCTCGGCAAAAACACCAGGAAAGCCCAAAAAGGGTCCAAATAGAGGAACACGACCCAAATCCAAAGGCAGCCCAAAGCCTAGAAAGATAAGGGCGTGTCCCTCAAAGATAAGATGACTTCACTCAAAGATAAGATAAGATAACTATCTTATCTCAAGAGAGGGTCACTCCTCACCATTATGAATACACTGGAGCACCCAGGTATAACTCATACTCTGATCCTACTAAAAACCTGCTTAATACCCTTGCTAACTTAAGCATCAGAGTCCCTTGCAGGTACCACCACCCACCTATGACAAAGGATCAGCACCACTGCCAAGTCCAACAAGTCGGACACAACAGCGCCGGCCAGTACAAAAGATCTCGTCTGAGATTGACCTACAGTTTCAGGTAACCCTCGAAACACATCTGTTTATGTACTTTAAGTTAGTAGCTTCGTTAGTACATCTTGCGCTTTTCAGATCCTATTTTTGAGCAATATTCTTTACCGGGCTTCTAGATATTATTAATTCCTTCTATATATGATATGTATAAGTTTAGAAGTATTGTAACCTTTGATTAATCTTTGATTTACGACGCGTGGTATGGCTTAGGCTAATTAGGGTGTTACATTTACACATTGTAAATGAGATACGTGGGAGTAAAAAAATTTACATAGTAAACAATATAGAATAGGACAAAAATCAACCCCTTCTAAAAGGATCAGGAAACCGTTGGTATTCCTAAAAAATCTCTCAATTCTTCTTTCTCTTCTGTTTTTCTTCAAAAAACTTAGCAAAAATATCGAGTGGCAGTGGTTTTTTTGTTGTGATGGTGGGGATGCTGCCGCTATTTTAAAGTCGAATAGCAAATTCATTATCTGAGTTAAAGATTATGACATTGACGCACGTCGATGGTGGGGAGAGAAAAAAGGTTGGTATAGTTGGCTGTATGATGCTAGCACCGATAGAAAATCGTGTATTTTGTTTTCGTCTATTTTGGCTCGATGGGGATGAGCATATGCGATTAATGTTTGACGTGCACGGCAGAATTATGGTTGAACAATAGATGGAGCTTTCTGCGGAGGTTTGTGATGTTGGTGGTGGTGGTGCTAGCGACTCAAACATTGTACCCGGTGATCTTCTGCTTGCACTATGACCGTTGCACTGTGCTAGTCCACTATAGGACTTGTACATTCTGGATGAGGAATCCGACAAAAAGTACATTGTCGATAGCCATGAAAGTGGTTCCTCTGACGATAACGATGATAATGACGATGATTTCATACTTGAGACTCCTATTTGTGGATTAGTTCGATACCTTTTGCCTATTCCGCGTCCAATCCTAGAGTTATCATCTGTACCCAGCCACTACCATATGTTGGACTTGGATGCGATGCATGAGGAAACTCTGTATTCGAATATGAAGGCCGATGATTCCAACACCGATGGTGGTGTGGAGTTTTGGAATGGTCATAAATTCAAGAGTAGAGAGGCAATGTTGCAAGGCATGAAGAATTACAACATTTGAAGAAGTGCCGAGTGTCAAGTAGTCGAGTCAGATCGATTAAAGTATGATGTACATTGCCGACAATTTACGGAAGGTTGTCCTTATAGTCTCCGTGTTGCTTTTTGACAGAATCTGGGATATTGGTGAGTGTTATTGTATTTTTATTCGACTATATTTAAAATGGTTAGGGAGGTGCATAAATTCGGCAGACCATACACGTGTCTGGCCTACCATGTCATAGGATAACCGATAGCTGAACAACGACCTCATATTTAGAATCATCCTGCCACCATACAGTTTAGTCCATCAGTGACCATTCCTATTCTACAAAGTATATTGAGACAGAGCTATCACTTCAAGTCATCGCACAGGAAGATTTGAATGGCAAAACAAAAGGTAATTGTATAGATATATGGTGATTGGGGGAGTTATACAACAAGGTGCCACGGTTGCTCCAAGCATTGTAGACTTGTCTCCTTGGCACGGTATGTGACATTAATACGGTACCGTCTTATGATGGCCACTTGATGCTGTGCGACCGCGATCAGTTCGATAAGGTGTTCTGATCATACCCTCCCTGCATTGAAGCTTTCACGCATTGTAAGTTGTTTGTCTCCATAGATGGCATGAAGTTATATGGTAAATATGGTGGGGTGTTGCTAATTGCAGTTGCACAGGATGGTAATAGTAACATCCTTCCTATGGCCTTTGTCATTGTTGAGACGCCATGGAACACCGCAAGAAAGGCTACTAATTATATCTGATAAATCCCAAGCAATCAAGGATGCACTTAGAGCTGATCACAGCGTCTGAAAGCATCCTAGGGCATTCCATGCATATTGTGTCAGGTACATGGCTGCAAACTTCATGTTTCGATTCAAGTTAGCCGAGGGCAAGCGGTATCTCATTAATGTTAGATACAATCCTAGCAATGCTGGGTACGAATGATACATGGATGCTCTAAGAATGTTATCATGTGAGATGGCTGATTGGGCCGGTAGATTTAATAAGAAAATATGGTTACAACACTGTCATTGAGGATGTTGGTTTAGGTACATGAAAATTAACCTATTTGGGTACACCAATGCAGTTCTAAAGGTCACAAGATATCTACCCATTTCAGCTATTGTTAGATGCACGTATAAGAGATTGCAGTAGTTGTTTGTCCAGAAGGATAAAGAGACACATGCTTAAATGGAAGCGGGTAATCGATATTCACAGTAGCTGCAGGCTACGGTTGAAAAGAATAGCGAAGGTATCCAGAAGATGCGGGTTACATATTGCAACATGAGGGCTTCAGTTTTTTTGGTACATGAATTAAAGCCATTTGAAGGTTGGAGCCAGGGTTCATTCCGTGTTCAATTGAGCTTGGGGACATGCAACTGCGGGCTTTTCCAGCCATTTCATTTTCCTTGTGATGATGCACTTGCTACTTGTGCTGCTACCAGTGTTGAGTGGGGGCTATATGTTCATCCAATCTACCTTTAAGAGTCTGTGTTCAAGGTTTATGAGGTAGAGCTTCCCCTGATTACTAATGAGAAGCTTTGGTCAGAGTGGCACAGGCCACGTTTGCGCCCTAATCCGGCCATGTGTAGAAAGGCGATCGATAGGCTAGTTTTACAAGGTTTCGTAACAATATGGACGAGGTGGAGCACCAAGATAAATGGTGCGGGCTATGCCGGCAAATGGGCCATACTTGGAGTGGTTGTGCGAATCAACCCACAGAGGATACTTAGCAATTGCATAACTTATGCCACATTTCATATGTACTAGAAGCGTTTTATTCATTTAAGGTTACATTATGTATCATTGTTATTTTGTTTTATTTAGCAATTGTACTAATTATTTATGTTCTATTACGATAATTTGAATACATAACCCTAATCAAGGCATGGATAGTAACTAAAAAAATTCATTAAACATGGTACATAAAAAAAGACAAAATAAAGGAGTACATCATTACTATAATGTAAAAAAATTTCGGTACAAAACACTGTACTCTAGAGTAATACAAGATAAACTACTAACTAATGTAATAACACGTACTGCCGAGCATGGATGCTGGTTCCTAGGATAATAAAGGCGATGCCCAGTGCCACAAGGGGGAGGTTAGGTCTGGCAAGGTGGTTTGTAGCCTCGCAGGTCCTGAGGAGCCGGTGGTGGTGGAAGGGCCACTACATGTGACGGTGGTGAAGGAGGTTGTGGAAGGTACGGGTGTGCCTAATCAGTCGCTTATGCCTGGAAGTATGGTGGCGATGGTGGATACTGATGTGGGGGAGGTAACCAATGTGAGGTAGTCATCAATGAGTCATAGTCATCGAAGGGAGGTGTAGCATACTGAGACCCCAGCCGGAGATCTGGTCCGTAGGAGGAGCTGACAACTGGAGACATCAAAGGCACCCAAATCGAGATTATCGCTGGTAGGGTAGAGAAAGGTACACCATAGGCAGCACCATGCTCTTTGGCTATGTGAAACTGCTCTGCGATCCACTGCATAGTCTGCTGCTCAGCCGTCCGAACCAGAGAAACCTGGTCGAACTGTATCTCATCCACCATGGATCTCTCCGGATGACTGGACGAGGCACGTAGGTCCACCCAGCCAGGTGATGCCATGAAAGAGTCATCATGATGCACATAAGAGCCTGGTGGTGCTGGTGGTGATGGTGGTGGTGGTTTCAGTGGTAGTGCTGGTGTTGGTGTTGGTGGGGGCGGGAAGTCGTCTACATCCCTGGGTATGTCACTGACATCCTCCTATCGAGCATAATGATGACTTGCATCATCTACCCTTCTTTCTTGCATAAAGAAGACCATAAAAGAGCATAAATCTCATTTGATCAGTACAATTCATGCATTAATTGATGAATATTATGGTACACTACTTTGAGATGAGTTGTGATGAATTTCAGGTGAAAAAGGGCATCAAAAATGGGAAGAAGACAAACATGAAGCTGGGCGTGTGAAACTGGCATGCCACCGATGAGCGGATAATTTATACGCTTTTTGGCATTGTTTTTAGGTAGTTTTTAGTAGGATCTAGCTACTTTTAGGGATGTTTTTATTAGTTTTTATGTAAAATTCACATTTCTGGACTATACTATGAGTTTGTGTGTTTTTCTGTGATTTCATGTATTTTCTGGCTGAAATTGAGGGACCTGAGCAAAAATCTGATAGGTGGCTGAAAAAGGACTACATATGCTGTTGGATTCTGACCTCCCTGCACTCGAGATGAATTTTCTGGAGCTAAAAAACTCTAAATGGCGCGCTCTCATTTGAATTGGAAAGTATACATCCAGGGCTTTCCAGCAATATATAATAGTCCATACTTTATTCGAGTTTAGACGATGCAAACCGGCGTTCAACGCCAGTTCCATGCTGCATTCTGGAGTAAAACGCCAGAAACACGTCACAAACCAGAGTTAAACACCAAAAACACGTTACAACTTGGTGTCTAACTCCAAGAGAAGCTTCTACACGTGTAAAGCTCAAGCTCAACCTAAGCACACACCAAGTGAGCCTCGAAAGTGGATTTCTACATCAATTACTTATCTCTGTAACCCTAGTAGCTAGTTTAGTATAAATAGAACTTTTTACTATTGTAATGGGGGTCTGATTCCCTATTTTCGTATTCACATGCTATTTGGGGAGGCTGGCCATTCGACCATGCCTAGACCTTGTTCTTATGTATTTTCAATGGTGGAGTTTCTACACACCATAGATTAAGGTGTGGAGCTTTGCTGTACCTCGAGTATTAATGCAAAGTACTATTTTTCTTCTATTCAATTCACGCTTATTCTTATTCTAAGATATCCATTCGCACCCAAGAACCTGATGAATGTGATAATTATATGATGCTCACCACCATTCTCACTTATGAATGTGTGCCTGACAACCGCTTTCGTTCTACATACAAATAAGCTTGAATGAATATCTCTTGGATTCCTTAATCAGAATCTTCGTGGTATAAGCTAGAATGCATTGGCAGCATTCTTGAGAATCCAGAAAGTCTAAACCTTGTCTGTGGTATTCCGAGTAGGATTCAGGGATTGAATGACTGTGACGAGCTTCAAACTCGCGACTGTAGGGCGTGGTGACAACGCACAAGGATAGTAAATCCTATTCCTGCATGATCGAGAACCGACAGATGATTAGCCGTGCGGTGACAGCGCACCTGGACCATTTTCACTAAGAGGACGGACGGTAGCCATTGACAACAGTGATCCCCCAACATACAGCTTGCCATGGAAAGGAGTAAGAATGATTGGATGAAAGCAGTAGGAAAGTAGAGATTCAAAAGGAACACAGTATCTTCATGCGCTTATCTGAAATTCCCACCAATGAATTACATAAGTATCTCTATCTTTATTGTATGCTTTATTTATCTTTATATTCGAAAACCATTATAACCATTATAATCCGCCTGACTGAGATTTACAAGATGACCATAGCTTGCTTCATACCAACAATCTCCGTGGGATCGATTCTTACTCACGTAAGGTTTATTACTTGGATAACCCAGTGCACTTGCTGGTTAGTTGCGCGAAGTTGTGAAGAATGTGTGTGAACCATAGTATTGTGCACCAAGTTTTTGGAGCCATTACTAGGAATTGTTCGAGTTGTGAAAAGTATGAGTCACAATTTTGCCTATCAAGTTTTTGGTGCCGTTGCCGGGGATTGTTTGAGTTTGGATAACAGATGGTTCATCTTGTTGCTCAAATTAGGTAATTTTCTTCTTATTTTGTTTTCCAAAAAGTTTTCAAAAATTTTTCAAAAAATTTTTTCTTTGTTTTCGTTTTTCAAAAAAATAATTTTCGAAAAAAATACAAAAAAAAATATAAAATCATAAAAAAATACAAAAATTTTTGTGTTCCTTGTTTGAGTCTTGAGTCAATTTTTAAGTTTGGTGTCAATTGCATGTTTTTAAAATTTATGCATTTTTTTCGAAAAATTCATGCATTGCATTCTTCATGATCTTCAAGTTGTTCTTGGTAAGTCTTCTTGTTTGATCTTCATATTTTCTTGTTTTGTGTCTTTTGTTGTTTTTCATATGCATTTTTGCATTCATAGTGTCTAAACATGAAAAATTTCTAAGTTTGGCGTCTTGCATGTTTTTCTTTTCTTAAAAATTTTCCAAAATAAGTTCTTGATGTTCATTATGATCTTCATAATGTTCTTGGTGTTCATCTTGACATTCATAGTGTTCTTGCATGCATCATTGGTTTTGATCCAAAAGTTTCATGTTTTGGGTTATATTTGTATTTTTCTCTCTCATCATTAAAAATTCAAAAATAAAAAAATATCTTTCCCTTATTTTACTCATAAATTTCAAAATCTTTGGGTTGACTTAGTTAAAAATTTTTTAAAATAAGTTGTTTCTTGTTAGTCAAGTCAAGATTTCATTTTTAAAAATCTTATGTTTTCAAAATCTTTTTCAAAATCAAATCTTTTCTTTTTCCTTTTGTTATTTTTGAAAATTTTTTAAAATTGATTTTCAAAATCTTTTTCTTATCTTTATTTCATGATTTTCGAAAACTTTACTAACAATTAATGTGATTGATTAAAAAATTTGAAGTTTGTTACTTTCTTGTTAAGAAAGGTTCAATCTTTAAATTCTAGAATCATATCTTTTAGTTTCTTGTTAGTCAAGTAATCAATTTTAATTTTAAAAATAAAATCTTTTTAATTTTTTTTAAATATTTTTCAAAACAAATTTCAATCATATCTTTTCAATCATATTTTTTTTCAAAATCAATTTCAAATTTTTTTTTCTAATTCCTTATCTTTTCAAAATTGATTTTCAAATCTTTTTCAACTAATTAATTAACTTTTTGTTTGTTTCTTATCTTTTTCAAAACCACCTAACTACTTTCCTCTCTCTAATTTTCGAAAATCACCTACCTCTTTTCCAAAAATCTTTTTATTTAACTAATTGTTTTAAATTTTAATTTTATTCCTTTTTATAAATTCGAATTTTAACTTTAATTCAAAATAAAAATAAAAATAAAAATATTTTTCTTTTATTTTAGTTAATTTTCAAAAACTACTCTCTCTCATCTTCTTCTATTTATTTGTTTATCTACTAACACTTCTCTTCTTCTCAAAATTCGAACCTTCTTCTCCCATCTATCTGGTTTTCGGATTTTCTTTTTATTTTCTTCTACTCACATAAAGGAATCTCTCTACTGTGTTCAAGAGGATCCCTATTATTATTTTCTGTTCCCTTTTTTCTTCATATGAGAAGGAGCAAGGACAAGAACATTCTTTTTGAAGCAGATCCTGAACCTGAAAGGACTTTGAAGAAGAAACTAAGAGAAGCTAAAATACAACAATCCAGAGAAAACCTTACAGAAATTTTCGAAAAAGAAGAGAAGATGGAAGCCGAAAATAATGACAACAACAATAATGCAAGGAGGATGCTTGGTGATTATACTACACTTACTTCGAATTTTTATGGAAGAAGCATCTCAATCCCTGCCATTGGAGCAAACAATTTTGAGCTGAAGCCTCAACTAGTTACTCTAATGCAATTGAACTGCAAGTTTCATGGACTTTTATCAGAAGATCCCTATCAGTTTTTAACTAAGTTCTTGCAGATCTGTGATACTGTTAAGACTAATGGAGTAGATCCTGAAGCCTACAGGCTCATGCTTTTCCATTTTGCTGTAAGAGACAGAACTAGAACATGGTTGGACTCACAACCTAAAGATAGCCTGGACTCTTGGGATAAGCTGGTCACGGCCTTCTTGGCCAAGTTCTTTCCTCCTCAAAAGCTGAGCAAGATTAGAGTGGATGTTCTGACCTTCAGGCAAAAAGATGGTGAATCCTTCTATGAAGCTTGGAAAAGATATAAGTAGTTGACCAAAAAGTGTCCTTCTGGCATGCTTTCAGAGTGGACCATTTTGGATATATTCTATGATGGTCTATCTGAGTTCTCCAAGATGTCACTGGACCATTCTGCAGGTGGATCCATTCACCTAAAGAAAACGCCTGCAGAAGCTCAAGAACTCATTGACATGGTTGCAAATAACCAATTCATGTACACCTCTGAGAGGAATCCTATGAGTAATAGGATACCTCAGAGGAAGGGAGTTCTTGAAATTGATGCTCTGGATGCCATATTGGCTCAGAACAAAATGTTGACTCAACAAGTCAATTTAATTTCTCAGAGTCTGAATGGATTGCAAAATGCATCCAACAGTACTAAAAAAGCATCTTTCAAAGAAGAAGCTTATGATCCTGAGAACCCTGCAATGGCAGAGGTGAATTACATGGATAAAGCCTGTGAAAACACCTATAATCCATCAGGGAGAAATCATCCAAATTTCTCATGGAATGATCAACAAAAGTCTCAGCAAGGCTTTAATAATGGTGGAAGAAACAGGTTTAGCAATAGCAAGCCTTTTCTATTTTCCTCTCAGCAACAGACAGAGAATTCTAAGCAGAGCTCCTCTACCTTAGCAAACATAGTCTCTGATCTATCTAAGGCCATTTTAAGTTTCATGAATGAAACAAGGTCCTCCATTAGAAACTTGGAGGCACAAGTGGGTCAGCTGAGTAAGAAAATCAATGAAACTCCTCCTAGTACTCTCCCAAGCAATATAGAAGAAAATCCAAAAAGAGAGTGCAAGGCCATTGATATAATCGAAATGGCCGAATCCAAAGAGGAAGGGGAGGACATAAATCCCAATGAGGAAGACCTCATGGGACGTCCTCCAGATAGAAAGGAGTTCCCTATTGAGGACCTAAAGGAATCTGAGGCTCATATAGAGACCATAGAGATTCCATTAAACTTCCTTCTGCCATTCATGAGCTCTGAGAACTTTTCTTCCTCTAAAGAGGATGAAGATGTAACTGAAGAGTAAGTTGCTCAATATCTAGGAGCCATCATGAAGCTGAATGCCAAGTTGTTTGGTAATGAGACTTGGCAATATGAACCTCCCTCACTCATTAGTGAAATAAATAATAGGTTCAGCAAACTTTACCTCAAAAGAAACAAGATCCTGGTAAATTCTTAATACCCTGTACCATAGGCACCAGGACCTTTGAGAAGGCTCTGTGTGATATGGGGTCAGGTATAAATCTTATGCCACTCTCTGTAATAGAGAAACTGGGGATCTTTGAGGTACAAGCTGCAAGAATCTCATTAGAGATGGCAGACAAGTCAATAAAACAAGCTTATGGATTAGTAGAGGACGTGTTAGTGAAGGTTAAAGGCCTTTACATCCCTGCTGATTTCATAATCCTAGACACTGGGAAGGATGAGGATGAATGCATCATCCTTGGAAGACCCTTCCTAGCCACAGCAGGAGCTGTGATTGATGTTGACAGAGGAGAGTTAGTCCTTCAATTGAATGGGGAATACCTTGTGTTTAAAGCTCAAGGATTTTCCTCTGCAACCATGGAGTGGAAGCATGAAAAGCTTCTCTCAATACAGAGTCAAACAAAGCCCCCACAATCAAACTCTAAGTTTGGTGTTGGGAGGCCACAACCAAACTCTAAGTTTGGTGTTGAGAAGCCCCCACATTCAAACTCTAAGTTTTGGTGTTGGAAGGCCCTCATCATGCTCTGAACATCTGTGAAGCTCCATGAGAGCTCACTGTCAAGCTATTGACATTAAAGAAGCGCTTATTGGGAGGCAACCCAATTTTTATTTATCTATATTTCTATTGGTCTTTTATGTTTTATTAGGTTTATGATCATGTGGAGTCATAAAACAATTACAAAAATTAAAAATAGAATAAAAAATAGCAGAGGAAAAAGCACACCCTGGAGGAAGAGCTGTCTGGCATTTAAACGCCAGAAAAAAGCATCTGTCTGGCGTTTAACGCCAGAAACAAGCACCAAGCTGGCGTTTAACGCCAGAAGCAAGCATCAGGCTAGAGTTAAACGCCAGAAACAAGCTACATTTGGGTGTTTAATGCCAGAAACAAGCATCAGTCTGGCGTTAAACGCCAGGATTGCATACAGAGGGCATTTTACACGCCTAAAAGGTGCAGGGATGAGAAATTCTTGACACCTCAAGATCTGTGGGCCCCACAGGATCCCCACCTACCCCACTTCTCTCTTCTTCACACAATCCAATAACACTATACCCTACACCAATCACCTCAATTTCTCTTCCCCATTGATGACAGGTCATCATATACCCATTTTCAAGCTAATTTCACTTGTTTCATTAGTCTTTATGCACTTTCTTGAATCCTAAGTAAGTGATTTGGAATGAAAATGCATAACTTCTTTAAATCAAACAACCACCATTAAATTGATGCTAAATCATGAGGTTTGAGCAAAAATTAATTGATTTTTAATGAATTATAAACCTTATGAGTTTAGAGATACTTTGATTGGTTGTTTTAGTTTCTTGTAGGTGAAGAAAGGAAGAAAAGAAGAAAAATGTGGCTTAAGAAGTGTGGCCAAGAAATGAGAAGTGCGGTGCAACATAGTAGGAGGAGGCAAACACTGCCCTCCACAAGAGCACACTGCCCTCCAGGAGAGCAGCATATTGAACCAAGCCTTGAAAAGCATAACTGCCCTGCCCACAACAAGGGCGGAGCACAATTTGATGCCAAGGACCAAAGGAAGCAAAAACTCTGCCCTGCCCTCCTCAAGAGCAATATCGGGCTTCATCCAAGAATAATTCAAAGGAAATTACTTCCTAGTGTTTCCTATGGGTTTCGAACCCAAGAACAAAGAGGAAAAGAGTAGCGCTCAAACACAAGGAAAACAAGCAAAAATTGGCTTGCTTTCAATCTCCAAGAATCGAACACGGCACCATGAGGAAGCAAGGAACTAGGCGTTACTTTGGTGCCAAGAAAACCAAGGAAAAAGGAGCAGCATGTGCCTCTACCGAGTTTCGAACGTGGGACTTCACCATTGGCACACTGCCCTGCCTTCCACAAGGGCAGGGCAGCATTTCTTGGTGCATGGCGCAGCATTTTGGCACGGCCAGGACTTGAGCACTCAGCCAGCAAGCACGCACGCACGGGCAGCACTTGGCGCACCATGGCAACACTGCCCTGCCCTCTACAAGCGCAGGGCAGCATCCTGCAGCATCTTGAACGCCCATCACACGCACGAGGCCGCTTGCACAATTTTCCTACTCTGCCCTCCACAAGGGCAGGGCAGCCTCCTGGAAGCTAATTTCTCATGGGCTGAAAATTGGATTAAAAATCCAATTTAATTAATTTCTTCACCAAATCAAAAGCCCATCCAAATTCCAAAATCCAAGAATAGAAAGTGTATAAATAGAAGATAGTTTGATGTAATGAGGACCTTGGACCCTTCTTTTGATTTTAGAATTTTTACATTTTGAAACTTCATTTTCTCTGAGAGCTTTGAACTGAGAATTGAGAGAATTGGGAAGGAGAATTGAACTCTCTTCTTCCTCGTTCTTGCTTGAGCATTTTTACTTTTCTTGTTTGAGTCTTGGGTGTGAAGAATTGAGGAATTTCTGTCTCAATCTCCATTCAAGATCCCTTTAATTTCTCTTCTACATAATTGAGTTCAATTACATTTCCTTTACTGCTTCCATCTTCAATTTCTCTTTACTTGCTTTGTGAACTTGGATCTAGGAAGGCAATTGAGATCTAGACTCTGCTATCTAGTCTCTGGAGTCCTGAGATCTGATTTTCTTTATGGTTCTTCTGCTGAATCACTGTTGCATTCAAATTTCCATTTCTGTTTGAGATCTAGTCTATTTCAATTCATCTCTTGTTTAGTTAATTGTTGTAATTTAATTTCCCTTGCTTAAATTCTGAATTTCCAGTCCTCAAATCCCTTTTCCATTCAAGCAATTTATATTTCTTGCACTTTAAGTTACTGCAATTTACATTTCTTGCACTTTAAGTTTCAGTCATTTAATTTCTTGTTCTTTAAGATTCAGCACCTTTACTTTTAGTTCTCTTTAATTTCTGCAATTCATCCCTCTCCATTTACATTTCCTGCTATTTACTTACTGTTGGATACAAAATCACTCAACCAATACTTGATTCGCTTGACTAAATCAACCACTAAACTAAAATTGCTCAATCCTTCAATCCCTGTGGGATCGACCTCACTCCCGTGAGTTTTATTACTTGATGCGACCCGGTACACTTGCCGGTGAGTTTTGTGTTGGATCGTTTTCCACACAACAAGTTTTTGGCGCCGTTGCCGGGGATTGAAATAGATTGACAATGATTAAGTGAAGTGGTGGTCTAGATCAAGCATTTTTTCTTTAATTTTAAACTAACACACTAACTGTTCGAGACTTTGCCTCTATTAACTCTAACTGCACTCAAGTTACAGAGTGCTCTGTTTTAGTTTCTGGCTCAGTTTGTGTTTTTGCTTTTGTGACAGGAGGAAAGAGCAATGAATCCACACCTTTTGATCCTGAAACACTTTGGAAGTTGAGCAAGAATAAGGAATGTCAAGCTAGTGACATTAAAAGAGCGCTTGTTGGGAGGCAACCCAACCTAATGTAGTTTCTTTTCATAGCTATTTCAATAAAAAGGCTGAATAATTGGTCTGTATTGCAAGGAGCTAAGTTTGGTGTTGCACACCAAAACAATTTAAGGGAGAATAAAGGATTCTAAGTTTGGTGTTCCACCAAAATCTCATTTAAAAGAACATTCTCACTTCCTGCACAATGCTAGCTCCAAGCAATCAGACAAATTATTCAACTATTTAACTGCTTTTTAGCTTTAATTCCATAACCTTTAGCAAGAACACAAGGTTTCACATATGGTTAACTTGTTGCATCAGAGGCAGTGGCAAGCAATTAAGTTTGGTGTTCCCACACCAAAATAAATCCAAGAGCCACACTCAATTTATGCACACTAACCATGCAATTAAGGGCTTGAGAAGCAAGCAACTTTTGAGAATTATGCAGGAAATTAGTCAACCATTGAAGATATTGTGCATTTTAACTCAAAGAGAACACAGCAGAAGGAAGAATCAAAGGGCTGCAACTTCAAAGGTTATATCTAGACTTAATCCTTGCTGTTGAGAAGTGTTTTGAATCTGGGAACCATTGTATGTCTTGTTAAAGTGTTTATCTAGTTGCAAGTGAAATTGTTTGATAAGAATGCTGATCTGCATAATGCTTGTTATTCATCACTCAGCTTAAATTTTGTTTTGTTTCCCATATGCTTGAATAAAAGAGAATTATTTGAATTAGAAAGTAAATATCCAATGTTGCATAAGTTAGAATGGAAGTTAATGGTGGTATATGTGTTTGATTAAATGCATAACTCATGAAATAATTGCTGCATAATGTCATTTTCATTGAAGTGTGAGCTAGCTTGCTGTCATAAAGGTTCCTATCAGTAGAGAAAAATCCCTTGAGAACAAAATAAAACAGAAAGAAAAGGAAGAAGAAAAAGCCAATGTGGCAAGAAAAACAAAGAATAAAGGCTGGACACCAATAGCTTGGACCCTAGGACACATGCCTGTGGTGTTCTTGTACTAGGATATGCTTGGACAAGTAAATTCTGAGGGGTATTTCAAAACCCGGACATTTAGATCAACTGATTTGGGATGGCCAATTGAAAGTCCACAATAAACAGCAACCTAGATACAGAACATTTAGTTATCCAAAGAGATGCTGGGCATCAATGATCATAGGAGGAAATAGTGAGCCATGTGTCTGTGATGGAAAGATGTTGAGTAAGAATAAAGCCAAAGGCTACTACAACATTTGACACCAAGCCTTCAAAGAATAATAAGCTTGTTAAGCAAAATGAGAAAAGAAAAGTTAGCAAGGGAGCAAGTAAAGAGTAAACCTTATAACAGCAAGTTTAGTGAGCCTTTGAGGAAAAATGTATATTATGTAACAGCAACAATAACTGAGTTATCATTGTCTGCATAAAAACTCCATGAATCAAATTCTGCTATATGCCTAATAAGGATATGTTTTCTCTTCTTGTTCATTTCATTTTCTCTTAGTTTTGATGCTTGCTTGGGGACAAGCAAGAATTAAGTTTGGTGTTGTGATGACAGGTCATCATATACCCATTTTTCAAGCTAATTTCACTTGTTTCATTAGTCTTTATGCACTTTCTTGCATCCTAAGTAAGTGATTTGGAATGAAAATGCATAACTTCTTTAAATCAAACAACCACCATTAAATTGATGCTAAATCATGAGGTTTGAGCAAAAATTAATTGATTTTTAATGAATTATAAACCTTATGAGTTTAGAGATACTTTGATTGGTTGTTTTAGTTTCTTGTAGGTGAAGAAAGGAAGAAAAGAAGAAAAACGTGGCTTAAGAAGTGTGGCCAAGAAATGAGAAGTGCGGTGCAACATAGTAGGAGGAGGCAAACACTGCCCTCCACAAGAGCACACTGCCCTCCAGGAGAGCAGCATATTGAACCAAGCCTTGAAAAGCATAACTGCCCTGCCCACAACAAGGGCGGAGCACAATTTGATGCCAAGGACCAAAGGAAGCAAAAACTCTGCCCTGCCCTCCTCAAGAGCAATATCGGGCTTCATCCAAGAATAATTCAAAGGAAATTGCTTCCTAGTGTTTCCTATGGGTTTTGAACCCAAGAACAAAGAGGAAAAGAGTAGCGCTCAAACACAACGAAAACAAGCAAAAATTGGCTTGCTTTCAATCTCCAAGAATCGAACACGGCACCATGAGGAAGCAAGGAACTGGGCGTTACTTTGGTGCCAAGAAAACCAAGGAAAAAGGAGCAGCATGTGCCTCCACCGAGTTTCGAACGTGGGACTTCACCATTGGCACACTGCCCTGCCCTCCACAAGGGCAGGGCAGCATTTCTTGGTGCATGGCACAGCATTTTGGCACAGCCAGGACTTGAGCACTCGGCCAGCAAGCACGCACGCACGGGCAGCACTTGGCGCACCATGGCAACACTGCCCTGCCCTCTACAAGGGCAGGGCAGCATCCTGCAGCATCTTGAACGCCCATCACACGCACGAGGCCGCTTGCACAATTTTCCTGCTCTGCCCTCCACAAGGGCAGGGCAGCCTCCTGGAAGCTAATTTCTCATGGGCTGAAAATTGGATTAAAAATCCAATTTAATTAATTTCTTCACCAAATCAAAAGCCCATCCAAATTCCAAAATCCAAGAATAGAAAGTGTATAAATAGGAGATAGTTTGATGTAATGAGGACCTTGGACCCTTCTTTTGATTTTAGAATTTTTACATTTTGAAACTTCATTTTCTCTGAGAGCTTTGAACTGAGAATTGAGAGAATTGGGAAGGAGAATTGATCTCTCTTCTTCCTCGTTCTTGCTTGAGCATTTTTACTTTTCTTGTTTGAGTCTTGGGCGTGAAGAATTGAGGAATTTCTGTCTCAATCTCCATTCAAGATCTCTTTAATTTCTCTTCTGCATAATTGAGTTCAATTACATTTCCTTTACTACTTCAATCTTCAATTTCTCTTTACTTGCTTTGTGAACTTGGATCTAGGAAGGCAATTGAGATCTAGACTCTGCTATCTAGTCTCTGGAGTCCTGAGATCTGATTTTCTTTATGGTTCTTCTGCTGAATCACTGTTGCATTCAAATTTCCATTTCTGTTTGAGATCTAGTCTATTTCAATTCATCTCTTGATTAGTTAATTGTTGCAATTTAATTTCCCTTGCTTAAATTCTGAATTCCCAGTCCTCAAATCCCTTTTCCATTCAAGCAATTTATATTTCTTGCACTTTAAGTTACTGCAATTTACATTTCTTGCACTTTAAGTTTCAGTCATTTAATTTCTTGTTCTTTAAGATTCAGCACCTTTACTTTCAGTTCTCTTTAATTTCTGCAATTCATCCCTCTCCCTTTACATTTCCTGCTATTTACTTACTGTTGGATACAAAATCACTCAACCAATACTTGATTCACTTGACTAAATCAACCACTAAACTAAAATTGCTCAATCCTTCAATCCCTATGGGATCGACCTCACTTCCGTGAGTTTTATTACTTGATGCGACCCGGTACACTTGCCGGTGAGTTTTGTGTTGGATCGTTTTCCACACATCACCCATTACCCCTTCACCAATCACATCCATCCACTCTTCTCCATGATCCCCACCTACCTTCAAATTCAAAATATCTTTCCCACCCAAACCCACCCAAAATGACCGAACCCAAACCCCTCTCCCTCCACTATATAAACCCCTCAATCCTTCTTCATTTTCACACAACACTACCCTCTCTTCTCTCCCTTGGCCGAAACCCACACCTCTCTCCCTCTCCTTCATATCTTCTTCTTCTTCTTCTTCTTCTTCTTCTATTCTTTCTTCTTTTGCTCGAGGGCGAGCAACATTCTAAGTTTGGTGTGGTAAAAGCATAGCTTTTTTGTTTTTCCATAACCATTGATGGCACCTAAGGCCAGAGAAACCTCAAGAAAGAGGAAAGGGAAGGCAATTGCTTCCACCTCTGAGTCATGGGAGATGGAGAGATTCATCTCAAAAGCGCATCAAGACCACTTCTATGAAGTTGTGGCCAAGAAAAGGGTGATCCCTGAGGTCCCTTTTAAGCTCAAAAAGGGCGAATATCCAGAGATCCAACAAGAGATTAGAAGAAGAGGATGGGAAGTTCTCTCCAATCCCATTCAACAAGTCGGAATCTTAACAGTTCAAGAGTTCTATGCAAATGCATGGATCACTAGGAACCATTATCACTAGGAACCCTTTTTCTCCACGTTAACTACCACGTTAATGTAGTTAACGTGACAATTAACGTGGGCTTATGATGGCTTCGCAGGCGTTATTGGCGATGACTTTTCTCATTAACGTTGCAAGTTCATTCCCATTCCACATTAGTGGTCACGTTAACTATATTAACATGGTTGCTAACGTGGCTTTTTCTTGCTCCCTTTCTCCTGAAATCAAGCAAATAAAGTGCAATCAAAGCTCTAGCCCAAGTCATGAGATTATTCATCATCAATTTGTCATTCAATCCTTGCAAAATCCTTATGAAATCATGTAAAATTCACAGTAGTTGCTTGAATCCTGCTGTAAATCAAATTTCATCCAAAACTTGCTTATTTCCTAAGAAATTGCATGAAACTACCCTAAAACTGTAAAGAAAAGGTCAGTGAAACTGGCCTAGATGCCCTGGCATCACAACACCAAACTTAAAGCTTGCTTGTCCCTAAGCAAGTACTGAAATATAGGAAGAATGAATGAAAGAACAAGATAAACAAACAATTATAATAGAAGTCAAATTTCTGGTTTATGGGGTTTCATGCATAGCAAGTTAGGTTCATTCATTTACTGGGTTTTAGGCCTTTATCATGCCCTTGAACACTTGTTTGATTGCATCCTTTGAGACTTCCTAATTATTGATCTTCCTTTCCCTTTCAGGATTTATTGCATCCCTTTTTTGGCTAGGTGCTCTGTAAGAGGGCAACTCTTTAAGATAAGCTTTCAGCCAACACTCCCGAACTAGTTAGTTCAAGGTGCTAGGTGTTAAGCCAGCCCTAAGGACTTACTCCCTCAAGTTTCTTTCCCCCATACATACACACCACATGCACATGGTTTGTTATTTTTCTTTCTTGAGACCTTCGTGTCCAGCACCTTGATGACATGTCACCATGTCATGTTTTTCTATGCTTTTTCATACAATAAATTGATGATTAGTGCTTAAATATTGCATTCTTTTGTGCTTAATTGGAATAATTCCATGAACTTTTAATTTTATAAATCTTGTAGGAAATAAGAAGAAAAAGAAGCAAAGAAGCACAAAATAAGCTAAAAAGGAGAAAAAAAGAGCTTTGGGGCACACTTTGAAGTTGGAGCACACTTTGGACCCTTAGGCCACGCTTTTAAAAGTGTGGCCCATGACCAAATTAAAGGAGAATAGGCAATCAGCACACAATGCTCCGCTCTTGCCAAGAGCAGAGAATCATCGTGATGCAATTTCAACTTGGAAGCAAGAATTTTCACAAAGTTAAGCTTAGGCTCTCACAGCATGACTATGCCTCCTTCAAAGGGCTATAACTTGAGCTACAGACGTCCAATTGATGTGCTTCTAGTTACGTTAGAAATCTGACATTCAGAGCTTTCCAACGATATATAGCAATCCATATTTGGCATACAATTGAGGCACGAGTGAAAGGCATCTTTAAAGACAAAAAAATAAGCAAAAAAATCAGCCAATGCTTCCACCAAGGTTCGAAGCTGGAGCCTCACTCCAAAGCATAATGCTCTGCTCTTGGAGAGAGCATTGTCGTGCTCTCTTCATGAAAATTCAAGGAAAATCACTCCCCAAATGCTTTCACCAAGGCTTGAACCTGGAACCTCACCAAGCAAAAGCAATGCTCCACTCCCCACAAGAGCAGAGCGCTACTTCCCTTATTCCTTGGTGCATGAGGCACAACTTGACACAGCCCAGGGAAGCATGTCACGCACAATTTGGCACTGTCAAGGAGCTTTGCGCGCACAAGACACACCACAAGCAGCAATGCTCCGCTCCCCACAAGAGCAGAGCACTCTACTGGGAGCAAACACTCATGGGCCAAAATTTAACCAAAATTCCATTTAAATTCAATTCCTCACCAAATTAAATCAAGGCCAACCAAATCCATTTCTCCTCAAATCCAAAGCAAGCAAAGCCCACATCATCACTCAAAGGCACAAGAACAAGCTAGAATTAGAATTTTCATTTAATTTGTTTTTCATTTCAAATTCATTTTATTTTGTAAAAAGCCTATATAAAGGCATCATTCTCATTTTCATAGAAAGAGGCTAGCTCCACTAGGGAGCATTAGGATTAGAGAGCTCTCTCTTAGTTTTTCTTTCTGTTTTGAATCTTGGGTGGAGAATTGAAGGAATTCTGTTTCATTCTCCCTTTGAGATTTCTCTTTGTTTGCCTTGCTGCATAATTTCAGTAAATTACAATTTGAATCAAACTCCTCTTACTGCTTTCATCTTCATTTCTTCTTCAATCTGTCTGCTGTTGAATCAAGGAAGGGCTTGAGATCTAGACTTGTTTTCTAGTCTCTTGACCCCTGAGATCTTTACTCTTTTGGTGAGAGTCTATAATTTAAGTTTGGTTCATCTGATGTTTGCTTCTTTAAGCAATTTTGCTTTGCTATTTAGATCTGCTACATTTTATTCCATCTGCTACTTCTCTGATTGAATGCATCCTGAATTTTCTTATTTAACTTTGAATCCCAGCTCTTAATTTACTTTCCTGCACTTTAGTTCCTCTGCACTTTACATTTGAGCTACTGTGATATGAATTTAATTTTCTTGCACTTTAATTCCCTGTCACTTGTTCTCAAGATCTCTTTGATTACTTGCTTCATTGCTTTCTTTAATTTCCAGCACCCAGCCCCCCTCTACTTCTCATGCAATTTACTTTTCTTGCAATTTAAGTTTCAGCTATTTTACTTTCTTGCACTTTAAGTTTCTGTAATTTTACTTTCTGCACTTTAATTTTCCTTGCTATTTACTTTCTGTTGGCTACATTTCACATATTTCACTTCAATGTTAGTTTGACTAAACTAATCACCCACTAAAGTTGCTTGATCCATCAATCCCTGTGGGATTGACCTCACTCTAAGTGAGTTTTACTACTTGATGCGACCCGGTATACTTGATGCGACCCATCAAGTTTTTGGCACCGTTTCCGGGGATTGATTAGATCAACAATGATTAAGTGGGTGAGAAGTCTAGATCAAGCAATTTTTTTGTTTTTGTTATTTGTTCTAAGTTGAAACCAAGGTGTTTGTGTTTTTTCCTCACTAAGCAAATCTCATCTGAGACATGAATTTTAATTTTCATTGATGTTGCATTTTACAAAATATAAATGGAGTTCAACTCATCTTATGCTCAAACAAAATTTTATGGGATATCACCCACCATCACCAATCTCTAATGGTGGCTGGGAATATCACCAAGAAAATACAAATTCTAAGCACTCCAATCCATGGAGAATTGCTTCAGAAACACAAGATGAGCAAGAGAATCATATGGGATATTTCTCACCACCACAAAATGATTCAAGTCATTATTCTAATGGTGGCTGGGAGTATAACCAAGAAACTGCAAATTCTGAGCAGTCAAGTCACATGAAAGAGTGTCCAACCTCACATTCCAGTTCTACATTTGAAAATTCTTCATCAATTAACTATGCCTCAACACAAAATCCATCCCAAGACTCACAACCAACACAAATTTCCAAAAGCCAAAGACTCTCAAGGATTGAGTCCATGATCAAAGGATTTGAGGAGAAGACAAAGAAACACGAGAAAAACTAGAAAATTCCCTCACAAACATGGAAGTAATGTTAGCTCAATCGGTGAGTGCAACAAAGAAAGAGGAAGGGCAAGATGAGGAAGCCTCTGTATCAAGTGAACTTTCAATGAAGAATGAGGTTGTTGAAAATGAAACTGCACCTGAGGTGACAAAGGAACATGAACATTCACAACCCTCACAAACTTCCCTTGAATCTGTGATCGACAAATATGAAGAGGAGATGAAGAAGTCTTGGGAAAAACAACAAACATCCTCCCTGAAAGAGCTATTAAGTCAAATATTGAGTACAAAGGAAGGACTGGAGGAGCAAGAAAGTGAGCAAGACACTCAAGAGAAGTCACACTCAATTGAAAGAAGTCACACTCAATTGAAGCAAAGAAATGCAAAGAGGAAGGGCTCATGAAACAACCAATTCAAAAGGCTTTTGATGAGGAGAAAAATCCAATAAACACACAGCAACCAAGTCTTGAACACAAAGGAGTGAAGGCAACTAACAAGAGCACCAATCATGTCCCTGGTCCAGCAAGCAAGGGTCAATCAATCCATTTACAAAAGGAAGCTTGCTAAGGAGAGGCCAAGACAAGGGACAATAGCTGAAACTTCTCCTCCCTTGAAGTCATTCCTCTTAACAAACTGGAAGAAGAGGAAGAAAGTGAAGAATAGGTAGACAGTAGGTACATTTCTTCTCCATGCGTTGTTTAAATTTCAATAAATTGGCATATGATTACATTCTAAGTTTGGTGTTGCCTTGCAACAAATTATTTTCAATCTTTTTGGATGATTGCATCAAATCAAAAATGAAAGTGACACACCAAGATTCTAAGTTTGGTGTGCCACTTATTTTCTATGCAAATCATTCAAGCAACACTACTTGTCTGCATAATCATAATGCCTCTACAGTTTTATTTTTCTCTTTTAATTTGACACTTTCTCAGTCTACTTGCTTTAGTCATTTTTCTGTCTTTAAATGCTTTCATTTAGTTTGCTTATTAACTGTTTTTGTTAATACATCACCAAGACATCCTTATTTATGACAGACTCTTCATTTGGTGATTGTATTTAACAAATAACAGTTTCTTTTGTTTAGTTTTAGTTCAAATAAATTGACATATGCTTGCATTCTAAGTTTGGTGTTGCTATGCAACAAAATTTGGTTCCAATGCTTACTAGATACTTGCATTAATTTCAAGTGAAAGTGTCACACTAAGTTTGGTGTGCCACTTATCTTTTATGCAATGTATTGTGCTCACCTTCTTATGTTTGCAGTCAAAATGTCTCTGTCTCTGGTGCCTTGATTGTTATCTTTCATTTTGCTTGCTTAAAACACATGTGCTACTAACATTTCATTGTGTAAGACATTCATGATCCATCTTAGCCCCATAGCCATTGTTCTAATTGTTGATTGAGGATGAGCAAGCATTCTGAGTTTGGCAAGGGAAAGGGAAGAATAAGAGGAAAATGACAACAATAGAGAAGATGGACTACAAGGTTGTAAAGTTCCTTTTCCTCTCCTTTGTCTCCAGCACCTTAAATTGCATGATTGTCTTTATATTCTCTGTATGCGTGTGTGGTATGACTAAGCATAGCTTGAATTTTGATTGAAACATGGTGTTGTGACATTATAACTACCAACATGAATTCTGTGAGTTCAAAAGCAGTAAATCATCATGATCATAAACAAACAAGGAATTAAAGAAGAGTTTAGCATGTACATACAAGTATTGGAAAGCTAGTATGATTAATTATTGCTCAATTACATTAGATTTTATTTAGTTGAAGTTTTCATCTAGAACATTTTGTGAAATCTTTTGAAATCATAAAAACCTTGAGGAAAAAAAAGTAAATGCAAAAAAAGGGCAAGAAAAGAAAAAGGGAAAGAATGGGAAAGCTGAAGGCTCTGAGTACCAATGACAATTTATTTGCTAAGTACTTGTGGTGTTTATGTATCAAGCCAAATGCTTGAAAACAAAACACTTAGAAGTCAAGGCTAGGCTCAAGTGCAAAAGCACTCCCTCAAAGCTCAAGGTTCTGAGCATCAATGATTAGAGAGTCAAGAAAAAAAAATGAGCTTAATGAAGTCCTCTAATTAAATGCTTGTGGTGCTTATGTATCAAGTGGTAATACTTGAAAACAAAGCATTTAGAAGTCGTAGCTTTGTTATTAACTCATGGGGCAAAGCACTCAAAAGGAGAAGCTAAAAAAAATCAAAGGCTTGTTTCAAGGAAGAATTATAAGAAAAAGATTTCATAAATTGAGCTAGATAAAAGCATCAATCATTTACATTTCTTTTGTGAATGAAGCATGCATAGAAAACTAGCTTACCATGAACATTGAGTTGCAATTCTTCTTACCTTGGATTGTCAATCTTTATTGCATGATTCGTTTCTTGCTTGGGGACAAGCAAGGTTTAAGGTTGGTGTTGTGATGGCATGTCACCATGTCATGTTTTTCTATGCTTTTTCATACAATAAATTGATGATTAGTGCTTAAATATTGCATTCTTTTGTGCTTAATTGGAATAAGTCCTTGATCTTTTAATTTTATAAATATTGTAGGAAATAAGAAGAAAAAGAAGCAAAGAAGCACAAAATAAGCAAAAAAGAAGAAAAAAGAGTTCTGGGGCACACTTTGAAGTTGGAGCACACTTTGGAGCCTTAGGCCACGCTTTTAAACCAAATTAAAGAAGAATAGGCAATCAGCACACAATGCTCCGCTCTTGCCAAGAGCAGAGCATCATCGTGATGCAATTTCAACTTGGAAGCAAGAATTTTCACAAAGTTAAGTTTGGGCGCTCACAGCATGACTATGCCTCCTTCAAAGGGCTATAACTTGAGCTACAGACATCCAATTGATATGCTTCTAGTTGCGTTAGAAAGCTGACATTTAGAGATTTCCAACGATATATAGCAATCCATATTTGGCGTACAATTGAGGCACGAGTGAAAGGCATCTTTAAGGAGAAAAAAATAAGCAAAAAAATCAGCCGATGCTTCCACCAAGGTTCGAAGCTGGAGCCTCACTCCAAAGCATAATGCTCTGCTCTTGGAGAGAGCATTGTCGTGCTCTCTTCATGAAAATTCAAGGAAAATCTCTCCCCAAATGCTTTCACCAAGGCTTGAACCTGGAACCTCACCCAAGCAAAAGCAATGCTCCGCTCCCCACAAGAGCAGAGCGCTACTTCCCTTATTCCTTGGTGCATGAGGCACAACCTGACATGGCCTAGGGAAGCATGTCACGCACAATTTGGCACGGTTAAGGAGCTTTGCGCGCACAAGACACTCCACAAGCAGCAATGCTCCGCTCCCCACAAGAGCAGAGCACTCTACTAGGAGCAAACACTCCTGGGCCAAAATTCAACCAAAATTCCATTTAAATTCAATTCCTCACCAAATTGAATCAAGGCCAACCAAACCCATTTCTCCTCAAATCCAAAGCAAGCAAGGCCCACATCATCACTCAAAGGCACAAGAACAAGCTAGAATTAGGATTTTCATTTAATTTGTTTTTCATTTCAAATTCATTTTATTTTGTAAAAAGCCTATATAAAGGCATCATTCTCATTTTCATATAAAGAGGCTAGCTCCGCTAGGGAGCATTAGGATTAGAGAGCTCTCTCTTAGTTTTCCTTTCTGTTTTGAATCTTGGGTGGAGAATTGAAGGAATTCTGTTTCATTCTCCCTTTGAGATTTCTGTTTGTTTGCCTTGCTGCATAATTTCAGTAAATTGCAATTTGAATCAAATTCCTCTTACTGCTTTCATCCTCATTTCTTCTTCAATCTGTCTGCTGTTGAATCAAGGAAGGGCTTGAGATCTAGACTTGTTTTCTAGTCTCTTGACCCTTGAGATCTTTACCCTTTTGGTGAGAGAGTCTTGGTGCACGAAATTGTGATCATCAATGGCGCCATCAACATGGTACGCTCATTGCAATTTCAACTCTTTATCACAACTTCGCACAACTAACCAGCAAGTGCACTGGGTCGTCCAAGTAATAAACCTTACGCGAGTAAGGGTCGGTCCCACAGAGATTGTTGGTATGAAGCAAGCTATTGTCATCTTGTAAATCTCAGTCAGGCAGATTCAAATGGTTATGAATGATTTATGAATAAAGCATAAAATAAAAGATAGAGATACTTATGCAATTCATTGGTGAGAATTTCAGATGAACGTATGGAGATGCTTTGTCCCTTCCGTCTCTCTGCTTTCCTACTGTCTTCATCCAATCCTTCTTACTCCTTTCCATGGCAAGCTATATGTTGGGCATCACGTTGTCAATGGCTACAGTCCCATCCTCTCAGTGAAAATGTTCAACGCGCTCTGTCACAGCACGGCTATTCAGCTGTCGGTTCTCGATCATGTCGGAATAGAATCCAGTGATTCTTTTGCATCTGTCACTAACGCCCCACAATCGCGAGTTTGAAGCTCGTCACAGTCATTCAATCCTTGAATCCTACTCAGAATACCACAGACAAGGTTTAGAGCTTCCGGATTCTCTTGAATGCCGCCATCAATTCTAGCTTATACCACAATGATTCCGATTAAGGGATCCAAGAGATATCCACTCAATCTAAGGTAGAACGGAGGTGGTTGTCAGGCACACGTTCATAGGTGAGAATGATGATGAGTGTCACGGATCATCACATTCATCAAGAGGAAGAACAAGTGATATCTTAGAACAAGAATAAGCTGAATTGAATAGAAGAACAATAGTAATTGCATTAATACTCGAGGTACAGCAGAGCTCCACACCTTAATCTATGGTGTGTAAAAACTCCACCGTTGAAAATACATAAGAACAAGGTCTAGGCATGGCCGTGAGGCCAGTCCTATGATCTAAGATAGCATAAGACTACTCGAAGATAGCTACCAAGATGTCTAATACAATAGCAAAAGGTCCTATTTGTAGAGAACTAGTAGCTTAGGGTTTACAAAGATGAGTAAATGACATAAAAATCCACTTCCGGGCCCACTTGGTGTGTGCTTGGGCTGAGCATTGAAGCATTTTCGTGTAGAGACTCTTCTTGGAGTTAAACGCCAGCTTTTGTGCCAGTTTGGGCGTTTAACTCCCATTCTTGTGCCAGTACCGGCGTTTTACGCCAGAATTCTTGAGCTGACTTGGAACGCCTGTTTGGGCCATCAAATCTTGGGCAAAGTATGGACTATTATACATTGCAGGAAATCCCAGGATGTCTAATTTCCAACGCAGTTGAGAGCGCGCCAATTGGGCTTTTGTAGCTCCAGAAAATCCACTTCAAGTGCAGGTAAGTCAGAATCCAACAGCATCTGCAGTCCTTTTCAGCCTCTGAATCAGATTTTTGCGCAGGTCCCTCAAATTCAGCCAAAAAATACCTGAAATCACAGAAAAACACACAAACTCATAGTAAAGTCCAGAAAAATGAATTTTAACTAAAAACTAATAAAAATATAATAAAAACTAACTAAAACATACTAAAAACATACTAAAAACAATGTCAAAAAGCGTATAAATTATCCGTCATCACAACACCAAACTTAAATTGTTGCTTGTCCCCAAGCAACTGAAGATCAAATAAGATAAAAAGAAGAGAATATGCAATGAATTCCAAAAACTTCTATGAAGATCAGTATTAATTAGATGAGCGGTGCTTTTAGCTTTTTGCCTCTGAACAGTTTTGGCATCTCACTTTATCCTTTGAAATTCAGAATGATGGGCTTCTATAGGAACTCAGAATCCAGATAGTGTTATTGATTCTCCTAGTTAGGTATGATGATTCTTGAACATAGCTAATTTATGAGTCTTGGCTGTGGCCCAAAGCACTCTTTCTTCCAGTATTACCACCGGATACATACATGCCACAGACACATAACTGGGTGAACCTTTTCAGATTGTGACTCAGCTTTGCTAGAGTCCCCAATTAGAGGTGTCCAGGGTTCTTAAGCACACTCTTTTTGCCTTGGATCACAACTTTATTTTTTTTCTTTTTTTTTCCCCTTTTTTCGTTTTTTTTTAATTCACTGCTTTTTCTTGCTTCAAGAATCATTTTTATGATTTTTCAGATCCTCAGTAACATGTCTCCTTTTTCATCATTCTTTCAAGAGCCAACATTCATGAACAACAAATTCAAAAGACATATGCACTGTTCAAGCATACATTCAGAAGTTAAAGTATTGCCACCACATCAAAATAATTAATCTGTTATAAAATTCAAAATTCATGCAATTCTTCTCTTTTCCAATTAAGAACATTTTTCATTTAAGAAAGGTGATGGATTCATAGGACATTCATAACTTTAAGGCATAGACACTAAGACACTAATGATCATAAGACACAAACATAGATGATGAATATAAGCATAAAAATTCGAAAAACAGGAAAATAAAGAACAAGGAGATTAAAGAACGGGTCCACCTTAGTGATGGCGGCTTGTTCTTCCTCTTGAAGATCTTATAGAGTGCTTGAGCTCCTTAATGTATCTTCCTTGCCTTTGTTGCTCCTCTCTCATGACTCTTTGATCTTCTCTAATTTCATGGAGGAGAATGGAATGTTCTTGGTGCTCCACCTTTAGTTGTCCCATGTTGGAACTCAATTCTCCTAGGGAGGTGTTGATTTGCTCCCAATAGTTTTGTGGAGGAAAGTGCATCCCTTGAGGCATCTCAGGGATTTCATGATGAGTGGGATCTCTTGTTTGCTCCATCCTTTTCTTAGTGATGGGCTTGTCCTCATCCATCAGGGTGTCTCCCTCTATGTCAATTCCGACTGAATAACAGAGGTGACAAATGAGATGAGGGAAGGCTAACCTTGCTGAGGTAGAGGACTTGTCTGCCACCTTATAAAGTTATTGGGATATAACCTCATGAACTTCTATTTCCTCTCCAACCATGATGCTATGAATCATGATGGCCTGGTCTATAGTAACTTCGGACCGGTTGCTAGTGGGAATGATTGAGCGTTGGATAAACTCCAACCATTCCCTAGCCACGGGCTTGAGGTCATGCCTTCTCAGTTGAACCGGCTTCCCTCTTGAATCTCTCTTCCATTGAGCGCCCTCTTCACAAATGTCTATGAGGACTTGGTCCAACCTTTGATCAAAGTTGACCCTTCTAGTGTAAGGGTGTTCATCTCCTTGCATCTTGGGCAAGTTGAATGCCAACCTTACATTTTTCGGACTAAAATCTAAGCATTTTCCCCGAACCATTGTAAGCCAATTCTTTGGGTCCGGGTTCACACTTTGATCATGGTTCTTGGTGATCCATGCATTGGCATAGAACTCTTGAACCATTAAGATTCTGACTTGTTGAATGGGGTTGGTAAGAACTTCCCAACCTCTTCTTTGGATCTCATGTCGGATCTCCAGATATTCACTCTTTCTGAGTTTGAAAGGGACCTCGTGGATCACCTTCTTCATGGCCACAACTTCATAGAAGTGGTCTTGATGCACCCTTGAGATGAATCTCTCCATCTCCCATGACTCGGAGGTGGAAACTTTTGCCTTCCCTTTCCTCTTTCTAGAGGTTTCTCCAGCCTTAGATGCCATAAATGGTTATGGAAAAACAAAAAGTAATGCTTTTACCACACCAAACTTAAAAATTTTGCTCGTCCTCGAGCAAAAGAAGAAAGAAGAGAGTAGAAGAAGAAGAACTAGAGGAGATGGCGGTGGCTTTGTGGTTCGGCCAAGGGGGAGAAGTAGTGTTTAGGTTATGTAAAAATGAAGGAGAGAAGAAGGGTTTATATATGGGTGGGGAGAGGGTGTCTGGTTTGGTCATGTATGGGTGGGTTTGGGAGGGAAAGTGGTTTGAATTTGAATGGTGAGGTAGGCGGGGTTTTACGAAGGATGGATGTGAGTGGTAAAGAGAATAGTAGGATTTGATAGGTGAGGGGTTTTTGGGGAAGAGGTGTTGAGGTGATTGGTGAATGGTTGAAGAGGAGAGAGAGTGGTGGGGTAGGAGGGGATCCTGTGGGGTCCACAGATCCTGAGGTGTCAAGAAAAATTCATCCCTGGACCAAGTGGAGAGCAAAAATGCTCCTTCTGCCAATTCTGGCGTTAAACGCCGGGCTGGTGCCCATTTTTGGCATTTAACGCCAGCTTCTTGCCCTTTCCTGGTGTTTAACGCCAGTCTGGTGCCCCTTTCTGGCGTTAAACGCCCAGAATGGTGCCAGACTGGGCGTTAAATGCCCATTTACTGCCCTTACTGGCGTTTAAATGCCAGCAAGTTTTTCCTCCAGGGTGTGCTGTTTTTCTTTCTATTTTTCATGCTGTTTTTGCTTTTTCAATTTATTTTGTGACTTCCCATGATCATCAACCTACAGAAAACATAAAATAACAAAAGAAATATAGATAAATATAACATTGGGTTGCCTCCCAACAAGCGCTTCTTTAATGTCAGTAGCTTGACAGTGGGCTCTCATGGAGCCTCACAGATACTCAGAGCAATGTTGGAACCTCCCAACACCAAACTTAGAGTTTGAATGTGGGGATTCAACACCAAACTTAGAAGTTGGTTGTGGCCTCCCAATACCAAACTTAGAGTTTGACTGTGGGGGCTCTACTTGACTCTGTTTTGAGAGAAGCTCTTCATGCTTCCTCTCCATGGTTACAGAGGGATATCCTTGAGCCTTAAACACAAGGGATTCTTCATTCACTTGAATGATCAATTCTCCTCTGTCAACATCAATCACAGTCTTTGCTGTGGCTAGGAAGGGTCTGCCAAGGATGATGGATTCATCCATGCACTTCCCAGTCTCTAGGGCTATGAAATCAGCAGGGATGTAATGGTCTTCAACTTTTACCAGAACATCCTCTACAAGTCTATAAGCTTGTTTTCTTGAATTGTCTACCATCTCTAGTGAGATTCTTGCAGCTTGTACCTCAAAGATCCCTAGCTTCTCCATTACAGAGAGAGACATGAGGTTTATGCTTGACCCTAGGTCACACAGAGCCTTCTTGAAGGTCATGGTGCCTACTGTACAAGGTATTGTGAACTTCCCAGGGTCCTGTCTCTTTTGAGGTAATCTCTGCCTAGTCAAGTCATCCAGTTCTTTGGTAAGCAAAGGGGGTTCATCCTCCCAAGTTTCATTACCAAATAACTTATCATTTAGCTTCATGATTGCTCCAAGGTATTTAGAAAATTTCTCTTCAGTGACATCTTCATCCTCTTCAGAGGAAGAATACTCATCAGAGCTCATGAATGGCAGAAGTAAATCCAATGGAATCTCTATGGTCTCAGTGTGAGCCTTAGATTCCCAAGGTTCCTCATTAGGGAACTTATTGGAGGCTAGAGGACGTCCATTGAGGTCTTCTTCAGTGGCGCTCACAGCCTCTTTCTCCTCTCCAAGTTGGGCCATGTTGATGGCCTTACACTCTCCTTTTGGATTCTCTTCTATATTGCTTGGAAGAGTACTAGGAGGGAGTTCAGTAACTTTCTTACTCAGCTGACCACTTGTGCCTCCAAGTTTCTAATGGAGGACCTTGTTTCAGTCATGAAACTTTGAGTGGTTTTGATTAGATCAGAGACCATGGTTGCTAAGTCAGAGTAGCTCTGCTTAGGATTCTCTATCTGTTGCTGAGAAGATAATGGAAAAGGCTTGCCATTGCTAAACCTGTTTCTTCCTCCATTATTGTTGTTGAAACCTTGTTGAGGTCTCTGTTGATCCTTCCATGAGAGGTTTGGATGATTTCTCCATGAAAGATTATAGGTGTTTCCATATGGTTCTCCCATGTAATTCACCTCTTCTATTGATGGGTTCTCAGGATCATAAGTTTGTTCTTCAGATGAAGCGTCCTTAGTACTGCCTAGTGCAGCTTGCATTCCAGACAGACTTTGAGAAATCATATTGACTTGCTGAGTCAATATTTTATTTTGAGCCAATATGGCATTCAGAGTATCAATCTCAAGAACTCCTTTCTTTTGATTCGTCCCATTGTTCACGGGGTTCCTTTCAGAAGTGTACATGAATTGGTTATTTGCAACAATTTCAATGTGTTCTTGAGCTTCTGCAGGCGTCTTCTTCAGATGAAGAGATCCTCCAGCAGAGCTATCCAATGACATATTGGACAGTTCAGACAGACCATCATAGAAGATACCTATGATGCTCCATTCAGAAAGCATGTCAGAAGGACACTTTCTGATCAATTGTTTGTATCTTTCCCAAGCTTCATAGAGGGATTCACCTTCCTTCTGCCTGAAGGTTTGGACTTCCACTCTAAGCTTACTCAATTTTTGAGGTGGAAAGAACTTTGCCAAGAAGGCATTGACTAGCTTTTCCCAAGAGTTCATGCTTTCTTTAGATTGTGAGTCCAACCATATCCTAGCTCTGTCTCTTACAGCAAAAGGGAATAGCATAAGTCTATAGACCTCAGGGTCAACCCCATTGGTCTTAACAGTGTCACAGATTTGCAAGAATTCAGCTAAAAACTGATGAGGATATTCCAATGGAAGTCCATGGATCTTGCAATTCTGTTGCATTAGAGAAACTAATTGAGGCTTAAGCTCAAAGTTGTTTGCTCCAATGGCAGGGATAGAGATGCTTCTCCCATAGAAGTCGGGAGTAGGTTCAGTAAAGTCACCCAGCACCTTCCTTGCATTGTTGGCATTGTTGTTGTTTTCGGCTGCCATGTCTTCTTCTTTGGAGATTTCTGTTAGGTCCTCTACAGAGAGTTGTGCTTTAACTTCTCTTAGTTTTCGCTTCAAGGTCCTTTCAGGTTCAGGGTCAGCCTCAACAAGAATGCTTTTGTCTTTGCTCCTGCTCATATGAAAGAGAAGAGAACAAGAAAATATGGAATCCTCTATGTCACAGTATAGAGATTCCTTGAGGTGTTAGAAGAATAGAAGGAGGAGGTAGAAGAATTAGGATGTGAGAAGAAGGGAAGAAATTTTCGAAAATAAATTTAAAAAGATTTTAAAAACATTTTCAAAAATTGAAGAATGATTTTCGAAAAATATGATTGGGAAAGAGATAAAGTGTTTTTTGAAAAAGATTTTGAAATTAGAAATCAAAAATATATGATTGAAAACTTATTTTGAAAAAGATGTGATTAAAAAGATATGATTGAAAATATATAGTTTTAAAAAGATATGATTGAAAAACAATTTAGAAAGATTTGATTTTTAAAATCAATGACTTGGATAACAAGAAAAGATATGATTCAAACATTAAACCTTTCTCAACAGAAAAGGTAACATACTTGAAATGTTGAATCAAATCATTAATTGTTAGCAAGTATTTTTGAAATTGGAAAGAAATTGATTTTGAAAATATATGCTTGAAAAGATATGATTTGAAAAAGATTTGATTTTGAAAAATTATGAAAACTTGAAAAAAAAATTTGAATTGAAAACAAAATCTTCCCTCTTGTGCCATCCTGGTGTTAAACGCCCAGAATGGTATACATTATGGCGTTTAACGCCCAAAATGCTACCCTTTTGGGCGTTAAACGCCCAGCCAGGTGCCCTGGCTAGCGTTTAAACGCCAATTTTCCTTCTTCACTGGGCGTTTTGAACGCCCAGCTTTTTCTGTGTAATTCCTCTGCTGTATGTTCTGAATCTTCAATTCTCTGCATTATTGACTTGAAAAGACACAAATTAAAAATTTTTTTGGATTTTTAATGACGAGGAAAAATCAAAATGCAACTAAAATCAAATAAACAATGCATGCAAGACACCAAACTTAGAAGTTTGTATACTACTGACACTAACAAATTGAGAATGCATATGAGAAACAACAAAACACACAAAATAAGAGAATTTAAAGATCAGAGCAAGTAAATCATCAAGAACAACTTGAAGATCAATGAAGACACATGATAAATGCAAGAAGAACATAAACATGCAATTGACACCAAACTTAAAATGAGACACTAGACTTAAGCGAAAAATATTTTTGGTTTTATGATTTTGTAATTTTTTTGTTTTTTTTTCGAAAATTATATGGAGAAGAAAATAAAGAGATTCAAAATTTTTAATAAGAATTTCAGGAATCATGCAATGTTAGTCTAAAGCTTCAGTCTAAAGAAATTAGACATAGCTAGCCAAGCTTCAGCAGGACATTACATTCAAGAGCTAAATTGATGAAGATCAATTAGCTTTGGTGATGATTAGAACATCACCTTGAAACACTAGAATTCATTCTTAAAAATTCTGAAAAATACCTAATCTAAGCAACAAGATGAACCGTCAGTTGTCCAAACTCAAACAATCCCCGGCAACGGCGCCAAAAACTTGGTGCACGAAATTGTGATCATCAATGGTGCCATCAACATGGTACGCTCATTGCAATCTCAACTCTTTATCACAACTTCACACAACTAACCAGCAAGTGCACTGGGTCATCCAAGTAATAAACCTTACGCGAGTAAGGGTCGATCCCACGAAGATTATTGGTATGAAGCAAGCTATGGTCATCTTGTAAATCTCAGTCAGGCAGATTCAAATGGTTATGGATGATTTATGAATAAAGCATAAAAAAAAGATAGAGATACTTATGCAATTCATTGGTGAGAATTTCAGATAAGCGTATGGAGATGCTTTGTCCTTTTCGTCTCTCTACTTTCGTACTGTCTTCATCCAATCCTTCTTACTCCTTTCCATGGCAAGCTGTATGTTGGGCATCATCGTTGTCAATGGCTACAGTCCCGTCCTCTCAGTGAAAATGTTCAATGCGCTCTGTCACAGCACGGCTATTCAGCTGTCGGTTCTCGATCATGTAGGAATAGAATCCAGTGATTCTTTTGCATCTGTAACTAACGCCCCACAATCGCGAGTTTGAAGCTCGTCACAGTCATTCAATCCTTGAATCCTACTCAGAATACCACAGACAAGGTTTAGACCTTCCAGATTCTCTTGAATGCCGCCATCAATTCTAGCTTATACCACGAAGATTCCGATTAAGGAATCCAAGAGATATCCACTCAATCTAAGGTAGAACGGAGGTGGTTGTCAAGCACACGTTCATAGGTGAGAATGATGATGAGTGTCACTGATCATCACATTCATCAAGTTGAAGAACAAGTGATATCTTAGAACAAGAATAAGCTAAATTGAATAGAAGAACAATAGTAATTGCATTAATACTCGAGGTACAGCAGAGCTCCACACCTTAATCTATGGTGTGTAGAAACTCCACCGTTGAAAATACATAAGAACAAGGTCTAGGCATGGCCGTGAGGCCAGCCCTATGATCTAAGATAGCATAAGACTACTCGAAGATAGCTACCAAGATGTCTAATACAATAGCAAAAGGTCCTATTTGTAGAGAACTAGTAGCTTAGGGTTTACAAAGATGAGTAAATGGCATAAAAATCCAATTCCGGGCCCACTTGGTGTGTGCTTGGGCTGAGCATTGAAGCATTTTCGTGTAGAGACTCTTCTTGGAGTTAAACGCCAGCTTTTATGTCAGTTTGGGCGTTTAACTCCCATTCGTGTGCCAGTTCCGGCATTTTACGCCAAAATTCTTGAGCTGACTTGGAACGCCTATTTGGGCCATCAAATCTCGGGCAAAGTATGGACTATTAAAGATTATTGGAAAGCCCAGAAGGTCTACTTTCTAACGCAGTTAAGAGCGCGCCAATTGGGCTTCTGTAGCTCCAGAAAATCCACTTCGAGTGCAGGGAGGTCAGAATCCAACAGCATCTGCAGTCCTTTTCAGACTCTGAATCAGATTTTTGCTCAGGTCCCTCAAATTCAGCCAGAAAATACATGAAATCACAGAAAAACACACAAACTCATAGTAAAGTCCAGAAAAGTGAATTTTAACTAAAAACTAATTAAAATATAATAAAAACTAACTGAAACATACTAAAAACATACTAAAAACAATGCCAAAAAGAATATAAATTATCCACTCATCAAGTCTGCAATTTAAGTTTGGTTCATCTGCTATTTGCTTCTTGAAGCAATTTTGCTTTGCTGTTTAGATCTGCTACATTTTATTCCATCTGCTACTTCTCTGATTGAATGCATCCTGAATTTTCTTGTTTAACTTTGAATTCCAGCTCCCAATTTACTTTCCTGTACTTTAGTTCCTCTGCACTTTACATTTGAGCTACTGTGATATGAATTTAATTTTCCTGCACTTTAATTTCCCTGTCACTTGTTCTCAAGATCTCTTTGATTACTTGCTTCATTGATTTCTTTATTCTTGAATCAAAAACAAAAAAAAGTCCATTTACAATAATGAAGAAAATGTGGAAAGAACTGATCAAACAAATAAAAGTCTAATTTACTTTATTTCGCTTCTCAAAAGATCTTATGATCTTAGGAATACGAATTCCCATAAATTTTGTGACGTATCGTCATTGTCACAAGCATATGTTTTTTATTTCCATCACCCAGCCCCCTCTACTTCTCATGCAATTTACTTTTCTTACAATTTAAGTTTCAGCTATTTTACTTTCTTGCACTTTAAGTTTCTGCAATTTTACTTTCTGCACTTTAATTTTCCTTGCTATTTACTTTCTGTTGGCTACATTTCACATATTTCACTTCAATGTTAGCTTGACTAAACTAATCACCCACTAAAGTTGCTTGATCCATCAATCCCTGTGGGATCGACCTCACTCTAAGTTAGTTTTACTACTTGATGCGACCCGGTATACTTGCCGGTTAGATCTATGTGCTTGGAAATTCATTTTTGCACAAAAACACCCATCACACCTCTTTGGGTTACTAAGTGTTCTGTAGCAAAGGTTACTCTTGATAGTGGAATTTCAGCTGATAATCTGGATTAGTTAACCCAAGTTACCAGGTGATAAGGCACCCCTAAGAGCTTATTCATCCAAGCATATCCGTTGCACATGAACACCACAGACACATGCCTCAATATTCAAACCCTTGGTACCTAGCATTATTTCTCATTGTTTTTCTTTCCTTTTCACTTTTATTGCTCTTTCTCTTTTCTTATTGGGATTTCATAATTTGGTTATTCTCATAGGATGTGTTTCAAGCATAGGATTCAGGATGGATAGTTGCCTTCCTACCTTGTTGGTGAACCAACTTAGCAAATTAATCACCCTACCACAAACATTCAAAATTCACTTCACAAGATAATTCCACTCTTGTTCTTTTTATAACATTTTCTTTTTGATTGGCTTAAAGGACAAGCATACATATAAGCAAGATGACTATGAACACTAGGGACATTAGACTAGTGAGCATGGACCTAAGCAACAAAATTTTAAAGCATAATTGAAGATTCCTAAGCTACTATAGAAGCAAGTTCTATTTCATACATGATTTTCCTTATTTAAAGCTTTGAAAGAGATAGAACTAAGAAGGAACACTACCACCTTTCACTTATTGGAATGCTCATGTTCTTTTGCTTCCTTGTCTTCTTTTTGTCCACTTGTGCTTCCTTTCATCCGATTCATTCTGACTATTTTCCAATCTTCTAGTGCCTTCCTTACTGATTCATGACTCTTTTCGGCCCTTTCTCGTTCCACTCGTGCTAATTCATCCTTTACGTCCTCATATTTTGTGATCCCAGGATTCAATACAGGTAGTTGTCCAATTAAGTACCCAAGCCTGGCTTGGGTGTTTACATGATATCCAGTTTCACTCATGTAAACCCCTTTCGAAAATGCTCTTTATTCATCAAAAAGATCTGCATGTTCTCTTTGTTTCCTATGAATCTCATGAATGTGTGCACCTTGATGTGCTTGGATGTTGATTAGCTTTTGGATGGCTTCTTCTTGTTGATCTTGCTTTTGGTTCAGGTTATGGAAGGACTCACTCCATTGTCTCCCTTGTTCAAATTACTGTTCCATCAATTGTTTTTGCCATTCCCCTTACTGATTCATCCATCTTGAGAGTGATTCTTCTTGGCGGTCCATTATTTGCATTTGAAGCTCCTTCTGTGCCCCTTGATTTTCCATGCATTGCCTTGACAAGGTATCAATAGCCTCTTGTAATTGGTGCATGTCTAAGGTGGCTGGGGCTTGCTCCTGTGGATGCTGTCCTTCTTCAGCTCAATGGGCTGGCCTATTTCTTAGTCTTCGTTGAGGAAGGGGAGGTGCAGCAGCATGCATCCGACGAAAAGTACTTGGAAGGCCAACTTTTATCCATTCGGGATTTCCATCTTCAAACACCACCCCAGCCTTGTTGCAAAGATGGAGAATAGTAGTGGGGTAGCCTAAACTTCCGAATACCTTGGGCTATGAGTTTATGAACCTTGATTTCTCCTTCCTTCATTATGCATTGCACCATTATTGCTCTCTTAAGGTTTACCTCTGAGTTGTTTCCGGCTGGGAGGATGGATCTCCTTACAATTTCGAACCACCTCTTAGCCTCAGGAAGGAGATCTCCTTTTTTTATAAATATGGGCTTCCCATTGGGGTCTCTGTCCCAATCCGCTCCCTGCACACAGATGTCTTTCATAATCTGGTAATGGTTAGGGTTGTTATCAATTCTTGAGTGATAGCTCTCTTCTGCAAAGGATATGGTTCGCAGCTTTAGCACTCTCATGATGCTCATGGGACTAAAATCCACCATTACCCCTCTCACGAAACTTGTATAGGATTCATCTTCCTTATCATGTCTAACCGCATTAGCATAAAACTCTCTTACCAGAGTTACGTTCACCCTTGTAATCGGATTGGTGAGGAGCTCCCATCGACGTTTTTCTACCTTCTCTGTGATTTTGGGGCACTCAATTTTTGTGAATTGAAAGCCTAACTCATATATGACTTCTTTATCAGCCATCCACCCAAATTGTAGTACATGGTAAAAGGTTCTAAATTTCTTTTCATCAAACGGAGGCTGCTCTATAGGTTCCTTCCCTTTTCGCCTTTTAGAGCTAGACGATGCCATGAGTAATGGTTGATATAGTTACGGCTCACAAGATGTGGCTAAGAGGGTGTGTATGGAACTTTTGTTGGAGGATGAAATATGCGTGTTTGAGAGAAGGAATGGAGATGAATGAGAATAGCAAGTGTGTACGGAGAGGATGTAGAATGGGGATCATTTATATAGAAAGATGATGGGTGTTTGAAGGGTCTGGATTGATGATGTTGCTTAGTGATGGACGGTTGGGGCTTGGCATTGGATGAGCACAAGGATCACCTCTTTTATGAGGGTCTTGGTTCGGTCTCCAAGGCTATCCAACTCCCAATGTTGCATGGCAACACTTCCAAAGATACTCCCCTTGAAGACAAGTGTGGAGTCTCCTTGGTATAGTGGCCGAATCTCCCTTCTTTGATTGTCCTATCAAGTACCACCAATACCCTTCTTGATTTCCTATAAAAGACAAAGGGGAATGCAAAAAGTCAATTGAATTTTTGGTGAGAAACATTAAAGTATGACATAGCTGCTGTTGAATCCCCTTTTTTTTAAATATACTAAATGCTTTTCATGAATGCAAATCAACAAACCAATTAATTTCCCATGCATGCAATATTGGTAACACCAAACTTGTTTGTGATCGTATGGTGCAACAAGGTTCGAAAAGAATATCATATCATGAAGTGTGTTCAAGCCCTCTTGGTGTGCCTTGAATACCAAACTTATCATGTACTATATACTGCATGTAGGGATTCTTATATGGTTTATCGAAGTTGATTTAGAACCCATGAACTTTGCTTTATTACTACTATTAGAGATCAAAGAGAAAGGGTATAGAACATGGGTTGCCTCCCATGAAGCGCTTCTTTAGCGTCATTAGCTTGACATTTGGCCCTTGTCAGGGTGGTTGGTAGTGCTTCAAATCTTCCCCCCTTGCAATGAACCTGTTTCCATTGGTTTTGTTAAGAAGTTCCACATGTTCTAAGGACAAGATTTTGTTAATGGTGTATACTGGAGGCAGCTGAGATGGAATAGTGGGGAGATGAGGTGGTATAGATAGAAAGTAGGCAGATACCACTTCATCTCCTGGAGAGAAATCTTCTGTAGGGATCTTTTTGTTTTTCCATCCCCTAGGGACCTTTTTTCTTGTGTCCTTTGATGTCACTTTGCTACTTGTGGTTTTCTCTTTGAGGAAAGTTTTGTTGCTTGTCTCATATGACTCTGGTGGGTCTGGTTCCTTTTGGATTATACTTGGGTGTTGCTCCTTCTGATAACATTAGTTGTCACCAATGAGGATTTTCAGGTGTGGTACTTATGCTCCCATGCTTGCCTCTTCTATCAACCCTTTATTGTGCTTTTCCTCTGACTTTTTGTTATCATGATATGCTTCTTGTGAGGGTTTGAAAACACTGAAGGTGAGCTGTTCATCGTGTATCCTCAATACTAGGTCTCCTCGCTCCACATCTATAAGTGCCCTGGCTGTGGCTAAGAATGGCCTTCCCAGGATGATGGGATGGATGAGATTCTCTTCCATTTCCAGGATAACAATGTCCGTAGGCAAGAAGTAGTTCCCAACCTTCACTAACACGTTTTCAACCACTCCTATTGCCTGCTTTTGAGTTTTGTCGGCCAATTTGTTGATTACATCTGTAGGTGTTAGCTCATTGATTTGAAGCTTTTTCATGAGGGATAGAGGCATTAGGTTGATACTTGCTCCCAGGTCACAGAGCCCCTTATCAATCATTGTCTCTCCTATAGCATAGGGAATGTGGAAACTCCCTGGATCCTTCTTCTTTGTGGGTGGCTCTGTTTGAATGAGAGTGATGCATTCCCTGTTCATCTTTATTGTTTATCCACCCTTTAATGAACCTTTTTTGGCCAGCAGCTCCTTCATATATTTGATGTAAGAAGGCATTTGCTGGAGGGCTTTAATGAATGGTGTATTTACCTTAAGAGATGCAAACATATCGAGGAATCTTGAATACATTCTCCTTGCTATACCACCTTTGAGCCATTGGGGAAAGGGTGCATATGGGTTCAAGATCTCCTCTTTCTTTAGCTCCTCCCTACGTGTGGGTTGGGATGCATGGTTTCTGTCTTCATGATTTTTCTTTGGACTGTCTTGGAGGTGTTTTGTTTGTGTGTCCACTTCCTCCACACTCATCTCATCACTTGTGGTGATCATCTTGCATTCTTTCCACCTTACTTTCTTTGCTTCTCCTCTTGGATTCTTCTGTGTGTCACTGGGAAAACCATCAGTGGGTTTGGGAAACTATTGAGATAGATACCCTACTTGGGACTCTAGTCTCTTGATGGTTTCCCCTTGGTTCTTGATATTAGCTCGCACTTCATCCTTAAACACCTTGTTGTCTTGGACTTCTTTACATATGTCTTCAAGTAGAGCCTCAATCTTGGAAAGTCTATCCTCAGTTAGTGATGGTGGATTGAGATTAGGTGGTTGTTGATAGGATCTATGTGAGGGATGTTGGTGAGTTGCATTGTTGTTGGAATTGTGGTTGTGGCGTCTCTGGTCTTAGCCTTGGTCTTGTTGATTTCCCCACCCAAAGTTAGGGTGATTTCTTCATCCAGAGTTGTAAGTTTTGGAATATGGATCATGGATTTGTCTAGGTGAGTTCCAACAAAATTGGCTTGTTCCCAGTCACCTTCTTCCCCTGCATTCACTCCTTCTTGAGTAGGTGATGAAGTGATGACTGCTACAACTTGGTTTTCTTCCACCTTCTTGGTGAGATCTGTTAGCTGCTTGGTGGTCATCTTATTTTAAGCCAGCAATGCATCCATGTGGTTCAGCTCCATTACTCCTCGAGTGTTGCTTCTTTCAGAAGCATAGAAGTAGTCATTCTCAGGTACCGTTTCAATGACATATATGGCTTCTTCAATGGTTTTCTTCTTGTTTAGAGATTTTCTTGATGAATGGTCTACAGCCTTCTTTGACACATAAGAAAGACCTTCATAGAAAATGTGAAGTTGAACCCACTCATTGAACATGTCCGGTGGGCATCTTGTTGTTAAGTCCTTAAACCTTTCCCATGCCTCATAGAGAGTTTTGCCATCCTGTTGCCTGAAAGTTTGCACCTCAGGTCTCAGCCCGTTAATTCTTTGAGGAGGGTAGAATCTTGCCAAAAACTTGTTCACCACGTCTTCCCAATTTGTTAAGCTCTCCTTCGAGAAGGATTCAAGCCACTTAGATGCTTTATCCCTGAGTGAAAAAGGGAACAAAAGCAGCCTATAGACATCCGGATGGACTCCGTTAGACTTAACTATGTCACATATTCTTAGGAAGGTGGTTAGATGTTGATTAGGGTCTTCTTGGGCACTTCCTCCAAATGAGCAGTTGTTCTGAACAAGGGTGATGAGTTGGGGTTTTAATTAAAAGTTGTTGGCATGTATAGTGGGCTTTTGTATACTACTTCCACAATTTCCTGGGTTTGGATTGATGTAAGAGCCTAGAACTCTCCTCTCTTGCCCAGCATGATTTACAGGGCCTTCTCTGGCATGGTTGTGAGCTTCTCCTTCATGGTTGTTTTCCAAGTTCTCCTCCATGTTTATTTCATAATACTCTTCCTCTTCCTCAGCACCAACAACTATTTTCCCCATTGCTTCCCTCCTTGATCTATGGAGGGTCCTCTCAGGTTCTGAATCAAAGGAAGTTGAAGCTGTGCCTCTTCTCCCTGTCATACAACTAACAGAGCACACAGCAAGAGATAAAATGAAGTGATTATTCTTGTTAGAGTGATTGTTAGTATGAGTGGTGCAATTTATCAAACAGTTAGTGGGTTAGTGAGCAGAATTGTAAGTAAATTCAAAGGACAAGAAAATAACGAGGGGATAGGGGGTGAGGAAGAAACTAAATAAACTGAAGGTAAATGACCAGATAAAATAAACAAACCAAAGAAAAATGCTCAATCTATTGAACTTCCAACTTAATCATTGTTGATACAAAATCAATCCCCGGCAACGGCGCCATAAACTTGATGCACGAAAACTTGTCTCTCAACAGATTTCCCTTCGGCAAGTATACCGAATTGTCGTCAAGTAAAAACTCACAATAGAGTGAGGTCAAATCCCACAGGGATTGATTGGTCAAGCAACTTTTGTTGGAAGAATATGCTAGTTGAGCTAAACAGAATGTAGTTGATGTTGCAGGAAATTAAATGGCGGGAAAGTAAATTGCGGGAAATAAAGTGCAGAATCTTAAATGGGGAATCGGGGAGATGAACATAGAAATAAATGGCAAAAAGTAAAGAGAATGGGTGAGATCAGAAATGGGGAATTCATTGGGCTTAGGAGATGTTGTATTCTCCGGATCAAATTCATTTTCATCTCTTCCTCAATCAAAGCATCTATTGATCTCCATGGCAATCTCAAGTGATTGGATTCCAATTCCTTGGCAACCCAATCTCTCTAAGTTTGAACAATTGCCCAATTCCTTGATTTAATTGCTCATGGGAAGAGATGAAGTGTGGTCACTGATTATACCATATGTATTTCCAAATCAAAGTGTTGGGAGGATTACATGTCACTATATCCGCCCAAATGCCAATTTGGTCCAACATGAGAAAGTATTTCTAGCATGATCTCCTCATCCCTTTTCCAAGGCTCAGAAGAGATCCAATTATGGAGAGTTTCTTTTCCAAGACAACTAACTAATTGAATTAAGATCGAAATCTTTCTAGTAAATCAAGAGAAAAGAAAGAGGAAGAAGAAAGAAAACTATAATTGATCCATCAAATTACAACAGAGCTCCCTAATGCAATGAAAGGGGTTTAGTTGTTCATAGCTCTGGAAATGGGAAATGGCAGAAAAGAATACATGCTTAGCTAGAAAATGCAGAAAAGTAAATATACAGAGGGTAGTTCTCCAAAGTGCCAAGCTTCTCTATAGTTCAAAACTACTCTTATATATACTACTCTTCTTAATCTTCTAGTGAGTTCTTCGAGTCTTGGATGTGGGCCTTAGATCTTGAGTTGAAGCAATTATAATCTTTAGTGGGCTCAGCTTGCAGAAAAGTGTGAGTTAGGCATGGGCGTTAGTGATGTTAACGTTAAGGGAAAATGTAGGTTCGAGAACGTTAGTGGCAATCACCTTTTTTACTAACGTCCAACCCCAAAATAGTCCACGTTAACTTCAATGTTAGTGGCACTAACGTGACCTCTAACGTTGCCTTGTAATCCTTCGCAAGCATTATTGGGAATCACCTTTTTCAATAACGTTGCATTGCGCCCCTTGTCCCTACGTTAGAGTTCACGTTAGTATAACTAACGTGACTCTTAACGTGGGCATGCCTTAGCTTCAAGAGCGTTAGTGACACTTACCTTTGTTACTAACGCTCCAAACGCCCCCTCTTTCCTACGCTAGAGTTCACATTAACTAGGTTAATGTGGTCACTAACGTGGTAGTGAATGCCATTTTCAATGTTAGTGACAAAGGTGAGTGTCACTAACGTTAGTTCATGATGCTTAGCTCCACGTTAACTTTCACGTTAGTGGTCTTAACGTGACCACTAACGTGGGCAATGTTAGCTTGATCCAACGTTAGTGACAAAGGTGAGTGTCACTAACATTGGCATTGTCCCCTTTCCATGTTAGAGTTCACGTTAACTAAGTTAACGTGACTCTTAACGTGGCTAATTTCCAGTTTGTAGCATTAGTGGTATTCACCTTTACCACTAACGCTAGAGCTCCCTTTTTCTCCACGTTAACTACCACGTTAATATAGTTAACGTGGCAATTAATGTGGGCTTATGATGGCTTCGCAGGTGTTATTGGCGATCATTTTTCTCATTAACGTTACAAGCTCATTCCTATTCCACGTTAGTGGTCACGTTAACTAGATTAACGTGGCTGCTAACGTGGCTTTTTCTTGCTCCTTTTGTCCTGAAATCAAGCAAATAAAGTGCAATTAAAGCTCTAGCCCAAGTCATAAGATTATGCATCATCAATTTGTCATTCAATCCTTGTAAAATCCTTATGAAATCATGTAAAATTCCCAATAGTTGCTTGAATCCTGGTGTAAATGAAATTTCATCAAAAACTTGCTTATTTCCTAAGAAATTGCATGAAACTACCCTAAAATAGTAAAGAAAAGGTCAATGAAACTGGCCTAGATACCTTGGCATCAGATTCCTTAATCAGAATCTTCGTGGTATAAGCTAGAGTCCATTATCAGCATTCTTGAGAATCCGGAAAGTCTAAACCTTGTCTGTGGTATTCCAAGTAGGATTCAGAGATTGAATGATTGTGACGAGCTTCAAACTCGCGACTGTAGGGCGTGGTGACAACGCAAAAGGATAGTAAATCCTATTCCTGCATGATCGAAAACCGATAGATGATTAGTCGTGTGGTGACAGCGCACCTGGACCATTTTCACTGAGAGGATAGACGGTAGCCATTGACAACGGTGATCCCTAACATACAGCTTGCCATGGAAAGGAGTAAGAATGATTGGATGAAAGCAGTAAGAAAGCAGAGATTCAGAAGGAACACAGTATCTTCATGCGCTTATCTGAAATTCCCACCAATGAATTACATAAGTATCTCTATCTTTATTTTATGCTTTATTTATCTTTATATTCGAAAACCATTATAACCATTATAATCCGCCTGACTGAGATTTACAAGATGACTGATGAGCGGATATTTTGTACGCTTTTTGGGGGTAATTTCATGTAGATTTTAGTATGTTTCAGTTAGTTTTTAGTAAAATAATATTAGTTTTTAGGCAAAAATCATATTTCTGGACTTTACTATGAGTTTGTGTGTTTTTCTGTGATTTCAGGTATTTTCTGGCTGAAATTGAGGGAGCTGAGCAAAAATCTGACTTAGGCTGAAAAAGGACTGCTGATGCTGTTGGATCCTGACCTCCCTGCACTCGAAATGGATTTTCTGGAGCTACAGGAGTCCAATTGGCGCGCTCTCAACGGCGTTGGAAAGTAGACATCCAGGGCTTTCCAGCAATATATAATAGTCCATACTTTGAGCGAGGATAGACGACGTAACTTGGCGTTAAACGCCAAGTTCATGCTGCTTTCTGGAGTTAAACGCCAGAAAAACGTCATTATCCGGAGTTGAACGCCCAAAACACGTCATAACATGAAGTTTGACGCCAAGAAAGGCCTCTGCACGTGGAAAGCTTTAGTCTCAGCCCCAGCACACACCAAGTGGGCCCCAGAAGTGGATTTCTGCACCAATTATCTTAGTTTATTCATTTTCTGTAACCCTAGGTTATTAGTTTACTATTTAAACAACTTTTACAGACATTTCTTGGACCTCATAACATTTTCAGATCTGAATTACATACTGTGTGACGGCATGAGTCTCTAAACTCCATTGTTGGGGGTGAGGAGCTCTGCAGCGTCTCGATGATTTAATACAATTCCTTTGTTTTCCATTCAAACACGCTTGTTCTTATCTAAGATGTTCATTTGCCCTTAACTGTGGAGAAGGTGATGATCCGTGACACTCATCACCTTCCTCAACCCATGAACGTGTGCCTGACAACCACATCCGTTCTACACCAGATTGAATGAATATCTCTTAGATTCCCCAACAGAATCTTCGTGGTATAAGCCGGATTGATGGCGGCATTCATGAGAATCCGGAAAGTCTAAACCTTGTCTGTGGTATTCCGAGTAGGATTCCGGGATTGAATGACTGTGACGTGCTTCAAACTTTAACCTGCTGGGCGTTAGTGACAGACGCAAAAGAGTGATTCTATTCCAGTAGGAGCGGGAACCAACCGGTGATTAGCCGTACTGTGACAGAGTGCGTGCATAGTTTTCACTGCGAGGATGGGAAGTAGCCATTGACAACGGTGACACCCTACATAGAGCTTGCCATGGAAGGAACCTGCGTGTGAGAAGAGGATTTCAAGGAAGAGTTGAAGTCAGAGGACAAAGCATCTCCAAAACTCCAACATATTCCCCAGTACTGAAAATCAAGTAACTCTATTATTTTAACTTACAATTTTATGAAATTTGTAGTTTGGCTTTTTACAAATAAATCCAAATAACTTCTTTAGCCTCCTGACTAAGATTAATAAAATAAGCATTGATTGCTTCAAACCAATAATCTCTGTGGATTCGACCCTTACTCACGTAAGGTATTACTTGGACGACCGAGTACACTTGCTGGTTAGTTGAACGGAATTGTGTCCACTCATGCCAATTTCTTAAATTCCATAATTTTACAATGATACCAAAAGGCACAAAATAGTGATCACAATTTCGTCCACCAATGACCATAGCTTGCTTCATACCAACAATCTCCGTGGGATCTACCCTTACTCACGTAAAGTTTATTACTTGGACGACCCAGTGCACTTGCTGGTTAATTGTGCGAAGTTGTGAAGAATGTGTGTGAACCATAGTATTGTGCACCAAGTTTTTGGAGTAGGAATTGTTCGAGTTGTGAAAAGTATGAGTCACAATTTTACCTATCAGCCACTTGGGAGCAAACGCCACAAAAATACACTGGTGTGGCATGCCAGGAGCTAAGCGTAGCACACCAATACTAAATTCCAGAAGGGAGATCCAAGCATGCATGTGGGCATGGCACGCTAGTACAAAATTCCAGAAAGCAAAATAGAGGACACAAAAGGGTCGTGGCACGCCAGGATGGGCGTGGCACGCCTTACCCATCAACTACTATAGGCGTGCCACTTGAGCAAAAGGGCGTGGCACGCCAACTCACCATCTCAAGAAGAACCTTCACTATGGCGTGCCACTTGGTGTCGAAGGCGTGGCACGCCAGCTCCAAAAAGTCACTTTGGCGTGCCACTTGAAGACCCAGGCGTGGCACGCCAAGTTTGAAGAGTGCACAAATACATGGGCGTCCCACTTGAGCAGCATGGCGTGGCACGCTGGTACAATGATCCAGAGAAGGGGCTGAAGGCAATTGAAGACTGGGCGTGCCACTTGAAGTCGAAGGCATGGCACGCCAACCTCTCAACCTTACTTAGGCGTGCCACTTGAGCAACCAGGCGTGGCACGCCAATGCACAAGATAACATGAGCAAGGACTGGGCATGCCACTTAGTGTCGAAGGCGTGGCACGCCAATCCGAGCATGTCACTATGGTGTGCCACTTGAAGGCCGAGGCGTGGCACACCAACTAATGGAACAAGACAAGATCATGGGCATGACACGCCAAGCTTTAGGCGTGGCACGCCAAGCTTTAGGCGTGGCACGCTGGTATAGTTTCCAGAGAGGATGGAAGAGGCCAATTACATGGGGCGTGCCACTTGGTATCGAAGGCGTGGCACGCCATTCACTATTCTTCACCTAGGCGTGCCACTTGAGCAACCAGGCATGGCATGCTAGTGTCATTCAGAGGGCAAAGAAGCATTGGGGCGTCCCACTTGAGTTCGTGGCGTGGCACACCAAACAGAGGAACCATTCACTCACAAAGGGGCGTGGCACGCCAGACCCTGGGCATGCAACGCTAGTGCAACTTTTCAGAGGAGCTTAGCCAAGCACACAACAAGGACGTGGCATGCTAGTTCAAGTTTCCAGAGGCAAAGGAAAGTGGAAAAAGCAAAGGGCGTGCCACTTGAGCTCGAAGGCGTGGCACACCAACACAAGACTTCCACTATGGCGTGCCACTTGAGTTTGAAGGCATGGCAAGCCAAGGTTGATAGAGAGATGAGCGTGCCACTTAAAGGATTGAGCGTGGCACACCAAGCTAGTTTGAAGGGCACGTGACACGCCGGTAGAGCGCCAGCCACACGCCAGTTAAGAAGTCACGCTTATTGAGTGTTTTATTTCCCTCCAAAATGTAATTTTCCCTTTTTCACTTTTGTAATTCATTTATTTTTACTAAGAGTAGTATAAATACCCCCAAGGAGTACTGAAGGGGGGTAAAGCAGTTAGTTCTGGATCCACTTTTACACTCCACTTTTTGAGTACTTTTCAAGCTATGAGTAGCTAACTTCCCTCTCATTGAGAGAGGGAGCTCTGTTGTACTTGATGGATTGATAATAGTGAAATTCTTTTTCTCTTCATCTTCTCTTGATTCGCTAGAAGGAATTTCGTTCTTAATGCTTAGTGGTCAATTATCTTGGGAAAGATATTGAATGCAATTGGGTTTCATGGGAACCTTGGGAAAGGAAACATGAAACCATGCTTGAAATCCATTCTCACACTTGAGTAGAATTTGGGTTTTGGTGATGGGATACGTGACATATAATCCCCTCTCTACCTGGACCTATGAGGGTGTGTGGTATAATCAGGGACCAAGCATATCTCTCTTCATGAGCAATTAGACCAAGGAATAGGCTATTGATTAAGATCTGAGAGATTGAGTCACCAAGGGATTGGGGCTCAATCAATCATGATTGCCAAGAAGTCAATGAGTTGCATGATTGAAGAAGATATAAGCTAGATTTGATCCAAAGAGACAACATCTCCCAATCTCAATGAATTTCCCTATTCTTATCTATCCATTTCTTTACAGCTTAATTTTGCATTCAGAAATTTCCCACTCCCATTTACATTCAAGTCATTTATGATTCAACACTTTACATTCTGCAATTTCCATTTCTGCACTTTATTGCTTTTCTTTATATTCTAGTCATTTACATTTATGTCATCACTTACAATTCTGTACTTCATAATCTTATTGATCCGCTTGACTAATTCATCAATCAATTAAAACTGCTTGGATTTGCCAATCTCTGTGGATACGATCCCACTCTACTGTGGGTTGTTACTTGGCGATAATTTTTGTGCGCTTACCAAAAGAACTAATTCACTAATTTTTGAAAGGGGTAGTGAATTCTGGTCATCAAGTTTTATGGCGCCGTTACCGGGGATTGGCTTAAATTTGACAGTGATTATATTGATTGGAGAGCTAGATTAAGCAATTTAATTTCCTTGTTATTTTATTTTCTTTATTTAGCATTTTTTTTATTTTGAGCTCTATTTCCTTCTTCTTTGATTATCTTATTTAGTGTCCATATTTCCACTCTTCTAACTGTTTGATCAATTGCACCACTCACACTAACAACTGTTCTAACAATAGTAATTTCTTTATCCATTTTTTTTCTTGCTTTTTACCTTGATTGGTTGTATGACAGGTAGGAGAAGCAGGGCTTCAACCTTCTTTGATTATGAACCTGAGAGAACTTCCTTAGATTAAGGAGGGAAGCAAGAGGAAAGAGAGTTGTTGGTGCTGAGGAAGAGGAAGAGTATTTTGAAACAAACATGGAGGAGAATATGGAGAATCATCATGAGGAAGAAGTTCATAACCATGCCAGGGGAGGCCCAGTCAATCATGATGGGCAAGAAAGGAGAGTCTTAGGTTCCTAAATCAACCCAAACCCAGGAAATTGTGGCAGCAGCATCCTAAAGCCAATAATTCATGCCAATAACTTTGAGCTGAAGTCTCAGCTCATCACACTTGTTCAGAATAATTGCTCATATGGAGGGAGTGCCCAAGAAGATCCCAATTAACATCTCAACACATTCTTGAGGATATGTGATACTGTAAAGTCCAACAGAGTACACCCTGACATCTACAAACTACTCTTGTTCCCTTTCTCACTCAGAGATAAGGCAGTAAAGTGGTTGGAATCATTCCCCAAGGATAGCTTAACTACATGGGAGGAGGTCGTGAACAGATTCCTTGTGAGATTTTACCCTGCACAAAGAATCAATAGGCCGAGAGTTGAGGTGCAAATTTTTAGACAACAAGATGGAGAAACACTCTATGAGGCATGGGAGAGATTCAAAGATCTGACAAGAAGATGCCCACTAGAAATGTTCAATGAGTGGGTACAACTACATATCTTTTATGAGGCACTATCCTATGAAGCAAAGAATGCAGTGGATCATTCTTCAGGAGGCTCACACAACAAAAAGAAAACCATTGAAGAGGCCGTAGATGTCATTGAGACTGTAGCTAAAAATGAGTATTTCTATGCCTCAGAAAGGACTCAGAAGAAGGGAGTACTAGAACTCAACTCTGTAGATGCTTTGTTAGCTCAGAACAAGGCAATTACAGCACAAATAGCAGCATTAACCAAGAGGATGGAGGCCAACCAAGCCTCAATCATTCAAGACCAAACTTCTCAACAAGAAGGTAATGCATCAGAATCTGAAGGTGACTGGGAGCAAGATAATTATGTGAACAATTCATCCAAAGCACCATATGAGCCACACTCTAAGACATACAACCTAGGTTGGAAGAACCACCCAAACTTTGGGTGGGGAAATCAATAAAACCACAACTAGGACCACAACAAGCCTTATCCATCAAATCAGCATCCCAACCACAACCCCAACCATCAAACAGGGAATCATAGACCCTACCATAACTCACAAAACACATCATACCATAACCACCAACCCATACACAACAACCTCAATCAAGATGCATCATCCTCAACTACGCAACCATGCGAAATCAAGAGCAACTTTGAGAGGATGGAGGCTGCAATAGCACAACTGTCATTCTAGATTTCAGGGGCAGTCTCCTCTCTCATAGACAGACAAGCACAAACTGACAGAAGGATAGATGCTAATCAAGAGGAATACAGGTCAAATCTGAAAAATCAAGGTGCGGCAATCACAAAGTTGGAAGCACAAGTGGGGATTTTGTCCAAGCAAATCCCACTTTCCACACACACATTTCTCAGCGATACCATGGCTAACCCAAGAGGGGAATGCAAAGCCATAACTCTGAGAAGTCCCAGCTTCACCTTCACCAAAACCAGTTTTGAAGCCCTATGTGCCAAAGGCACCATACCCATAAAGACTGAGAAAAGATGGGAAGGACGGCCAGTTCTCTAAGTTCCTATAGATCTTCAAGAGGCTCCAAATCAACATACCATTTGCTGATGCATTAGAACAAATGCCACTCTATGCCAAGTTCTTAAAGGAGCTTATAACAAAAAAGAGGAATTGGGAGGCAAAAGAAACCATAGTGTTGACTAATGAATGCAGCGCCATCATACAGAGGAAGTTGCCTCAGAAGCTGAAAGACCCAGGGAGTTTTTAAATCCCCTGCAAAGGAAAGTGGAAAGGAAAGTCGAAAAAGCAAAAGGCGTGCCACTTGAGCTCGAAGGCGTGGCACGCCAACACAAGACTTCCACTATGGCGTGCCACTTGAGTTTGAAGGCGTGGCACGCCAAGGTTGATAGAGAGACGAGCGTGTCACTTGAAAGATTGAGCGTGGCACGCTAAGCTAGTTTGAGGGTACGTGACAAGCCGGTAGAGCGCCAGCCACACGCCAGCTAAGAAGTCATGCTTATTGAGTGTTTTCTTTCCTTCCGAAATGTAATTTTCCCTTTTTCACTTTTGTAATTCTTTTATTTTTACTAGGAGTAGTATAAATACCCCGCAAGGAGTACTGAAGGGGCGTAAAGCAGTTAGTTCTAAATCCACTTTTACACTCCACCTTTGAGTACTTTTCAAGCTATGAGTAGCAAACTTCCCTCTCATTGGGGGAGGGAGCTCTGTTGTACTTGATGGATTGATAATAGTGAAATTCTTCTTCTCTTCATCTTCTCTTGATTTGCTAGAAGGAATTTCGTTCTTAATGCTTAGTGTTCAATTATCTTGGGAAAGAGATGGAATGCAATTGGGTTTCATGGGAACCTTGGGAAAGGAAACATGAAATCATGCCTGAAATCCCTTCTCACACTTGAGTAAAATCTGGGTTTTGGTGATGGGATATGTGACATATAATCCCCCCTCTACCTGGACCTATGAGGGTGTGCGGTATAATCAGGGACCAAGCATTTCTCTCTTTATGAGCAATTAGACCAAGGAATTGGCTATTGATCAAGATCTGAGAGATTGAGTCACCAAGGGATTGGGGCTCAATCAATCATGATTGCCAAGAGGTCAATGAGTTGCATGATTGAAGAAGATATAAGCTAGATTTGATCCAAAGAGACAACATCTCCCAATCTCAATGAATTCCCCCATTCTTATCTATCCATTTCTTTACAGCATAATTTTACATTCAGCAATTTTCCACTCCCATTTACATTCAAGTCATTTATGATTTAGCACTTTACATTCTGCAATTTCCATTTCTGCACTTTATTGCTTTTCTTTATATTCTAGTCATTTACATTTATGTCATCACTTACAATTTTGCACTTCACAATCTTATTGATCCGCTTGACTAATTCATCAATCAATTAAAACTGCTTAGATTTGCCAATCTCTATGGATACGATCCCACTCCATTGTGGGTTATTACTTGGCGATAATTTTGGTGCGCTTGCCAAAAGAACTAATTCACTAAATTTTGAAAGGGGTAGTGAATTCTGGTCATCACATAATCTGCCTCCTTCTCAGACTCAATATCTAGCCCTTCCCTGCGGGATCTGACGCTGTCTCGTCAAGGCACTACATCTCTTCTAGGGTCCCTCCCACCCCTCTCCCTCCAAGCAAGTCTCCAAGTGTCTAGGCAGGTACATCTTGTGGAAGGTGGAGGACATCCCTGGGCTGACTAGGTGTGTGTTGCACGTCTCCAGGAAGGGTCAAAAGTCTAGGGTCATCAAGCACATCCTCCCTAAATAGATGTCTGACCCGGCAGACTTGCTGGTACTAGACCCAATACTCCTGCATTGGCCTATTATTGGTGGTAGGCTGAACGGAGATCATGTGGCCCTCCTCAAACTAGGCTCTAAAACCATCATACCACTCCTGAAGGCGACTAAGGCATCACACATCCTCTTCCCATCCAGTAATAGTCAGAAACTTGATGACATTAACTGGATTACCAGGAACTGGCTACTCACCTCCTCCTAGTGAAACTCCACAATATAGAAGCATATCATGGGGACAACAGACAACTAAGTCCCTCATTCCCTGCCAAACCTTACCCATTCAGGAGTAATCTCATGCAATTTGGGGTCGGCATATGACGTCTACCAAAATTTCATAACCATGTGTCATAGGCTCATCAGAAGCAGTTTATACAATAATCGTACTCCAAATGCAGCCGATCTAGCGTCATACGCCAATGGAGGACCCTTTGTGCATGGTGGTCCCTAGTCTATTAGGTCATCCCAATCAACCTGTTAACATACGCAATAATCAAATCGTGTCAATCCGTGTAGGTAAAACTTGAATTAAATAAATAGAAATTGATAAGAACATTAAACAATAACAATTACCTCACTTCTAGAGAAAAGGTCAAAATCTACATCTTCGGCAGACACCACTGTGGAATTCTGTGGTATATCCACAAGACAAGCAACAGTATACATCCGGCTATGTCTGTGGTGTCACGTTGTGCTGCATGGAACAAGGAATAGTATGTCTATGCAAGCACAGTGCACTACCACGACAAACCGATGCACCTCCCGAAGTTAGCCAACAGTGGCAACTATTTGATATGCACTGATTGTTGGACTTGTCGGTCATGAGGTAACCACCGATCAGGAGCATGTTGTAACACCTAGTGTACTGTCGAAGGGTGACTGGATCCATGGTACTCGGAGGCATGTGGTGGACTCTGTCCCGAAACCATGTCATCTTAATGCTAAATGACTCCTACCTCTGGGCACCCTGTTACGGATCGTGTGGGGGTCTGGCACCTAAGAACTCCTCCATGAACTCCCATGTCGGTCGCTAGTACGAAGTCTAGAAGTCACACAGACATCCACTCACTGGCTCCTCGTGTGTGCGTAATTCGAAGTGGTACACAATGTCTTGTAGGGTGATGGTGCATCACCCTGTGGCAGCTGAAAAATATGGATCTCCAGACGCTAGCGCTCCACAAATGTAGTGATCATGGAGTTGTCAAACACAAAGTCCCTAAGCTGCACCATGTCGCTGAACCCAGCCTCCCTCAGGTAAGGAACGATGGTGTCCGAGGGTGCAAGTGTGTGACTAACCCACCTATTTAGTAGCAGGCGAGGCCTTTATTTGAAAGAAAATTTTTTATAAAGATTCGATTCCAAACTAGGTTCTCTAGCATGTCCAAATCTATTCTAACAAATCAAAAATGCAACTCAAATAAACATCACAACATAATAAATAGGATACAAAACCAATACTTAAAAATTCGCTCTGAATTTAAAGAAAATATTAACTAACAAAAATATTTAATTAACTAATCAAATCAAAGTAATTACTTATCTAACTTTCACTATGAGTAAATTATACACCTAACTGATGTTACTAACTTTCCAACTAACCTAAACTGTGTTATCTCAATATCATCTAATCTACTCATGTGTTAAAATACTAACTCTATAAAAGTTCTCGAAATAAATTCGCATACACTTATTAATTTAAACAATAGAGATAACACTAACCTCAGTCGATAGCTTTCACAATGTGCCAACTAGCATTAAGGCGGTTGATGTCAGAGTCCCGTATATCCGTGTGTACATCTCTGCGTGCCATAACATCCGGAAAACTAATAAATATCAACAAAATGGTGCAAGAAAGAGAGAAATGAGAGAAATGTGGGAGACATGTAGGGTTGGGGGTGTGAACAACTTTCATTTATAGTCGCTCTCTAAACTTATCTTGTTTCCAGTGTAAACGGAATAAGTTTGGCCATATCTCATTTACACTGTAAATAAGATAAGGTTCGTGTCATATCACGTTTGTAAACGTGATACATTGCCATGCGTTTGTGTCTTATCTCGTTTATAGTATAAACGAGATATAATAATCAAATTTATCTTATTTACACTATAAACGAAATAAATCATTTGGTAAAAATTCATAAATATCCTTAAATTAACATATATTTATAATTAAAATATTTATTTTATTTATTTAAAAAAATCACTAGAAGGTAAAATATGGTGTAGTTTCCGAAAATGATTTCAATAAAACTTTGAATGCATATGCGGAAAAGTATTTTGTATTATTTTGTATTGGTATGACATCTTTCTAGTAGAGTCCATGGCTCCTACTAGATTGATCGATAGCAGATAAAAACTCGAAAAGTATAAAGTATGTAATAATAAACTTATATCTTCGAAGTTCGTTAATAATAGATATAACGATATAATAACATTTAGAAATAGTATTATTTTTATAAAAAATAATAAAATTTTGTTATTTATATAATTATATCAATAAAATAATATAAAATTTTAATTAAATTAAAACTAAATATTAAATTATTTATGTATCATTTGTAAATAATAAATAAATTATCATTTGTAAATTATTTTAATATTACTTTTAATTTTAAATTATTATTTATAATAAATAATCTTATAAATATTTATGTATCATTTGTAAGACTCAAGATAAAATAAAAATTAAAACTAATATTAAAATACTCTTAATGTTAATAATAAATGATATTATTTATTTTATAAAATATAAATATCTTATTTATATGATGATTATTTTTTCTCCTTTTATTCTCTCTCCTATTCTGTAAAATATCATTTTTTGTATTTTTTTTTTTTTTTGTATCTTAATTTTTCTTCTTATCCAAACCAACCATAAATAAAGTAGGGCGCTGATCATAATGGTAAAGGAAAATTTGGATTCAATACTTCAAAGAGAATATATTTACATACATTCTATTTTGTTTTCCACTAACAAAAAATGATCCTAGCTATTAAAAAAGAGAAAGATTATATATATATATATATATATATATATATATATGAGAGAAATCTTTGATACGGGTTGTAGGATGAATCGGAGAATTGGGAGTTAAAAAGTTGTCAGATCGTCCTTTTGAAGTGGCAGGGGGTGGTACCTGCACTACAAGAAAATAAGTCTTTTGTCACACTTTTAAAGCGTGCCGAAAAGTACAAAAAAGCGTGCTGATAGCTTTTCGATTGTCACGCTTTTTGAGCTATCGACACGCTTTTGAAAGGGTCACATCTACGAAAGTGCCGGTTGTTCAATCGGCACGCTTTTGTCGATCTATCGGCACACTTTTTTTTCGCTACGCTTTCATCTATTGCCACACTTAAAAGCGTGGCCGTATGTATAACTCTATAGCTATGCTTTTAAAACATACCGAAAAATGTACATATAGCCACGCTTTTAAAGTGTGCCGATAGAGAAATATATTGGTATGCTTCAAAAGCGTGCCAATAAAGAAATATATAGCCACACTTAGTAAGCGTGGCTGTTGATGACTACAAGATATGGCTACGTTTATAAAACGTGCCAATAGCTACATAAACCCTTTCCTAAGCCACTCCATACTACTGTTAACATTGTAAAAGCCAGCATAATCAACATTAAATAACTAATCATTATGCAAAAACTAAATCATGTTATTAAAATAAACTTTATAAAAAAATACAAACATAAACTAGTACAGGAAAATTGAAAAAAAAAAAACAAATTCACTACAAAGTCATCACTTTGCAAAGTAAAATTTACAACATCTAGAACACACTATTCAGCTGAGTGAACAGCTTCATCTAAGACTTCATGATTCCAAATCTAACAAAACATTTGAAGTGGTTATTATATTCACCATCTGTCAATATCACAATCCACAAATGGCTCTCTTTGTTCTCATAAAACTCGGAAAAAGATTCAACTAATATACATAAAGAATTCCAAAAACAAATAAAGATACATTTTGGAGATTGTTGAGGAACATCTTTTGTTCTTGTTTTGATCCTGCCACAACTGTGGTTGCTGCTACTGTTATTGCAGCAACTGCTACTGCACTGCACCCATTTTTACACCACTTGCGGCCTTTATTGCACCGGCCATTTTAGCGAATGCTGCAACCCCTCCAACAAGTATAGCCCTCAATGCAACTGTTGGTTTTATTGCCATATTCTACCTGCAAAAGAGCAAATCAGATATGTAACCCAGCTGCATACTAAGCAGGTTTATTACATATATTACATATTATCATAGGAATGAGATTTCCAAACACAAAGAAACCCACGGTTTCCGACAATCAGCGACATTAGAAAGCGTGAAATGTAAAATAGCAACAATATAAATTGCACAATTAAATTCATCTAACAAGTGATACTTCCAAGTTGTATTGGCACCCTATTCGGAAAAAGGCGAGTAAGTTGCTTTACTGCTTTGGGACTTTCTTTGCTCCTATCAAGCAATCTAGTGAACTTATCCTAAACAAGGATATATGGTAACATTGTGATACTTTAGCAAGTAATCCTTTGTGTTGCAACAATGTAGGACCAGCACTGTGGCCTATGGCTACACATAAAATCATGTTTACAAAGAGAAAGGAAGACAAGAAATCCTCCTAACAAAACTTTCCAACATGAAAGTAAATATAGAAATATAAACCTCACAAAAGTAACCATTAACCAAACAAAGTAATTAATTGTTCAGTAAAACATTTGTCCCAAAGATTTGAAATGGTTTAATTTGCCACACCAATGACACCTAGTAATAGTGCATATAAAGCAGTGTGAGTATTTTATCATTTTTCTATCATGACTAAGTGAATCAAGGTACGTTGAGGAAAGGCTAATATTATTTTACCAGGAAAGAAAGATCGAGTAATGTTGCTAGATTGGCCCCAAGCTTTGTTAACAGAATGACAGCATGTGTGGTTTGGAAACTGAAACATAAAGTTTGAGCCATCAAAATCAGAAGCAATATATTCTCAAAACTCATCAGATCACTAAAACAAAAGTTAGCTAACATAATACGATAATCAAACAGCACCTTGTCCTTTCGACTATCGAGCACCTTGTCATTTTGTGGTAAGCTTTCAAGTTTACTCTTCAGAATGTTTGAATTACCAATGATCGCCTACTCAACATCTTTAATGAAAACAACTAGTGCAACATTTTACTCTGATCGGAGACAACCTATACATGCAATTAAAAAAATCACTGAGGGATGCTAATGCCTTACAATCTCAAGGCGTATATATACATTATTGCATAGTAAGATTTCTTTTGGAATATAGGAAATTGACACAAATAGAAGTTTCATTAGCAATATAAACAGAAAACTGATATGGAAACAAAAATGAATATTATAGCAAAGTTGACTAGTCTTTCATAAATGGAAATTACAATGAAAGCATGAAACATATCCATGGCTAGAGCACACGAAAGAAGCCATAAACACAATTCTTTCACAAAGTACACTACATCCACTAAGATATAAGCAAAATACACAGGGAGATAGAGAAAGGTAAAATCTAAAACCTCTGAATTGGAAAAGGAAAAAAAAATTGACAGTGAATTTGAAAAAAGTACATTAAAATGCTGCCAAAGAGGAGCTTTTAGTTCATGAGTATTTCCCTCCTACAAAAGAAAAAGAAGGGAAATATTATAATAATTCTTCCATTACACAAATTACTTAGTTTGTGGCGATGAGGGTGAATGATTGTTACGAATAAATTTGACCATCAACACTAGAGACTAGTTTAGAGACTGATTTCTTGTGCTGTGATGTGGAAACCTGAGTACTTCTCTTAGCAACTGCAGGTGTTCTTTCAGCCCTTGCACTTTCTTTAGCATTGTGCACTTCTGTTAATGATGTGCCCTGGGAAAAACAAATTGTTATTGGATTAATGCAATTCAGTAAGAAACCATCTGAGCAAAACCAAGAAGAAAAATCTAGGAAAGATAATGAAGCATGGAAGAGTCATAAAATCATCTTAGAAAACATCTATATAGTCAAAACATACACCAGATAGCAAAAGAGATTCCACAATTAGTAGGCTGGCAGAAAAATGCTTAGCAAGTTCCTAGGACAAAGTTTCCTGGTATATTTTAGAGCCTACACAAGAATCATATTGAACTAAATCACTCTCCATTACTTAAAAGAGAAAACATAAGTATAAATAAGTCTATATATATTAGGCTACATTTTAGCCACTCACTCAACCAAATGTTGCATTTTTTAATCATGCCAAAGCTCAAGAAACCAACCATTAACCAAACAAAGTAATTAATTATTCAGTAAAACATTTGTCACAGAGATTTGAAAATGGTTTAATTTGCCACACCAATGACACCTAGTAATAGTGCACATAAAGTAGTGTGAGTATTTTATCATTTCCATATCATGACTATGTGAATCAAGGTACATCGAGAAAAGGCTAATACTGTTTTACTGGGAAAGAAAGATCAAGTAATGCTGCTGGATTGCCCCCAAGCTTTGTTAATAGAATGCCAGCATGTGTGGTATGGAAACATAAATTTCATATACTCCAATATAAGATATCAGTACAATTCATATACCAATAGTTAGTGATTGAATAGTTTTCTAATGCAGATCCCACCGATGACAGGGCTTTCATTTAGCGAAATCAGAAAAAATCAAAACAAATAATCAAAACCAACAATAAATAATCATAACCAAAAATCATAAAAATGATCAAAACAGAAGCAAATCCTCCGAAAAAGAATAAGAACAAATAGTTAAAAAATCATAATAAAAAATTAAATAATTTAAATTTTAGCAAAATCATAAAAAATTGATAAGTAGAAGCTTAGAAAAATAAATAAAAATAGACAAACCCTAAACCAGGATTGGACACTTTACCACCGACACCGGCAATCCATTCAGCACCGAGCTCGATGGAGATGCCAGTGAATGTTTCCTTCCAAATCCTGCCGCCGATTCGGTCAGAAGCTTCGAGGATCAAGGGGACGTTGATGTTGTTCTCACCTAGCACCTTTACGAGAGAGAGTGACCACCAAGGGAGGGCACACAGATGCAAGGTGCGCCGACGGAGGCAGCGCTGATAAAGTGAGAATCCGAGGAGGACGGTTCCGGTGGAGTGCGAATCCGAGGATGAGGCTTGTGATAAACTACAAAGCTGAGGATGCAATAGAGGGTTGCGATAGCGGGCTGCGAGAGAGGGCGCGACAAAGGATGGCGACAGAGGGCTGGGTGCCAGGGTTCTCAGTGAGGACGGTTCTCAGTGATGATGACGAAGGGCTGGGAGAGAGGGCTGGCTGTGGAGGACGTGAGTGAAAGGGTTCTCACTTCTCATGGGAAATTAAACTAGTGTTTAAGCCTTTAGAGTTTGGAAAAATTAAAATGCTAAAAAAAATTTTGGTGGAAAATTAATTATTTTTTTGTGGAAACTCTATCGCTACACTTCAAAAGCGTCCCTGTTTCTCACCCACGTTAGTGCCACTAACGTGGACATTAACGTGGAAGAAAGGAGGCCGCTGTGAAAGTTAGTGGAAAAAGTAAACGCCACTAACGTTTGCGAAGCAAAGGAGGCCTACGTTAGTGGCCATGTTACTGCCACTAACGTGGACACTAATGTGGGCAAAATCTCACCCGGTAGCCTGACCATGTCTTCTTCAAACAAGAATAACTTGAGCCATAAAGCTTCAAATGAGGTGATTTCAGTGGCATTGGAAAGTAGGATTCCAGATCTTTCCAGGCATATATGGCACTCTATGGTGGACACTAAATTTGAGGGAGAAAACCTTCCCCGAATGTGCAAGGATGAACATGGTATCAACCTGTAGTAAGGCCAGCTGACCTCTTCACCTTCCAAGAAGTGTAACTTGAGTTGTAGAGCTTTAAATGGTGCGCTTCTAAAAGCGTTGGAAATTAGACATCCATGGCTTTTCAACAATATATAATAGTATGGGGTGGACATTGTGTTTGAGCTCCAGAACCTGGCAATATTAATCCCCTGAATGCTAACGTTATTGGCACTCACTTTTGCCAATAACGCCAGCGACTATGCCAGCGACCCTATCCCCTTCAAAGGAACATAACTTGAGTTACAAAAATCCAATCAAGGTGATTTTAGTTGCGTTAGAAAGCTGACATTCAGAGCTTTCTAACGATATATAATGGTCTATAGTGGGCATGAAATTGAAGCACAAACAATAGGCATCTTTTAAGCCCCAAAAACACCAACTGGGTAGCAAGTGTGACATTAGCCACACTAACTTCAGCACTAATGCCACACTTGTAGCGTTGGTATGGCTAACGGTAACACTAACAATTACCAACTGGACCTCAACTTTATTCACTTCTCTTTCAAGGACCACCCAACCTCAAGCAAGCAAGCCCACAAGTGTCAACCTATCAAGGCCACAAGAAGCATCTAGAGTAGGAATTTTCATTTAATTGTAATTTGCTTTTAATTTCATTTCATTTTGTAATTTAGTAGAGCCTATATAAAGGCCTTAGTTTTTACTTTAAAATCAATCCGGGGGATTGAAGAGGGGCTTCGGACTCCCTCCCCTCCTACACTCTTCTTCCTTTTCTCTTTTTCTTCTTCTTTTCTTAGTAGTAGTTAAATTTTAGTTTGTACTTTTCATTTATGAACTTTGAAGTTTCAATTTCAGTTTTAATCTTCATCTTTATTTTTATGCACTTTCTTCCTTTTTTGTTTGAGTAGAGCAATGAACAACTAACTCTTTTCATTGGGTTAGAGAGCTCTATTGCATTTAATGGATCAATTGTAGTTTTCATTCTTCTTCTTCTTTCTTTTCTCATGATTTTACTAGAGAGCTTTCGATCTTCATCCAATTGGTTAGCTATCTTGGAAGAGAAGCTCTCCATAATTGGATCTCCTCGGAACCTTGGAAGAGGAATGAGGAGATCATGATAGAAATACTCTCTCACATTGGATTAGGTTGGGGGTTTGATGGATATTGTGACATTTAATCCTACCAGTACTTTGATCAATGAATGTGTGTGGTATAATCAGTGACCAAACTTCATCTCTTCCCATGAACAATTAAATCAAGGAATTGGAAAATTGTTCAAACTTAGAGAGATTAGGTTGCCAAGGAATTGGGATCTAATTACTTAAGATTGCCAAGGAGATCAATGAATGCATTGATTGAGGAAGAGATGAGAATGAACTTGATCTGGAGGATTACAATATCTCTTGATCCCAATGTTCATTTTATTTTTAGTTCTTACATTTACTTTTCTTGACATTTACTTTCTTGCACTTTTTTGCTTTCTTTACTTTTATGCCATTTACATTTCCTTGTTACTTATCACTCAAATATGATTCGTCTAACTAGGATAATCAATTACCCATTGATTGCTTAATCTGTTAATCCCTGTGGATTCAACCTCACTCTATTGTGAGTTTTTACTTGACGACAATTCGGTATACTTGCCGAAGGAAAATTTGTTGAGAGACAAGTTTCCGTGCATCAAGTTTATGGCACCGTTGCCGGGGATTAATCGTGATTAACAAACTACCGGTTGATTGATTTACTAGATTAGACACTTTTCTTTTGTCTTTGTTTTCTTTTGTTTCTTTATTTTCTTTTGCTAACTAATTGTTTGTGATATTGCCTCACTGGGAATTTCCTCATCTGTGACAAGGGGAATTCCAATCTCTTTTATATTGGTGATTGTTGTTTGATACAGAGTATTTTGAAGAGAAATGGAGTATAGATCATCTTTTGGTCAATCAAGTTACATGGGATACTTCTCAGCGCCACAAAATAATTTATGTTATTATGATAATGTTGGTTGGGAATATCAAGAAGATGAAACGGGGTGCTTCCAAGGGTCACAAAATAGTCCATATTTTGATGACTTTGATCACTACTCCAGCTGTGCCTGGGAAGATCAAAACCAAAGAAATTTCACTTATTCACACCCCATTCATCAAGAGCCATTATCCTTTAATTATTCAACCTCACCTCCTAGCTTTCTGCATCAAAACCCCTCAACACTTAGATATGCCTCAACACAAAATTCCTTCCCACATCCATATAATTCATCTCACCACTCACACAATTCATTGCATTATACACAAAATTCTTCTCACAGTCCACAAAACCCATATCATTACCCACAAGAGTCCTACCACTCTCAAAACATACAACCACAAAACAACCAATTCCATTCAAAAAATAGCCACCCTCAACCTCTAAATTCCAACCCAGTTGCACACCCTCCCCTCGAGGATAAGCTATCAAGGATAGAGAACCTATTGGCAATTCTCTTGGAAGAATCTAAGGACATTAGGACTTTCAAAGAGGAAGTAAAATCCATTATGCAGAACCAGGGGGCTGCCCTTAAGAAGCTTGAGGCACAATTTGGATATCTATCAAAGCAAATCACTACCCACAATTCTGTCAGTGGTACCATGGCAAACCCAAGGGAGGAATCAGAAGAACAAGAAAATGAGGCACCCATACCAAGTGAGATTTCTATGAAGAATGAGGAGGTTACGAGAGTATATAAGCCCAAAGCTCCATACCCACAGAGGCTACTAAGGGTGACAAAGGAACATGCAAACTCACTCCCAAAAGGCTCAATGCAACATCACACAGAAGAAAGGGAGAAAGTCAATCAAGGGAGTCTACATTACTCTAATGACACAGAGAATGGCATAAAGGGTGAGTTCATTGAACCACCAATTCAAGAAGCTCTTGATGAAGAAGACACTCCAACCATCATACAACACCCAAGTTTTGAAATCAAGGTGGTGAAGGCAATCAACATGAGCACTAAAAAGAGGATGGTGACCAAGAAAAGAAGAACAATATCCTTGAAGAATAAAAGGTCAACCAAAAGCTATCCCACCCCTACCCCAACAAGAAAGTTTCCTCAAGCTAACAACAAAAGACAGCTTGCTGGGGAGAGGCACTCAAAACAAGGGGCATTAATTGGCTCCTCTTTCCTCTTGAGGTCATTCCTCTTAACAAACTAGAAGAAGAGGAAGAAAGTCATGAACAACATGTTAAGCTAATGACATTAAAAGAGCGCTTGTTGGGAGGCAACCCAACCGTAGGTAACATTTCCTTGCTTTGCTTAGTTTACTTTCAATAATTTGGCATATGATTGCATTCTAAGTTTGGTGTTGCTATTTAACAATTTGATTTTCAATCTTCACTGGGTACTTGCAACATTCTAAATTGAGAGTGTCACACTAAGTTTGGTGTTGCCACTTATCTTTCATGCAAGGTACCAAGCACACCACTTATTAATGCAATCAAAATGTCTCTGTTTGTATCTCTTGTGCCTTTATTGTATCCTTAATCTTGCTTGCTGAAACACATGCATACTCACACTTCATTCTAAGACATTCATGATCCATCATAGACCCCATCACCACTGTTTTAATTGTTTCTTGAGTATAAGCAATCATTCTAAGTTTGGTGTGGGAAGGGGAATAATAGGAGAAAAAGGGCAACAACAATGAAGATGAACTACAAGGTGGTAAAGTTCCTTTTTCCTCTTACTTATTTTCAGCACTTTAAATTGCATGATTGTCTTCTATTTTCTTTGTATGCGTGTGTGATTACTCCTTGTGAATAAGCATAATTTGATATTTGATTTGTAACATGTCGCTATGATATCATAATTATCATCTTGAATTTTACTTGCACCCAATATCTCTAAGAATGCAACAAAGAAATCATTATTTTGAAAGGAAAATGTTGAAGAATTTTATAAATCTTGGGGCAAGCAAAAGATTAAGAGGAGTGGAGGTTCTGATTGTATGATTGTGTATTGAGGTTGCATGTTTGTGAAAACTTGCATGGGAGCTCATAGACAGGAAATGAAGTTTAGAGAAGTATTATGGAATTTCTCAAACATCTATTGATCCAAGAAGCAGTAACAAAAGAAAACAAAAGAAAAAGAAAAAAAACAAAGAACAAGCCTAAGGCTCTGAGCATCAATTACTAGAAAGAAAAAGAAAGAAACAAGAACTCAAAGAGTTATTGTCCTAGTTAAATGCTTGTGGTGGATTTGTATCAAAGAGAGAGGCTTAAGCAAGTAAATTCTAAGGGGTTCTTCAACACATAATACCTTAGACCAACTGGTTTGGGAGTATTGATTGAAAGTGTTAGCAAAATTGTGACTCATACTTTTCTCAACTCGAATAATTCCTAGCAATTGCTCCAAAAACTTGGTGCACAATACTATGGTTCACACACATTCTTCACAACTTCGTAAAACTAACCAGCAAGTACACTTGGTCGTCCAAGTAATAAACCTTACGTGAGTAAGGGTCGATCCCACAGAGATTGTTGGTATGAAGCAAGCTATGGTCATCTTGGAAATTTCAGTCAGGCGGATTATAATGGTTATAATGGTTTTCGAATATAAAGATAAATAAAGCATAAAATAGAGATAGAGATACTTATGTAATTTATTGGTGGGAATTTCATATAAGCGCATGAAGATACTGTGTTCCTTCTGAATCTCTGCTTTCCTACTACTTTCATCCAATCATTCTTACTCCTTTCCATGGCAAGCTGTATGTTGGGAGATCACCGTTGTCAATGGTTACCGTCCGTCCTCTCAGTGAAAATGGTCCAGGTGCGCTGTCATCGCACGGCTAATCATCTGTCGGTTTTCGATCATGTAAAAATAGGATTTGCTATCCTTTTGCATTGTCACCACGCCTTACAGTCGCGAGTTTGAAGCTCGTCACAGTCATTCAATCCCTGAATCCTACTCGGAATACCACAGACAAGGTTTAGACTTTCCGGATTCTCAAGAATGCTGCCAATGGATTCTAACTTATACCATGAAGATTCTGATTAAAGAATCCAAGAGATATTCATTCAAGCTTATTTGCATGTAGAACGAAAGTGGTTGTCAGGCTCACGTTTATAAGTGAGAATGGTGATGAGCGTCACATAATCATCACATTCATCAGGTTCTTGGGTGCAAATGGATATCTTAGAATAAGAATAAGCGTGAATTAAATAGAAGAACAATAGTACTTTGCATTAATAATCGAGGTACAGAAGAGCTCCACACCTTAATCTATGGTGTGTAGAAACTCCACCGTTGAAAATACATAAGTGATAATGGTTCAGGCATGACCGAATGGACAGCCTCCACAAAAGTCTAAGATAGCATAAAACTGATCAAAGATGAAAATACAATAGTAAAAAGTTCTATTTTTACTAAACTAGTTACTAGGGTTTATAGAAATAAGTTTAAGTGCAGAAATCTACTTCCGGGGCCCACTTTGGTGTGTGCTTGGGCTGACCCTTGAGCTTTCATGTGTAGAGACTTCTTTTGGAGTTAAACGCCAAGTTGTAACATGTTTTTGGCGTTTAACTCTGGTTTGTGACGTGTTTCTAGCATTTTACTCTAGAATGTAGCATGGAACTGGCGTTGAACACCAGTTTGCATCATATAAACTCGAATAAAGTATAGACTATTATGTATTGCTGGAAAGCCCTGGATGTCTATTTTCTAAAGCAATTAAGATCGCACCATTTGGAGTTTTGTAGCTCCAGAAAATCCATCTCGAGTGCTGGGAGGTCAGAATCCAACAACATCTGTAGTCCTTTTTCAGCCTCCTATCAGATTTTTGCTCAGGTCCCTCAATTTCAGCCAGAAAATACCTAAAATCACAGAAAAATACAAAAACTCATAGTAAAGTCCAAAAATATGAATTTTGCATAAAAACTAATAAAAACATCCCTAAAAGTAGCTAAATCCCACTAAAAACTACCTAAAAATAATGCCAAAAAGCGTATAAATTATCCGCTCATCACAACACCAAACTTAAATTGTTGCTTGTCCCCAAGAAACTGAAAATCAAATAGGATAAAAAGAAGAGAATATTACTATAAATCCCAAAATATCAATGAATATTAGTTCTGCTTAGATGAGCGGGACTTGTAGCTTTTTGCTTCTGAACAGTTTTGGCATCTCACTTTATTCTTAGATGTTTAGAATGATTGGCTTCCATAGGAGCTCAGAGTTCAGATAGTTTTATTGATTCTTCTAGTTAAGTATGTTGATTCTTGAACACAGCTACTTTTATGAGTCTTGGTCGTGGCCCTAAGCACTTTGTTTTCCAGTATTACCACCGGATACATAAATGCCATAGACACATGATTGGGTGAACCTTTTCAGATTGTGACTCAGCTTTGCTAAAGTCCCCAGTTAGAGGTATCCAGAGATCTTAAGCACACTCTTTTTGCTTTGGATCACGACTTTAACCACTCAGTCTCAAGCTTTTCACTTGGACCTGCATGCCACAAGCACATTGTTAGGGACAACTTGATTTAGCCGCTTAGGCCTGGATTTTATTTCCTTGGCCCTCCTATCCATTGATGCTCAAAGCCTTGGATCCTTTTTACCCTTGCCTTTTGGTTTTAAGGGCTATTGGCTTTTTCTGCTTGCTTTTTTCTTTTTCTTTCTTTAAAAAAATTTTTTTCGCAAGCTTTGTTCTTCACTGCTTTTTCTTGCTTCAAGAATCAATTTTATGATTTTTCATTTTATCAATAACATTTCTCTATTTCATCATTCTATCAAGAGCCAACAATTTTAACATTCATAAACAACAAGATAAAAAATATGCATTGTTCAAGCATTCATTCAGAAAACAAAAAGTATTGTCACCACATCAATATAATTAAACCAATTTCAAGGATGAATTCGAAACTCATGTACTTCTTGTTCTTTTGTATTAAAAACATTTTTCATTTAAGAAAGGTGAAGAATTCATGGAATTATTCATAGCCTTAAGACATAGTTACTAAATACTAATGATCATGTAGTAAAGACTCAAAACATAGACAAACATAAAGAATAAAATCGAAAAACAGAGAGATAAGAACAAGGAAGTTAAGGAATGAGTCCACCTTAGAGAGGGTGGCGCCTTCTTCTTGAAGGACCAATGGTGTCTTTGAGCTCCTCTATGTCTCTTCCTTGCCTTTGTTGCTCCTCCCTCATAGCTCTTTGATCTTCTCTAATCTCATTGATAATGATGGAGTGCTCTTGGTGTTCCACCCTTAATTGGTTCATGTTATGACTCAATCCTTCTAGAAAAGTGTTGAGTTGTTCCCAATAGCTGTTTGGAGGAAAATGCATCCCTTGAGGCATCTCAGGGATTTCTTGATGATGAGCTTCCTCATGCGTCTCTTGAGATCCATGAATGGGCTCTCTTGTTTGCTCCATCCTCTTCTTAGTGATGGGCTTATCCTCTTCAATGAGGATGTCTCCTTTTATGACAACTCCAGCTAAGTTGCATAGATGGCAAATGAGATGAGGAAAAGCTAGCCTTGCCAAGGTGGAGGGCTTTTCGGCTACTTTGTAGAGTTCTAGTGGGATGACTTCATGAACTTCTACTTCCTCTCCAATCATGATGCTATGGATCATGATGGTCCGATCCACAGTTACTTCGTATCGGTTGCTAGTGGGGATGATGGAGCGTTGGATGAACTCCAACCATCCTCTAGCCACAGGCTTAAGGTCCAGTCTTCTCAATTGAACCAGCTTGCCTTTTGAGTCTCTTTTCCATTAAGCTCCTTCCACACATATGTCCATGAGGACTTGGTCCAACCTTTGATCAAAGTTGACCCTTCTAGTGTAAGGGCATGCGTCTTCTTGCATCATAGGCAAGTTGAACGCCAACCTTACGTTCTCCGGACTGAAGTCTAAGCATTTCCCCCGAACCATTGTAAGCCAATTCTTTAGGTTTGGGTTCATGCTTTGATCATGGTTCCTAGTGATCCATGCGTTTGCATAGAACTCTTAAATCGTTAAGATTCCGACTTATTGAATTGGATTGGAGAGAACTTCCCATCCTCTTCTTCTAATATCTTGTCAGATCTCCAGATTTTCGCCCTTTTTGAGCTTAAAAGGGACCTCAGGGATCACCTTTTTCTTGGCCACAACTTCATAGAAGTGGTCTTGATGGGATTTTGAGATGAATCTCTCCATCTCCCATGACTCAAAGGTGGAAGCAATTGCCTTCCCTTTCCTCTTTCTTGAGGTTTCTCTAGCCTTAGGTGCCATCAATGGTTATGGAAAAACAAAAAAGCTATGCTTTTACCACACCAAACTTAGAATGTTGCTCACCCTCGAGCAAAAGAAGAAAGAATAGAAGAAGAAGAAGAAGATATGGAGGAGAGGGAGAGAGGTGTGGGTTTTGGCCAAGGGAGAGAAGAAAGGGTAGTGTTGTGTGAAAATGAAGAAGGATAGAGGGGTTTATATAGTGGAGGGAGAGGGGTTTGGGTTCGGTCATTTAGGGTGGTTTTGGGTGGGAAAGAGATTTTGAATTTGAAGGTAGGTAGAGTTTATGGGGAAGAGTGGATGGATGTGATTAGTGAAGGGGTAATGGGGAAGAGAGATTGTGGTAATTGGTGAAGGGTATAGTGTTATTGGATTGTGTGAAGAAGAGAAAAGTAGGGTAGGTGGGGATCCTGTGGGGTCCACAGATCCTGAGGTGATCCTGTGGAATCCACATATCTTGAGGTGTCAAGGATTTCTCATCCATGCACCTTTTAGGCATGTAAAACGCCCTCTGTATGCAATCTTGGCATTTAACACCAGACTGCAGCTTGTTTCTAGCATTAAATGCCTAAATGTAGCCTGTTTCTGCCGTTTAATACCAGTTTGATGCTTGTTTCTGGCGTTAAATGCCAGCTTGGTGCTTGTTTCTGGCGTTAAACGCCAGACAGATGCTTGTTTGGCGTTTAAACGCCAGACAGCTCTTCCTCCAGGGTGTGCTTTTTCTTCTGCTATTTTTTATTCTGTTTTTAATTTTTGCAATTGTTTTGTGACTCCACATGATCATAAACATAATAAAACATAAAAGAACAATAGAAATATAGATAAGTAAAAATTGGGGGGCCTCCCAATAAGCGCTTCTTTAATGTCAATAGCTTGACAGTGAGCTCTCATGGAGCTTCACAGATATTCAGAGCATTGTTGGGACCTCCCAACACCAAACTTAGAGTTTAAATATGGGGGTTCAACACCAAACTTAGAGTTTAGTTGTGGCCTCCCAACACCAAACTTAGAGTTTGACTGTGGGGGCTTTGTTTGACTCTATATTGAGAGAAGCTTTTCATGCTTCCTCTCCATGGTTGCAAAGAAGGATCCTTGAGCTTTAAACACAAGGTAGTCCGCATTCAATTGAAGGACTAGCTCTCCTCTGTCAACATCAATCACAGCTCCTGCTGTGGCTAGGAAGGGTCTTCCAAGGATGATGCATTCATCCTCATCCTTCCCAATGTCTAGGATTGTGAAATCAGCAGGGATGTAAAGGCCTTTAACCTTCACTAACACGTCCTCTACCAATCCATAAGCTTGTTTTATTGACTTGTCTGCCATCTCTAATGAGATTCTTACAGCTTGTACCTCAAAGATCCCATTTCTCCATTACAGATAGTGGCATAAGATTTATACCTGACCCCAGGTCAGACAGAGCCTTCTCAAAGGTCATGGTGCCTATGGTACAGGATATTAAGAATTTACCAGGGTCTTGTTTCTTTTGAGGTAGAGTTTGCTGAACCCATGTATTTAGTTCACTAATGAGCATGGGAGGTTCATCTTCCCAAGTCTCATTACCAAACAACTTGGCATTCAGCTTCATGATGGCTCCTAGATATTGAGCAACTTGCTCTTAAATTACATCTTCATCTTCTTCAGAGGAAGAATAGTTCTCAGAGCTCATGAATGGCAGAAGGAAGTTTAATGGAATCTCTATGGTCTCTATATGAGCCTCAGATTCCTTTAGGTTCTCAATAGGGAACTCCTTTCTGTCTGGGGGACGTCCCATGAGGTCTTCCTCATTGGGATTCATGTCCTCCCCTTCCTCTTTGGATTCGGCCATTTTGATTATATCAATGACCTTGCACTCTCTTTTTGGATTCTCTTCTGTATTGCTTGGGAGAGTACTAGGAGGAGTTTCGGTGATTTTCTTACTCAGCTGACCCACTTGTGCCTCCAAGTTTCTAATGGAGGACCTTGTTTTATTCATGAAACTTAAAGTGGCCTTAGATAGATCAGAGACTGTGTTTGCTAAGCTAGAGGGGCTCTGCTTAGAATTCTCTGTCTGTTGCTGAGAAGATGGTGGAAAAGGCTTGCTATTGCTAAACCTGTTTCTTCCACCATTATTAAAGCCTTGTTAGGGCTTTTGTTGATCCTTCCATGAGAAATTTGGATGATTTCTCCATGAGGGATTATAGGTGTTTCCATAGGGTTCACCCATGTAATTCACCTCTACCATTGCAGTGTTCTAAGGATCATAAGCTTCTTCTTCAGAAGATGCTTCTTTAGTACTGTTGGATGCATTTTGCAATCCATTCAGACTCTGAGAAATCATGTTGACTTGCTAAGTCAACATTTTATTCTGAGCCAATATGGCATTTAGAGCATTAATTTCAAGAACTCCCTTCTTCTGAGGCGTCCCATTACCCACAGGATTCCTCTCAGAGGTGTACATGAATTGGTTATTTGTAACCATGTCAATGAGTTCTTGAGCTTCTACAGGGGTTTTCTTTAGGTGAATGGATCCACCTGCAAAATGGTCCAGTGACATCTTGGAGAACTCTGATAGACCATCATAGAATATATCCAAAATGGTCCACTCTGAAAGCATGCCAGAAGGACACTTTTTGATCAACTTCTTGTATCTTTCCCAAGCTTCATAGAGGCATTCACCATCTTTTTGTCTGAAGGTCTGAACATCCACTCTAAGCTTGCTCAGCTTTTGAGGAGGAAAGAACTTGGCCAAGAAGGCCGTGACCAGCTTATCCAAGAGTCCAGGCTATCTTTAGGTTGTGAGTCCAACGATGTTCTAGCTCTGTCTCTTATAGCAAAAGGGAAAAGCATGAGCCTGTAGACTTCAAGATCTACTTCATTAGTCTTAACAGTATCAGAAATCTATAAGAACTCAGTTAAAAACTGATAGGGATCTTCTGATAGAAGTCCATGAAACTTACAGTTCTGTTGTATTAGAGCAATCAGTTGAGACTTCAGCTCAAAATTATTTGCTCTAATGGTAAGGATTGAGATGCTTCTTCCATAAAAATTGGAAGTAGGTGTAGTATAATCACCAAGCATCCTCCTTGAATTATTGTTGTTGTCATTATTTTTGGCTGCCATCTTCTCTTCTTTTTCGAAAATTTCTGTAAGGTTTTCTTTAGATTGTTGTATTTTAGCTTCTCTTAATTTCTTCTTCAGAGTCCTTTCAGGTTCAGGATCTGCCTCAACAAGAATGTTCTTGTTCTTGCTCCTGCTCAAATGAAAAAGAAGGGAACAAAAAATAATAATAGGGATCCTCTTTACCACAGTAGAGAGATTTCTTTATGTGAGTAGAAGAAAATAAGAAGAAAATCCGAACACAGGTAGAGGGGAGAAGAGGGTTCGAATTTTGAGTAGAAGAGAAGTGTTAGTAGATAAATAAATAAATAGAAGAAGATGAGAGAGAGCAGTTTTCGAAAATTAACTAAAATAAAATAAAAATATTTTTGTTTTTATTTTAGATTAAAGTTAAAATTCGAATTTATAAAAAGGAACAAAATTAAAATTTAAAACAATTAGTTAAATAAAAAGATTTTTGAAAAAGAGGGAGGTGATTTTCGAAAATTAGAGAGAGGAAAGTAGTTAGGTGGTTTTGAAAAAGATAAGAAATAGTAAAACAAACAAAAAGTCAATTAGTTAGTTGAAAAAGATTTGAAAATCAATTTTGAAAAGATAAGGAGTTAGAAAATATTTTTGAAATTAATTTTAAAAAAAGATATGATTGAAAAGATATGATTGAGATATGTTATGAAAAAGATTTAAAAAGGAAATTAAAAAGATTTGATTTTTAAAATTAAAATTGATTACTTGACTAACAAGAAACTAAAAGATATGATTCTAGAATTTAAAGATTGAACCTTTCTTAACAAGAAAGTAACAAACTTCGAATTTTTGAATCAATCACATTAATTATTAGTAATGTTTTTGAAAATTATGAAATAAAGTTAAGAAAAAGATTTTGAAAAACAATTTTTTAAAAAGTTTCGAAAATACAAAAGAAAAATGAAAAAAGATTTGATTTTTGAAAAAGTTTTGAAAAGATAAGATTTTTAAAATTGAAATCTTGACTTGACTAACAAGAAAAAACTTATTTTAAAATTTTTTTTGACTAAGTCAACCCAAAGATTTCGAAATTTATGAGTAAAATAAGGGAAAGATATTTTTTATTTTTGAATTTTTAATGATGAGAGAGAAAAACACAAATATGACCCAAAACATGAAAATTTTGGATCAAAACCAATGATGCATGCAAGAATACTATGAATGTCAAGATGAACACCAAGAACATTATGAAGATCATAATAAACATCAAGAACTTATTTTGGAAAAATTTTCAAGAAAAGAAAAACATGCAAGACACCAAACTTAGAAATTTTTCATGTTTAGACACTATGAATGCAAAAATGCATATGAAAAACAACAAAAGACACAAAACAAGAAAAAATGAAGATCAAACAAGAAGACTTACCAAGAACAACTTGAAGATCATGAAGAATGTCATGCATGAATTTTTCAAAAAAAATTCATAAATATTAAAAACATGCAATTGACACCAAACTTAAAATTTGACTCAAGACTCAAACAAGAAACACAAAAAATTTTTTCTTTTTTTATGATTTTATAATTTTTTTGTATTTTTTTGAAAAATGAAAACAAAGAAAAAATTTTTTTGAAAAATTATTGAAAACTTTTTGGAAAACAAAATAAGAAGAAAATTACCTAATCTGAGCAACAAGATGAACCGTCAGTTGTCCAAACTCAAACAATCCCCGGCAACGGCGCCAAAAACTTGATAGGCAAAATTGTGACTCATACTTTTTACAACTCGAATAATTCCTAGCAATGGCTCCAAAAACTTGGTGTACAATACTATGGTTCACACACATTCTTCACAACTTCGCACAACTAACCAGCAAGTGCACTGGGTCATCCAAATAATAAACCTTACGTGAGTAAGGGTCGATCCCACAGAGATTGTTGGTATGAAGCAAGCTATGGTCATTTTGTAAATCTCAGTCAGGCAGATTATAATGGTTATAATGGTTTTCGAATATAAAGATAAATAAAGCATAAAATAGAGATAGAGATACTTATGTAATTCATTGGTGGGAATTTCAGATAAGCGCATGAAGATACTGTGTTCCTTCTGAATCTCTGCTTTCCTACTACTTTTATCCAATCATTCTTACTCATTTCCATGGCAAGCTGTATGTTGGGGAATCACCGTTGTCAATGGTTACTGTCCGTCCTCTCAGTGAAAATGGTCCAGGTGCGCTGTCACCGCACGGCTAATCATCTGTAGGTTCTCGATCATGTAAGTATAGGATTTGCTATCCTTTTGCGTTGTCACCACGCCTTACAGTCACGAGTTTGAAGCTCATCACAGTCATTCAATCCCTGAATCCTACTCAGAATACCATAGACAAGGTTTAGACTTTCTGGATTCCCAAGAATGCTGCCAATGGATTCTAGCTTATACCACGAAGATTCTGATTAAGGAATCCAAGAGATATTCATTCAAGCTTATTTGCATGTAGAACGAAAGTGGTTGTCAGGCACACGTTCATAAGTGAGAATGGTGATGAGCATCACATAATCATCACATTCATTAGGTTCTTGGGTGCGAATGGATAGCTTAGAATAAGATAAGCGTGAATTGAATAGAAGAACAATAGTACTTTACATTAATACTCGAGGTACAGCAGAGCTCCACACCTTAATCTATGGTGTGTAGAAACTCCACCGTTGAAAATACATAAGTGATAATGGTTCAAGCATGGCCGAATGGCCAGCCTCCACAAAAGTCTAAGATAGCATAAAACTGATTAAAGATGAAAACACAATAGTAGAAAGTTCTATTTATTCTAAACTAGTTACTAGGGTTTACAAAAATAAGTTTAAGTGCAGAAATCCACTTCTGGGACCCACTTTGGTGTGTGCTTGGACTGAGCCTTGAGCTTTCACGTGTAGAGACTTCTTTTGGAGTTAAACGCCAAGTTGTAACGTGTTTTTGGCGTTTAACTCTGGTTTGTGACATGTTTCTGGCGTTTTACTCCAGAATATAGCATGGAACGGGCGTTGAACACCAATTTGCATCGTCTAAACTCGAATAAAGTATGGACTATTATTTATTGCTGGAAAGCCCTAGATGTCTACTTTCCAACGCAATTAAGAGCACGCCATTTGAAGTTCTGTAGCTCCAGATAATCTGTCTCGAGTGTAGGAGGTCAGAATCCAACAGCATCTGTAGTCCTTTTTCAGCCTCCTATCAGATTTTTACCCAGGTCCCTCTCAATTTTAGCCAGAAAATACCTGAAATAACAGAAAAACACACAAACTCATAGTAAAGTCCAGAAATGTGAATTTTGCATAAAAACTAATAAAATCATCCCTAAAAGTAGCTAGATCCTACTAAAAACTACCTAAAAACAATGCCAAAAAGCGTATAAATTATCCACTCATCAAAAAGCTTATCTTAAAAAGCCGCTTTGATACATGACACCTAAAGTCAAGGCCAAATTCCACAAAGTAAGACAAATGCTAGAAAATAAGTGCTGCTTCAAGGTGACAATCTATAAAGAGGATTACATAACATCATTTGAATGAAAGTCCTAAGATCTAAGACTTCCAAAATGTGAGGACTAATGAGCACTGGAATCCTTGCATAAGCATACAAATTAGAGTTCACCCCACTGTCACTTATTCACTTCACCCACTAAGGCATCATAAGGAATTCTTCAATACATTCCAATTAAGAGAATTCTTTGTGCACAGTTCTTTTCTTGGTTGGGGACAAGCAAGATTTAAGTTTGGTGTTGTGATGTCAGGGCATCTTGGCTAGTTTTACTAGCCATTTGTTGTATGCTTTAGGTTGGTTTCATGCATTTTCTTATGAAATAAGCAAGTATTTGGTTGAAAATGCAATCATACCATGATTCAAGCAAACATTGTGAATTTTGAATGATTTCATAAGAATTATGCATGAATTGAATGATAAAATAGATGATGCATGATCCCATGATTAAGAGCAAGAATTTGATGCACTTTGTTTAATTGATTTCAGGTAACAAAAAGCATAGAAGAGCCACGTTAGTGGCTACGTTAGTACCACTAACGTGGCCATTAACATGGAAGAAAAGAGAAGCCCCAACGTTAGTAAGAAAGTTAATGGCATTAACTTTGAAGAAGGAGAGCATGGAACGTTAGTGGTAAAAGTAAACACCACTAACGTTAGCGAAGGGCAAGAAGACCCACGTTAGTTACATTAACGTGAGAACTAACATGGAAGGAAAGAGAAACTCCAACATTAGTGGAAAAAGTGAACGCCACTAACGTTTGCGAAGCCAAGAACACCCACGTTAGTGCCACTAACGTGGGCATTAACATGGAAGAAAGGAGGCAGCTGTGAAAGTTAGTGGAAAAAGTGAACGCCACTAATGTTTGCAAAGCAAAGAAGGCCTATGTTAGTGGCCACGATAGTGCCACTAACGTGGACACTAATGTGGGCAAAATCTCACCTGGCAGCCTGACCATGCCTTCTTCAAACAAGAATAACTTGAGCCACAAAGCTTCAAATGAGGTGATTCTAGTGGCATTGGAAAGTAGGATTCCAGATCATTCCAAGCATATATGGCACAATATGGTGGACACTAAATTTGAAGGAGAAAACCTGCCCCGAAAGTGCAAGGATGAATATGGTATCAACCTGTAGTAAGGCCAGCTGACCTCTTCACCTTCCAAGAAGTGTAACTCGAGTTGTACAGCTCTAAATGATGAGCTTTAAAAGGCATTGAAAAGTAGACATCCAGGGCTTTTCAACAATATATAATAGTATGGGGTGCACATTAAGTTTGAGCTCCAGAACCTGGCAATATTAATCCCCCGAACGCTACCGTTATTGGCACTCACTTTTGCCAATAACGCCAGCGACTATGCCAACGACCCTGTCCCCTTCAAAGGAGCATAACTTGAGTTACAGAGATCCAATCGAAGTGATTCCAGTTGCGTTAGAATGCTGACATTCAGAGATTTCTAACTATATATAATAGTCTATAGTGGAAATAAAACTGGAGCATAAACAATAGGCATCTTTTAAGCCCCAAAAACACCAACTGGGTAGCAAGGGTGACGTTAGCCACACTAACTTCAGCACTAACGCCACACTTGTAGCGTTGGTATGGCTAACGATAACACTAACGATTACCACCTGGACCTCAACTTTATTCACTTCTCTTTCAAGGACCACCCAACCTCAAGCAAGCAAGCCCACAAGTGTCAACCAATCAAGGCCACAAGAAGCATCTAGGGTAGGAATTTTCATTTAATTGTAATTTGCTTTTAATTTCATTTTATTTTGTAATTTAGGAGAGCCTATATAAAGGCCTTAGTTTTTACTTTGAAATCAATCTGGGGGATTGAAGAGGGGCCTTCGGACTCCCTCCCCACCTACACTCTTCTTCCTTTTCTCTTTTTCTTCTTCTTTTCTTAATAGTAGTTAAATTTTAGTTTGTACTTTTTATTTATGAACTTTGAAGTTTCAATTTCAGTTTTAATCTTCATCTTTATTTTTCTACACTTTCTTCCTTTTTTGTTTGAGTATAGCAATGAACAACTAACTCTTTTCATTGGGTTAGAGAGCTCTATTGCATTTAGTGGATCAATTGTAGTTTTCATTCTTCTTCTTCTTTCTTTTCTCTTGATTTTACTAGAGACCTTTCGATCTTCATCCAATTGGTTAGTTATCTTGGAAGAGAAGCTCTCCATAATTGGATCTCTGACGTTAGGATTTTTGCTAGTAAAGAATTTATAAAAATATTCGCGTTGTAGATATAGCTTCTAAACTAACAGAAATCCCTTCGTACAAAAGTTTTGGTTGTCACAAGTAACAAACCCCTAAATAAATTGATAACCGAAGTATTTAAACATCGGGTCATCTTCTCAAGGAATTGCAGGGATGTATGTTCTTATTATTGGTTATGAATTTGTAAATTGGGGGTTTTAAGAATGAGGAACAATTATGATGAATGACAAGTAAAATAAATAATTGACTGTAAAGCAAACCCTTTGGCAAGGTATGAGAAATTGGAAGTCCAGACTTAGTTATTCTTATCAATAATAATGAAAGTTGAATCTTAATTCCACTTAGTTAACCTTTGCTAAAGCAAAGGAAAGTCAATGGACTAATTAGTTTGACCTTTGAATCCTATTTATTTCCTAAGAAAAGGTTGGGATTATTGAAGTTCAATTCAATTAGCAAAGATAACAGTTATCAATTATGTTAAGCTAAGATAACTCCTGAGTTACTGATTTCTTAACCAAGACCAAAAAGGTGGAAAGCTAAATTACAATCATAAATCTAAAAAACATCTCAATAATGTATAATCCTAACATGAAAGGTTCATAAGCCAATTGGGCAACACAAATCAAATACCGATAAAAGCATTAAAGTATTTAAGATAAGAGATAAATATAAAGTAAAGGAAATATTGAACCTGATGAAGAGTCGAATTAAATCCTAATTTCTAAAAATCCTACCTAAATCCTAAGAGAGAGGAGAGAACCTCTCTCTCTAAAAACTACATCTAAAACTAAAATTATGAATTATAAGAGCATAATTATGAATGGATGCATTCCCCCACTTTATAGCCTCTAATCTGTGTGTTCTGGACCGAAAACTGGGTCAGAGATAGCCCAGAAGTCACTTCCAGCGCTTTCTGGTCCGTACAGGTCACGGCCAAGTGACGTGGAGGTGTAGCCCACGCGGCCGCGCGGATTGAAGTTCGCAGATGCGACGCGTCCACCTAGATCACACGTTCGCGTCACCTAGCGTCAGGTCAACTATGGCATATTATATATCAAATCGAAGTCCCAAACGTTAGCTTTCCAACACAACTAGAACCGCGTCGTTTGGACCTCGATAGCTAAAGTTATAGCCATTTGAGTGCGAAGAGGTCAGGCTGGACAGCTTAGCAGTTTCTCCAACTTCTTGTATTCCTTTCATTTTTGCATTCTTCCTTTCCATCCTCTGAGTCATTCCTGCCCTATAATATCTGAAAACACCTAACACACATATCAAGGCATCTAATGGTAATAAGAGAGGATTAAACATAGGGAACTTAAGGCCAAAGAAGCATGTTTTCAATCAAAGCACATAATTAGGAAGGCAAATGTAAAACCATGCAAATAGTATGAATAAGTGGGTAAAGAGTTGATAAAATCCACTCAATTAAGCACAAGATAAACCATAAAATAGTGGTTTATCAACCTCCCCACACTTAAACAATAGCATGTCCTCATGCTAAGCTCAAGAGAAACTATAAAGATGAAGAGGAATGGTAGGATGTATGAAATGCAACCTATCTATATGAATGCAACTACATGCAAAAATGTTTCTACCTAATTGGTTAAAAATAAATAAGTTCTCCAAGACAAACATAAATCAGATTTCACTAATTCAAATCATATAAAATAAAGACAAGTAAACTCGTAAGAAGATAGCTCATGAAAGCAGGGAACATAGAATCAACCATTGAACCCTCACTGGTAGTGTATATGCGCTCAAATCTCTCAAGTGTCTAGGGTCAGTCTCTCTAATCTTCTCTAATCATGCTTTCTAAAACTTTGTTCTTCATCTAACCAATCAACAAATATTTAGTATACTAATGCAAACATCATGAGGTCTTTTCAGGGTTGTAATGGGGCTGAGGTAAAGGTAAGGATATATATAAGGCTAAGTGAGCTAATTAAGTGAATCCTTGATTAGTCTAAAATCTCACCTAACATACATACTTTGTAAAGCAAAGCTTCTTTACCTATTCTCCCATATTTTTCCCACTTTTGATGTTACATGCTCATGCATTATTTTTAATTTTGTCCCATGTGCATTGCTTTATTTTGCATTTGGGGAATTCTTTTGTATCCCCTTTATTCAAATACTGAATTATATATACATATATATATATATGCACATGATAATTCAATTATTTTGATTTCACATGAGCATGCTTCCCAAAAATTTTATTTTGAATTAATTCATTCTTTTCAACTTTCTACCTTGTTTCTATTATCCATGTTCCCATAAAGTTTTCCCACACTTAAACAATTACACAATTTCTATCTTAAGCTAACCAAGGATTCAACTTGGGATTTTTATTTTGTTTTTCTGCTTAAGGCTAGTAATGTGGTTATAAAACAAGAGGGGATTTAAAGGCTCAAGGGGGCTAACAAGGGTGATGTAAAGGTAGGCTAATTTGGGAATGGTGAGCTAGAATCAAACAATGGCCTCAATCATATGCAAGCATGTAAATATACTAAATAATGGACATATAGAATGGAACAAAGTAAAGATTTCAATTATAGAGAAGAAAATACACAAGAATAAAATATTATGGTTAAATAATGTAACCATGTGATTAATCTCAAAATCTCACAAGTTGTGTGTTCTTTGGCTTAAAAATCATGTTCCAAATACAACTTCCAAACATATTTAACAAAAATTTTTCAATTTAAATTAGTGAAATATAAAAATTTCTTGAAAAAGAAAATATTACTTCAACCAAGTAGTGACTAAATGCATAAAATCAAACAAACATGCAAATGCAACAATTAACAAATTAACATTGGTGTTGAGAAGGGACTAACTAACCTGCGGAGATCGGTATCGACCTCCCTACACTTAAAGATTGCACCGTCCTCGGTGCATGCTGAGATGTGCAGGTGGATGCGGGTTGTAGTTCCTCAGCTAGTGCTCTTTGTGTTCCTTTCCTTGCCGGTGGTTTGGGAGTAGCTTTCTCTCTTTACCCTTCTTGGTGGCCATCCTGAAAGGGGAAAAAGGAAAGTAACAAGTAAAGCTAGGGGATCCAGCAAGGAAAAGAGCGGGAAAGGTGGTAATCAATGCACAGTAAAGAAGAATGATGTTAACACATGGTTATGACTACATGTGAAAAGTCATCAATGGAAATATGGTAAGTACATGTGATGACAGTTAAATGCAAGATGTTTATTGGCATGCTGGCAAAGGCATGAGTAGCATAGATCAAGCATTCAATGTCCAAGTTAGATTACCAAGTCTTTCAAACTAACAACATTTTTGTAATAACAATTATATTTAATTAATAAAATATAAAAAGGGTTTCGTGAAAAGCAAGCATTTATAGTAGTAGATTAAAAGAAATCTTAAAAATAGTGCACAATGCCATACGGGCGTTTTCACAAACACATAGAATGCATGGTAAATAAGCTATTTGAAAGTATTAAATTGAACATGCAAGCAACCCTTTAAAAAGTAATATATAATTGTCAAATAATCCACAAAAATATAGAAAAAATAATGACCCAAATAAAATTCCAACACCAATGAAAATAATGCAATGAATGAAAGTATGCAATTAAGTAAAAGAAAATGAAAAATAAGAAGAATGAGAAGGAAAAGAAGGGAAGAAGAAGTAAGTAAGAAAGGAGGGAGGAAAAATTGGGGAAGAAAAGATAAAATATTAGGTTAAGTGTGCGACGCTGGCGACGCGGTCGCGTGGGTGACACGGCCGCGTTGCCTCATCACTTGATTTGTGCTAGTGGCGCGAGTGCATCCTCGCATTCGCACAACTCTCTGTTGGAATTGCATTTTACCAAAAATATGGGTGACGCGGTTGCGTGGGTGACGCGATCGCATGTATAGTGATTTTTGAAAGACGACGCGGCCGCGTGAGGGACGCGTTCACGTGAGAGGGCTTGGGCTTCTAGCACGAGTCCAGCCCAATTCCAACACAACTTTCAGCCATGCACCTTTTTGACGTCGATTTTCATGGCACGCGACCGCGTGGTTGACGCGGTCGCGTGGGAGGCCAAAGTTCCACATGACGCGGTCGCGTGAGCGATGCGGTCGCGTGGTGTCAAATTATGCTAATGGCGCGCCTCTAGCCACGCTCTCGCGTGACTCTCTGTTCAACTCTTTTCTTCCCAACGCACTAGTGATGCGGACGCGTCAGCGACGCTGCCGCGTCGCGTGCATGTTTTCCCTTTTTTTTATTATGCAATTATGCAGTATGCAATATGCAATGTTAATGTAGATGCTATGAAAACTTCCAGGTTCAATGAAAATAAAATAAAATAAAATAAAAAAATAAACAACACGAAATAAAATTGAAAAAGAACGATCATACCATGGTGGGTTATCTCCCACCTAGCACTTTTAGTTAAAGTCCTTAAGTTGGACCTTTGGTGAGCTCCTTGTCATGGTGGCTTATGCTTGTACTGATCCAGGAATCTCCACCAATGTTTGCAAATCCAATATCCTCCGGGATCCCAAATCTTGTTTCTGCACCTGTCTTCAAGTTGATTATCATGATTCCATCCGGGTGGTTCAGCTTTAGAATTCTCACTGAAGCATCCAAACAACTTCCTAGACCCATTCAGCTGAGCTCAATACCAACCTTTGCCTTTAAATTTTGAGCTTCCAACCATAATGAACCTTGCAGGACAGATCTTACCACTGACCATCTTCTTCTTACTCTTAATGTCGCAAAGAGCTCTAAGTTGACCATCCGTCTCCAGTAGCCCGTATTCAAGTGAAATTAGAAAGCTAAGGGATATGAATTTCACCCACTTGAATGTTGTGAAGGATGATGGCAACTTAGGGGGAGGTGTTTTTAATGAACGTGCAAGCTCCACTCCCTTGTGCTCTTCTTTGACATCTTCCACCTCTTTACAAGCTTCTTCAATTTCAACATCTTCCTCTTAGTAGCTTTCTTCCAATTTAATCTCCTCTTTATTGCACACCAAGGGCATGGGAGGTTGTGCCTCTTCTTCTTGAATCTCCATCTCTTGATTAACCTCTTCCAAGTCTTCTATTATGACATGCCTTGGAGGTTGTACACCCTCCTCAACATCAATTTCAAATACCATGGAAGGAGGCTTTATGACTTGAATTTCCCATGGAGGTTCTGCATCTCCTAAGTCTTCAACCGCTTCTTCCTCTTCAACAATTATGGCTTCCTCCACTTGTTCCAGTACAAAGTCATGCTCCTTACTGTCCACTGGAGTTTCTAGTGCCTTCTTCATGCTACGTTCTTCATTAGATTCTCCACATGAAGCCATTGGGGTGACCAGAGCTTGTACAGTAGAGTTTAAATCGGCAAATACTTTCTCTATGGAGGTTTGGGGTGGATAGGAGGGTTCATTTTGATAATGATAAGGAGATGGTGTATATTGCGGTGGTGGTTCTATGTATGGTTCATTTGGCTCATAAGGTGGTTGGTATGGTAGATATGGATTAGGGTCATACAGAGGTGTTTGGTGGAAAGGAGCTTGTGAGTATGGTAGTTCAAAATTATATTGAGGAGGAGGGGGTTCATAGGCATATAGTGGGTCTTGTTGGTAGTCAAAAGAGTTCTCACCATAGCCATTGCCTTGATATGCATCACAGAATGGTTGTTGATAGTTCATTGGAGGTGGTTGTTGCAATGAGGGTTGATCAAATCCTTGTGGCTCCTCCCATCTTTGATTGTTCCAACCACGGTGCATGTTGTCATTATAATTTCCTCTTCCTACAACATAATTGTAACCAGACTCATAGCCAAAGGGGTGAGAGTTCATAGTAGTAGAAGAAAACAAAAAATAGAAACTAACAAAAAGAAAGTGTTTTGAAAAAAGATATAATTTTTGAAATTTTTTTTTGAAAAATATTTACAATAACCAATAATAAGACACACGTTTGCAATTCCTCGGCAACGGCACCATTTTGACGTTAGGATTTTTGCTAGTAAAGAATTTATAAAAATATTCGCGTTGTAGATATAGCTTCTAAACTAACAGAAATCCCTTCGTACAAAAGTTTTGGTTGTCACAAGTAACAAACCCTAAATAAATTGATAACCAAAGTATTTAAACCTCGGGTCGTCTTCTCAAGGAATTGCAGGGAGGTATGTTCTTATTATTGGTTATGAGTTTGTAAATTGGGGGTTTTAAGAATGAGGAACAATTATGATGAATGACAAGTAAAATAAATAATTGACTGTAAAGCAAACCCTTTGGCAAGGTATGAGAAATTGGAAGTCCAGACTTAGTTATTCTTATCAATAATAATGAAAGTTGAATCTTAATTCCACTTAGTAAACCTTTGCTAAAGCAAAGGAAAGTCAAGGGACTAATTAGTTTGACCTTCGAACCCTATTTATTTCCTAAGAAAAGGTTGGGATTATTGAAGTTCAATTCAATTAGCAAAGATAACAGTTATCAATTATGTTGAGCTAAGATAACTCCTGAGTTAGTGATTTCTTAACCAAGACCAAAAAAGTGGAAAGCTGAATTGCAATCATAAATCTAAAAAACATCTCAATAATGTATAATCCTAACATGAAAGATTCATAAGCCAATTGGGCAACACAAATCAAATACCAATAAAAGCATTAAAGTATCTAAGATAACAAATAAATATAAAGTAAAGGAAATATTGAACCTGATGAAGAGTCGAATTAAATCCTAATTTCTAAAAAACCTACCTAAATCCTAAGAGAGAGGAGAGAACCTCTCTCTCTAAAAACTATATCTAAAACTAAAATTATGAATTATGAGAGCATAATTATGAATGGATGCATTCTCCCACTTCAGAGCCTCTAATCTGTGTGTTCTGGACCGAAAACTGGGTCAGAGACAGCCCAGAAGTCACTTCCAGTGCTTTTTGGTCCGTACAGGTCGCGGCCAAGTGACGCGGAGGCGTCGCCCACGCGACCGCGCGGATTGAAGTTCGCAGATACGACGCGTCCGCGTGAATCACGCGTTCGCATTGCCTAGCTTCAGGTCAACTATGGCATATTATATATCAAATCGAAGCTCCGGACGTTAGCTTTCCAACGCAACTGGAACCACATCGCTTGGACCTCTATAGCTAAAGTTATAGCCATTTGAGTGCGAAGAGGTCAGGCTAGACAACTTAGCAGTTTCTCCAACTTCTTGTATTCCTTCCATTTTTGCATTCTTCCTTTCCATCCTCTGAGCCATTCCTGCCCTATAATATCTGAAAACACTTAACACACATATCAAGGCATCTAATGGTAATAAGAGAGGATTAAACATATGGAACTTAAGGCCAAAGAAGCATGTTTTCAATCAAAGCACATAATTAGGAAGGCAAATGTAAAACCATGCAAATAGTATGAATAAGTGGGTAAAGAGTTGATAAAATCCACTCAATTAAGCACAAGATAAACCATAAAATAGTGGTTTATCAATTTCCTTGGAAACTTGGAAGAGGAATGAGGAGATCATGCTAGAAATGCTCTCTCACATTGGATTAGGTTGGGGGTTGGATGGATATTGTGACATTTAATCCTACCAATACTTTGATCTATGAATGTGTTTAGTATAATCAGTGACCAAACTTCATCTCTTCCCATGAGCAATTAAATCAAGGAATTGGGAAATTGTTCAAGCTTAGAGAGATTGGGTTGCCAAGGAATTGGGATCTAATCACTTAAGATTGCCAAGGAGATCAATGAATGCATTGATTGAGGAAGAGATGAGAATGAACTTGATCCGGAGGATTGCAATATCTCTTGATCCCAATGTTCATTTTATTTTTAGTTCTTACATTTACTTTTCGTGCCATTTACTTTCTTGCACTTTATTGCTTTCCTTACTTTTATGCCATTTACATTTCCTTGTTACTTATCACTCAAATATGATTCGTCTTACTAGGATAATCAATTAACCATTGATTGCTTAATCCGTTAATCCCTGTGGATTCGACCTCACTCTATTGTGAGTTTTTACTTGACGACAATTCGGTATACTTGTCGAAGGGAAATTTGTTGAGAGATAAGTTTTCGTGTATCATTGCACTTTATATTTCTTGCAATCTCATGCCATCAACCACCATTTCCCCTAATAGCCAATAAGATGACACTTAATTGCAACTCGTAGGAAAGACGACCTGGGATTTAAAACTCCCGGTATTTTTGTATGGATTGTGACATTTTTTATTTAAATTTGATATTGGTCAATTGTTGGGTTTGGAACTATACTTACAACACCAATCTTATTTTGAGATAAATTCCGAACCAACTTTAGGCCATTGTCAGTAAGACCCTTCTAACTTTCTCTCTTTTAGTTTTAATGCTTGAATAATTGATTATTTTGCTTGGTTGGTTAGTTTTGTTTTGATGGTAGTTCGTTAATTTTAGTAAAATAATGTGTTTTGGGGAGTTTTATGATGTTTTGGGACTTGTTAACCTATTTTGGATGTCATAGTTGATGCCTTAGAGGAAAAATTTTAGTTGCAGGAACAGAGTCCGATGCGTACGCACAGCCTTGTGCGCGTGCATAATTCCCCCTGTTTTTCCGACTCTATGCGTACGCACAGCACCATGCGCACGCACACCCCTAAACACCCCTCTGTTCACAGCACACGCACAGCTTGTGCGTGTGTACACCCCTTCCTTTCTTTCTGTGCGTCTGCACACCTTGCGTGCATATGCACATGCCACCATTTATGTTAAAAAAAACCCTCCTGTGCGTGTGCATAGCTCAAAGCGCACGCACAGCTTTGGACACCCCTTCTGGTCGTAGCGCACGCATCCCTTGTGCGTGGAAACAACCCCTTTTTGCCTCTCCTGTGTGCACGCACAACCCTTGTGCGTCCGCACATGCCGCGACACCCCTTCTGCTCGCAGCGCCCGCATGCTGCTGTGCACACGCATACTCTTCCTTCTTCCTTGTGTGCGTCCGCACACTACCCTATGCGTACGCACAGGTCAGTTTTTGAACGCTGATTCGAAAACGGGACTCGCGCTTCAGTTTTCCCAATCACTAACCCTTTCTTATTTTCCTCCTTCTGAACCTAACCCCTAACCATTCAACCCTATTACTACCAACCACCACCTCCGTCGACGTTACACCGCCGGCCACCACCCCGCCGTCGCCGAACCGCCCTCTCTCTCACCCTTTCTTCACCTTCTCCATTTCTTCTCCATTTCTCACTTGTTTCTGCGCAAACCCTACCTGCGCCCAGTCTCTTTTCGCACCATCTACTCTGGCGAGAACCAGCAGTGGTGAGCTTCTGGGATGCCGCGAACCCTCCATCTCGCCGACACTCTTTTTCTTCCCTCTTCTCCTCTGCATCACAGGTTCCATTTCCTTCTCTGTAACCTGCTTCTCTCCTGTCCCTATTTCTGCATTTCTTTGTTTTAACTGCTTTTAATTTCTGTTTTAGCTATTAGGTGGCATTAGGTTAGATGACTTGTGTTTTCTGGATTGAATGCTTCAATGTTGGCTGATTATGTTGAATTTTCTAGGCTGCTTTACTGCTACTTTGTACTGTGAATGCTGCTTTTAGGTTCTGCAGATAATATGCTTGACAAATCGCCTGAATGATTATTTTTTATTTGATTCTCTTATCTGATCAACATGTGCTTCGAATTTTGTTTTCATTAGGCAGTTTAATTTATATTTGTGTAGCTTCCTATTAATTTTGATGATGCTTGAGCTTGGATTATGGCTATGTACCTTGTGCAATTTCTGCTTGAACATCAAACCGAACTTGAAATTTATAGTTGTAATTATTTCGTTTGATGTTAACTTTTGCTGTGCATATCATACTTTAGTTGACAATTTGTTAGTTATGCACTTGGTTGCTGATTTTGCTTAAAAGACCAAACTGAAGTGACTCTACAGTTGTGACCATCTTGTTTGGTACATTAAAAGTGAATAATCTGATTTTGTGCAGTGAATTGATGCTGTTGCCTATTCATGAAGTTTCTGAACATAGATAATCACATGCATAGCCACTTATTTTTCTGCAAGTTTTTGAGCAATTCAAATTGAACTCTTTCAGCTTATTGCTTTCTGAACAAGGGTTGTATGCGTTTGATTGTCTTTCACCTCTCAACATGAATAAGTGCATACTCCCACTGTTGCATTGATTATTGCCTTTTATGCCAATTTTTGTTAAGTCTTCCAACTTTAATTGCAAAACTGCAATAATCAACTTCTCTCAAGTCAATTCACTTCCATTGTACACCTAAGTCGTATGTATGCTTCAATTGTTGTTCATTCCTTCATTTTTTACTTAAGTTGCATGACTATGGGAAATATATATTCTTCTTGAGCATTTAACTGTTTATAACTGTTTTCCCTTAATTGAATGTTTGTAGATCTTATTGGCTCTAACTTACATTGTTTGACTATTTCCTCTTTGTTTCTGTGATTTCTATCTACTTCTCCTGAGTTGTATTCAGTTTTTGTCTTTTTTAGGATGCCTCGCAAAGGAAAGGAAAAAGCCAACCCTTTGGCTCGTCCTCCTCCTGCACCTCCGAGAACTCAACCGAACATGTTCATTAATGCAGAAGCCCAAGAACAGCATAAGAAAATAGAATCAAAAGCCTTTCACTATGAAAGGATGTTGAACTTACCAGAGAAATATACAGATCTAATACAAGACAGACTAAATTTTTACCATTGGAGATTTGTAGAATTTGACCCAGTGGAAATAAATGAACACCAGGTCAAAGAATTCTACGGAAATCTCCTAAAGAGGGACGCCCCAACTGTTTTTCTGAAAGGTGTCATACTGGACACCTCTGATCATGCATTAGAGGCCCTCTTAGATATTTCGCATATTTCTCCAGCTCGTAACGCTTACCCTCAGATAGTGAAGGAATTGACATCAGGCAAGCTGTCATTGCATATCGTCCTGAAAAAGATTGGAACACCTGATGCCAAATAGGAGTACAGCAGGGGAGACAATGCGGTCCACAGAGCATTGTGTGCATTGACCTAAATCCTGAGGTGAGGATCTGGCAATAGATCATTGTCGACAATACCCTCCCGAGCACGCATGCCACTCACATTCGTGTTCGTGTGGCAGTTTTGCTTTGGGCTATTCTGGAGGGGAATAGGAGCTCTATTCTTCCCCTTATTCGAGACTCGATGTAGAAGGTGACTCAACAACAAAAATACAACATTCTCTTCCCATCGATGATCACCAGATTAGCCGCCTTATCTGGAGTGGAGAGACGCCCGACAGACCAGATGTCTGTCTTCATTAGCAAGAAGCCATTCCTCCCATACGACGACTATGAGGGACCGCCATAGGACAAGAGGAAGACGACTGAGCCCCTATCAGCAGTAGAGCCCTCAGCACCTCCCACACCTCCTGTACCTACACCCCGACCTCAGATGCCTTATGAGCAGGGTCGGGGGATCATTCAGATCCTCCACTGCTGTGAGCGCCGCAATGCTCACCGCTTTCAGTGGATAGTGGCAAAGTTCGAGGGTAGAGACCCTGGGCCACCTCCTTTAGATACACCAGAGCCTGAGCCCGAGACCGAGAAGCCGGTACCGGAGGAGACAGTAGCTGAAACTAGCCAGGCAGTCGATCCCCCTGACCAGAGAATGGAGGAGCCCACAGTTGAGGAGGTTACAGTTCAGAGAGTTGATGAGTCAGTAGCTGTAGCTGAGCCGAGAGCTAAGACAGTAGTAGAGCCAGCTGACTAGGCAGTTGAGGAGCCAGCAGTTGAGCCCGCCGCAGAGCCTTCCAGCGCCATCATTGTGTATCAGCGTCATCACCATCCACCATCTCCAGACGGTGGAGCATCTCACAGTTGACCACCCCCGGTTCGATTTTTGGCACGGAGGACCATGCATGATATAAGTGTGGAGGAGGATCTACGATTTTTGGGTGTAAACATTCTCTCCTGAACACTTTTCATTTAGTTTATTTTGAGTTTTATTATGTTTTTGTAGATATTTACAGCACTTTACTTTTTGCTACATATTTGTATTTTGGTATATATATTGTATTTTGGTATATATATATATATATCAAAATGAAAGTGCAATCCTAAAGATAACTAGGAACAACTAATATATATATATATATATATATATATATATATACATATTGCACTCTATTTTACTTGGTATATAGTATAGATATGGATTTTGATTGGATGATGTGAATAGTATATGCCTAGTTCATTTTGATCCTAATTGTTTATGTTACTTTTTTTCTTGTTGAAAATTAGGAAAAGAACTAGAAAATTTTGAAAAATTTGCATCCATCACAACATACATACATATAGGAAATAATTTTGGTGAAAAACAACAAAATTTTTCAAGAATTTTATTTCAAGGGAATTCTGTTGAATTGATTTGGAAAATTATTTTCAAACTTGCTTGAATGAATTTTATGGAACATAGAAAAGTAAAGAACAAATACCTAGTGAGTTTTTGAGCTATATTGAGTGGTTACATATTTTAAGCACTAATTTGGTTCATTGTATGCTATATCTCCTCTATGATTGTAATCTTAGTTTTGCTTGATTCTTTATTTCCAATGATTGATGTTTTGAATTGCATTGAGCATGATTGAGGCCATCTTTGTTTAAAGCTTACTTTACCCATATAGCCTACCCTTTTCATTTACCATTGTTAACCCGCTTTGAGCTTTAATTACCCCATTGTTCTTGTTGGCACATCACAACCTTAAGCAGACAACCATGATTTACCTTAGATTGTATCCTTGATTTGCTTAGGTTAAGGAGTGTGTTTCATTTAAGTGTGGGAGAATTTTGGGAAACATTGGTAATGAATGAAAATGTTTATTTTTGGGCATTCATTGAAAATTTTGGAAAACGAGTGCATTCCTGTATGAACTAGTAAACCATATGCATTTATTTTCCCTTCAAAAAAAGGAAAATGAAAGTTGCCCCAAATAAAAGAAAAGAGAATAAGAGATGCATATAGGATGTGAATGATAAAGCATACATGAGTGTTGGTAAGAAATTAATTGATGAGAAGTTAGGATTGCATGTATTTGTTATTGGATTGATAAAGGTTGAGTGGAAAACTTAAACTAATCAAGGATTCAATCACTTTAGTACACTTAGCCATATTTATCCCACCTTTACCCTAGTCCCATTACAACCCTAATAAGTCCTCATGATAATTGCATTCATGCATCACATGTTTGTTGATTGTTAGATGAAAAGCAAATCCTTAAAAGCATGATTAGGAAGAGATTTGAGTGAATTGACCCTTAGACACCGAGTAATAGAGTGTACACACAACTAGTTTGGGTTCAATTACTCAATTCTATGTTCCATACCTCTTATCATGAATTCTTGCAAGTTGCTTCATTTTGAAATTTGAATCAATTCTCTAGATTTTGGTTGCATTGGATTATTTTCTTGCTTTGCCCTATTTGTCTATACTTGCTTGGGAATTCATTTGTTTGTTTTCACCAATTTTACATAGATAATATAGTATTGATAGATATATAGCTATCATAGTATATACATATGTGCATGCATATAGATAGTTGCATTCAATAAGTTGATTACCGCTTTTGATCATTTTCCTTGTTGGTTTAGCATGAGGACATGCTATTGTTTAAGTGTGAGAGAATTGATTAGTCTATATTTGATGATATATTTTGACTCAATTTGGATGAATTCTAGCACATAAACTAACACTTAAGCACCCAAATAGCATACTTTTGTGTTTTGTCCCTAATTTGATCCTAAATGTGAAAACATGCATTTTATGCTTAAATTGGTGAAATTAATTCCACTTTTATGCCATTCGATACCGTGATATGCTTTGCGAGTGATTTCAGGTCATTGAGGCACGATTGGCTAGGCAAAAGTGGAAGAAAGCATATAGAAGGGAGAAAACATGAAGAAAACAAGGAAAAGCACACACAGCGAAGTGTGCATGCACACAAGCACCTGTGCGTACTCACAGGTCAACTTTCAGCCAAGTGTGCGGATGTACACATCTGTGCGTATGCACAGGATCCTTCACGTGATTTTATTAAAGAGACACGTGCTTCACGATTTCTAAGGCCTCTTGGCCCATTTTGGAAGGCTTCAAGGCTGAATTTGGATGCTATATGAAGGGGAATTCAACACTTATCAAGAGAGCTCACTGAGATAGTTTTTATAAAGTAATTAGGAGTAGGAGTAGAAGTAGTGTAGCATTACTCTCTTAGGATTTCATTTTCATCTTCATTGTAGCATTTTAAAGCAAGCTTTGATTTAGAAATTTTGCTTCTTTAATTATAAGTACTCTCAATTTCCTCTTTAATTAAAGCACTTTTACCTTCATTCCTTTTGGTTCAAGTTACTTTGTTCATAATTGCATTTTGAGTTCTTGAAGTTTTGATTGATGAATTTAATGTTTCATGCTTCCTTTATGTTTGATTGCTTGTTTATACTTGGTTTTGTTGATAGTTGGTTATAGTTCTTTATTTTTTCCTTGCAATTTTCCATGTCTCACTTTTATGCACACAAGGTGTTTGCGAAAATGCCACTTAGTAATTTTGAGTAGGTTTTCACACCTTGGGTTGGGGTTTGGATTTCTAGGATACTAGAGTCATAATGTCCGACATTTAATGGTAATTCTTGGGGAGTTAGTTGACTCTTGTTTCCATTAAAGCTAGCCTTTTATCAACTAGTTTGGTGAGTTAGTTAGGACTTATGGATTAAGGTCAATTATGCATGCTTGACTTACTCCTCGATGTTAGGGGCTGACTAAGCGAGATTGACTCATCATAATTACCATAGTTGTGGTTATGGCAATGATAGGATTCCTCGGATTCTCATTCCCAAGCCAAGGATCTTAATTGCATTTATAGCATTTTCACTAGTTTTGATCTTGTTTCTTTTTCACTTGCATTAATCTCAATTTTGATCATTCCTTAGTTCTTTTATTTCTTAGTTCTTTTAATCTTTCATTCTTTGATTTGGAAACTACCCCTATTTTGACTCCACAACCGAAAGCATAGCACTTCAACTGCATTCCAAGGGAGAACAACCCGAGGTTTAACTACTCTCGGTTTATATGTTTTGTATTTGAAAATCAAACTTTGATGCGGAGGATTGTTTGTTGATCTAGGCTATACTAGCAACGAACGAACTTATATACATTTTGATTAATTCTAGATCGACAATAGTTCTCTTGCACATCAATCATATACATTTTTCATTGTATTTTTACTTCAGTATGAGTTTCTAAACCTCCTAGATTAAGGGGAGGAGCCCTGCTGAGTACTATGAATTAATAAAAGTATTACTGTTTCTTCTCCGATCCATGTTTGATATGTTTCTAAGATGTATATCCAATCTTCATCTTGGTGAATACGATGATCGATCAATCAGCTCTATTCATCACACTAAGATGAACATGCCTGACAAACACCTGCATCTACTTGGGTTCGTGTGAATACGTGACTAGAAAGCACGAGCCAACAGCTATGTTTATACATCTCTCAGATGATTAATTGACAACTTCATTGGGGACTTCATGAGACACCAGTTCAGCCAATTTCCGGGGAGATTAGGGTCTCCGTGGTATAGGCTAGAATCCAAAGAAGTAGCATTCTCTAATCCAGAAGATTCGACCTTGTTTGTGGTGCTTTGAGTAGGATCGCTAGGAGAATGACTTGCTAGCACTTCACCCTTCGTCAAATTGGATGACCACGGCCAATGGTGTTCAATCTGTAGCAGAGGAGATCAATGACTACGGCCCATGGCGTTGATCACATACAGCCTGCCATAGAAGAAGATCACTCATAAGCAGAAAAGACAGTAGTACCAGAGTTAATTCAGAAAGGCAAAGCAACTCCAATCCTTTACCCTATTCCTATTACTGATTTTAATATAAACAATATATTCCTAATACAACTTATGAATAGTTTCCCCGTATCATAAAAACACAACCTTCTGATCTGCCTGACTAAGACCTACAAGATAACCATAGCTTGCTTCAAACCATAATCTCCGTGGGATCGACCCTAACTCGCTCAGGTATTACTTGACGACTCAGTGCACTTGCTGGTATAATAGTACGAAAGTATGGGGATTCGTGCTACCCAGTTTTTGGCACTGTTGTCGGGGATTGTTGAGTTTGAACAAACTGACAGATTGTCTTGCTCCCTAGATCAGGTAATTTATTTTATTTTATTTTATTTGAGTCTTTTTATTTTGTTTTCTTCTTCCTTATTTTTTCAAGAATTTTAAAACTTTTTCCAAAAACCTTTTTCAAAAAAAAATTATTTTCAAGCATCCTTAGCTTTCTGTTTGAGAGTCTTTGTTTGGGTTCTTGTTGAGTCTTTTATTTTTATTTTCTTCTTCTCCAATTTTCGAAAAAATCACAAAGCTTTTCAAAAAAAATTTTTTGTTTTTTTCTTTAATTTTTGTTCTTAGTTTGAGTCTTTGTGTTTATGTTCTTAGTAAATTTTCGTTTCTTTAAGTCCTTATTTTTATTCCTTATAGCAATTTTTTTTGGTATCTTTCCTTTCAAAAAGTTTTCAAAAATAATTTTTCTTTGGTCAAATCTTGTTTCAAATCATGAATTTTGGTGTTTTCTTTTGTTTTTCTTCATAATTTTCGAAAATTTCCCTTTGGTTTTTTAAAAATTTTAAGTTTGATGTTCTTTTTATGTTCTTGTGTTCATTGAGTCTTTGAGTTTTGTTCTTTGTGTTCTTGTTAGTATTCAAAGTGTTCTTGAGTCTTTTTTGTGTTTTAATCTTAAAACTTTTAAGTTTGGTATCCTGACGTTAAGATTTTTGCTAGTAAAGAATATATAAAAATATTCGCGTTGTAGGTATAGCTTCTAAACTAATAGAAATCCCTTCGTACAAAAGTTTTGGTTGTCAGAAGTAACAAACCCTTTTAAAATTGATAACCGAGTATTTAAACCTCGGGTCATCTTCTAAAGGAATTGCAGGGAGGTATGTTCTTATTATTGGCTATGAAAAAGGTAAAATTGGGGTTTTGAGAATGAGGAATAAATATGGCAAATAATTTAAATGACAATTAAAATAAATAAATACTGTAAAGCAAACTTTTGGCAAGGTATGAGAAATTGGAAGTCCAGACTTTGTTATTCTTAGCAATAATAATAAAAGTTGAATCTTAATTCCACTTAGTCAACCTTTGCTAAAGCAAAGGAAAGTCAAGGGACTAATTAGTTGACCTTCGAATCCTATTTATTTCCTAAGAAAAGGTTGGGATTATTGAAGTTCAGTTCAATTAGCAAAGATAACAGTTATCAATTATGTTGAGCAAAGATAACTCCTGAGTTACTGATTTCTTAACCAAAACCAAAAGGAAAGAAATTAAATCTACTGGAATAACAATATCTTCAGATTGGGGATAATAAAAAGGGACAATCATAAACTGAAATACCTCAAATATCATTAAATAATAAAATCATCATGAAAGTGGCATAGGCCAATTAGGCAACGGAACTAATACAAGCAAGCATTCAAATGTCTGAAAATTAAAAATAACATAGAGTAAAAGAACATTGAACCTGGGATCGAGAGTTACTCCTAAAACTAAGAGAAGTCCTAAATCCTAAATCCTAAAGAGAGAGAGGAGAGAACCTCTCTCAAGACTAGATCTAAATCATGAAAAGTGACTAAAAATTCGGAGACTCCCTGAATGGATGCATTCCTCCACTTTATAACCTCCAATCTATGATGTCTGTACTTGGATCTGGGCCAAAAGGGCTTCAGAATTCGCTGGGGCGTATTCTGTAAATTCTGGTACGAGGCCTCTGTCACGCGTCCACGTAGGTCACGCGGTCGCGTCATCTGGAGTTTTTCTTATCACACGGTCGCGTCGGTCACGCGTCCGCGTCATATGCGATTCGCTCAAGTCACGCGGTCGCGTCAGTCATGCGGCTGCGTTGCTGCTTCTTCACTCTTGGCACGCGATCGCGTCTTCCATGCGATCGAGTGGATGCCAGTTTCTTCAAAACTCCGTTTTGCACTTTCCTTCCATTTTTGTACGTTTCCTTTTCCATCCTTTAAGTCATTCTGCCTTAGAAAATCTGAAACTACTCAACACACTAATCACGGCATCGAATGGAAATAAAGGTAATTAAAATAATTAATTTTAAAGCATAGGAAACATATTTTTTCATATACATCACATAATAAGGAAGGGAAAGTAAAACCATGCAATTAATATGAATAAGTGGGTGAAGGATTGAATAAATCACTCAGATTAAGCACAAAATATATCATAAAATATGGGTTTATCAACCTCCCCACTCTTAAGTAATAGCATGTCCTCATGCTATGTCCAAGGTAAAAAGTAAGGTTTGAAGTGGTTGAATGCCATGCAATGCAATTCTAATCTAATTTCAACTAACTAAATGCATGATGCAATTCTAATTTTATTCACTTATATATATAAAGCTTACATGTAGTTAAATCAATTCACATTCTCAAGGAATCATATATATATATATATCCAACCTTAGATAATGATAAAGCACTTTTACAATTGAGATGGGAGAGAAAAACATTTTATAAACTTGCAAGACAATTAGTAATTTAAGCAGAGATATATGTTAATGAGTTATTGAACCCTCACTGGATTTTGTGTTTACTCTCTAATCACTCAGTGTTTATTGGGTTAATCACTCTTATTCTTCTTTTTATCCTTACTTTCTATAACTTTATTTTTCATCTAACCAATCAACAATTATAAAATATAGATATACCAAAAATCATGAGGTCTTTAATTAAGGTTGTAATGTGGCCAAGGTAAAGGTAAGGGTATATGTATAAGGCTAAATGAGCTGATAAGTGAATCCTTAATTAGTCTAAGATCTCACCTAACATACATAATTTCTAAAGTAAAGCTTCTTTACCTATTTTTCCATAATTCCCACTTTTTATGTTACATGCTCATATTTTGTTTTTATACCATGTGCATTTGCTTTAATTTGCATTTTTGGGAAATTCTTTTGTATCCCCTTTATTGAAAATAATAACTTTTTTTTAATGCACATGGTAATTAATTGGTTTAATTTCACATGAGCATGCTTCCCAATATATTTATTCTTTTCAACTTTTCTACCTTTGTTTCTATCATCCATGATCCCAAAAACTTTCTCCACACTTAAATAATTACACTATTTCTATCTTAAGCTAACCAAGGATTCAACTTGGGATTTTTTTAATTTGTTTTTCTGCTTAAGGCTAGTAATGTGGTTATAAAACAAAAGGGATTAAAAGGCTCAAGGGGGTTAACAAGGGTGATGTAAAAGGTAGGCTTTATTTGGGATAAGTGAGTTAAAATCAAACAAGGCCTCAATCACTCTCTTGGTATGTACCTATATTCTATAATCAGACATATAGATTAAAACAAAGCAAAGAATACCAGAATACAAAAGAAGGACAGAACACACAGGAATAAAATATTATGGTTTAAATGTAACCATACAATTAAGCTCAAAACTCAGGCTGTATGTTCTCAAACTCATAAATCATATATCATTCATATATGTCATGCAGGTTTAGTTAAAATTTCTCATTATTCTCATAAAAAAAATTGTTTTAGGTGGCCTTTAAGGTTTTAGTGTTTCTCCTTGATGAAATGCTATTAACTAACTAACATGTAATGCTAGATATACAAGGTGTGGATTGTTTATATCTTGTTAAAGTCTTTAGCTTACTTCCTTTTTATTTTTCAATTAAGTCAACTATCATATACTAAAAAGGGTAAGCTATACTAATTAATCCATTAATAAGTTAGAATTGCAAACTAAACTAAATAACTAAAATATGAACTAAAAATGCAAAATGCAGAAAAAAGTAGAAATACATAAAAGTAGCAATATATAAGTACTCAGAAAATAACAATAGAAAAGAAAAATACAGAAAAATATCCAAAATAAAAGAAAAGAGTCTGTAGTGGTTCACCAAGATAATACGCCAGAGATGGCGACCTCCCCACACTTAAAATGGAGCATCGTCCCTGATGCTCATTCAAGTCGGGTGTGAAGGGGTGTCATCACTGGTACGAATAGTAGCTGGAGTCTCGGTTGTGGTGGGCTGAGGATCAAGCTGCTGTAGAGGAGGTGCTGACTGGATTGGGATCTCAGGATCTGCAGCCTCAATCTGATGTGGAACCTCTGCCTAGGGAGCAGCCTGCTCTGTGCCTGCCTGCTGATGGGTCTCTTCCTGGGAATGAGTCTCCTCCTCATGCTCATCCGCCTCCTCCTCTGATGGTTCTGAAGGTGTGTCACGCTCGGAGGGGATGTCACTGCCCTGTCGGATCATCAGCTTCAGATGCTCATAGCGCCACTTGCTGCGACGCTCTGATCTCTCATACTAGTGCCGGTTACGGCGCTCCATCTGATCTAACTGTCGAAACAAGCGGTGCACGAGGTGGTACACTAGCTCTGAGGCAGGTGGAAGTGTAAAGGTGGCAGCAGGGGCAGCTGTGGAGGAAGAGGGTCCGGCGAATGGTGGGGCTATCTCATCAGTAGCAGTGAAGGGTGGTGGTCTGTAGCCCAAAGCTAGGAAGTTCCTACTGTGAGGAATGATCTTCCTACAGTCCGCAGCCGATGGTCTCTCATCGGCATCCTCCCATAGCACGTCAGCTCGACGACCCAGCTGTGTCACCAAATAGGGAAAAGGGAGAGTGCCTCGGACGTGGACCCTGGTCATATAATGTCGGATAAATCGTGGCAAGTATAGGTCCTTACCCTCCATCACACACCATAGGAGGGTGATCATAGCAGCCGGAATCTTTGTCTCATGAGTACTCGGCATCACATAATTGCTCAAGATCTGATGCCATAACCGAGCCTCATTATTTAAGTACACCCTCTTGATTCCCTTGGGCAAGGTGGTGTCCTGACCCATCTCCCAAGGAACAGTCGGGTCCAGGGCTATCCTCGCCTTAACAGCATCCCAATCAAACTTCATCAGGCGCATGTCTTCCTCAGCCTTTTTGTAGCCATCAGGCTGATCGGACTTAAGTGGGAGTTGTAGAATGTCCTCTATGGCCTCTTCAGTGATCAGAATCTGCTTTTCCCTTAGGTGTACTGCATCCAAGGAAGTCAAGAAGTAGTTGCAGTAGAATTCTCTTACCCAAGATGCGTTCACCTCAGCCAAATTTCTCTCCAGAAAGAACTACCCTCTTTGTTTGATTTGCTCAGTGGTGTATTGCTGGAGTTCTCCTGGGATCTTTAGAGTCTTCTCCAGGTATAGGTTCCTAGAGGTTGCAAACACTGGATACTTCAGCTCACAGTACCGGTTTGCAAATTTCACTGGCTCATTGGCAGGGAGCAGCTGGTCAGCTTTCTCCTGTTGGGTAAAGTTCTTTTCCCTCCAAGAGGAGTCATGCATCAGATCGATGATGGACATGGAGGATTCTCCTCTTTTACGCTTACCAGTAGTAGCCTTGCCGTTTCCTTTCCTCTGGGAGGCAGACATCCTGAAAAATGGAAAACTAGGATATATAAAAATAGGAAAGCAAATAGGCATATAGTCAAAGAAAACACAAAATGGCAAGGGAAAAATAAAAAAAGGAAAATGAGTTTTTTAAATGTGCATTAAGGATTGTATAGGAGTGAAAAGTTCAAAAGGAAAAAATCACAATCCAAAATGTAATTGAATTCATGTTAAATAGAAAAATTATCATTATGCCATGGTTAGAAGGTTAAAAGAAAGTGAAAAGCTAGAGAAAATATTTTAAAAGGTTAGTTTGGTTAGTGTTGAAAAAGAGTTTAGGAAATTAGAAATAGTAAGTCAGTAGGATAAAAATTGGGTTAAGGTAAGTGACATAATGAAAAATTCCAGGTAACAAGGATTCACAGGTAGGAACTATAAGTAACTCATAACCAAACAAGGAAAACAGGTTGATGCTGATTCAAGTAGATATAAAGGAAGTAAAAATTGGAATCAAACATCACAGATGCAGTTTATGAACCAGGAAATCAAAAAGGATAATGAAGCTTGCCTTGGCATTCATGAAATGGTTTGGGTAAATCAGAGGAAAATAGAGTTCAAAATGCCAAACCAAAACATGAATGAGAACGTTTTGCAGAAATTTGGGCAGCATTCTGGCTAAAATTTGATATTCCCGAAAAATAAACAGCAATCAAATAGTTCATATGAATTAAAATTAAAGCTTGCAATTACATATAAGGAATATAATCAGGAAAATTCAGTGTAAAGAGCAACATGAAATAAGGATTTGTAGCATATGAACTAACATCAGAGCAGCAAGATTGCAAAAACATAAAGCAATAAACACGAACGGTGCAAGTAAACAGACCTAAATCCACTAACCACAGCCTAAGCTACCTAACAACCTAAAAATCCACTACAGCATGCATATTTATCTATCCTAAGGATGAACAGAAACAGAAAAATATGAACGAACTACGAATGGATAGAAGGGGACGTGATTCGGAACCTGGTGGGCTAAGAAGGAGAATGGGGCAGAGAGGCGACTGGGGGTGGCGTCCGGCGCAGCGGCGGTGGCAGCGGGTTAGGGGGCAGGATCTTCGGGACAGGTAGGGGTAGGGGGTAGGAGGTTGGGACAGGGGTGAGGGTGGTGGTGGTTGGAGGTGGCGCGGCTGCTGTGGGCAATGCGGAGGGTGGTAGCGGCGGAGGGTGATCGCGGAGGAGGCAGTGGCGGTGAGGGCGAAAGGGGAAAGAAGAAGAAAGAGGGGAAGGAGGAAAGGGGGGGTTGGCGGTTAGTTCTAGGCGGTCGGCGGGGGCGGGGGTGGACGGTGGTGGTGGCTAGGTGGTGGTTGGGGGAGAAGAGAGGGAAGAGAGGGTTTCGGGAGGAAGGGGGCATGACTGATAGGGTTCGCGTGACAGGGGGGTTATAATTCAAATCCACGCGATCGCGTGGGGCACACGGTCATGTGGCTGGGGTGAAATGGGGATGACGCAATCGCTTGGGTCGTGCGATCGCGTGGAACGGGTAGAAGAGGGGGTGACGCGATCGCCTGAGGCATGCGATCGCGTCGCTTGAAATTGTGCTAAACGCACGATTCCAGTGTCGTGTCAGCGCAACTATCTGTCTCTTTTGGGGTGGTGTACAATCCGCACGATGCGATCGCGCTGCTCACGCTGTCGTGTAGGATTAGTGTATGTGCATGTGACGCGATCGCGTCAGGGACGCGATCACGTGGGTCTTTTGTGCAAAAAGCACAATGGCCACACGATTCCAGCCCAACTTTCTGGGCGTTGGATCTTTACGCCGATTTCCAGGTCACGCGACCGCGTGATTGACGCGGACGCGCGCGCGGGGGGGGGGGGGTTTCATCGCAACTGACGCGATTGCATGAGTGATGCGGTCGCGTCCCACGCTTTTTTTTATGCAGAAAAAGATGCAAATGCAGATGCCATGAATGTTATGCAAAATTCCAGGTTCAATCAAAACTCAAGAATAAAAAAAATAGACAAAAGTGAAAGCTGAAAAAGGGACGATCATACCATGGTGGGTTGTCTCCCACCTAGCACTTTTAGTTAAAGTCCTTAAGTTGGACATTGGATAAGCTTCCTGTTATGGTGGCTTATGTTTGAATTCGTCCAAAAATCTCCACCAATGCTTGGAATGCCAACAGCCTCCGGGGTCCCAAACTAGGCATGTGAAGCTTCTGAGCAGCTTCAAACAGATTTTCAGACTCCCGGGGTGATGAATATCAGAATAGACTCCAGGATCCCAAACTTTTCTTCTACACCCGTCTTTGTCTTGATCTACATTGGTCCAGTCGGGTGATGAGTAATCCGAATTCTTACTGCAGTGACCAAACAGCTTCCGAGATCCTTTAAATTGAGCTTGACACCAATTCACGCACCTCAAAGCTGAAGTGCAAAACTGATGAGCGGATATTTTATACGCTTTTTGGGGGTAATTCCATGTAGATTTTAGTATGTTTTAATTAGTGTTTAGTAGAATATTATTAGTTTTTAGGCAAAAATTATATTTCTGGACTTTACTATGAGTTTGTGTGTTTTTCTGTGATTTCAGGTATTTTCTGGTGAAATTGAGGGAGTTGAGCAAAAATCTGAGTTAGGCTGAAAAATGACTGCTGATGCTATTGGATCCTGACCTCCCTACACTCGGAATGGATTTTTTGGAGCTACAGAAGTTCAATTGCCGCGCTCTAAATGGCGTTGGAAAGCAGACATCCAGGGCTTTCCAGCAATATATAATAGTCCATACTTTGCGCGAAGATAGACGACGTAACTTGGCGTTGAACGCCAAGTACATGCTGCTGTCTGGAGTTAAACGCCAGAAACACGTCATGATCCGGTGTTGAACGCCCAAAACACGTTATAACTTGGAGTTCAACTCCAAGTAAAGCCTCAGCTCGTGGATAGCCTTAGTCTCAGCCCCAGCACACACCAAGTGGGCCCCAGAAGTAGATTTCTGCACCAATTATCTTAGTTTACTCATATTCTGTAAACCTAGGTTACTAGTTTACTATTTAAACAACTTTTAGAGACTTATCTTGTACCTCATGACATTTTCAGATCTGAATTTTATACACTTTGACGGCATGAGTCTCTAAACTCCATTGTTCGGGGTGAGGAGCTCTGCAGCGTCTCAATGAATTAATGCAATTATTTCTATTTCATTCAAACACGCGTGTGTTCCTATCTAAGATGTTCACTTGCGCTTAATTGTGAAGGAGGTGATGATCCGTGACACTCATCACCTTCCTCAATCCATGAACGTGTGCCTGACAAACACCTCCATTCTATATCAGATTGAATGAGCATCTCTTAGCTTCCTTAATCAGAATCTTCGTGGTATAAGCTAGAACTGATGGCGGCCATTCTTGAGGATCCGGAAAGTCTAAACCTTGTCTGTGGTATTCCGAGTAGGATTCAAGGATTGAATGGCTGTGACGAGCTTCAAACTCGCGATTGCTGGGCGTGATGACAAACGCAAAAGGATCAATGGATCCTATTCCAACATGATCGAGAACCGACAGCTAATTAGCCGTGCTGTGACAGAGCATCTGGACCGTTTTCACTGAGAGCATGGGAAGTAGCCACTGACAATGGTGACACCCTACATACAGCTTGCCATGGATGGAACTTTATAAACAATTGAGTTGAATATTACATTGCAGGAATTCAGAGGACAAAGCATCTCCAAAACTCCAACAGATTCTCCATTAATAAAGTAACAATTTCTTATTCCAAATACTTTGACTTCTTACAATTAAATCCAATTAATCTTATTGACATCCTTACTAAGATTAATAAAATAAACATAGTCTGCTCCAAACCAGTAATCTCCGTGGGATCGACCTTTACTCACGTAAGGTATTACTTGGACGACCCAGTGCACTTGCTGGTTAGTTGTACGGATCACAAATTCGTGCACCAAGTTTTTGGCACCGTTGCCGGGGATTGTTCGAGTTTGAACAAACTAAAGGTTTATTTTATTTCTTAGATTAGGAATAATTTATTTTTGTTGCTACAGAGTCATTAAATCTTGAGTCCTTTATTCCCTTTTCAAAAAGAATTTTTCAAAATTATTATTTTTATCTATCAATTTTCAATTTTTTTCGTGAGTTTAGTGTTTTGTTTTAAGTTTGGTGTCAATTGCATATTTTATATTTTCCTTTAATTTTCGACTTTGTGTTCTTTGTTCTTCATTGATCTTTAAGTTGTTCTTGTTCATTTTTCTTGTTTGATCTTAAGTTTTTCTTGTTCTGTGTCTTTTCTTGTTTTTCTTGTGCTTTTTCAAAACATTAACTTTCAAAAATTTATACTTCTATCCATAAATATAATACATCTTTAAAATCAACACTGAAGTTACTGCCCAATTGGCTGGAGCATTAGTAGTTGTTCTTGATAATTGGGTATCTTCTTTGGAATCTTTTTCAAAAATAATTTTTCTTTGATTGAATCTTGTGCCAAACTCTAAGTTTGGTGTTTCCTTGTTAATTTTTCTTTAATTTTCGAAAATTTATCTTGGTTTTCTAAAAATTTTAAGTTTGGTATTCTTTCTTTTGTTCTTGGTGTTCTTGTGAATCTTCAAGGTGTTCTTGAGTCTTTCTTGTGTTTTGATCTTAAAATTTTTAAGTTTGGTGTTCCTTGGTGTTTTTCCTCCAAAATTTTTGAAAATAAGGAGCATTGGATCTAAAAATTTTAAGTCTTGTGTTTTTCTCTTTCATCATAAAATTCAAAATTCAAAAAAAAATATCTTTTCTAACTAATTTTGAACTACATTTTCGAAAAATTTTATATAAAAATTTAGATTTCAATTTCAAAATATTTTTAATTTCTTTTATTTATTTCGTTTTTATTTTATTTTATAAAATAATTTTTTTTAAATAAATAATATCAACATACATATCATCTCCTTTATTCCATCATGGAATTAAGTGGGAATGAACAGTCCAGGAGGACTCTGGGGTCATATGCTAACCCCACTACTGCTTCATATGGGAGTAGTATCTGTATACCCTCCATTGGAGTTAGTAGCTTTGAGTTGAATCCTCAGCTCATTATCATGGTGCAGCAAAACTGCCAGTATTCTGGTCTTCCACATGAAGAACCTACAGAGTTTCTCGCACAATTTTTACAAATTGCTGACACAGTGCATGATAAGGAAGTAGATCAGGATGTCTACAGATTATTACTGTTTCCATTTGCTGTAAAAGATCAAGCTAAGAGGTGGTTAAATAACCAGCCTAAGAACAGCATAAAAACATGGAAACAGCTGTCAGAAAAATTCCTGAATCACTATTTCCCTCCAAAACGGATGACACAGCTAAGGCTAAGCATCCAAGGCTTCAAACAAGGAGATAATGAATCCCTTTATGATGCCTGGGAGAGATACAGAGAGATGCTAAGAAAATGCCCCTCTGAAATGTTTTCAGAGTGGGTGCAATTAGACATCTTCTACTATGGGCTTACAGAAAAAGCTCAGATTTCTCTAGACCACTCAGCTGGTGGATCTATACATATGAGAAAAACAATTGAAGAAGCTCAAGAGCTTATTGATACAGTTGCCAGAATCAGCATATGTACCTAAGCAGTGGACCTTCCATGAAAGAAGAAGCTAAAACAGTAACTGCTGAACTCAGTCCTGTGGATCAGGTTAATGAAATCAATCAGCAATTAGACTTTCTAACCAAGCAGCTAGCCGAATTCAAGGAAATACTACAGGAAACAAGAATGGCTAACAGGAATATGGAAGTACAGTTAAAGCAAACAGAGAGGCAACTATCAAGGCAAATAATAGAAGAATGCCAAGCAGTTCAATTAAGAAGTGGGAAAACATTAAATACCTCACTTCAAAGCAGCAGGAAGCCAAGAAATGAGCAAATGGCTACTCAAAATCCCTCTGAGGACAATCAGAGCCCAGAGAGGAATAAGGCTGGCGCTGAACGCCCAGCCCATGCTCATTCCTGGCGTTCAACGCCAGAAATAAGCATGAATCCGGCGTTGAACGCCCAAGGGGAGCACAGTTCTGGCGTTCAGACGCCAGTAACAATTAAGGAAGTGGCGTCTAACGCCACTCCAGCTTCCACCCCTGGCATTCAAACGCCAGTAGGGGATCAGTCACATACAAGTGCTGATAACAACCCTTCTAAAAAGGCTTCCCAACCCACTTCTACAGGCAATAAACCTGCAGCAACTAAGGTTAAGGAATACAAAGCCAAAATGCCTTATCCTCAAAAACTCCGCAAGCGGAACAGGATAAGCAGTTTGCCCGCTTTGCAGACTATCTCAGAACTCTTGAAATAAAGATTCCGTTTGCAGAAGCACTTGAGCAAATACCCTCTTATGCTAAGTTCATGAAAGAGATCTTAAGTCATAAGAAGGATTGGAGGGAGACTAAAAAAGTTTACCTCACTGAAGAGTGCAGTGCAGTCATTCTGAAAAGCTTACCTGAAAAGCTTAAAGATCCCGGGAGCTTTATGATACCATGCACATTAGAGGGTACTTGTACCAAGCAAGCTTTATGTGATCTTGGGGCAAGTATCAACCTAATACCTGCATCTACTATCAGAAAGCTTGGTTTGACTGAAGAAATCAAACCAACCAGGATATGTCTTCAACTTGCTGATGGCTCCATTAAATACCCATCAGGCGTGATTGAAGACATGATTGTCAAGGTTGGGCCATTTGCCTTTCCTACTGACTTTGTGGTGCTGGAAATGGAGGAGCACAAGAGTGCAACTCTCATTCTAGGAAGACCTTTCCTAGCAACTGGCCGAACCCTCATTGACGTCCAAAAAGGGGAAGTAACCTTGAGAGTCAATGAGGAGGAGTTCAAGTTGAATGTTGTTAAAGCCATGCAACATCCAGACACCCCAAATGACTGCATGAGTGTTGATATTATTGACTCTCTGGTAAGAGAGGTCAATATGGCTGAGAGTCTCGAATCAGAGCTAGAGGACATCTTTAAAGATGTTCAGCCTGATCTGGAGGAATCAGAGGGAATAGTAGAACCTCTGAAAATCCCTCAGGAAGAGGAGAAACCTCCTAAACCCGAGCTCAAACCATTACCACCATCCCTAAAATATGCATTCCTGGGAGAAGGTGATACCTTTCCTGTAATCATAAGCTCTACCTTAGAGCCACAAGAAGAGGAAGCACTAATTCAAGTGCTAAGGACACACAAGACAGCTCTTGGGTGGTCCATCAGTGATCTCAAGGGCATTAGCCCAGCCAGATGCATGCACAAGATCTTACTGGAGGGTGACGCCAAGCCAGTGGTTCAACCACAAAGGCGGCTGAACCCAGCCATGAAGGAGGTGGTGCAGAAAGAGGTCACTAAGTTACTAGAGGCTGGGATTATTTATCCTATTTCTGATAGCCCCTGGGTAAGCCCTGTCCAAGTCGTCCCTAAGAAAGGTGGCATGACAGTGGTTCATAATGAAAAAAATGAACTGGTTCCTACAAGAACAGTTACTGGGTGGCGTATGTGTATTGATTATAGAAGGCTCAATACAGCCACCAGAAAGGATCATTTTCCTTTACCATTCATAGACCAGATGCTAGAACGACTGGCAGGTCATGAATACTACTGCTTCCTGGATGGATATTCAGGTTATAATCAAATTGCAGTAGATCCTCAGGATCAAGAGAAAACAGCATTCACATGTCCATCTGGAGTATTTGCATACAGAAGGATGCCATTTGGTCTGTGCAATGCACCTGCTACCTTTCAAAGGTGCATGCTCTCAATTTTCTCTGATATGGTGGAAAAATTTCTGGAAGTCTTCATGGATGACTTTTCAGTATTTGGGGACTCATTCAGCTCCTGTCTTGACCATTTAGCACTTGTTCTAAAGAGATGCCAAGAGACTAACCTAGTTTTAAACTGGGAAAAATGTCACTTTATGGTGACTGAAGGAATTGTCCTTGGGCACAAAATCTCGAACAAGGGAATAGAGGTGGATCAAGCTAAGGTAGAGGTAATTGAAAAATTACCACCACCTGCCAATGTTAAGGCAATCAGAAGCTTTCTGGGGCATGCAGGATTCTATAGGAGGTTTATAAAGGATTTTTCAAAAATCGCCAAACCTCTGAGCAACCTGCTAGCTGCTGACACGCCATTTATCTTTGATAAAGAGTGTCTGCAGGCATTTGAGACTCTGAAAGCTAAATTGGTCACAACACCAATCATCTCTGCACTAGACTGGACATTACCATTTGAATTGATGTGTGATGCCAGTGACCATGCTATTGGTGCAGTGTTGGGACAAAGGCATGACAAACTTCTGCACGTCATTTACTGTGCCAGCCGTGTTCTAAATGACGCACAGAAGAATTACACAACCACAGAAAAAGAGCTACTTGCAGTGGTTTACGCCGTTGACAAATTCAGATCCTATTTAGTAGGATCAAAAGTGATTGTGTACATTGATCATGCTGCTCTTAAATATCTACTTACAAAGCAAGATTCAAAACCCAGACTTATAAGATGGGTGTTGCTTCTGCAAGAGTTTGATATAGAAATAAGAGACAGAAAAGGGACAGAAAACCAAGTAGCAGATCACCTGTCCCGAATAGAACCAGTAGAAGGGGCGTCCCTCCCTCTCACTGAGATTTTTGAAACCTTTCCAGATGAGCAACTCTTTGCCATCCAGGAAGTGCCATGGTTTGCAGATATTGCAAACTACAAGGCAGTGAGATTCATACCCAAAGAGTACAGTAGGCTGCAATCAAAGAAATTGATCACAGATGCAAAGTACTATCTTTGGGATGAACCATATCTCTTCAAGAGATGTGCAGACAGAGTAATCCGTAGATGTGTGCCTAAGGAAGAAGCGCAGAAGATTCTATGGCACTGCCATGGATCACAGTATGGAGGACATTTTGGAAGTGAGCGAACAGCCACAAGAGTCCTCCAATGTGGCTTCTACTGGCCTACTCTCTATAAAGATTCCCGAGCATTTGTACTTAATTGTGACAGTTGCCAAAGATCTGGCAATCTGCCTCACAGTTATGCCATGCCTCAACAAGGGATCTTGGAGATTGAGTTGTTTGATGTATGGGGTATTGACTTTATGGGACCTTTCCCACCATCATACTCAAACACTTATATTCTGGTGGCAGTGGATTATGTATCCAAATGGGTGGAGGCTATTGCAACACCCACTAATGACACTAAAACAATGTTAAAATTCCTCCAGAAACACATCTTCAGCAGATTTGGTACCCCTAGAGTATTAATCAGTGATGGGGGCACTCATTTCTGCAATAAACAGCTCTACTCTGCTTTGGTTCGTTATGGAGTTAACCACAGGGTAGCCACTCCATACCATCCACAGACTAATGGGCAAGCTGAAGTCTCAAATAGAGAACTCAAAAGAATCCTGGAACGGACTGTAATTAACCGTAGAAGGGATTGGGCAAGGAGCTTGGATGATGCTCTGTGGGCATACAGAACAGCATTCAAGACCCCTATAGGGACCTCTCCATACCAGCTTGTGTATGGAAAGGCATGTCACTTGCCAGTGGAACTGGAACACAAGGCCTACTGGGCAACCAAATTCTTGAACCTTGATGCCAAGTTAGCTGGAGAAAAACGTTTGCTCCAGTTAAATAAGCTAGAGGAATTTAGACTCAATGCTTTCTAGAATGCAAAAATATACAAAGAGAAAGTGAACAGATGGCATGATAAGAAATTGTCATCCAAAGTCTTTGAGCCGGGGCAGAAAGTTCTTCTATTTAATTCTAGGCTCAAATTATTCCCTGGGAAATTAAAATCCCGGTGGAGAGGTCCATATGTAATTACAAGTGTATCACCATATGGATACGTAGAGCTTCAGGATAATGAATCTAACAAAAAGTTCATTGTTAATGGACAGAGAGTTAAACATTATCTTGAAAGCAATTTTGAGCAAGAATGATCAAAACTGAGACTTGATTAAAAGCTCAGTAATAGTCCAGCTAATGACATTAAAGAAGCGCTTGCTGGGAGGCAACCCAGCCATTCACAAAATTTAATTTTATTTTTTTTTTGCTAATTAATTAATTTTTACAGGTATATGTCAGAGTATCTTCAAAAGGTAAAATAGCAATTGATTGAATTCACAGAGTTACAGGGAAATTTGGAAAGCTTACTGGCATCAAAAGCCAGTAAGAAACGTTTTAGGCGTTGAACGCCCAAAAGAAGCACCCACTGGGCGTTCAACGCCAGTAAGGGTAGCCATCTGGGCGTTAAACGCCAGAAAGGAGCATCTTCTGGGCGTTGAACGCCAGAAAGAAGCACCTTCTGGGCATTTAACGCCAGAACCACAACATCCTGGGCGTTTAGAAAAACGCCTAGTGACAAAGGACTTCCTGGCGTTCAACGCCAGAAAGAAGCAGCAGCTGGGCGTTGAACGCCCAAGAGAAGCAACATTTGGGCGTTAAACGCCCAAAACATGCAGCGTTTGGGCGTTTAACGCCAGGATGGTGGGGAGGAGGTAAAATTCGTTTTTCTTTACAAATTTTCTAATTTTTTTATGTTTTAATTCATGATTTCTTGCATAAACATGTTTCAAATTGTCATCCCTCAGATCAAATTAGTTTTCTAAAAACCCTGATTTCTAAAACCCTTTTTTTTAATAATATGGCTTCATACATAAACATAAACTTTTTCTTTTCAAATCCAATCCAACTCTTTTTCCAATTTCTTTTCAAACTTCATTATCTTTTAAAATCTTTTTCAAATTATATATTTCAAATTTATTTTTAAATATCATTCATATTTTTTTTAAATTATATCCTTTTCTTATCATGTTTATCTTTTATAAATCATATCTCTTATCTTATATCTTTTTCTTATTTTCGAATCCCACCCCCCCTTTATATTCCCTTTCGACGTCCCTCTCCTCATCCTCCATTCCACACTTTCTCTCCTCCTATTCCTCTTCTCTCTTTTCTTTTGCTTGAGGACAAGCAAACCTTTAAGTTTGGTGTGCTTATCCGTGATCACAAAAACATTCTCACTTTGATCATGGCCCCTAAAGGAAAACAACCCAATCCAAGAGGCAAGAAAGAGAATATTCCAAAGCCACTTTGGAATCAAGGGAAGTTCTTAACTAAAGAACATTCAAACCATTATTACAAAATAATGAGTCACAGATCAGTGATCCCGGAAGTTAAGTTTAATCTGAAGGAAGAGGAATATCCGGAGATCCAAGAACAAATTCGAAACAGGAACTGGGAAATCCTAGCTAATCCTGAAACGAAAGTGGGAAGGAACATGGTTCAGGAGTTCTATGCTAATCTATGGCAGACAGACAGGCAAAGAATAATTGGAGCTGCCCTCTATGACCATCGGACCTTAGTCAGAGGAAAGATTGTTCATACCCATCCTGACAAAATCAGGGAGATCTTTAAGCTTCCTCAACTAAAAGATGACCCAGACTCCTTTAATAGGAGAATGATGAGGGTAAATAAAGGTCTGGACAAGATTCTAGAGGATATATGCATCCCCGAAGCCAGGTGGACCACCAGCACGACTAGCATCCCAAATCAACTCAAAAGAGAAGATCTCAAACCAGTAGCCAGAGGCTGGCTGGATTTCATTGGGCGTTCCATATTGCCCACCAGCAACCGTTCTGAAGTTACTATTAAAAGAGCCGTGATGATTCACTGCATCATGTTGGGAAAAGAAGTAGAAGTCCATCAACTGATCTCGTGTGAACTATACAAAATAGCAAACAGGAATTCCAAGGTTGCCAGATTGGCCTATCCAAGCTTAATTTCTATGCTCTGCAGAGATGCCGGAGTGAAGATGGGAATAACAGAGTATATCTCAGTTGAAAGGCCAATCACTAGAATATCAATGGACAGACAACAGCTGCAGGATGATCCAATCAAGAGGAGAGCACAGGAAGTCCTCCCAGAACTTCCTCAATTCGAATATTGGGAACATATTGAAGCATCTATTTCCAAATTGCAAGAAGCTATGAACCAAATAAAGGAAGAACAGAACAATCAAAGTAGCATGCTTTGCAAACTGCTTAAGGAACAGGAAGAGCAAGGGCGTGATTTAAGGGAGCTGAAGCGCCAGAAATTGATCCTTGAAGGACCAAGCACCCCACAGATCAGAGGAACATCTACTTCTCAAAACACAGGTTGTTGAGTTCTCATTTTAGCTTTAACTCTATGATAGTGTTATTATAGAAAATTACCTTAGGATACATATATAGTAGTAGTAGTAGTAATTAGTATATCTATTCTGGTTCTATTTCCAATTAAGTTATAATTTATTTTTCTCATCATCATCAGGCATGAATAAAATAGTAGATAATTAGAATGAAGAAGTAATTTATTTTTTCGAGTTCTTAATAATAAAAATTATAATTAATTATATGTGGTGGCAACACTTTTTGTTCTCTGAATGAATGCTTGAACAATGCATAATTTTTATCTTGAATTTTATGAATATTGGCTCCTAAATGAATGAGGAACACGAAAAATATTATTGATAATCTGAAAAATCATGAATTTGATTCTTGAAACAAGAAAAAGAAGTGAAAAAAAATTTACAAGAAATCATTGGATCAAGAAAAGGGAATAAAAGCCAACAGCCCTTAAAACCAAAAGGCAAGGGTGAAAAGGATCCAAGGCTTTGAGCATCAGTGGATAGGAGGGCCTAAGGAAATAGTTCCAGGCCTAAGCGGCTAAATCAAGCTGTCCCTAACCATGTGCTTGTGGCATGCAGGTCCAAGTGAAAAACTTGAGACTGAGTGGCTAAAGTCGTGATCCAAGGCAAAAAGAGTGTGCTTAAGAGCTCTGGACACCTCTAACTGGGGACTTTAGCAAAGCTGAGTTACAATCTGAAAAGGTTCACCCAGTCATGTGTCTGTGGCATTTATGTATCCGGTGGTAATACTGGAAAACAAAGTGCTTAGGGCCACGGCTAAGACTCATAAAGTAACTGTGTTCAAGAATCAACATACTACACTAGGAGAATCAATAATACTATCTGAATTCTGAGTTCCTATGGATGCCAATCATTCTGAATTTCAAAGGATAGAGGGAGATGCCAAAACTATTCAGAAACAAAAAGCTACAAGCCCCGCTCATCTAATAAGAATCTGAGCTTCATTTAAAACTCTAAGATATTATTACTTCTTAATTTCTTTTAATCCTATTTTATTTATCTAGTTGCTTGAGGACAAGCAACAGTTTAAGTTTGGTGTTGTGATGAGCGGATATTTTATACGCTTTTTGGGGGTAATTTCATGTAGATTTTAGTATGTTTTAATTAGTTTTTAATAGAATATTATTAGTTTTTAGGCAAAAATTATATTTCTGGACTTTACTATGAGTTTGTGTGTTTTTCTGTGATTTCAGGTATTTTCTGGCTGAAATTGAAGGAGTTGAGCAAAAATCTGAGTTAGGCTGAAAAAGGACTGCTGATGTTGTTGGATCCTGACCTCCCTGCACTCGGAATGGATTTTTTGGAGCTACAGGAGTCCAATTGGCGCGCTCTCAATGGTGTTGGAAAGTAGACATCCAGGGCTTTCCAGCAATATATAATAGTCCATACTCCAAGTAAAGCCTCAACTCGTGGATAGCCTTAGTCTCAGCCCCAGCACACACTAAGTAGGCCCCAGAAGTGGATTTCTGCACCAATTATCTTAGTTTACTCATATTCTGTAAACCTAGGTTACTAGTTTACTATTTAAACAACTTTTAGAGACTTATCTTGTACCTCATGACATTTTCAGATCTGAATTTTATACACTTTGACGGCATGAGTCTCTAAACTCCATTGTTGGGGGTGAGGAGCTCTGCAGCGTCTCAATGAATTAATGCAATTGTTTCTATTTCATTCAAACGTGTGTGTGTTCCTATCTAAGATGTTCATTTGTGCTTAATTGAGAAGGAGGTGATGATCTGTGACACTCATCACCTTCCTCAATCCATGAATGTGTGCCTGACAAACACCTCCGTTCTATATCAGATTGAATGAGCATCTCTTAGCTTCCTTAATCAGAATCTTCGTGGTATAAGCTAGAACTGATGGCAGCCATTCTTGAGGATCCGGAAAGTCTAAACCTTGTCTGTGGTATTCCGAGTAGGATTCAAGGATTGAATGGTTGTGACGAGCTTCAAACTCGCGATTGCTGGGTGTGATGACAAACGCAAAAGGATCAATGGATCCTATTCCAACATGATCGAGAACCGACAGCTGATTAGCCATGCTGTGACAGAGCATCTGGACCGTTTTCACTGAGAGGATGGGAAGTAGCCACTGACAATGGTGACACCCTACATACAGCTTGCCATGGATGGAACTTTACAAACAATTGAGTTGAATATTACATTGCAGGAATTCAGAGGACAAAGCATCTCCAAAACTCCAACAGATTCTCCATTAATAAAGTAACAATTTCTTATTCCAAATACTTTGACTTCTTACAATTAAATCCAATTAATCTTATTGACATCCTGACTAAGATTAATAAAATAAACATAGTCTGCTTCAAACCAATAATCTCCGTGGGATCGACCCTTACTCACGTAAGGTATTACTTGGACAACCCAGTGCACTTGCTGGTTAGTTGTACGGATCACAAATTCGTACACCAAAAACCTTATTAAATCTTGCATACCAGCGCTGAGTGCGAGTCATATCCTTTTTTCTCTTAAAACTGCAGAGAGCTCTAAGCTGGCCATCTGTTTCAAGTAAACCATATTCAAGTGAAAAAGTAAAGATAAAAGGCAAAGGTGTTACCCACTTGTAGTTTGTAATTGGTGGTAATGGCCGTGGGATAGGTGTTTCCAATGGTTCTGTAAGTTTTACTCCCGTATAATCTTCTGTGAATTCTTCCACTTCAACCATATCTTGATCAGAGTCTTCAATTTCTCCCTCATCATTGCTCAAGTCATATATTGGAGGTTGAGAAAAATCTAACTTAGCATCATCTTCGTATTCACTTGGGAAAGATTCTTCTGTCTCAAAGAATTCACTTGCGGATGCAAGTTCGTCACTAAGAGGACAGGACTCGCGATCATCATCATCAAGGAAGCCTGCGTCCTGGATTATTCCGTTCAGTTCTTCATAAGATAATTGCAGTGGAGGCGGTGCAAAATCCTCCTCAGCATCAATTGTAACATCCTTGACGGAATTCTCCATAACTCTGGATTCAGGTGGTGGTTCGATATCTCCTAAATCTTCAACCAACTCTTCTTCTTCTACAATGACAGCTTCCTCTACTTGTTCCAGTACGAAGTCATGCTCTATGCTGTTCACTGGAGCTTCTAGCATCTTCTTTGTAATGCGTTCTTCATTGGATTCTCCACATAAAGCCATGGGAGTCTGTTGAGGGGCTGAACGTTTGGAAGATAATTGATTTAACTCCTCCACTATTGCTTGCTCCAGTTGATGAAGGGTTGCAGTAAATTGTTTTATTGATTCTTCAAGGCGAACCTATGATTCTGGCTTTGATGGATATGGGTATGGTGTATGGGGGAGTGGTGGTTCTTGGGAGTAATTGGATTGGTGTTGGGGTGGATAAGGATCGTATGGTGGCGAATGGTGAAAAGAAGCTTGTGACTGTGGTAGTTCGAGGTTATGTTGAGAGGATGGTCTATAGGCACGGGGTGGGGCTTGTTGGTAGTTACAAGATTGTCCACCATATCTCTCAACTGGGTATGCATTGTAGAATGGTCGTTGTCCATGATATCTTGGAGGGTGTTGTTGCCTAAAGGGTTGATTAGATCTTCTTGGCTCCATCCACCCTTGATTGGTTTGACCTTGATGCATATTCCTATTGTGGTTTCTATTTCCTTCAACAAAGTTAGAATCAAACTCAAAGTGAGAGGGGTGATAATTCATAATAGCTATCAGAAATAAGGGAGAAAAGAGAAAAACAAATAAACAAGTAAAAGAAAAATATTTTTTTAAAAAAATATTTACAATAACCAATAATAAGGCACACGTTTGCAATTCCCCGGCAACAGCGCCATTTTGACGTTAAGATTTTTGCTAGTAAAGAATTTATAAAAATATTCGCGTTGTAGGTATAGCTTCTAAACTAACAAAAATCCCTTCGTACAAAAGTTTTGGTTGTCACAAGTAACAAACCCCTTTAAAATTGATAACCGAGTATTTAAACCTCGGGTCGTCTTCTCAAGGAATTGCAGGGAGGTATGTTCTTATTATTGGCTATGAAAAAGGTAAAATTGGGGTTTTGAGAATGAGGAATAAATATGGCAAATAATTTAAATGACAATTAAAATAAATAAATACTGTAAAGCAAACTTTTGGCAAGGTATGAGAAATTGGAAGTCCAGACTTTGTTATTCTTAGCAATAATAATAAAAGTTGAATCTTAATTCCACTTAGTCAACCTTTGCTAAAGCAAAGGAAAGTCAAGGGACTAATTAGTTGACCTTCGAATCCTATTTATTTCCTAAGAAAAGGTTGGGATTATTGAAGTTCAGCTCAATTAGCAAAGATAACAGTTATCAATTATGTTGAGCTAAGATAACTCTTGAGTTACTGATTTCTTAACCAAGACCGAAAGGAAGGAAATTAAATCTACTGGAATAACAATATCTTCAGATTGGGGATAATAAAAAGGGACAATCATAAACTGAAATACCTCAAATATCATTAAATAATAAAATCATCATGAAAGTGGCATAGGCCAATTAGGCAACGTAAGTAATACAAGCAAGCATTCAAATGTCTGAAAAAAGAACATTGAACCTGGGATCGAGAGTTACTCCTAAAACTAAGAGAAGTCCTAAATCCTAAATTCTAAAGAGAGAGAGGAAAGAACTTCTCTCAAAACTAGATCTAAATCATGGAAAGTGACTAAAAATTCGGAGACTCCCTGAATGGATGCATTCCTCCACTTTATAACCTCCAATCTATGCTGTCTGTACTTGGATCTGGGCCAAAAGGGCTTCAGAATTCGCTGGGGCATATTCTGTAAATTTTGGTACGAGGCCTCTGTCACACGTCCGCGTGGGTCACGCGGTCGCGTCATCTGGAGTTCTTCTTATCACGCGGTCGTGTCGGTCACGCGTCCGCGTCGTATGCGATTCGCTCAAGTCGCGCGGTCGCGTCAGTCATGCGGCCGCGTCGCTGCTTCTTCGCTCTTGGCACGCGATCGCGTGGATGCCAGATTCTTCAAAACTCCGTTTTGCACTTTCCTTCCATTTTTGTACGTTTCCTTTTCCATCCTTTAAGTCATTCTGCCTTAGAAGATCTGAAACTACTCAACACACTAATCACAGCATCGAATGGAAATAAAGGTAATTAAAATAATTAATTTTAAAGCATAGGAAACATGTTTTTTCACATACATCACATAGTAAGGAAGGAAAAGTAAAACCATGAAATTAATATGAATAAGTGGGTGAAGGATTGAATAAATCACTCAGATTAAGCACAAAATATATCATAAAATATGGGTTTATCATATCCCCTTGTTTTTCCCTCCAAAATTTTCAAAAACTAGGGGTGCTAGATCTAAAAATTTTAAGTTTTGTGTCTTTTGTGTGTTTTTCTCTTTCATCATAAAATTCAAAAATAAGAAAATATCTTTTCTATTTCTATTTTAAATATATTTTCGAAATTTTTAAATAAAAATTCAGATTTTAATTTCCAAATTTTATCTTATCATATTTTAGTTGCCAAGTTTTCAAAAATCAAATCTTTTCAAAAATAAAAATCATATCTTTCTCAAAAAAAAAATCTTATCTTTTTAAAAATTTTATCATGTCTTTTTTAAAATTCAAAAATCTTATCTTATCTTTTTCAAATTTCAAACTTTAAAATTAAATCTTTTTCAAAAGCAAATTTCAAAATCTTATCTTTTTAAAATATTTTTCAAATCTTTTTAGTTTCTTATCTTTTCTAACTTCCAATTTTAAAATCATATCTTTTGCAAATCTTTTTAATTTCTTATCTTATCTTTTCTGATTTCAAATTTTAATTTCAAATCTTTTCTTATCTTATCTTCCATCTTATTTTAAATTCAAACCTTTTCTTAATTAATATCTTATCTTCTCTCTCTTCTTTTTCAGAACTACCTAACTAACTCTTCCCTTCCTTAATTTTCGAAAACTATCTCTCTTCTCTCTCTTCTTTTTCAAAACCTCCTAACTAACTCTCATCTCTCTTAATTTTCGAAAACTTCTTCCTCTTCTCTCTCTTCTATTTTTGAAAATTCATTAACCAATTTTCAATTCTTTTAAAATTAATAAACTTAATTTTCGAAAATAATTAATAAATAAAATAAAAACAAAAATATTTTAATTCTTATTTACTTTTTTTATTTATACTTCTTTTCTTCTCATCTCTATTTTCGAACTCTCCTTCTTCCCCTTCTTCCATGTTCACTTTTCTCTATTATTCTATCTTCTTTCTTCACATCTCACTCTAAGGAGGAGCTTATTGCCTATTGGCACAAAAAGCTTTCTTCTTTTCCTTCTTTTTTTTTCTTCTTGTTTATGACCAAGAATAGGGATAAAGAACCCCTCTTGACTCCTGATTCTGAACTTGAGAAGACTCTAAGGAGGCATTTACAAAAAGCTAAAGCACAACACTCCAGAAGAGACCTTTCAGAAAGTTTTGAACAAGAAAAGAAGGACATCGCCGAACCACAAGAAGAGCCAAGAAAGGTCCTTGGTGACTTCACCATGCATACCTCTGACTTTTATGGCAGAAGTATCTCTGTACCTGCCATTAGAGCTAACAATTTTGAGCATAAGCCTCAGTTAATCTCTCTTTTGCAGCAGAACTGCAAATTCCACGGACTTCCAATGGAAGATCCACATCAGTTTTTAGCTAAGTTCTTACAGATCTATGTTTTGAGATTTTGCACCCTAAGGCACAACTCTTGGATTATTTGGACCATCTCCTTTTCTCCCAAGCCGTCGGGTGGCTAGGCTTCAGTGGATGCATGGTTGTCCTCTCTTGATTGTTGCCGAGTCAGGGGTTGGTTGGCGATGCACAATGCTTGTTATCCTCCTATAGGTAAGGGGAGTGTTACCTTGGAGTCCAGGAGTTGGGCTTCTCAGGTGTGAGTCACGGTGATGGCTTGAGGATTGCTCTTCGAGATTGTCCGTCATACCGCTACGATTCAGCAGTCCCCACAGACGGCGCCAATGTACGAGAAGTCTCTGGTACAGGTTGTGGGATGGATCGGGGACTTGTGAGACGAGCGGTTGTCGGATCATCCTCTTGGAGCGGTGGGGGGTGGTACCTACAAAGACACTCTGACTCCCAAGTCAAAATGGATCTAAGAGGTATAAGGTGTGTGGAATGAGTGATGTATCTGAGGGGGGTCTTTGGCTCCCTTTTATATAGCTAGTGGTAGTTTTAACGACCCAATTTCTGGTACGTCATGATCATACTAGAAATTGAGTGCTACCAACTTGTCTTCCTAATTATTATCTATCATTTATTATATGAGTCTGATTCATTGTTAAAAGCATTGTTATTTTGCGAGGTACTTTTTTTTTGAAACGTTTGGACTAATAAACAGAATCATTCATACTCAATTCACAAATAATAACAGATAAAACAATTATAAACAACCACACATAAATATATCTCAAGTAGTTGACAACATTCAATTATATAGCCTTTATTTAGAGTAGAGATCTTAGTTAGAACACCTCTAGAAGTAGCTAGATAATAATTATATACATGTATATACATGCAACTTCCCAGGCCCTGACCTGTTCAAGAAGTCCCTAAGCTGGCACCCAGGCTAGCCTAGATTATATACTCACCTAGTCCCTCTAAACTACTAAAGTGAGGGAAAGTACGTTTAAAGTCTTCAAAACTCAAGTCTGGTAGAACGTCTTTTACTACTCCTCTACACGATCATATGTCGGCTTAGAACATATCACTGGTACATTATTGAGTGGCCGCATAATAGCAATACCACACAGAGGATTTAAGTTAAAGTTCGTAGATAAACGGGGTGCAGACGTTGGCTGGCCTCACAGTATATACATATAAATAGAGAACGAGATTCACCTTAGACTCAGAAGACTACCTAGAGCGGAATCTTTTTTGTGAACGGTCATCAACAAACTACGGAAGGATACTCATGCTTCCATCTGAAGGGGGAAGGGAGAGAAAAGGGATAAGAACTGGGGAGTTCTTAGTAAGGCCGGGGTTATTAGTTAAGTTCATTAATTCTGTGTTGTTTAGCAGACAAATAGCAAAATACAGAGAAATAGTAAACAGAAGATACAAATAAATTGAAAAAGTAGAGAAAACAAAAAGCAAAACACAAACAAAAGAATACAAGAAAATAAAACATAGACACAAAGAATAGAATACAAACAAAGAAAGTATACATTCATACAATAATCATAACAGAGGAAATGTACAACCAAGTATGATGCATGTCTAGCCCTAGTGCAAGTAATGAGCTCATTTGTCGGTTACATACCCGCTCCCAATATTGGCAATACCCATTGCAAGCACCCTTTGTCTTGCGGGGTACCCATTGCAAGCACCCTTTGTGTTGTAGGGCGGCATTTGTTAGCCTATATATGCCCAACATACTCACTGTAAGCAACCTCTCTCTTACATGAGCACACTGATCTCGATACCTCTATAAGCAACTTTTGTCTTACAACATAGCATTATAGCTAGGTATCCCAGGAAAGCACTCTCAGTTGTCGCACCACCATCTATCTGACTGCCTCAATTTAGCAGATGAACATACAAATATATCTAGAGTTGCCTTAGTGCAACAAATGACCTTTCAACAGGTCCTCTGCTCTTTATCTTACTACTCTTTTCTCTTTGTCTTTTTACTCTACTTTGGTTACTCTTTTTTCTGTGTCTCTTTATTCTGTTCTAATTTCTCTGTTTAACGTATGTATTTAAAGCTTATGTAAATTTCGGTATGAATAGTTAGCATGTCCCAAGTATAGGTTTATTAAGTCTATACTGAAACAGTTTAACTTTTCATATAATACCTAACCCTAGGCGCAACTCAAATACTAACTATGTTGCTCCTAGTTTGCTCACTAATCTTCGTTTGTTTTTGTCATTAAAACTTTACCGACTTTTTCTTTGATTTTTTATCTTTTCTTTAAATTTTTATCTTCCTTTGTCTTTACCTCACTAATATGTTATTTCCACCCCCTAGGTATTTTATGTAGGTAATTATGATATTCTAAGCTTAAAGTTGTCTTTCTAAAACTTTTACGAAAAACTGCTTTTTTCCGTATTATTTTATTATTTTATTAAAATATTATTTTTAATTAAATAATATTATTTAATATTTTATTATTATTTTTTATTTTATTAATATATTTTAAAAAATGACCCCTTTTTAACTTTTTAACTTTTAACCTTTAAAATTCACTTTTTACCATATGTAACTATTAATATTTCTATTTTAACCACCCTAACTTTTCGAAATTACAAAATAACCTCTCAAACACCAAAATATATACTTCCTTGACCTTTCTAAGATCTAAAGCCTGTTCTTCACCACACTTAAAGTATTCTTCGTAAATTCTTTAGATTCCTTCTCTGTTTTCACCAGTTTTTCAATCTTTTCAACAACTGATTTTTACCAGAACTCAAAATAAAATTGCAGCCACCAAAATCCCATATTTTTCACTTGATTTTAACTCAAATTGAACCCCAATTTAAGGTTTAGGATTTTGTTTTTCCAACAGCCATGAAGAACACAAATTCAATGTTGAATATCATCAAATTTCATCAAAATTTCACTAAAATTTCAACAAGAATCACTCATATAAACAACCAATTTCAAGCATGGCCAAACCATATCTTAATCACACATCTCAAACACAATTAATCAAGATTAATTTCACCAAAATCTACCTTGATTTGATGCTCCAAATCCAGTTATGCTTTTAGGTGTTCTTTTTGCACTTTTTCCTCCTAAAACACATTAAGAACAACTTTAAATCCATAAAACCACAAGTGAACAAACCTTAATTAACATGTTAGAAAGTGATTCCTCACCTTAAACCTACTGAAAATTGAAGACTCTTGGCTCATAAGTCAAGCTAAGCAAGAGATCAAATAAAGAACATCAAGAAAACACATGTTTAGTATAGTTTTCCTTGAAAATTGAATTGAAGAGGGAGGGAGACAGCTATCTCACCTTATTTCCAGCCTTGATATGTTATATGGTTATGTAGAGGAAGAAGAGATGATCATTTTGATCGGATTGGAATTTTGATTTGAGTTTTAGTTCAGAAGAAATCAAGCTTTGAAGATTAAGAAACAAGAACTTTTCTCTCTTTTCTTTCTCTCTTATTTTCAGACATTCAAGGTGAAAATGAGCAGCTTGAAGTGTCTTAGGGGTGAGGAAAAAACGTGCTTGATGATGATTGGCTAGTTTGGGAGGTGGTTAAAAAATATCTCAGGTGTATAATTACTAAAACTAGATGTATTAGAACATACACTTAACAATACTTCTAGAGATTAATATCTGAGCTACTAGTATAAATGACACTAGTAACATGATTAAGATGAGAATAGAAAGTATATAATGAAGCATTAGCATTGCTAAAGTCATCAGAGAGTGCTAGTGTTAACCTACACCAGTAGACTGTGAACCCGGTTAAACCGATCTCCTATTTTTAACTAAAACATATCAAGTAATATTATAATATTTTTCAAGCATATCTAATATTAATATAATAATAATATCATATTACTATTTCTCTTCTCTCATGAATCGAGTCTGGTTTGTCAAACTAAGACTAATTACGAAAACCAGAATAAAAAACTCCTAACCGATACGGTTCAAAAACTAGGTTCTCCGTGACTGTGTCGTCAAATTTATCTCAAAAGAGGTTCTTACTTATTGATGACATAACGATGACATAAATTGAGGTGCTTGATGATATGTCAGAGATGTTCTCTTTATTGATCTTCCGAAAAATTCCGTATCTTTAGAAAAGATCTTGTGTACCCAAAAACTGAATTGTTACAGTAGTTATCTCATATCTTATCTTATCTGACTAAAATAAAGGATTTATTTAAATTCGAAAATTTGTTAGAGATTAGAGGGCCGTTTTTATGCTGCTAACCACGGGCCTAAATCCGAGTAGTCAGGTTGAGGCCATTTAGACGTGAGACTCGAAAATCAGGTCTGTAATATATATATATATATATATATATATATATATATATATATATATATATATATATATATATATATATATATTTTAGTATTAAAAGTGACTAACAATTTTTTTTAAATTATATTTTTTTAAAAGAATATAACGCATTTATTATTTTCAGAATCAATATTTTTTAAAATAAAAAATAATAAATTAATCACTTTTAAACTAAAAATAAAACACATATTTTATAAAATATAAATTTAATAATAAATAATTTTTTATTTTATTGTTTTACTAGTCTTTTTTTTGAAGAATCTAAATTTTATTTCCGACAATTCTTGTTGGATTTGGTCTGAAGGGGGCAGAGCCTCATTTATTACAAGGGAGAAGATTGCTTTCCAAACTTTAGAATATTCTCTTAAATTTTTAATTATTTTAATTTTTTATTATAGAAATAATTTTTAGTTTCTTTCTAGAATTTAACTTAACTTCGTTCTTATTTAGTTTTTTAATGTGAAATATTGTATTTAGTTATTTATTTGATATTTTCATAGCTAAAATATTATCCGTTGAATTTGTTTCAGAATCAATTATCGGCAGTGCTGCTGTTTTTCTTGTTAATTAGTGGCTTAGTGGAATTTATTTATTATTGGGTCTAATCTTATCTGTATTAAACTTGGTGTTTAATTTGTTCGAGTATTATTAAGTTGACAGAAAAAAATTAAAAAAAATATATATTTTTTCAATTTTTAATATTTTTAATAAACATTTGATAATAATAATAAAAGTATTAAAAAAAAGAAAAAAATTTAAAATTTATAATTTATAATTTATATTTTTAAAAATTTTTATTAGAAAAATATATTTTTTACATAATAAATAAAAATATTTTTATATTATTATATTCAAATTAAACATAATTAATAAATAAAAAGATTTTTTATTTTTACATAAGATATTTAAATATAAAATTATTTTTATCTTTTTAAAAGATTTTTTAAAAAAATATTATTCGAAAATAATTTTTTTAAAACTCAGCTAAATAAATTCTTTGTCTATATACATTGAGTATTTTATTATTATTATTATTATTATTATTATTATTATTTGGCTGGAATTACCTTAACTAGAATGCCATCATGCATAGGTTATCTATCCTTCATGTACAACTTAAACCTTGTCTTGTAAAATGAGTAGTTGGATCCGAAATTTTTGAATATTGATATCAAATCATGCATGGGAGATTGTTTCAAGAATTCAAGCTATTCTTTTTCTATTTTAATCAAAGACAGGCCAGGTAAACTAATTCCTATTTTTTAAATTGCTAAAAAAACACAATGTGATTTGTCCTGCTACAATCTTTTCAAAATGCAATTGTACGTAGTGCCTATTAATAAATGCTTCCCCGGTAAGAAGTGTCTACCTAAGATAGTTATAATAGTGTTATAATGATCTACCTAAAATCATGGATGAAATGAATTTTAAGTACTTGTAGTTTTCTGTTGCAGAAAAAAAAAAATCTTTCTGGTGATAAAGAAAAAAAAGACACAAATTGATGTTCATGTGTGATATGTTTCTATGTGGAAAGATTGGTATATTTTCAGTGCAATATGTTGGGTAATTACAAATCTTATATTTATTTTGGTTTTAAGGTATAATTAGATGTTTTTTTTGAGATATTTATTTTTATATTTAATTGTTATAGAGTTGATGATAATATTCTCTCAAAATATAATGAAATTAATAAATTTCTTAGTTAACAATAATAAAAAACTTTTAATTCTTTTGAATAAAGAAAAACACTCAATAATTAAAATACACACATGATTAGTATGTTTTAAATAATAGCAAAGATGTATTTATATATATTGCAGACATCAATTATAATTTGTCACGTATATTAATTGTTGTAATTCTTCTATTGTCAATAAGTATAATATTTTATTTTTAAAGAGTTGTATCAAAAACATAATATTTTAAACATACACCATTTTTAAAGAATTGTATTTCTTTAGCTAAATAGTACTATTTATCATTATTATAATTAAAAATGTATAATTAGCTAGTAACTATTTATTAATATTAATAATAACATTAATAATATTAATAATATTAATTAATCAAATTTTTAAATACTTTTTACAGTAATTAAAAGCAATTGGATTCTCCAATTTCATAAAAGTTATAATTTAAAAATTATAACAATGTTTTTTTTTTAAAAGGTTAAATTCTTTTAAATATTTTTAAAATTGAAAATAGGATCTGAATTTCAGTTTTCAAAAAATTATAATATTAAAATTGAACTTTCTAAAAATAAAAAGAGAGTAGAAAGGGGTGGAAATAATAATGCATATGTATGGTATGGAAATGGTATATATATATATATGAGAAAAAGTAAAGAGAGCTAATGACTTAAGCGTACAATGCGTACAATGGAGGTTTAGGAAGTATTAGAGATATAATCATTAGTGTTATATTGTCCTATCAAGTTATGCTTTTGGGATAAGTGGTTCCATGATATGATATTAGAGTTATAGATCCGAAAAATCAGGAGTTCGATTCTTGGTGAATCCCAAAATCAGCTTAAGTTTTTGGGATGATTATTTATCCTGGTATCGAATGGTTATTCTAGATAGTATAAATGATGTTCATTTTATTCATTTATTCATGAACCAAATATTTAACCCAACCCATTGTACATATTGTACACTTAGGTCATTGACTCTGTAGCACTAATATATATATATATATATATATGTTTGAATTGATTGGTGTGGCCAAAAGAGGAGTGAGAGAAAATAAAAGAAAGAGAAAAATATAGTTATTAATAATGGGTGATATGTCTGGTCATCTTTGGTCACCATCATCACTGGTGACTGCCAAAGTTTTGTCCTGTTTTGGAATAACACACACTCTTACTCCCACTTCTCCATTTTAACCCTTGGTCACTTTTCTTCCTTCAGTCTCCATTTTCTTCGTCATGGTAACATACTAACATATCATAAAACTCCCACTTCACTTCTGATTCCACCCAACCCCCCGCCCCCTCTCTCCCGGAAATAAACCTTTACAGTAACACTTATTTATTTATTTGTTTGTTTAATAAATATATAAACACATTTAAACGAGCGAGCAGACATGCCCTTAGGCCTTATGATCCTTTACTTGGTCTTTTAACTGAAAAATAAAATATACAAATTTTATATTATTAATAGGCATATACACATATATAACATGTATGTAGTGATTAATCGTTGTCTTTATTTAAATAAATAACCTACAACAATAGAATTAATCATTGGATACAAGAGCTAATAAAGAAACTAAGAAAATTTCTGATAACCTGACAATCCATTATATTTCAATTCCATTCCCGACCAATAATTATATATAAACTAGTCACCACTACCACTCTTAAGCAGCATTAACCTCCAACCAAACCATAACTAACTAGCTTCTTAATAATTACTACTCACACTCTCTTCCTATCACTTTCTCCCTTTCTTTCTTTCTTTCTATCTCTATCTCTATCTGACAACGAGAATGTACACATACAAAATGAAAACCACGCATTCCTCTCTTATAATAGCTTAGCCTAATATCTCTTCTACTGTCACTGCCCAGGTTTCTCTTTCTCTGCATGATTCTCAAATTACTATCACGGGAAACCACTTATTATTATAATTATTTATTATATTTATTATATATAATATGTTCAGATGATGGAAAAATCCCAAACCCTAGCTAGTTCTTGAATCTCACAGTACTGTTTTGAAAGAAAGAAAAAAAAAATCTTACTCTGATCTGTTGCAAGATCCAACTGTAAAATCTGTAGATCTTACAGAGTGTAGGCATGGATTTGGTTTCTGAATCATCACCACCAGCATCAAACGCCACAGTTCCGACAACCACCACCGTGAACGGTGTTGGCGGAGGAGGAGGAAGTAACAGCGTTGTAGCCGTTTCTTCATCTTCATCTTCTTCTTCTTCTCCTTCATCGAGCCGTTATGAGAACCAAAAGCGGCGAGACTGGAATACGTTCTGTCAGTACCTCCGCAACCACCGTCCGCCGCTCTCGCTGAACCTCTGCAGCGGCGCACACGTGCTCGAGTTCCTTCACTACCTCGATCAGTTCGGAAAAACGAAAGTTCACAACCATAACTGCCCCTTCTTCGGCCTCCCGAACCCTCCGGCGCCCTGCACCTGCCCGCTCCGCCAAGCCTGGGGCAGCCTCGACGCCCTCATCGGCCGGCTTAGGGCGGCCTATGAGGAGAACGGCGGCAGGCCGGAGTCCAACCCGTTCGGCGCCAGAGCAGTTAGGATTTACCTTCGTGATGTCAGAGATTTTCAGGCCAAAGCTAGAGGAGTCAGTTATGAGAAGAAGAGGAAGAGGCCGAAGCCGAAGGTCAACAATAATGACGGTGCCATGGCCGCCGCTGCCACTACTACTACTTAATGAAATGAAACGAAATGTTTCGTCAACAGGTATATCAGCATCTATCACAAGTGTTATATAAATGAAAAATGTTTTTGACCATTTCTTTCTTATACTCATTGTGTACCTTTTCGAGTAGAAATTACATTCGATTTTATAATAATAAATCGAAGAGTAATCGCACACAATGGATATAAGAATTGTGAATTAATTATTGGTCTGTTGCGTATCTTAATGTTTATAAGTTAATGTGTTCTTATTAGAATTTCAAGTAATTTGTGCTTTTCTCTATTGGAATTTTAATCAGGTGGCTTTATTTGTTGCCTTCTATATCTATCTATCTATCAAGTCGTGTCTTCTAATTCTGTACCTTCTCCATTTAAAGAGTTTTTTTGAGATGGAATTTTATTGTTCTTAGCTTCTTGTTGTGAGTTGGGAGTAAGAAATAATGGATATAGTAGTGGAAATGAGTTTACAACTGCCATGAATTTCTGCATCTGCGGTGCCAAATATCAAACTATATATGGGATAGTATATAAATGAGTTTGCAACTTAATGTTTATAAGCAACTTATGATCTATTTTTTATTTTTATTTTTATTTTTTTTGTTTCTATTAGTGTGTACTAGATAGTATGTATGAGATTATACAAAATAACAAACTAGTCTAAAACAGTTTAAATGATTTTATTTTGTATTTTTATTTACTGTTTATCTTAATTATTTTATATTTTTAAATATTATTAGAATAAATAAATAATATTAAATATGTAATTATAAATATTAGACGTATATTTTTTTAAGAACAATTTCATAGCCAACAAATATTATTTTTTTTGTCTTGCACTTATATTTAAAGGGTTTTGCACATAAGAAGTATATATATATATATATATATATATATATATATATATATATATATATATAATTTGTATTTATAATTACTAGAATTTACACACGTAAACTAATATAATTTATACTTATTTTTTTTAGATTTTACATACATAAATTAATAAAATTTATTTATTAAAAATAATTTAATATTTGTACTGATCAAATAATAATTAAAAAATATTAAAAATTGTTGGTTCTTTAAGAATTTATGTTTTTGTAATGCATCACTTTAATCTCATATCCTATATATCTTCCTTCGTGAACTTATTGAAAGTTATTAATATTGACATGGGTTAATTTGGTGTAGACAATGGATATTGGATATATGGGATATTCTATTAATTATGAAATATATAGATATATTGTGGTGTTATTATTATTAATGTTATTATATATGGTACAACTTCTTCCATTGATACTTTATCATATACTTGTTAAGCAGTATTTTTATCATTTTTCTTTTAAGATTCTCTTGGAAAGAGTTGGAGATAATAGTTTCAGATTATGTTTTTTATAACATCTTTTTGATAGGTACGAAACAGTCTAAATCATCATGAAAAGCTGTCATGAAAAGAAGTGTTTAGTAGCTAATAAATATATTTTTGATGTCACAACTTTAATTCATGATTTGATGAGTAATAAAAGCTAATTATATTCAAACTATAGTCTGAAAGCTACAAACGGAAAAGTCTTTATATGTATATAGTTTTTATTATTATAAAAAGAATACGAATTATTAGAATAAAACCAAACTATTAGTCAGAGTATTGTATTCACAAAGAGTAAGTACTCAATATTAAATATAGAAACTCAGTAAATACACTTATTCAATTTCAACAAATATATATCATAGCTCTATTGAGAGTTGTTTTAGATTATTGCTACCCAGGCCAGTATTCTTTTAATGGAATTTTATTTTGTTTTTACTTACAAGTTTCACATTGTTGAGAATATGATCTTGACTCTAGTTTATTCCAATGTGTTTAGCTTTTAGGGTTGACTTAAGTGAGCTCAATTCAAATATTCTTTAATTATGAAACTAAAGTAGAATTCTTTCTTTTAGCCCTTTTCAGTTTTTCTTTTTCTGATTTCTTCATCACATTAATGGAAAAGGGAGAGGGGAGTTTAATGATGATATAGATATAAAACTTACCACTTGTTAATAGTAATACTAATATGGCAGTATTACTGGAAGCCCATACTAACCAAATAAAATAATTAATTATTGGAAAGAAAGAAAAACAAAATCATAGACTTAGTAGACAGATGATTCACGGGCCTAATATACATATATAATTGGTGGAATAATCCATTTTATTAGTTACAGTATGTGATATGGAATATCTATGTTTAGCAATCTGACAAATATAGATTGTTTTCTCACTTTCGTAGATGCCAGCAAAAAATGACATGTCAAAAGTGGATTTTAAAGTATATAGACAATTAGGGAAAGCTACATTGCCTAATTAAAGACCTTAATTAGACATTGAGAACGACCCCTTTATTAGTTTTGAGAAAGTGTGGCATAGGAAAAAGGTTGCTTTGGCATTCTGATGATGGATGTCTCCTTGGTTAGGTAATCTTGTTGGATAAAAAAAAGAAATGAAAGGAGAGAGACCCTTTTATTAGTTATTGTTGTCAATTATCAAAAGCCAATAATAAATAGTGTTAGCTCAGCTTAGCTTAGCTTGGTGGTAGAAAATCAGGAGAAAAAGTTGATGTAATTGCTCTTTATTAAAATTGGTAGAGCTTGACTAATGATGAGGATGATTGTGACTTAGCTTTCAATGGTTATGTTTAAGACTAATATAAAACCTAAAAGACAGAGGGGGAGTAGTATAGTAGTGGGGTGCATACTTCAGAAAATTGCTTCACTGCTACTACTCTATATCTAGGCATGTTTTAGGGGATGTATCCTGTTAATTTTATGTTTTAGGTTTAATTTGTTTACTGTGTCTTGCAAATTGGCTACATAAATTATAGCATTATCAGTTCCAGGGTGTATTAATTAAAAAGCGGGGATAAAAATGCATAGGCAGCAGAAGGCAGGATTATGGTTCACACACTCGTTGCATAATTTAATTGTTAGTACGTATCCACAGAATCCAAAGTTTATTTTAAGAATTTTAATTTATTATTCGCTTTTTTTGTTTATCCCATAAGATTGGACAAAGCTTTTGCGTTGGCTATCAACAATCTAATCATATATGAGTTAACTAGGATTTTGATTCTTGTGAATTTGATCAAAAATTAAAATTGTCCATAATAAAGATTTTTTCAAGATATGAGGATGATAGTGAGTAGAAAGAAAAAGGGCATTTTTGTCTGAAAATTTAAAAAATGATGATTTTTAAATAAAATTTAATATTACGATGGTTTTGAAGGTAAAAAAAATTTAGGAAGAATTTTAATTTTTGGCTGAAATTATAAGATTAAGGTTGTACTTAATTCTATAATTTTTTATATTCTTTTGCGAAATTAAGTTTGAGATCAACTATAGAAAGCATTTTTGCAACAAAGTTTAACGTTAAGATTGTTAATATAAGTAATAATAATTTAATTAGAATAGTGTATTGACTAAAATGGACAAATGGTAATAATAATATATCAAATTGGAAATGAGTACGGTATTTCTAGGATATCTCTGGAAACAAAAATTTGTGGAATTGAAATGAGTTGAACTTAAATCAAAATATTATTGATTGGAATAAATGATACAAAATGATATTCGATTGATTGGAAAACTAATAAGAATTGAAATGGTTTGACTATAGAATTTTACATTTTTATGCTTTACATTATAATTATTATGCACTGACATAGAATGAAATAGGACACATTAATACCCAAATTTTAAAATATTATAAGATATAAGATATGTATTGTTACGGTGGGTAACCGGAGATTAATAGAATAGATGGCGCTGGTTGGCCCAATTATCTGCAGAGGGTGGCTTTTGAGTAGGTTCGTTCGTTGGAGCCTCCTTCCGACTTGTGCACGGGAGTAAATGGGAGGTGGTACCTGCAAAGACACTCTGATGCCTAAGTTAGCAAGGGTGTTAGCAGGTCTAGGGTTTAGGGTTTAGGGTTTAGGGTTTAGGGTTTAGGGTTTAGGGACGTTAAGATATGGCTTAATGAAGCGGTTAAAGAGATTTTAGGAGCGGTCACTCATTTGAATGAGTGTTTATCTGCCAGCTAATCTCATGTCCGACTTCTTTAGAGTAAGTCGTAGTCAACACCGACTTCTTATATGAAGGTCGGTGCTTAGCTAGGCTTAATTCTTCGGTTTAGGCCTTTTATTTGGACCTGGGCCTTTATCATTGGGCCAGGGTATGAACAGTGCCCCTACTTGAGCCCAAGATCTCTTTAGGGCTTGGGTTCAAGTATTTAACTCGGGTTCGTAGCCGACTTTCTTGGAGGAAACACGGGTTTTTAAACCGACGTGATTTTCGCGACCTTTTGTTTCTGACAGTTACGTCTATTCAAGCGTCGTGTCCGTTAGGGATGCATTTAGGGATTGATGGCTTTGGTAACGGTGCACTCTCATTAATGACTGCTCCGTTTTTACCATTATGCCCCTTAGCATGTTTATAAATACTTTCCCTCTCTTTCATTTTTCCGTTTCTGCAATCTTTCAAATTTCTTCTTTCTTTGTTCTTCATTCATTCGTACTGCGTTCTCGTGCTCCGGAGACTTCTGCTTCTTCCAACCTTCATTTTCGGAAAGAGGTTAGTTTCTTTTTTCTTTTTCGCACTTTTCGTATGACTTTACTTTGTAGAAAAATAGGTTTGTGGACTTTTGCTTGGTTCCTTTTCTCCTCTCTAGAGACCTTTGTTTTTGATTTTTTCTTTTCTTTTTCCCTTTGTAGGTTTCCTCATTTTTCCTTAGAGAAAGAAAATGGCCTCCGTAGATTGGGTTGATGTTACTGTTCTAGGGGAGGAGCCGTTGGTTGATGCGGAGTTTATTACTCATCTTCGCACCCACCACCGGCTCTGTACTTCAGATGAGGATGAGCCTAAGTACGAATTGCTTGTCCCTGGTTCAGAGGACCGAGTTTGTCATGGGAGAGCCAACGGAACGGCTCCCCATTTCTTCTTTATGTATGAGTGCATGATCACCCGTCTGGGCGTCTTTCTACCCTTTTCAGATTTTGAGGTGTCTGTTTTGCAGCATTGTCGGGTTGCCCCTACCCAACTTCACCCCAACTCCTGGGGTTTCTTGAAAATTTATCAATTTATTAGCCATGCTCTGGATTTCCCGACCTCTCTGAAAATCTTTTTCCATCTTTTTCATATGACCAAGCCTTTTAGTGGGCTGAACAATAAACAACAATGGGTTTCCTTCCGAGCCATACAAGGTCGGAGGATTTTTACCCTTTTTGATGAATCTTTTCATGACTTTAAAAATTTCTTTTTCAAAGTGCAAGCTGTAGAGGGTCATCACCCCTTTTTTCTGGATGATAATTCTTCTCCTCGCTTTCCCTTATACTGGCTGGAGGCCTCCCCTTGTGAGAAATATGGTCTGGATGACCTGGATGAAGTAGAGGCTGCCGTTGTAGGGTTGCTCCGAGAAGTGTGGGGGAGGGCCCCATATTTGGATACTAAAAAGTTTCTCCAAGGGTCTCCGGCCTTTATCCAATCACAGCTAGGTAGTTTTCTCTTGTCTGTTAGATTTCCGACTTGTTAACTGATCATTCCGACTTGTTTGATTCTTTAGCTATTGTTTTCTTTTTCAGAAATGGCAAAGACAAATGCTCAAGAATCTTTCCAGAGGGTCCAGGAGGCTAAAGCTAAGTCTCGCGCTCGGGCTGGTGGTGCCAGGGTTATCTCTCCTCCTCCTCCTCCTCGGAACGTTGGGACTCTTTCCAATCCCATGGAGATTTCTTCTTCAGCTCCCTCTCAGCCGCCCCCCGTCGTCCGACCTTCCCCTGATCCCAAGAAGCGCAAGACCTTAGAGTCTGGTTCTTCTGGTGAGGTTAAGGCGGATGCTCTTGCGTTCGTCCGAAAGAATATCTATCCTCATGCTCGTATAGGCATGGATGATATGTCTGTTCGGAGCCACCTTACCACTATGATCGAGGAGAGTCTCAAAGCGGCGGGGTCTGTGGCAAGCTCTTGGATATTTTTGAGAAGGCTCCTCTCAGCTCTTTAGGGATGACCTCGAGGGTCGAGGAGCTGGAAGGAAGGCTTCGTGCATATCAAGAGCATGAGGGAGAGTTGAGGAAGGAAATTGCCAAGCTGAGGGAGGAAAGAGATACCCTCCGGGAGAAAGGGAAGGTTTTGTAGGCCCAATGCAACATGGAGATGGATCTGAGGAAAACAGCACAGGTGATGCAATTGCATATTTGTTATGTTAGCTAGTTAGTTTAGTTGGTTTTAGCTTAATTTCACTCATTTTCTCTAAATAAACAAGTCCTTTTATGAGTTTTGTCTTCATGCATGAGAATACCAAGGAACATGTTGATTCTAGCCAAATTCATGCAAATGATTTAAGGAATACATACATGAATGAGTATGAATGAATCTCATGAAATTTATTGCATGAATTGGTAAGACTTTGAAGCTATTTCCCTTGTTGATGATAGGTGATGAAACAAGAAAGCATGGAAGCAAGAATGATGCAAGCTGGGCAAGAAGAAGAAAAGTTGTTGGCGTTGCCAACTTGGAGAAAGGGTGCGTGTTTGAAGGCAACGCCAGGCAGCCCTGGAGAAGCACATTTGGGCGTTGCCAACTTGAAGAAAAGGGTGAGTTGTTGAAGGCAACGCCAAGGCAGCCCTGGAGAGCACATGTTGGCGTTGCCAACTTGGAGAAAGGAGTGAGTGTTTGATGGCAACGCAGGCAAACAACGCTGAATGGAAAACTTGGCCCAGGAAAAGGAGATGCACGTTGCCAACGCCAAGTTATGAAGGCGTGTTCCTTGGCAACGTAGCAAGCAACTTTGGCACCAAAGGGGAGCTCGAGCACGTTTAAGCTGGGAAAGCATGGGCGTGTTCCTTGGCAACGCATACAAGCTAGGATTATGGGCACACGAGAGCGTTGCTAACTTGGAAATGAATTGGCGTGTTCATCAATAACGCCAGGGACAAGATCTTGGATGCCAACCACGTTGCCAACGCCACTTTCATTGGCGTGTTCTAAGGCAATGCCAGGAATGGTTGCTTGGCTAGGCACCAAGTCTTGGATGCCAACCAAGTTGCCAACGCCAGGAAGGGTGCCACTCAAGTTGCCAACGCCAGGAAGGGTGCCAATCAAGTTGCCAACGCCAGGAAGCATAGGCGTGTTCAAGGACAACGCCAAGCAACAAGCATAGAGCCTTGAGGAAGGCTCGAGCACGTTGCCAACGCCAGCTTCCAAAGGCGTGTTTGAGGGCAACGCAGCAAGCAAAATGTGGCAAGGAAGCTCACTTGAAGAAGCACTCGAGCACGTTGCCAACGCCAGCTTCCAAAGGCGTGTTTGAGGGCAACGTGACAAGCAAAACTGAAGGCTAGAGATGAGCCCTGGAGGGGGCACGGGCACGTTGCCAACGTGCTAGCAAGGAGGCGTGTTTGGCAACAACGCCAGCCTCATGTCTCTGCTTTGGGAGGCTAGGCACGTTGCCAACGTGGGAGAATGGGTGCGTTTTTGGCAACAACTTGGCAGCTTGACCTTACCTTCTTTGAGGAAGCATAACTTGAGCTAGGAAAGTCCAAATGAGGTGATTCCAGTGGCATTGGAAAGAAGACATCAAGAGCTTTCCAATGATGTATATTAGTCCATATTGAAGCAGAGGATTGACACCCAAATTCTGGGCTACATTTAGCATGAAAATAGAGGAAGAGCAAGTTGTTAGCAACAACTTGGGCTAGCAACACCCAAGTCTGAAAGTTCACTCCCAGGAAAATGTGATGCACGTTGCCAACGTGCATTAAGGCTAGCGTTATTGACAAAAACGCCAAGCCATTGGGCCAGAAGCATGATGAATGAACTCTTCCTTTCCAAGTCTAGCAACACTTCTTCCAATTGAGCCAAGAATTCAACAAAGAGGAAGCCCATATTGCTAACCCAATTAAAGATCTTTGAAAGAGTTTTGGGACTAATATAAATAGAGATTGAGTTTGTACGTTGGCGGGACTTTTTTGACACTTAGAATTTTAGACTCTTAGCACTTTTATTTTGGAGAACTCTTTATGCACTTCGGGGAGGATACCCGGAGAGCTATTTTGTTTTTTTTTGAAACTCTTCTTCTTGACTTTGAAGTTTTAAGCATTTTCCTTCTTCTTCTTCTTCTTCCTCTTCTTCTCCTTTTCTTTACACTTAGTTTAATTTTTGTTTATGGCAATTGTTGTTGAAATTGGAGCTATGATTCACTAAACCCCACTCTCATTAGGGGGAAGAGCTCTGCTTGTTTGAATGCATTGATGAACTCATCTTTTCCTCCTTAATTCAAGTGGTTAATCCAAAGAGGAAACTCTTGTTCTTCAAAGATTCAACCACCATCGAGAGAGGGGTTAATCTATGAGAATTATGTGGTGAATTTGAGGACTGAGCCACATAATTCAGTTTAGAGTTCATCCTTTCATGATTTCCTTAATCAATACACCTTGGTTAGTATGTGAGATGTAACTTTCCTTGGTTGAGATTATGGAAGTTGTGTGGCTGGATTAGAATTGAGCTTCATCTCTTCTCATGAACAATTAGATCACGAGAGTGGCAATTGGTTATGTTGAGAGAAATTGGATCACCAAGAGATTGGGATTCAATTAACCACTTGCCATGGATCTATACCCATGATTGAGAAGGACTTGACTAACATCAATTCATGAAAACTTGCATCTCTGATCCCTAATGATCCTCTCCACCATTAATTCTTATTTCTTTTGCTTCTAGTTGTTTGACTACCCATAACCCAATTCCCTTCTACATTCTGTCAATTTATTAATCTTGTCATCTACATTCTGTCCTTTATTTCTTGCTCTTTACTCTTATGCTCTTTAAATTTTTGCAACCTTTAATTCCTTGCGATTTATTGTTGATGTCGTTTAAGTTTCTTGCATTTTAAGTTTCCGTTATCTACTTTCATTTTATTTCTATATTTCCAGTTCTTTAAATTCCTTGTCATTTAATTTCCTGCAGTTATGTTCAAAAAATCACAATGCTCATAAAATCAAAACTATGTTTGCTTGACTAAATTTACCATTTAACTAAAGTTGCTTAATCTACCAATCTCCGTGGGATCGACCTCACTCTTAGTGAGTTTTATTACTTGATGCGACCCGGTATACTTGCCGGTTGTACGTGAAATCTTAATTTTTACGTATCAACAGGCCAGCTATCAAAGCTTATTCAAAGATCTTGTGTCTGTGAAGACTGAGCTGTTGAATTCTCGGAAAGCATATGATGAGTTGGAGGACTCTATTGCTGATGGCGCCGAGGAGTCTTGGAGGATCTTTCTGGAGCAGGTCAGAGTTATTGCTCCCGACTTGGATCTTTCTCCTTTACATCTTGACAAGGTTGTTATTGATGGTGCCATTGTAGATCCTCCTGCCCCCGTAATCGTTTCTGAGTCAGAGTTGAAGACTCGGGGGCAGAGGATTATTGAGTCTCTTCCTCGTTCTAAAGACGCTCCGAGTTCTTCAGTAGTTCCTCCGATCTCTTCATCTCCCATGGATGCTTCTGATGGCGCTCCTCCTGACTCTGGTGGTGGTGATCCGTCTACTCTTCTTCCTAAAAAATGATCTGTGGCTATTTGGGGGTCCGGCCTGTGGGTCCCCCATTTTTAAACTCTTTATTTTTTTATTTATTTTTGGTGGTGTTGGTTGAACAATTTCTTCTGGCCTTCCCAGGCCGTAAACAAAATATTTAAAAAAAAATACCCTTTTTGATAAGGGTTTTTAAGTTAACAAAATGGATACCCTTTTTGGATAAGGGTTTAGATTACCTTATGCGTGTATGCTTTTTGGTTTTTTGAAGTCTCCTTGATCTTTTCTTGAAAACCTTTTCTTTCGGCTTGTTTGTTTTTCTGAGCTTTTTGTTTAAGGACTTTTGGGACAGCCTTTAAACTTTTTCCTAGGTTTTCCAATCTCTTTTTGTTATCTCCTATACTCGACTTTGTTTTAGCGAGTTCTTATGACTTAGGTTATTTTTGTGATGCGTTTTTCTTCTACTCGGTTCTTGGCTCCGTTCTACGGGTCGGAGTATTTCCGAGCTTTTTTACTCGGGTTCTCATTTCGACTTATGAGTCGGATTATTCCCGAGTTTTTACGATCAACTCATATAACCTCTTTACACCGACTTGTACCTCGTCGTTTTATCCTGACGACCATCTAGGTCGGTTCATGGGATTTTCACGTTTTGTCGAGCTTAAGTCGGCGCGTTTCGTAGAAAGACTTAGAAAAAATAAAAAGGATTTTATAAGAGATATTGTAGATGAAAAAGATCTTTATTTATTGGGGAGGTACCTTCTTGCTACTAAGGGTTTTAATAGCCTATTTTCCCTTAGCCTCTACTATGATGCCTCGTTAAAAACCCTTCTCCAGAAAAAACCCTTTAATTTTGGGAAAAAATCATGAAGTTGGGAAAAGAGTACATCAGGGAGTAGAGTTCGCTTTTAACTGTAGTACCTTTTCATATTACAAGCATGCCACGACCTTGGTAATTCAGTGCCGTTCAGGTCGGTTACTTTATAATAACCTTTTCCTAAAACTTCATTGACTTTGTATGGTCCCTTCCATTTTGCGGCGAGCTTTCCTTCTCCTGATTTGTTGACTCCAATGTCGTTTCTGATTAAGACCAAGTCATCCGGGGCAAATGTTCTTCGAATGACTTTTTTGTTGTACCTTGTAGCCATCCTTTGTTTCAATGTTGCTTCTCTTATCCGGGCATCTTCTCGGACTTCGGGGAGCAAGTCGAGCTCCTCTTTGTGTCCCCGTATGTTTCCGACCTCATCATGGAGAATTACCCTTGGGCTTTGCTCATTGATTTCTATTGGTATCATGGCTTCTACGCCATAAACTAGTCGAAAAGGTGTTTCTCCTGTGGCGGACTAGGGGGTTGTCCTATAAGCCCATAGCACCTGAGGGAGCTCTTTAGCCCAAGCTCCTTTTGCTTCCTGCAATCTCTTTTTTAGCCCTGCCAGTATGACTTTGTTGGCTGCCTCGGCTTGCCCATTGGCTTGTGGGTGCTCCACCGAGGTGAACTGATGTTTGATTTTCATACTGGTTACTAAGCTTCTGAAGGTAGCGTCGGTGAATTGGGTTCCATTATCTGTAGTAATAGAATAAGGTATCCCATATCTTGTGATGATATTTTTGTAGAGGAACCTGCGACTTCTTTGAGAGGTGATGGTGGCCAATGGTTCTGCTTCTATCCACTTTGTGAAGTAATTTATCCCCATGATCAGGTATTTGACTTGTCCTGGCATTTGGGGAAAAGGACCTAACAAATCCATTCCCCATTTTGCAAAAGGCCATGGAGAAGTGATACTGATGAGCTCTTCTGGTGAAGCTACATGGAAATTTGCATGCATCTGACATGGTTGACACTTTTTCACAAATTCTGTGGCATCTTTCTGCAAGGTCGGCCAGTAGAATCCAGCTCGGATTACTTTCCTGGCTAGTGACCTTGCTCCGAGATGGTTTCCGCAGATTCCACTATGTACTTCCTCCAATACCTCGGCGGTTCTTGAGGTCGGTATGCATTTTAACAACGGTGTCGATATCCCCCTTCTGTAGAGGATATTTCTCACCAAGGTGTAGTGTTGTGCTTCCCTTCGAATCTTTTTAGCTTCTTTTTCCTCTTTAGGGAGGACGTCGAATTTCATGTATTCGACTAGGGGGTTCATCCATCCGAGGTCTAGACCGACTACCTCAAGTACCTCTTGTCTGTCTTCTATTTTTGCTACTGAGGGTTCCTGGAGGGTTTCTTGAATCAGGCTTCTGTTGTTCCCTCCTGGTTTGGTACTTGCTAACTTGGATAGGGCATCTGCTCTGCTGTTTAAGTCCCAAGTTACGTGTTTAACCTCGGTTTCTGCAAAATGCCCGAGGTGTTCCAGAGTTTTGTCCAAGTACCTCTTCATGTTTGGGTCCTTTGCCTGATATTCTCCACTTATCTGGGAGGTCACCACCTGTGAGTCGCTGTATATCATCACCTTTGTAGCACCGACTTCTTCTGTTAACTTTAGTCCGGCGATCAAGGCTTCATATTCTGCCTGATTATTTGAAGCCGGAAATCCAAATTTTAAGGAAACCTCTATCTGGGTTCCTCTTTCATCTACCAATATTATGCCTGCGCCGCTTCCCGTTTTGTTGGAGGATCCGTCTACATAGAGTTCCCATGTAGTCGGTTTTTCCTCTTGATCCTCTGCGTATTCTGCCACGAAGTCGGCGAGGCACTGGGCTTTAATTGCTGTCTGAGTTTCATATCTCAAATCGAACTCGGAGAGCTCTATTGCCCATTGAACCATTCTCCCTGCAACATCCGTCTTTTGGAGGATTTGCTTCATGGGTTGGTTCGTATGGACTCTTATTGTGTGAGCTTGAAAGTAAGGTCATAGCCTTCGTGAGGCTATTACTAAGGAGTAGGCAAACTTTTCTAGTTTGTGGTACCTTAGTTCAGGGCCTTGTAGAACTTTACTGATAAAGTAGACTGGATGTTGTCCGACCTCGTCTTCTTTTATCAGGGCTGACGAGACAACCCTGTTTGCTACGGATAAGTACAGAATGAGGTCTTTCCCTGGTACTGGTCGGGTTAGGATAGGAGGTTGGCTTAAAAACTTTTTGAACTCCTGGAACACCTCCTCACATTCAGGAGTCCATTTGAACTGGCATCCCTTTCTTAATAAGGAAAATAGTGGAAGGGATTTTAGCGCCGATCCCGCCAGAAATCTAGAGAGGGCTGCAAGTCGGTCATTGAGCTGCTGGACTTCTCTCAAACAAGTCGGACTTTTCATTTCTAGGATGGCTCTACACTTATCGGGATTGGCTTCAATCCCTCTTTGTGTTAGCATAAACCCTAGAAACTTTCCTGCCTCCACCGCGAAGGCGCACTTTGCGGGATTTAGTCTCATCCCATGCAGCCTTATGGTGTCAAAGACTTGTGAGAGGTCAGACAAGAGGTTGACTTCCTTCTTGGTTTTTACTAGCATGTCGTCGACGTATACTTCCATTAGGCTCCCCAGGTGAGGAGAAAACACTTTATTCATCAGCCTTTGATATGTGGCTCCTGCATTCTTCAATCCGAATGGCATGACCACGTAGCAAAAGTTAGCTCTGGGTGTGATGAATGATGTTTTCTCCTGGTCTGGCTCATACATCGGGATTTGATTATATCCCGAGTAGGCGTCCATGAATGATAAGTATTGGTACCCCGAGCTGGAATCCACTAGGGTATCAATACTTGGTAGGGGATAAGGGTCCTTGGGACATGCCTTATTTAGGTCGGTATAGTCGACACACATTCTCCATTTGCCATTCTGTTTTTTGACTAGCACTACATTGGCTAGCCATGTTGGGTACTTGACCTCTCTAATAAAGCCGGCTTCCAGGAGCGCCTGTACTTGCTCTTCTACTATTAGGGCTCGTTCTGGGCCGAGCTTGCGTCTTCTTTGTTGTACGGGTCGGGACCCTAGATAAACCGAGACCTTATGGGACATGAGCTCGGGGTCAATCCCAGGCATGTCAGAGGACTTCCAGGCGAAGAGGTCGGAATTATCTCTTAGAAGTTTAGCCAACTCTTGTTTTAGAGTTTCCCCTAGGTTGGCTCCTATATAAGTGTTTTTCCCTTCCTCTTTACCGACCTGTATCTCCTCGGTTTTTCCTCCCGGTTGTGGTCGCAGCTCTTCTCTGGCTCTTGTACCGCCGAGCTCTATTGTGTGAACTTCTCTGTTCTTTCCTCTCAGATTTAGGCTTTCATTGTAGCATTTCCTTGCCAATTTTTGGTCTCCCCGTACCGTTGCTATCCCCGCTGAGGTCGGGAATTTCATGCAGAGGTGGGGAGTGGATACCACAGCTCCGAGCCGATTAAGGGTAGCTCTGCCGATTAAAGCATTATATGCTGACCCCATGTCAACGACTATGAAGTCTATGCTCAGAGTCTTTGATTTTTCCCCTTTTCCAAAAGTGGTGTGAAGGGGCAAAAATCCTAGTGGTTTTATTGGCGTGTCCCCTAATCCGTATAGGGTGTCGGGATAGGCCCTTAACTCTTTCTCATCTAACCCTAGCTTGTCGAAAGCAGGCTTGAAGAGAATGTCTGCCGAGCTTCCTTGGTCTACTAGGGTTCTGTGGAGATGGGCATTTGCTAGGATCACAGTTATTACCACTGGATCATCGTGTCCAAGGATTATTCCTTGCCCATCCTCTTTTGTGAATGAAATGGTGGGAAGGTCGGGTCTCTCCTCCCCGACCTGGTAGACTCTTTTGAGATGTCTTTTGCGAGAGGATTTGGTAAGTCCCCCTCCCGCAAACCCTCCTGAGATCATATGGATATGCCTCTCTGGAGTCTGCGGTGGCGGGTCTCTTCTATCCATATCATCTCGCTTTCTCTTTCCATGACTGTCCGACCTTTCTATGAGATATCTATCAAGCCGACCTTCTCTAGCCAGCTTTTCTATCACATTCTTGAGGTCGTAGCAGTCATTTGTGGAGTGACCATATATATTATGGTACTCGCAGTAATCGCTGCGGCTCCCCCCTTTTTTATTTTTAATGGGTCTAGGGGGTGGCAGTCTTTCAGTGTTACAAATCTCTCTGTATACATCCACTATAGAAACTTTCAGGGGAGTATAAGAGTGATATTTCCTCGGCCTCTCGAGACCGAGTTCTTCCTTTTTCTTGGTCTCCCTTTCCCTCTCTTTTGTTGAGGGAGGGGCCCCAGGTCGCCAGCTCAGGTCTCTCAATTTGGCATTTTCCTCCATATTGATGTACTTTTCAGCTCTTTCTTGTACATCACTTAGAGAAACGGGGTGTCTTTTAGATATGGACTGTGAGAAGGGACCTTCTCTGAGTCCATTGACTAACCCCATTATGACGGCCTCTGTGGGCAGGTCTTGAATCTCCAAACATGCTTTGTTGAACCTTTCCATATAGGCTCGTAAAGGTTCTCCGACCTCCTGTTTTATTCCCAGGAGGCTCGGTGCATGTCTCACTTTGTCTTTCTGGATTGAGAACCTCATCAAAAACTTCCTTGAGAGGTCTTCAAAGATAGTAACCGACCTCAGGGGGAGGCTGTCGAACCACTTCATCGCTGCTTTTGATAGAGTGGTCGGAAAAGCTTTGCATCGCGTAGCGTCGGAAGCATCGGCTAGGTACATCCGACTTTTGAAGTTACTCAGGTGATGCTTTGGATCCGTGGTTCCATCGTAGAGGTCCATATCAGGGCTTTTAAAGTTTCTTGGAACTTTTGCTCTCATTATGTCCTCGCTGAAAGGATCCTCCCCACCTAAAGGCAGTTCTTCTTGTTCATCACGGGAGTTACGACCTTTGAGGGAGGATTCTAACTTTAAGAGTTTTCTTTCCAACTCTTTTCGTCATTCCATCTCCTCTTTTAGGCTCTTTTCAGTTTCCTTTTGCCGCTCCCGCTCTTGTTCTAACTGTTCCAGGCGGCTATGGACTAACCCCATGAGTTCAGTTACGTGGGATGGTCCTCCTTTTTCTGACTCGCGCCCTTCCGAGGAGTTTACCTTCAGGTTTTTTACCCCGGAGGTGCCTTCTCTATGCTGATTATCAACTTCCTGGTGGAGGGCGAGGTCCACATCGTTATTGCCTGTGTCCAGATTCTCTTGCTCAGAATCTGTCTCCACATGGCCTTCTTCGGGGAATCTGTCCGCTATCGATGGATGATCTCTCGGGTCCCCGGCAACGGCGCCAATGTTACGGTGGGTAACCAGAGATTAATAGAATAGATGGCGCTGGTTGGCCCAATTATCTGCAGAGGGTGGCTTTTGAGTAGGTTCGTTCGTTGGAGCCTCCTTCCGACTTGTGCACGGGAGTAAATGGGGGTGGTACCTGCAAAGACACTCCGATGCCTAAGTTAGCAAGGGTGTTAGCAGGTCTAGAGAGTATTGGGCTTAGAGATACCTGAGGGGTGTCAGCGTATTTATAGTGGTGAGCCAATAACTACCGTTGGAATAGTGCCGTATCTTTTGGGTGTTAACCGTCCCTTTATCTTAGGGAGGTTAAGATATGGCTTAATGAAGCGGTTAAAGAGATTTTAGGAGCGGTCACTCATTTGAATGAGTGTTTATCTGCCAGTTATTCTCATGTCCGACTTCTTTAGAGTAAGTCGTAGTCAACACCGACTTCTTATATGAAGGTCGGTGCTTAGCTAGGCTTAATTCTTCGGTTTAGGCCTTTTATTTGGACCTGGGCCTTTATCATTGGGTCAGGGTATGAACATGTATATATAAAATATAAAATTTTTTTGGATAAATTATAATAATAATTTAATATTTTATTAATATTAAAATATAAATAAATTTTTTAATTATTTTTAATAAATAATAATATATATTATTTTTAAATTAATTTTAAAAATACAAGTTATAAATAAAATTAGACACGTAGATACTTAATGAAGTGTCCAAATCTCATAAGTTTATAATTATATATTACAAAATCATTTGCCATTGTTGAAGTACTTGACCATTGTCGGCCGACCCGGGATTGATCTTAAAATCACCTATTGGTCGCTTGGCTGGTTGACTGAGTGATAAACTTCCTTTTAAAACGCTTCTCTATATACTATTTTTAGAATGATAAAATTGATTTTTACACTTTAAAATACCAAACCATTTTAATTTCATTAAAATTCTCTAAAAAATAGAAAGAATTTATATTAATTATAATTTAAATTTAAGATATTTTCAAATAAATTTTTATTTATCATAAACAAAAGAATTTCTTTTTTTGAAAGTAAGAAATTAACACAATAAAGTAAAGCGATCAAAACTAGTCAAACAAAAAACACATAAAAATCCTACTTAAGAATGAAGCAAAAACAAAACACATAAAGGTCTCCATGTCATCTCTGGCATAGTCATTAACAACAAGAGGGATCAACACCTCTCCACTCATTAACGCTCGTCACGGTCATGTTGATAACTTCTTCAACACCTCTGCTTTGATACTGAAAAACCCTTCTGTTCCTTTCCAACCATATATTCCAAATGACCGCACAAAACACCTTAGCCGCTGCTTACGATTCCCCTTACTCCTCGATTCCTCTGTCCAACTGAGATAGTGCTCTTTCAGTGAACCCGGATAAGACCATTGATAGCCGAACCCTGATATCCAAACACTCCATACTTGCCAAGCAAATGCACAGCCTAGAAACAAGTGATATACATGTTCCAATTCGTTATTACATAACATGCATACAGTGTCTTCTTGTCTAATAATTCCAAATCAGCTCAGCCTTTCCTTAGTGTTCACCTTGCCTATTAAAACAAACCAAGCAAACAGTTCCACTCTTTGTGGAACCAAATTAAACCTTTCCAAACAGTGTTGTGAAGCTGTAGCTGGTCACCTCCTCTGGAAGCATTTCAACCTGCATCACCTGCACAAATGAGTTAGTTGAAAAGACACATTTCCTATCATATTTCCAAACCACTCTATCCTCTCTGTGATTTACTAATTTCACCGGTCTCAAAGCCTCATGTAATTGACTCAGAAGCTCCAATTCCCACTGAAAAAGCTTTTGCCTCCATTGGAAATTCTAAATCCACTCTAACCCATCCCAAAACTCACAATCCCCAATAACAGATCCACACTGGTTTGAAACAGAGAAGAGCCTCGGAAACTGGTCTTTTAGAGATCCATATAGTAGCCATACATCCTCCCAGAATCGAGTTCGTCGCCCATCACCAATCTCCATGGACAACCCTGTAACCATCTTATCCCTTATACGTTTATTCATGATGTTTAACTGGCATATATCCTTCCAAGGGCCTCCTATCGTAGGTAGTGCTTGAGTTGACAGTAGCGCATTGGGATTCATATTATTACATGAACATACAATTTTCTTCCACAGTGGGCACTCTTCCTTAGCAAATCGCCACCACCACTTGAATAACAATGCTGAGTTTCGAATCATAGCATCGCCAACTCCCAAGCCACCTAGTTTGTTTGGAGCCTACACCATTTCCCATCTAACTAATGCCATACCATGCCTAGCATCTTCCTTACTCCACAGGAATATTCTCTGCAGTGAAATCAACTTCTCAGCAACAACTTTTGGCATCTTGAATAAACTCAAATAATACACTAGCAAACTTATTAATAGTGATTTGATAAGCACCAACTTCCCAGTTTTGTTTAGCACCTTAGCTTTCCACAAGCTGAGTTTCTCCTCCACTTTGTCCATAATAGGCTTCAAAGTCTTCACCAACCTCGGGTTTGCTCCTAAGGAAATCACAAGGTATTTAACTAGAAGAGTGTCCCCTTTACAACCCAGAAGGTTACACATACGCTGGACCCACTGCTCTTCACAATTAATCGGTATCAAACTTGACTTATCAAAATTAATACAGAGGCCTGACATCAACTCAAAACATCGCAAAAGTCGCTTGTAATTCTTGATAGTATTCTCATCAGGTGGACAAAACAGAATAGTATTATAAGCAAATTGAAGGTGCGACAATTCTATTCTATCCCTCCCCACCAACAACGGTGATATACGCCCATTCCTAATCGCCTCTCCTACCATTTGATGCAGCACATCCACCACCAGTACAAATAAAAAGGGAGAAAGTGGGTCACCTTCTCTCAAACCTCTTTCCATTTTGAAAGGTTTAGATGGCGAACCATTTAGCAGAACTGACATAGATGCAGTGGTCACACACTCCATAATCCATGCTCTCCATTTATTCCCAAATCCCATCTTTTGTAACACAATGTCCATAAAGCTCCATTTGACTCTGTCGTATGCTTTCTGAAAATCTAGCTTGATTATTGCCGCTTCTGTATTTCTCTGTTTAAGCCAGTTAATTGTTTCACATGCAATAAGTGCCCCATCAGGTATTTTTCTTCACTTGATAAACGCACTCCGCGTCTCCCTTACTAACCCTGGCATCACTGATCTCATCCTCTTGACTAGCACCTTCGAGATGACCTTGTAAACGCACCCGACCATACTAATAGGTCTCAAGTCTTTGGTCTCCTTTGCATCGACGAACTTTGGAGCCAATGCCACCCAAGTAATATTGCTATCAGTTGGTAACCTGGGAGAGTTAAAGAACCCCATCACTGCTGCCATAAATTTAGGTCCAATCTCGTCCCAACACCTCTTAATGAAGTTCATGTTGTACCTATCACAACCTGATGCCTTAGAAGACTCACAGTCCCACACAACTCCCTGATCTCCTCAGCTGAGGGTAGCATCTCTAAGGTCACAGCATCTTCCTCAGCTATCTTCCCCATAATGGAGTAGCTTCCTAATGATATAATTCCTTGAAGAACTCTCTGATAGCTATCTTGATTCTCGCTTGATTCCTGATTGTTTAGCCCTTTATCATCAGTATATCAATCCTATTGTTCTGTCTTCTTGCTGTAGCCATATTATGAAAGTATCTTGTATTTTTGTCTATGTCCTTCGCATGTCGAGACCGAGACATCTGTTTCCAATGCATTTCCTTCCTTACGTACCATCTCTCACTATAAGTAACCAGCGCCTTTCTTCTAGCCTCCATCGTGGTATCATATACTCCATTGCGGACCATATAATCAACCCTCTTGATTTCTTCCTCAAACTTTTTGATTTTATTGTCCTTCTCACCAAAATTAGCCTTGTGCCATCTTCCTAGCGGGATCGTCAATGCCTTCAACTTATCTGTGAACTGTATCTCCCCCAAGCCTTTCCATTCCTCTCTGACCATACTGAGAAATTCCTCATGCGTAAACCACAAATCTAAACTTCAAAACGGCCTTGGACCTCCCCTAAGCTTTTTGTCTTCCACTATTATCGGGCAATGATCTGACAATCCCCTTGGCCCTCTTCTTAAACGAGTTTCTGGAAACTCTTCTAGCCACTCTACATTAACCAGAGCTATATCTATACGACTACAAGACCGACCTCGAAACCATGTAAACTTGCGATCAGTGAGTTCCAAATCTACTAAATGCATATCTTGTATCCAGTTCTTGAATTCTTCCGCTGCCCGAGTTGTACCTTTTCTTTCCTCTATATGTATTATTTCATTAAAATCTTGCATAAAATAACAATGGACATGACATAACCCAGCTATATAGCTCAGCTCCTCCCAAACTTGAAGCTTCTCATCTCTGTTATGAGGACCATAGACCAGTAAGAAAGCGCAATGGAAACTACTCTTTAACATTACTCCTTCAACACAGAACCACCTCTCCCCCTTATAGTAGTTAATCATTTTAAACACTGATTCATCCCACATTAACAGAAGTCCACCAGATGCACCATCAAAGCCTACATACTCCCAGCCTAAATCATGTTGCCCCCATATTCTTGTAACATCAAACTTCGTCACAATCTATCTTTTAGTCTCAATCAACCTTACCATATTTAAACTATATTTTTTCTTTAAGTCCATCACTATTCTCAACTTTCCGTCACTCCGTAAACCCCTAACATTCCATGCACTAAAATTCATTTAAATTTTTTTGTACTCACCTGTGTTATTTTTTGTTTAGGCTTGCACCATCTCATCTTTGCCTTCTGCTTTGCCACTTTCCTTTTACGAGCTATATCTTCATTTTATGCCTGAAGAATTGCCATAATGTCATCCTCTTCATTAACCAACATAGCACCTGACTCTTTGCCAGTTCCTACGTCCTTCTGTTCTCCAGCAACTGTTCCTGCAATTTTGATATCTGACTATCACTGTCCTCTGCTTCGTCAATGACATCCTCATGCCCATCCATCAGCTTCAGCCACCTTTCTACCGCTACAGCCATTGTTCAATATCATTCCTCCCACCGCAACAACCTCATCATACCCTCCTCCTTCATCGTCTTCCATCCCTTGTTGCACCACATCGTCAGGACCTCAATGAATATTCGTTCTTGCTGGTACCCTTGTGCCATCCGTAGCCTCGCTCTCTTCAAAAACAAACTCCGCCTCTGCATCTATTCGAGCACGCTCTCCCACAGCGACAGGCAATCGACTTCATAAGTCCCCAGGCAACCGACTTTGTAGGTCCTCAGTCAGTCACGTCCTGCTGCTGCTTTTGCCAATAGTCGCGTCACCCTCCCCTTCGAAGAAACCCTACGTGCCGCTTCCTCCTATTACTCGCTCTCAGATGAAGAACCCGGAGCTAGGCATAATGCTTGCTACCCGACCCAGCTCATTCAACGCAGGCCCTGGTGGTTTATTGCATCAGCTAAGGAATTTGGCCCTGCCAAGGCCATCTTCCTCCTCTAATATGTTGTTACACCTGGGCCACAACATAGTTGGACATGGACTTTTTTGTTTCTTTTTATTGGGCTCCCTGCCCAGCACATTTAACTGACATGTTATTGTTCTATCAGATTCATTATTGAAGTAGACAGTAAGAAAAGTTAATCCGAAAAGAATACGCATCTCTGAAGCCTTAACTAAATAATTATCATTGTTCCATTGACATTAATCTAGTATTTCTTTCTTTTACTATTCGTTTATGCTTTCAACAAACAACCATCTTTTCTAATCGCCTGACTAAGATTTACAAGATAGCCATTGCTTCCTCAATCCAACAATCTCCGTGGGATTCGACCCTCACTCACCTGAGGTATTACTTGGACGACCCGGTGCACTTACCGGTTCAGTTGTGCGGAGTTCAATTCCGCATACCAAATTTTTGGCACCGTTGCCAGGGATTGTTCATGTTTAACAAACTACCAGACTATCTTGTTGCTTAGATTAGGTATTGAGCAAGTAAACTATAATCTTACTCTTTTGTTTGTGTCTTTTGTTTTCTTTTTCAAAAATTTTCAAAACCTTTTCTTTTCTTTAGTAATCTTTGTCATTTGTTTGAGACTTGTGTCAAGCTTTAAGTTTGGTGTCTTCTTGGTTTTCTTTTCTTGAGTTTTTCGAAAATTGTTCTTAAGTGTTCTTCTTGATATTCAAATTGTTCTTGATAATTTTTCTTGTTTGATTTTAAAAATTTTAAGTTTGGTGTCTTTTAGTTGTTTTTCCTTTAATTTTCGAAAATTAGTGTCATTTGATCTTAAATTTTTAAGTTTGGTGTCTCTTAGTTGTTCTTCTTTTTCTTTAAAATTCGAAAATCCAAAAAAAAAATTTATTTCTTTTATCTTTGTTTAAATTTTTTAAAATCTTGCTATCTTTTCTTATCTTGATTTAAAAATTTTAAGTTTGGTGTTTTCTTGTTAGTAAAGTTTAAATTTTAAATTTCAAATCTTATCTTTTCAAACCCTTTTCAAATTTTTATCTTATATTTTGTTTATCTTTCTTTAAATTCTAAAATCTTATCTCATCTTATTTTAATTTCAAATTTCAAATTCAAATCTTTTTAAATTTCAAATTTCAAAAAAAATTCAAAATCATTTCATATCTTTTTACTTTAAACCCTTTCTATCTTATCTTCTTTTAAAATTTTAAATTTCAAATTCTTATCTTTTTAAATCTTTACTATCTTTTGAAGTTTGATTTTCAAAAGTTTTAATTTTTAAATCTTATCTTTCCTAATTTTTTTAAATCTTTATCTTATCTGTCTTTTTAAATTTCAAAACTTACTTATCTTATATTCTTTTTAAATTTATAACTTTTAAATTTTAATTCTCTACTTTCTTTAAAAATTGAATTTCAAAATCAATTATTTTATTTTCAATTCTTGTTGGTTAGTCAGTTACTTGTTTTATGTTATTCTCTTTCTATTTCCTTTCTCTTTCCTCTTTTTCAACACCTCCTAACTACTTTCTCTTCCCTCATTTTTGAAAATTTCATCTCTCTTTCCCTCTCTATTTTCGAAATCCTAACCCCTTTCTCTCTCTTCTATTTTATCTCTTTTTCTCTCTCTATTAATTTTCGAAAACTATCCTTATTAAAAGACACTTTTATTTTCTTTTCCCCTTATCTCACTCTCTAACAAAGGGATCTCTATAATTTGACATAGAGACTCCTTGCTCTCCATCTCTTTGGATTCTTTCTTTTTATTTATGAGTAGTGCTCTGTGCAGGTTACTCAGGCCGACCTTCCTGCAATCCAAGCTTTTAGTAATTTCAGATTAGTGGTGCTGCTGTTCTTCGAGGTGAGGTATAAGTCAGCTGCCTTTTGAAGCACCGCGGGTGGAACACCTGCAAAAGAATCTCCGACGCTCAAGTCAGAATAGGTATTTCAAGTAAGTAGTAGATAAAGTAAAAGAAAGTGAAAAGCAATGATCTTGTGTGTTTATATTGTCGTATAGATCCCTTATTAAAGTGAAGATTCCTTCCGTTAAGAGGTTGGCTTCCGAGATATTCTCAGCCTCACCTAAAGTGGTTGTTTTCAGGATCTTTTACCTGGTCCTATCCGACGTTTTAGGAATGTCGGTATTGCCGATTTTATTGATTTCTGGGCCGAGGTTAATAGTCCATATCATAGCCTCCAAGCTTGGCCTTGGAGGGAAAGAAATAGGCCAAGCTTTTGTAATAACCTCAACCGTCGTAGTGTTATTTGTATGATGTATTTTTCCAGCCCTTAAGGTTGGCCTGTTTCCGAGTTTACCCTTATGTATTGAGTTTACTCTATTGGTGTTCCACTTTTGGTCGTAGGTCTTAGTTACTGAGCCCACTATCATTTAATTGATGCGACCTGACTACACGTTTCTCAATTTTTTCCCACTCGTTGATTTATTTTTTCAACGGTAAAGATGCATTATGGTGAGTTTATTGAAAAATCAACCGTTTCATATGTCTTAAAATTTGTTCTTGCATAAGAAATTCATTTGCTTGATTATTGAAACAAAAAGAATACCCATGCTTCTTCTTCTGAAAAATGAGTAAGAAAGGTTAGTGCATGCTGTTTTCTTTTGTTTAGTCATTTCCTTTTTCATCTCCTCCTGTGTTTTTGCATCTTTCTGATTATGTTGGAAAAAAGAACAATGGAGAAACCTCATATTAAGGTTTCGGAAGATGATCCATATGAGTGGGTTGATCCTAGTGTTAAGTCATTCGTGTCTTGTTTTGATGATACTAAATCTGTGAAGGTACTAGGGTCAGATGTCTGGGTTAGGGAAGGTAGTGGTCTTTGGGTGGTGATGCTGCCATGGGAGGAGGGTGACCATGTGTGTGATGCTAGGGCATCTTGGCTAGTTTTACTGGCCATTTTTTGTATGCTTTAGGTTGGTTTCATGCATTTTCTTAGGAAATAAGCAAGTATTTAGTTGAAAATGCAATCATACCATGATTCAAGCAAACATTGTGAATTTTGAATGATTTCATGAGAATTATGCATAAATTGAATGATAAATTGGATGATGCATGATCCCATGATTAAGAGCAAGACTTTGATGCACTTTGTTTGATTGATTTCAGGCCAAAAGAAGAAGAGAAAAGCCATGTTAGTGGCTACGTTAGTTACACTAACGTGGGCACTAACGTGAAGGAAGGAAAGCCCCAATGTTAGTGAGAAAAGTTAGTGGCATTAACTTTGAAGGAGAGCATGGAACGTTAGCAAGGAAGACCCACGTTAAGAGTCACGTTAGCTACATTAACGTGAACTCTAACGTAGAGACAAAAGGCACCAAGCAACGTTAATGGGAAAAGGTGAGTCCCAATAACGCTTGTGAAAGGGGTATATGCCAACGTTAGTGGAAAAAGTGAGTGCCACTAACGTTGGCAAAGCAAAAAGACCCACGTTAGCAGCCACGTTAACTAAGTTAACGTGGTAGTTAACGTGGAAGGAAAGGGAGATGCCAACGTTAGTGGAAAAAGTGAGTGCCACTAACGTTGGCGAAGCAAAAAGACCCACGTTAACTAAGTTAACGTGGTAGTTAACGTGGAAGGAAAGGGAGATGCCAATGTTAGTGGAAAAAGTGAGTGCCACTAACGTTGGCATGGAAAAAAAGACCCACGTTAACTTCTACGTTAACTAAGTTAACGTAGGCAAAAGTCCCACCTGGCAGCCTGACCATGCCTTCTTCAAACACGCATAACTTGAGCCACAAAGCTCCAAATGAGATGATTCCAGTGTCATTGGAAAGTAGGATTCCAGAGATTTTCAAGCATATATGGCACTACATGGTTGACACTAAATTTGAGGTAGAAAACCTGCCCCGAAAGTGCAAAGATGAACATGGTATCAACCTGTAGTAAGGCCAACTGACCTCTTCACCTTCCAAGAAGTGTAACTCGAGTTGTAGAGCACCAAATGATGCGCTTCCAAAGGCGTTGGAAAGTAGACATCCAGAGCTTTCCAACAATATATGATATTATGGGGTGGACATTGATTTTGAGCTCCAGAACCTGGAAATATTAAGCCCCTGGTCGATAGCGTTATCGGGACTCACGTTTTCCATTAACGCTAGGGACTATGCCAGCGACCATGTCCACTTCAAAGGAGCATAACTTGAGTTATAGAGATCCAATTGAAATGATTCCAGTTGCGTTAGAAAGCTGACATTCAGAGCTTTCCAAATATATATAATAGTTTATAGTGGGCATGAAATTGAAGTACAAACAAGAGGCATCTTTTAAGCCCTAAAAACACCAACTCGGCAGCATTTCACCATGGGCCTCAATTTGATCACTTCACTTTCAAGGACCACCCAACCTCAAGGAAGCAAGCCCACAAGTGTCAACCAATCAAAGGCCACAAGAAGCATCTAGAATAGGAATTTTCATTTAATTGTAATTTGCTTTTAATTTCATTTTGTAATTTAGGAGAGCCTATATAAAGGCCTTAGTTTTTACTTAGAAGAGGGGGGGTAGGATAGAGACTTGAGAATTGGAGATTGGGGATTGAAGAGGGGTCTTCGGACTCCCTCCCCTCACACTCTTTTCCTTCTCTTTCTTTTCTCTGTACTTTTCATTTATGAATTTGGAAGTTTCATTTTCAGTTTTAATCTTCATCTTTACTTTTTTTGCACTTTCTTTCTTTTCTATTTTGGTAGAGCAATGATCAACTAACTCTTTTCATTGGGTTAGAGAGCTCTATTATGAATCAATGGATCAATTGTAGTTCTTATTCTTCTTCTTCTTTCTTTTCTCTTGATTTTACTAGAGAGCTTTCGAACTTCATCCAATTGGGTAATTGTCTTGGAAGAGAAATTGCTCATACTTGGATTTCCTGTGAACCTTGGAAGAGGAATGAGGAAATCATGCTAGAAATGCTCTCTCACATTGGATTAGGTTGGGGGTTGGATGGATATTGTGACATGTAATCCTACCAATACTTTGATCTATGAATGTGTGTGGTATAATCAGTGACCAAACTTCATCTCTTCCCATGAGCAATTAAATCAAGGAATTGGGCAATTGTTCAAGCTTAGAGAGATTGGATTGCCAAGGAATTGGGATCCAATCACTTAAGATTGCCAAGGAGATCAATGAATGCATTGATTGAGGAAGAGATGAGAATGAACATGATCCGGAAGATTGCAATATCTCTTGATCCCAATGTTCATTTTATTTTTAGTTCTTACATTTACTTTTCTTGCCATTTTACTCTTCTGCACTTTATAGCTTTTCTTTACTTTTATGCCATTTACATTTCCTTGTTACTTATCACTCCAATATGATTCGTCTAACTAGGATAATCAATTAATCATTGTTTGCGTAATCCGTTAATCTCTGTGGGATTCGACCTCACTCTATTGTGGGTTATTACTTGACGATAATTCGGTATACTTGCCGAAGGGAAATTTGTTGAAAGACAAGTTTTCACGCATCAAGTTTATGGCGCCGTTGCCGGGGATTAATTGTGATTAACAAACTACCGGTTGATTGATTTACTAGATTAGACACTTTTCTTTTTTTTTATTTTCTTTTGTTTCTTTATTTTCTTTTGCTAACCAATTGTTTGTGATATTGCCTCACTTGGAATTTCCTCATCTGTGACAAGGGGAATTCCAATCTCTTTTATCTTGGTGATTGTTGTTTGATACAGAGTAATTTGAAGAAAAATGGAGTATAGATCATCTTTTGGTCAATCAAGTTACTTGGGATACTTCTCACCACCACAAAATAATTCATGTTATTATGATAATGGTGGTTGGGAATATCAAGAACATGAAATGGGGTGCTTCCCAGGGCCACAAAATGGTCCATATTTTGGTGAAATTGATCACTACTCAAGTTGTGGCTGGGAAGATCAAAATCAAAGATATTTCACTTATTCATACCCCATTCATCAAGAGCCATCACCTCTCAATTATACAACCTCACCTCCAAGTTTTACACGCTTAAATTATTCATTATTTGAGTATGCCTCAGCGCAAAGGTCTATCACAAATCCATACAATTCATTTCATCATCCACAAAACTCAATCCACTACCCACAGGACTCAAACCACTTTCAGAACACACAACCACAAAACAACCAACCATTACAACCTACCCAACCTCCTTTAGATAAACTTGCTAGGATGGAACTCATCCTCGAAGAACTCAAAAGAAGTAGAGAAGAAGATATACTCACTAGGATAGAACTCCTCCTTGAAAAAACAATGAAGACAATCGAAGAGGAGAAAATAGCAGAAAGGGACCATGAAGAAAAATTGAGACAGAATGCACAACTCTATTCTGAAGAACAATTTATTGAAGAGCTGAAATCACAAAGAGAGACCACTTCACTCTCTCCAGAAACAGAGGAGTGCATTCAACGGTCAAGAATAAGGGAAGAAGTCAATCAAGGGAGCCGACACTCCAATGAAATAGAGAGTTGCATAAAGGGTGAGTTCATTGAACCACCAATTCCAGAAGCACTTGATGAAGAGGATGCTCCAACCATCATACAACACCCAAGTCCTGAAATCAAGGTGGTGAAGGCAATCAACATGAGCACTAAAAAGAGGATGGTGACCAAGAAAAGAAGGACAATATCCATGAAGAAGAAAACGTCAACCAAAAGCCATCCCACCCCTACCCCAACAAGCAAGTTTCCTCAAGCTAACAACAAAAGAAAGCTCGCTGGGGAGAGGCACTCGAAGCAAGGGGCATTAACTGGCTCCTCTTTCATCTTGAGGTCATTTCTCTTAACAAACTGGAAGAAGAGGAAGAAAGTCATGAACAACATGTCAAGCTAATGACATTAAAAGAGCGCTTGTTGGGAGGCAACCAAACCGTAGGTAACATTTCCATGCTTTGCTTAGTTTACTTTCAATAATTTGGCATATGATTGCATTCTAAGTTTGGTGTTGCCATGCAACAATTTCATTTTCAATCTTCACTGGGTACTTGCAACATTCTAAATTGAGAGTGTCACACTAAGTTTGGTGTTGCCACTTATTTTTCATGCAAGCTACCAAGCACACCACTTATTAATGCAATCAAAATGTCTATGTTTGTATCTCTTGTGCCTTTATTGTATCCTTAATCTGGCTTGCTGAAACACATGCATACTCGCACTTCATTCTAAGACATTCATGATCCATCATAGACCCCATCACCACTGTTTTAATTGTTGCTTGAGTATAAGCAAGCATTCTAAGTTTGGTGTGGGAAGGGAAAGAATAGGAGGAAAAGGGCAACAACAATGAAGATAAACTACAAGGTGGTAAAGTTCCTTTCTCTTCTTACTTATTTCCAGCACTTTAAATTGCATGATTGTCTTCTATTTTCTTTGTATGCATGTGTGATTACTCCTTGTGAATAAGCATCATTTGATATTTGATTTGTAACATGTTGCTATGATATCATGATTATCATCTTGAGTTTTACTTGTACCCAAAATCTTTTAGAATGCAACAAAGAAATCATTCTTTTGAAAGGAAAATGTTAAAGAATTTTAAAAATCATGGGGCAAGCAAAAGATTAAGAGGAGTGGAGGTTCTGATTGTATGATTGTGTATTGAGGTTGCATGTTTGTGAAAACTTGCATGGGAGCTCATAGACAGGAAATAAAGTTTAGAGAAGTATTATGGAATTTCTCAAACATCTATTGATCCAAGAAGCAGTAACAAAAGTAAACAAAACAAAAGGAAAAAAAAAACAAAGAACAAGCCCAAGGCTCTGAGCATCAATTACTAGGAAGAAAAAGAAAGAAACAATAACTCAAAGAGTTATTGTCCTAGTTAAATGCTTGTGGTGGATTTGTATCAAAGAGAGAGGCTTGAGCAAGTAAATCCTAAGGTGGTGCTTCAACACCTAATACCTTAGACTAACTGGTTTGGGAGTATTGATTGAAAGCTTATCTTAAAAAGCCGCTTTGATACATGACACCTAGAGTCGAGGCCAAGATACAAAAAGAAAAGAAAAATGCTAGAAAATAAGTGCTGCTTCAAGGTGACGATCTATAAAGAGATTTCTATAATATCATTTGAATGAAAGTCCTAAGATCTAAGACTTCCAAATGCAAGGACTAATGAGCACTGGAATCCTTGCATAAGCATACAAATTAGAGTTCACCCTACTGTCACTTATTCACTTCACCCACTAAGGCATCATAAGCAATCCTTTAATACATTCCAATTAAAGAGAATTCTTTGTGCATAATTCTTTTCTTGCTTGGGGACAAGCAAGTTTTAAGTTTGGTGTTGTGATGCCAGGGCATCTTGGCTAGTTTTACTAGCCATTTTTTGTATGCTTTAGGTTGGTTTCATGCATTTTCTTAGGAAATAAGCAAGTATTTGGTTGAAAATGCAATTATACCATGATTCAAGCAAACATTGTGAATTTTGAATGATTTCATGAGAATTATGCATAAATTGAATAATAAATTGGATGATGCATGATCCCATGATTAAGAGCAAGACTTTGATGCACTTTGTTTGATTGATTTCAGGCCAAAAGAAGAAGAGAAAAGCCACGTTAGTGGCTACGTTAATTACACTAACGTGGAAGGAAGGAAAGCCCCAACGTTAGTGAGAAAAGTTAGTGGCATTAACTTTGAAGAAGGAGAGCATGGAACGTTAGCAAGGAAGACCCACGTTAAGAGTCACGTTAGCTACATTAACGTGAACTCTAACGTAGAGACAAAAGGCACCAAGTAGCGTTAATGGGAAAGGTGAGTCCCAATAACGCTTGCGAAAGGGGTATATGCCAACGTTAGTGGAAAAAGTGAGTGCTACTAACATTGGCGAAGCAAAAAGACCCACGTTAACAGCCACATTAACTAAGTTAACATGGTAGTTAACGTGGAAGGAAAGGGAGATGCCAACGTTAGTGGAAAAGGTGAGTGCCACTAACGTTGGCGAAGCAAAAAGACACACGTTAACAGCCACGTTAACTAAGTTAACGTGGTAGTTAACGTGGAAGGAAAGGGAGATGCCAACGTTAGTGAAAAAAGTGAGTGCCACTAACGTTGGCGAGGAAAAAAAGACCCACGTTAACTTCTACGTTAACTAAGTTAACGTGGAAGTTAACGTAGGCAAAAGTCCCACCCGGCAGCCTGACCATGCCTTCTTCAAACACGCATAACTTGAGCCACAAAGCTCCAAATGAGATGATTCTAGTGGCATTGGAAAGTAGGATTCCAGAGCTTTTCAAGCATATATCGCACTACATGGTTGACACTAAATTTGAGGTAGAAAACCTGCCCCGAAAGTGCAAAGATGAACATGGTATCAACCTGTAGTAAGGCCAACTAACCGCTTCACCTTCCAAGAAGTGTAACTCGAGTTTTAGAGCTCCAAATGATGCGCTTCCAATAGCATTGGAAAGTAGACATCCAGAGCTTTCCAAAAATATATGATAGTGTGGGGTGGACATTGATTTTGAGCTCCAGAACCTGGAAATATTAAGCCCCTCGTCGCTAGCGTTATCGGGAATCACGTTTTCCATTAACGCTAGCGACTATGCCAGCGACCATGTCCACTTCAAAGGAGCATAACTTGAGTTATAGAGATTTAATTGAGGTGATTCCAGTTGCGTTAGAAAGCTGACATTCAGAGCTTTCCAAAGATATATAATAGTTTATAGTGGGCATGAAATTGAAGTACAAACAAGAGGCATCTTTTAAGCCCCAAAAACACCAACTGGGCAGCATTTCACCATGGGCCTCAATTTGATCACTTCTCTTTCAAGGACCACCCAACCTCAAGGAAGCAAGCCCACAAGTGTCAACCAATCAAAGGCCACAAGAAGCATCTAGAATAGGAATTTTCATTTAATTGTAATTTGCTTTTAATTTCATTTTGTAATTTAGGAGAGCCTATATAAAGGCCTTAGTTTTTACTTAGAAGAGGGGGGGTAGGATAGAGACTTGAGAATTGGAGATTGGGGATTAAAGAGGGGTCTTCGGACTCCCTCCCCTCACACTCTTTTCCTTCTCTTTCTTTTCTCTGTACTTTTCATTTATGAATTTGGAAGTTTCATTTTCAGTTTTAATCTTCATCTTTACTTTTTTTGCACTTTCTTTCTTTTCTATTTTGGTAGAGCAATGATCAACTAACTCTTTTCATTGGGTTAGAGAGCTCTATTGTGATTCAATGGATCAATTGTAGTTCTTATTCTTCTTCTTCTTTTTTTTCTCTTGATTTTACTAGAGAGCTTTCGAACTTCATCCAATTGGGTAATTGTCTTGGAAGAGAAATTGCTCATACTTGGATTTCCTGTGAACCTTGGAAGAGGAATGAGGAAATCATGCTAGAAATGCTCTCTCACATTGGATTAGGTTGGGGGTTGGATGGATATTGTGACATGTAATCCTACCAATACTTTGATCTATGAATGTGTGTGGTATAATCAGTGACCAAACTTCATCTCTTCCCATGAGCAATTAAATCAAGGAATTGGGCAATTGTTCAAGCTTAGAGAGATTGGATTGCCAAGGAATTGGGATCCAATCACTTAAGATTGCCAAGGAGATCAATGAATGCATTGATTGAGGAAGAGATGAGAATGAACATGATCCGGAAGATTGCAATATCTCTTGATCCCAATTTTCATTTTATTTTTAGTTCTTACATTTACTTTTCTTGCCATTTTACTCTTCTGCACTTTATAGCTTTTCTTTACTTTTATGCCATTTACATTTCCTTGTTACTTATCACTCCAATATGATTCGTCTTAATAGGATAATCAATTAATCATTGTTTGCTTAATCCGTTAATCTCTGTGGGATTCGACCTCACTCTATTGTGAGTTATTACTTGACGATAATTCGGTATACTTACCGAAGAGAAATTTGTTGAGAGACAAGTTTTCACGCATCAAGTTTATGGCGCCGTTGCCGGGGATTAATTGTGATTAACAAACTACCGGTTGATTGATTTACTAGATTAGACACTTCTTCCTCTAGGGTTCTTCACATTCATAGATTTCAAGTTTTATGCTTTTGATTTGGATATTGAAGAGTCTTTATCTTCGTTGAAGATTCATTATTCTAGTTTGCTTCTCTATTCCTTTACTCTTTTGTTGCCCATTAACCCTGTTTGGATAAGTATGTTTATGATTTTGGGATTTATTAATGCAAAGAACCATTTTTACTTTTAATTAATTTTAAGTTTTTGTTCATCATGTCTTCTTTTTATTCCCTTCTTAATTATATGAAAGTTATATTCATGTTAATAGAGTAGTTTCCTAACTTGATTGGGAGTTGATTAAGAGGAGAACCTTGAGTTGGAATACTCAAGTGTTAATCTTAACTGGAAGTTGTTGGCTGACTCTCTGGTCTCTGACTCTAATCCTTTCTTAGGAAAGGACTAGGAATCGAGTGATAGAGTTGGTTAGTTAGTCTCTTGACTTTCCCTTATTAAGTAAGGGATGACCAAGTGCAACAACAACCTTTTATTATTACACTTAGAAAAATTCAACAAGGATAGAACTTCCAATTAATCTTCTCCTGGTCAAGACTTTTATTTGAATTATATAAATTCTCTCGTAAATTTCCATTGCTTAAATTCAATGTTATTTATTTTTCTGTTTCTCAAACTCAAAAATTTCTTGAAAAATCTCTGACCAATAAAATAGCACTCTTTTGTCAACTCGTTGGGAGATGACTTGGGATTTCTACTCCAAGTATTTTTTCTTAATTTTGTGACAACTCTTTTCTAAATTGATAAACGGATTTTAGTCGATTAAGAACTGTATTTGCAATGCTGTTTTCTCTATAAACTCTTAATCAGCCAATCTCCGCCACATCAATTTTTGGCACCTTTTCCGGGGAGTTGCAATAGTGTGCTAAATTATTGATTAGTGTAAATATTTTTTATTTATGTATTTGTTTATTTTATCTTTATTTTTATTACCATGAGCTGTATGTTTCTTTCATTGAATGACGCGTTCACTACCTGATCCGAGCTTAGCCGCGTTTGATCCAGAAATTGAAAGAACTCTTTCACGTATAAGGCAAGCTCGGCATCAGTTAGCCTCTGAGGGTGGTGAAATGGTTACTACCAATTCACCAGTCCTATTTGAGGATGAATGTAAAGCATTATTTAAGGCGGGGGGGGGGGGGACAAGCTCCTCTTCTACTGACTCTATTGATTTACGCGCAGATAACATGGCAGCACCCTGAAGGGTTACTCTCCAGGAAGTAGGAGCTCCGGACTTTACACTGCTACCTTTTCAAGCGCGTCATCCAAATCTGGGTGTAGATATTAAATTGTAGACTGCACTAATCAATCTACTGTCGAAGTTTCATGGCTTACCCGCTCAAGAGCCTTTCAAGCACCTCAGAGATTTTCAGACAGCCTGTTCTACTATTAGGCGTCAGGGTGAAAAAGAGACTTCTATTTTGCTACTCGCCTTCCCATTTTCTCTTGAGGAAAAAGCGAGGGAGTGGTACTACACTCAACCTGAAGCAGTTGTTACTAACTTGGATACGCTCAAGAGAGAGTTCTTAGAAAAATACTTTCTGTTCTGAGGGTTACCTGAAACTAGAGGTCGATCTCGGATGAGATCTTCAATGATGGTCGGAGCTGCGGAGTCCGATCTGATGATGGTGGTCAGAGTCGCTATGCCCGACTCGTTGGACTTGGTGATGATGCTGATCCTTCGTCCCTGGAGGGTGAGGGGTACCTGCAAGGGACTCCAATGCTTATGTTAGCAAGGGTATTAAGCAGGTATTGAGTAGAATTAGAGTATGAGTTATACCTGGGCGCTCCAGTGTATTTATAGTGATGAGGCGTGACCTTTTTAGATAAGATAAGTTAGTTATCTTATCTTATCTTACCTTCTAGGTGAGGTCAGCTTATCTTTCATGGGAACCGCCCTTTCCTCTGTAGGTTTGGACTGCCTTAGGATTTGGGGTGTGTTCCTCTATTTGGGCCCTTCTTTGGGCTTTTCAGTTGACTTGGCCGAGCTCTTTGAGAAGAGGTCGGGTTGTCCGGACCTGAAGAGGTCGGTCGCTTTGCCTGTAGAACATCCCGGGCCGGCCAGCTCGACCCAGGATATGAACAGTGCCCCTGCTCGAGCTTGGTCTTCCTTTTTGAGGTCGAGTCTTTAGTTTTAGGACTTCGATCCGTCTTTGGTGAAGCCGAACTCGAGCATTTTGTCAATTTCTTTTTGTAGAGTTCTCCTTTTTTGAATGCAGAACGTTTCTCTTCCTTTTAAAAATGCGTGCTTTTGGATTAGCGTCCTGGCCTTGAGAACGTGCGAGGGTTTTTAATGCCCCATTAATTGGTTTTTGATGCTCCGTTTCTCTTGGCTTTTATTTTGAACTTTACTCTCAAGAAACGTTGTCTCTCCTCATCTGTTTTTGCTGTGACTTCTGTTTTTCTCCTCTCCTTCTATTTTCTTTTGAAAACCTACATTCCCTGGTGTTTCTTCTTGCAACGTTTGTTCGGCGATTGTAAGTACTTTTGACGGCGATCTCTAACTTCCTCGTCTTCAACCCTCTTGCGTATTCTTCTCCTTTCTCAGGTTGGTTTTGCTTTCCCCTCGCCGTTTACTTCTGCTGTGTTGTGTTTTGATTTTGAAGTTTTGATTTTGACTTAGTGCATGTTGGAAAGCTTGAATTTTTGTTGCGCCTTGTTTGTTACTGTGATGCATGCTTTTTCCCTTTTGACCTTATATATGCTTCTGAGTGTATTTTCTTGGTTTGGCTCTTTAGGGCTTTGTATACTTCTGCCGATTCCTGAACTGTTGTAGCCTTTTCTTTTGGCGACTCGTTTGATCTTTTTCGCATTTTTTTTTCTTGGAAAGGGTTTCTGTTGAGACATTAGTCTTGTAGATTTTTCCTGAATCTTTATTCCCTGAGTGCCTACAAAGGATGCCTCTGGACCTTGGGTTGTGTCCTGGGGTTTTCCTTTTTATCTGCTGTGCCGTGCTGGAATGTGCTGTCCGAGTTGTTTTGATTTCGTCTGGGATGTCTTTGCCTTTTTAGTAACCCAATTTTTTTCTTGCTTTGTAGGATTAGTTGGCCATGTCTTCCCAAAAAAACATTGTCGAGGGGTCTTCTGAGGTTCCCGAAGGGATGTCCGATTGGCTGGACTCTCTTGTCTTGCTGTGTGTTTCTTTAGTTGATTCAAAATTTTGTGCGACGCTTAGAAAGCATCATCGTGTCTGTAGCAGTGCGGATTAGGAGGGCAATTATGAGTTGGTAGCACCCGATTCTGGTGATAGAGTCTGCTTCCTAGTCCTAATCTAGGGGGATCGTCCCTTCTTCTATGCTTATGACTTCTTTTTTAGCCAAATGACAATCACCTTTCCTTGTACTTCTTTTGAAACCGACCTCTTATGGTCTTGTAATGTAGCCCCTTCGCAGCTCCATCCGAATTCATGGGGCTTCATAAAGATTTTTCAGCTTGTTTGTCAAGAATTTGGTGTTACGCCTTCTCAAACTCTTTTTCTGTATCTTTTTTTGTTGACCCTGGGACTACCAAGAAGAAAGCTTCTTGGATTTCTTTTAGGTCTGCCCAGGGACACAAGGTCTTTTCCATGTATGGCAAATCTTTTCGGGATTTTAAGAACTACTTCTTTAAGGTCCAGGCTGTTGAAGGAGCTCGACCTTTCTTTTTGGATGAAAATAATGAGCCATGCTTTCCCTTAGAGTGGCAGAGGAATGTAGTGGTATCCCGATATACTTGGGAGATGTTGAGCGAGGTCGAGCAGCCCTTTGTGAGTGTTTTGGAGCATATTTGGGGAGAACCTCCCCATTTGGATACTAAAAAGTCTTTGGGAGATCTGTCCCTTATTCGAACTGCTTTGGGTACTGCCTTGATATATCTTGTTATCTTCGTTTTTCTCCTGTTTTTCTTCCTGGCATGATAAATTGTTGTTTTTCATTTTTGCAGAGATGGCCAAGAATAATGATGCCATGAAGGCCTTCAAGAAGGCGAGGAAAGCTACTGCGGCTCAAAACATCTCGGCCTAGGCTGATGGTGAAGGAGCTTTCCAAGCTCCTTTGATGCCATCCGTGTCGAGCTCTCCTGGCCCGAGGAGAATGATCCCTTCACTTCGGGTCCGTTTAGTGGATCCCCTTCAGTCTTCTACCGCTGCTGTGATTTCTTCTTCGGCCACCCCTCCTCTAAAAAGACCTCGAACTGTTGAACCTTTCAATCTAGATGCCCTAGATTTTGATCCTATTGGTTTTGTGGACCAGCAGATCGCACCTTTTGGTGCTCTTTCAATGGATGAAGTATCTCTCCTTCATCACTTGGATTTTATAACTCGGAGTAGTGTCAAGATGGCCCATATGGGAGCTGCTTTGTATCGCACTGCCCAAAATCTACCTCTGCATGCTACCAAAGCTTTTATGGAGGAAGCTAAGCGAGAATTTGATCAGATGAAGAGTCTCAAGGAGGAGTTTGAAGTGGAGGTGACTCAACTGAAAAAGGAGCTGGAAGGGGAGAAGGGCAGCTCTCTTACCCTGGCGGCCTCTGTTCGATTGGCTGAGGATGTGGCTTTGAAGCACAAAGAAAGCTCTGTCGCATCCTACCGAGAAGTGATGCGTCTTCGGGATGAGCTAGAGTCGGTCCGGGTTGATTATTCTGAGCTCCAGGGTCATCTTGTGGGCAGCGTAACCACTGCCTATGAGAACCTGAAGGAACAAGTTCAGGTTATTGCCCCGGAGGCTGACCTTGCCTTGTTTAGCTTGGATAATGTTGTGAAGGATGGCAAAATTGTTCCCAAGGACCCTGATTATAATGATGTTGAGCCTCCTCTTGTTCCTTCTACCAAAGTCTCCATTGTGCCGCCCTCTTCCTCTCAGGCTGCTGAAGTCGTTCAACCTGAGTCTGATCCTGATGTTCAGATCCTGAACCGCGACGATGGGATGGTAGATGCAGTGCCTCTTCAGACTCGTCCTCCTTCACCCTGGGATGCTGCTACTGGGAAACCTTTGGACTTTCTTTGATTATTTCTGATGAATTTGTGTATAACCCACCATGTGGGCTTTGAACTCTTTGTTTTGTAAATGGTGTTTTGTTAACGGTTGATACTTCTGTTGCTTGTTTAGCAACTTTGCTTTGAAAAACAAAGTGACTTTCAAGCTTCCTAGGCTGATTTTGGCGGCCTTTGAAGCTTGCTGTTATCATAACTTAGTAGTTTTTGTATCTTGTCTTCTTTGCACTCGTCTTGGCGCCTTCGTAGGTTTTTATCTGTCATGATTAACTTGATTCTTTGGCCTGACGCTGCTCTCATCAATCTTAAACTGTTATTTATCATAATAGTGAGATTGCCGATTTTTCAACTTGGTTTTTGTTTGTTTGTAGCCTTTTCTTTTTGGACCTTAGTTAAGGTCTCTTCCAAGGGTAGCTTTATCGTGTCGGTTCCTGTCAAATTACTCGGTACTTCTCTTTCTTGGACTTTGTTCAGGGCTCAATCAGGGATTACCTTTGTAGCTTTGTATCTTGGACCGACTTCGTCATGTCAGGCTTTGTCGAGTCACTTCATAATCCTCTTTCTTGGACCTTGTGCAGGTCTCTTTCAGGGATTTATCTTTTGTAGCTTTATCTTTCCGGGCCGACTTTGTCACGTCGGACCCTGTCGAGTTACTTGATAATCCTCTTTCTTGGACTTTGTTCAAGTCTCTTTCAGGGATTTATCTTTTGTAACTTTATCTTTCCGGGCTGACTTTGTCACGTTGGGCCCTGTCGAGTTACTTGATAATCCTCTTTTTTGGACTTTGTTCAAGTCTCTTTTAGGGATTTATCTTTTTGTAACTTTATCTTTCCGGGCCGACTTTGTCACGTCGGGCCCTGTCGAGTTACTTGATAATCCTCTTTTTTGGACTTTGTTCAAGTCTCTTTCAGGGATTTATCTTTTGTAACTTTATCTTTCCGGGCCGACTTTGTCACGTCGGGCCCTGTCGAGTTACTTGATAAGCTTCTTTTTTGGACTTTGTTCAAGTCTCTTTCATGGATTTATCTTTTGTAACTTTATCTTTCCGGGCCGACTTTGTCACGTCGGGCCCTGTCGAGTTACTTGATAATCCTCTTTCTTGGACCTTGTTCAGGTCTCTTTCAGGGATTATCTTTTGTAACTTTTGTAGGAGTCCGATTTCCTCATGTCGGGCTCTTCGAAGTTATAGTAATCCTCTTTTATAGGGTTCGCCAGACCTCTTTCCAGGGCTTTACTTATAACTTGGGTTGTTGTTGTTGGTCTGACTTTTTGTGCCGGCCAGTCTTTTAGTTATTTTATAGCAATCCATTTTATTACGTCCTCGTTAGGTCCTTTCTATGGATCACTTTCTATAACTTCCTACATTATTCTGTTTTCATCTTTGCCGAGTTTGTAGAATTTGGGTTTTTAGCCCTCGTTTTTATCGTGATCGCGTAGTGAATTCGATTTTCACTTTTTGTCGATCTGTAGCTTTATAATCAGGCGATGAATGTTTTCAGAATAATACGAATTAAGCGTTTGTAGAGAATCTGAACAAATTTTATTAAAAGAAAATGCAAATATACACGAGGAGTTAATTTCCTAAGTCGGGTGATTTGTAGGTCTTAGCGGGGCGCCTCGTTAAAAAACCTTTTTCAGGAAAAAGACTGTGCCTTGTCCAAGATCTTTTATCTCCCCTAACTATAGTACCTTCTTAGGTTGCAGGCATGCCATGATATAGGAAGCTCTCGTCCGTCGAGTTCGGAAAGTTTGTAGTAGCCCTTTCCCAATACTTCTATGACTCGGAAGGGTCCTTTCCAATTTGCTGCCAGCTTTCCTTCTCCAGGTCGAGTTGTTCCTATATCGTTTCGGATTAGGATAAGGTCGTTTTCAATGAAGGCCCACTGTATTACTTTTTGGTTGTATCTGGAGGCCATTCGTCTTTTCAGCGCCTCTTCCCTTATCCGAGCTTTCTCTCGGATTTCTGGAAGTAAGTCGAGCTCTTCCCTTTGAAGTTGGGAATTGACTTTTTTGTTAAAATGGATTACTTTGGGTGATCTTTCTTCGACCTCCACTGGAATCATTGCCTCCATTCATAAGCTAATCGGAAGGGTGACTCCTTTGTCGTGGAATGTGGAGTCGTTCGGTATGCCCATAGGACTTGTGGGAGATCCTCGGCCCAGGCTTCTTTTGCATCCTGTAATCTCCGTTTTATCCCTGCTAATATAACTTTGTTAGCAGCTTCGGCTTGCCCATTGGCTTGGGGGTACTCAACAGAGGTGAATTGTTGTTTTATATTCAGGTCAGCCGCTAGTTTTCTAAAGCCTGCGTCTGTGAACTGGGTACCATTGTCTGTAGTGAGGAAGTATGAGACTCTGAACCTTGTGACGATGTTTCTATATAGGAATTTCTGACTTCTTTGAGCTGTGGCATTGGCTAGGGGTTCTGCCTCGATCCATTTTATGAAGAAGTCTATTCCTACTATGAGGAATTTGACTTGTCCTGACCCTTGAGGGAAAGGTCCGAGGAGATCGAGTCCCCATTTTGCAAATGGCCAAGGTGAGGTTACGCTGATGAGCTCCTTTGGCGGAGCGGTGTGGAAGTTGGCATGCTTTTGACATGGCGTACATGTCCTTACGAATTCTGTGGCTTCTTTTTGTAGGGTTGACCAATAGAATCCTGCCCGTAGTACTTTTTTGGCGAGTGCTTGCGCTCCGATGTGATTGCCACAAATGCCACTGTGTACTTCTTCTAAGATATCCTTAGTGTTGGAAGTCGGTACGCATTTTAGCAATGGTGTTGAAATTCCTCTTTTTGTATAAAGTATTGTTTATGATGGTATAGTATTGTGCTTCCCGTTTTAACCTCTTTGCCTCTTCCTCATCTGTAAGGAAGGCCTCTGTTGTGAGGTAATTAATTATGAGGGTCATCCATCCCTGATCACGACCTATTATGGCTAGGACCTTTTCTTCTTCTGAGATTGATGGCTTCTGTAGAATTTCTTGGATAAGGCTTCTATTGTTGCCTCCTGGTTTGGTGCTGGCTAGTTTTGAGAGTGCATCAGCCCGGGCATTCTATTCTCGGGGTATGTATCGAATCTCATACTCTCCGAGTTATCTGAGTTGTCCCCTAGTTTTGTTTAGGTACTTTTTCATAATGGGATATTTGGCTTGGTAGCTGCCTGTTATTTGTGAAGTGACTACCTGTGAGTCACTGAAGATGATAAGTTTTTGAGCTCCAACCTCTCTAGCCAGCTTCAAACCAGCTAGTAGTGCCTCATATTTTGCTTGATTGTTTGAGGCAGGGAACCCAAATTTGAGGGAGAGTTCGATCTGGGTCCCCTGGTCGCTTTCAATTATTACGTCTGCGCCACTTCCCATTTTATTTGAGGAGCTGTCCACATACAGATTCCATTTTGTGGGGATTTCCGGTGTGTCCTTAAATTCCGCAGTGAAGTCGGCCAGATATTGAGATTTGATGGCCGTCAAAGCTTCGTATTGAAGGTTGAATTTAGACAAATCGACTGCCCATTACAAGATTCTGCCTGCCAAGTCTGTTTTCTCTAGGATTCCTTTTATGGGCTGGTTGGTCCGAATTTTAATGGTGTGAGACTGGAAATATGGGCGAAGTCGTCGAGATGTTATTATGAGAGCATAAGCAAACTTTTCTATGTTCTGGTAGTTCTGCTCGGACCTTTGTAACGCTTTGCTGATAAAGTATATGGGTTGTTGCCCACTGTTGTCTTCTCGGACCAGTGCTGAGGCTATTGCCCGATTTCCCACTGCGAGGTACAAGATGAGTGGTTTCCCTTCCCGTGGCCGACTTAATATAGGTGGCCGTCCCAGAAATTTTTTGAAGTCATGGAAGGCTTGCTCGCATTCAACTGTCCATTCAAACTCCTTTCCCTTCCTTAGAGTGGCGTAGAAGAGGAGAGATCTTATTGCGGATCCCGCCAGGAATCTGGACAAGGCTGCCAACCGCCCGTTGAGTTGTTGTACCTCTTTGATACAAGTTGGGCTTTTCATGTCGAGTACGGCCCTGCACTTGTCCGGGTTTGCCTCAATTCCTCTCTGTGTGATCATAAAACCCAAGAATTTACCAGCTTCTACTTGTGTCAGGTCGGATAATAACATCTCTTCGTTTTGCGTTTTCACTAGCATGTCGTCTACGTAGACCTCCATGATCTTTCTGATGTGATCCAAAAAAACTTTGTTCATTAATCTTTGGTAAGTGGCTCCCGCGTTTTTCAGACCGAAGGGCATAACAATGTAGCAGTAATTTGCCTTTGGGGTTAAGAAGAGGTTTTTTCTTGGTCGGGTGGATACATTGGGATTTGGTTATATCCCAAGTATGCGTCCATAAAGGAGAGGTATTTGTATCCGGAGGAGGCATCTACCAGTGCGTCGATGTTTAGGAGCAGATAAGGATCTTTCGGGCAAGCTTTGTTGAGATCGGTATAGTCTGTGCACATTCTCCACTTCCCATTTGACTTTTTTACCAAAACGACATTAGTAAGCCATAGCGGGTATTTGACTTCTCTTATGAAGCCTGCCTCCTGTAGAGCTCGTACCTGTTCTTCCACCGCTTGAGGGCTTTCTGGTCCTAGCTTTCTGCGCCTTTGTTGTACCGGCCGAGATCCTGGGTAGATTGCTAGCTTGTGGTACATTAGTTTGGGATCTATGCCTGGCATGTCTGCGGCTTTCCACGCAAAGAGGTCGGCGTTGTCGCGTAGGAACTGTATGAGTGATTCTTTTATGTCCCCTTTTAGGAGTGTGCCGATGTTGGTTGTTTGGTCCGGGGTGTTCCCGATCGGGATTTCCTTTATTTCTCCTTCAGGTTGTGGGCGGAGCTTCTCCCGCCTCCAAACTCCACCGAGCTCGATTGTGTGGAATTCTTATCCTCTGCCTCTGAGGTTTAGACTTTCGTTGTAACAGTGGTGCGCCATCTTCTGATATTCCTTTACTGTGGCTATTCCTTCTGCGATTGGGAACTTCATGCATAGATGCAGAGTCGAGACTATTGCGCCGAGTTGATTTAACGTTGTCCGTCCTATTAGGGCATTGTAAGCTGAGCTTATGTCAACGACGACGTAATCTATTTTGAGTGTTCTTGACTGACTTCCCTTTCCAAAATTTGTGTGGAGCGGGATGTATCCCATTGGTTGAACCGCGGTATCTCCTAACCCGAACAGGCTGTCTGGATATGCTCTGAGTTCTTTTTCTTCCAAGCCGAGTTTGTCGAAGGCGGTTTTGAATAAGATATCGGCAGAGCTCCCTTGTCTATCAATGTACGGTGAAGATTTGTGTTTACCAGTGTAATAGTGATGACCATGGGATCGTTATGCCCTGACGTGACGCCGAATGCGTCTTCCTTGGTAAAAGTGATCGCCGGGATGTCAGGTGTTTTCTCGTTTTCAGTGACGTGATATACGTCTTTGAGATGTCTTTTACGAGATGATTTAGAGATTCCTCCCCCGACAAACCCGTGGTGTATCATGTGAACATGTCTTTCTAGCGGTCGAGATGTCCGCGCGGTTGGTCCGACATTTTCTGCTCTTCTTCTTTTTCTTTGATCATCATCATGGGTGGCCAGATATCGATCTAGCTTTCCTTCTCGTACGAGTTTTTCTATGAAATTTTTTAGGTCGAAACACTCATTGGTGGAGTGTCCACGAATCCGATGGTATTCACAATATTCAACCCGGTCTCCTCCTCCCTTTTTGCCTTTGAGTGGTCGAGCTGGTGGTATTTTTTCCGTGTTGCAGCCTTCTCTGTAGACATCCACAAGAGACACCCGAAGAGGGGGTGTAATTGTGGTATTTTTTTATTTTCTCTCCATTTTGATCTTCCTTTTTTCTGGAATCTTTGTCTTTATCCCGAGGGGTGAACCCTGCTTTTGAGGTCTCTCCTAATCGGGAGTTTTCCTCCATGTTGACGTACTTTTCCGCTCGCTCCTGTGCCTTGTTCAGAAATGTGGGGTACTTCTTTGATATGGATTGACTAAAAGGCCCTTCTCGCAGGCCATTAATGAGACCCATGATGGCAGCTTCTGTTGGAAGGTTTTGTATATCCATGCATGTTTTGTTGAATCTCTCCATGTAGTTATGCAGGGTTTCCCGCTCTCCTTGTCTGATTCCTAGTAAGCTCGGAGCATGTTTAGCTTTATCCTTCTGGATGGAGAATCTGGCCAGGAATTTTTTAGCCATGTCATCGAAACTCGAGATGGACCTAGGAGGGAGATTGTCGAACCATCTAATTGCTATTTTTGTTAAAGTAGTTGGAAAGGCTTTGCAACGAACTGCATCTGAGGCATCGGTGAGGTACATTCTGCTTCTGAAGTTGTTGAGATGATGGCTGGGATCTGTGGTGCCGTCGTATAAGGTCCTATCTGGGAGTTTAAAGTCCTTTGGGATTTTTGTCTTCATGATTTCTTTGGTGAATGGGTCTTGCTCCTTTCGTACATTATCTTCGGGAATGGATCGGCTGGCTTTCTTCTTGACATCGGCTTCAATTTTTAGGAGTTTAGTTTCCAGTTCCTGGCGTCGCCTTATTTCTCTTTGTAGATCCTTCTCAGCCTCTTGTTGACGTAGAGCGTCTTCCTCAAGTTGTTTTAACTGATCTTAAAAGGCCTCTAGGGCTCCCTCGTTTGGGGAGTTCTTATTGTTGATTTGGGGAGTATCTTTTGGTGTTGTGTCCGTGTTTTTATGCAGCGTTCTTTCTTCTAGATCTGAGGTGTGATTGTTGTCATGGTCGTCCGCCATGGTAATGGGATGACTTCCAGGTTCCCCGGCAACGGCGCCAATGTTCCGATGGTTACCTGAAAGTAGAGGTCGATCTCGGATGAGATCTTCTATGCTGGTCGGAGCTGAGGAGTCCGATCTGATGATGGTGGTTGGAGTCGCTGTGCCCGACTCGTTGGACTTGGTGATGATGCTGATCCTTCGTCCCCGGAGGGTGGGGGGTACCTGCAAGGGACTCCGATGCTTAAGTTAGCAAGGGTATTAAGCAGTTATTGAGTAGAATTAGAGTATGAGTTATACCTGGGTGCTCTAGTGTATTTATAGTGATGAGGCGTGACCTGTTTAGTTAAGATAAGTTAGTTATCTTATCTTATCTTACCTTCTAGGTGAGGTCAGCTTATCTTTCATGGGAACTGCCTTTCCCTCTGTAGGTTTGGGCTGCCTTAGGATTTGGTGCGTGTTCCTCTATTTGGGCCCTTCTTTGGGCTTTTCAGATGACTTGGCCGAGCTCTTTGAGAAGAGGTTGGGTTTTCCTGACCTGAAAAGTTCGGTCGCTTTACCTGTAGAACATCCCGTGCCGGCTAGCTCGACCCAGGGTATGAACACTTTCCAGCTGAAGTGACTGATAGACTGAGGAAAGAAATCTCCTGCATTATTCAAGGTGACTCAGAGACTCTGTATGAGTATTAGGAGTGCTTCAGGAATCTCTTAGACGCTTGCCCCTACCACATGATTAACATGTTGGTGTTGATCAGCTACTTCACACAAGGCATGAAGTCTTAGGATAAGACTACATTAGATGGTGCAAGCAATGGTTCTCTGAAAAAGTATAAGACCGCAGATGAAGCTTGGCAACTGATTACCGATCTAGCTGAATGTACTCGGAATGCCAGGCACAGGAACAACCATCCCAAGGCTATTGCAGAGGTTTCCTCTAGCAGCGAGATTACTGCTCTCACATAGAGTTTGTGTCAGATGACTAACCTACTGAAGCAGATACATCTGAGCCAACAACAATCTCAACCCTCTCACCACAACATAGTCAACAACTGGTTCCTTAGAGAGTATGCGGAATATGTGCTGATTATAGTCACTACACTAATGAGTGTCCACAGCTCTAGCAAGAGGACAACACCTTGGCAGCTACTCACAATTTCTATGACCGCCTGAATAAAGGATACTATCAACAAGGCGGCAACTATAACCAAGGTGGGAACTATAACCAAGGTTGGCAAGACAACTCCAACCAGGGGTGGAGAGATAATTCCAACCATGGTTGGTGGGACAACTATAACAGAGGAGGCAGAGATAACCAGGGAAATCAGAGGTGGAATAATAATAACAATCAGCAAAACCGGTATCAGCAGAATCCTCCCTACCAACAGCAAAACCAGAACCAGCCTTATAGAGCACCTCACCTAAGGCAGTCCCAAACGTCTCAAAACAACCAACACCAGGCCCCTCAGATTATTTATCCCTCTTCTTTTTCTAATGACGAATTGCTTCAGTCTATTGAGCAAAGACAAAAGGCCATGGAGAGCACATTTAGCTCCACCTTAAATGGTCTGACCTCTGCTGTACAAGCTCTTGCCTCATAAATTGGATTAATGAACACTCCCAACAAATTGTCTTCAAGCTCCAGTGGAATTCCTTCTCAACCCCAAAGGTGGCATCAATGCCATCACTTTGAGATCCGGAACTACACTACAAGAGAGGAATCAGGAGGAGCCAAGCCCACAAGAACATGCCCTAGTTGAGAACATGGTTGAAGTGAAAGATGTTGAAGAGGAAGATGACGTACAAGACATGGTTGAAGGAGAAGCAACCCAACCAGGGAATGGCACACCAAAGAAGCTATAGCTACTAGAGACGCCATCCCTATCCCATTTCCACACCTTGCAAGGAAGTCCAGAAAGCAGATGGAGCTTGACCCAAAAATGGTAGAAATCTTCAAAAAGGTTGAGGTAACTGTTCCCATTTTTTATGTTATTCAGCAAGTACCTAAATATGCAAAGTTTCTGAAAGATTTATGCATGCATAAGGATAAAATTAATGAATTAGAAACTATTCCTTTAGGTAGTTCTATATCTGCGTTAATGGGGGATATACCAGAAAAATGTAGTAATCCAGGTCCATGCATGGTTAACTGTACCATTGGGGGTGTAATATTTTCTGACTGCATGTGTGATTTAGGAGCGTGCATGAGTATTATGCCTTTGTCTATATATAATGCTTTGAGGCTCCCTCCCTTAAAAAGGTTAGCAGCTCGTTTTGTGTTAGCAGATAAAAGCATAATTACAGTGGTTGGAGTTGCTGAGGACGTGCTGGTGAGCATTAAGGGGCTCACATTTTCCATTGACTTCTATATCTTGGAGATGCCCCAAAATGACTCAGGAAGACCGTCATCCATCTTGCTCGGAAGACCATTCCTGAAGACCTCAAAATTCAAGTTGGATGGATTCTCAGGAACCTATTCTTTTGAGATAGATGGCCGAGCAGTGAGCTTCAACCTGAATGAAGCTATGAAGCATCCTCCAAAAGACCATTCCATCTTCCAGTGCGACATCATTGATGAGACCGTAGCTGCAGTTTACCAAGAAGAAGTAGAAGAGATGCACATGGAGCAAGGTCCATGTGTGGGGAAACCCTCTGAACACAATGAGGACACCTTGCCATCATCACTAGCTCCAGAAGATCCAGTGCCCAGTCAGGAGCAGAAATTGGAGTTAAAGCGCCTTCCAACCCACCTTAAGTATGCTTACCTTGAGGATAATCAAAAGCTCCCAGTTATCATTGCACGGTAACTCACATCCCAATAGGAGGAGCAACTGCTTAGTGTGTTGAGAAAACACAAGAAGGCAATTGGGTGGAGCTTGATGGATATAGTAGGCATCAGCCCCCAAGTTTGTGAACACCTGATGAGCGGATAATTTATACGCTTTTTGGCATTATTTTTAGTATGTTTTTAGTATATTTTAGTTAATTTTTATTATATTTTTATTAGTTTTTATTTAAAATTCACTTTTCTGGACTTTACTATGAGTTTGTGTGTTTTTTTGTGATTTTAGGTATTTTCTGGCTGAAATTGAGGGACCTGAGCAAAAATCTGATTTAGAGGCTGAAAAGGACTACAGATGCTGTTGGATTCTGACCTCCCTGCACTCGAAGTGAATTTTTCTGGAGACACAGAAGCCCAATTGGCGCGCTCTCAACTGCGTTGGAAAGTAGATATCCTGGGCTTTCCAGCAATATATAATAGTCCATTCTTTGCTCGAGATTTGATGGTCCAAACTGGCGTTCCAAATCAGCTCAAGACTGCCCGTTGTTTAACGCCAGAACTGGCACAGAAGTGGGAGTTAAACGCCCAAACTGGCACAAAAGCTGGCGTTTAACTCCAAGAAAAGTCTCTACACATAGAAGATTCAATGCTCAACCCAAGCACACACCAAGTGGGCCCGGAAGTGGATTTTTACGTCATTTACTCATTTTTGAAAATCCTAAGCTACTAGTTCTCTATAAATAGGACCTTTTGCTATTGTATTTTCATCTTTGGATTAATTTAGATCTTAGGATCATCTTTGGACATCTAGTTCTTAGATCATGGGGGCTGGCCTCACGGCCATGCCTAGACCTTGTTCTTATGTATTTTCAATGGTGGAGTTTCTACACACCATAGATTAAGGTGTGGAGCTCTGCTGTACCTCGAGTATTAATGCAATTACTATTGTTCTTCTATTCAATTCAGCTTATTCTTGTTCTAAGATATCACTTGATCCTCAACTTGATGAATGTGATGATCCGTGACACTCATCATCATTCTCACCTATGAACGTGTGCTTGAAAACCACCTCCGTTCTACCTTAGATTGAGTGGATATCTCTTGGATTCCTTAATCAGAATCTTCGTGGTATAAGCTAGAATTGATGGCGGCATTCTTGAGAATCCGGAAGGTCTAAACCATGTCTGTGGTATTCTGAGTAGGATTCAAGGATTGAACGACTGTGACGAGCTTCAAACTCGCGATTATGGGGCGTTAGTGACAGACGCAAAAGAATCACTGGATTCTATTCCGACATGATCGAGAACCGACAGATGAATAACCGTGCTGTGACAGAGCGCGTTGAACATTTTCACTGAGAGGACGGCACTGTAGCCATTGACAACGGTGATGCCCAACATACAGCTTGCCATGGAAAGGAGTAAGAAGGATTGGATGAAGACAGTAGGAAAGCAGAGAGACGGAAGGGACAAAGCATCTCCATACGCTTATCTGAAATTCTCACCAATGAATTACATAAGTATCTCTATCTTTATGTTTTATTCATCTTTTAATTATTAATCCTCCATAACCATTTGAATCCGCCTGACTGAGATTTACAAGATGACCATAGCTTGCTTCATACCAACAATCTCCGTGGGATCGACCCTTACTCGCGTAAGGTTTATTACTTGGACGACCCAGTGCACTTGCTGGTTAGTTGTGCGAAGTTGTGATAAAGAGTTGAGATTGCAATTGAGCGTACCATGTTGATGGCACCATTGATGATCACAATTTCGTGCACCAAGTTTTTGGCGCCGTTGCCGGGGATTGTTCGAGTTTGGACAACTGACGGTTCATCTTGTTTGTTAGATTAGGTATTTTTCTTCAGAGTTCTTAAGAATGAATTCTAGAGTTTCAAGGTGATGTTCTTATCATCACAAAAGCTGATTGATTCTCATCAATTTAGCTCTTGAATGTAATGTCCTGCTGAAGCTTGGCTAGCCATGTCTAATTTCTTTAGACTAAAGCTTTAGACTAACATTGCATGATTCCTGGAATTCTCATTAAGAATTTGGAATTCTTTATTTTTCTTTTTCCACATAATTTTTGAAAAAGCACAAAAAATTATAAAATCATAAAATCAAAAATATTTTATGTTTCTTGTTTGAGTCTAGTGTCTAATTTTAAGTTTGGTGTCAATTGCATGCCTCTAATTTTCGAAAATCACACTCATTATGTTCTTCATTGATCTTCAAGTTGTTCTTGATGATTTCCTTGCTCTGATCTTTAAATTCTTTTGTTTTGTGTGTTTTGTTGTTTCTCATATGCATTCTCAATTTGTTAGTGTCAGTCGTATACAAACTTCTAAGTTTGGTGTCTTGTATGCATTGTTTATTTGATTTTAGTTGCATTTTGATTGTTCCTTATCATTAAAAATTCAAAAAAATTCTTAATTTGTGTCTTTTCAAGTCAATAATACAGAGAATTGAAGATTCAGAACATACAGTAGAGGAATTACACAGAAAAAGCTGGGCGTTCAAAACGCCCAGTGAAGAAGGAAAACTGGCGTTTAAACGCCAGCCAGGGCACCTGGCTGGGCGTTTAACGCCCAAAAGGGTAGCATTTTGTTTTCAATTCAAATTTTTTTCAAGTCTTCATAATTTTTCAAAATCAAATCTTTTTCAAATCATATCTTTTCAATCATATATTTTCAAAATCAATTTCTTTCCATTTTTCAAAAAATACTTGCTAACAATTAATGATTTGATTCAACATTTCAAGTATGTTGCCTTTTCTGTTGAGAAAGGTTTAATGTCTGAATCATATCTTTTAAATTTCTTGTTAGCCAAGTCATTAATTTTAAAAATCAAATCTTTTTAAATTGTTTTTCAATCATATCTTTTTGATTTCTAATTTCAAAATCTTTTTCAAAAATCACTTTATTTCTTTCCCAACTTTAATTTTCAAAAATCATTCTTCAATTTTTCAAAATTTCTTCAAAATATTTTAATTTATTTTCGAAAATTCTTCCCCTCTTCTCACATCCTTCTAATTAAGGACTAACACTCCTCCTCAATGCACAATTCGAACTATATCCCTCTTGATAAGTTCGAATTCTTCTACCTCCTCCTTCTATTCTTCTTTTCCTTTGACACCTCAAGGAATCTCTATCCTGTGACATAGAGGATTCCATATTTTCTTGTTCTCTTCTCCTTTGTATGAGCAGGAGCAAAGACAAAAGCATTCTTGTTGAGGCTGACCCTGAACCTGAAAGGACCTTAATGCGAAAACTAAGAGAAGCTAAACCACTACTCTCTGTAGAGGACCTAACAGAAATCTTCAAACAAGAAGAAGACATGGCAGTCGAAAACAACAACAATGCCAACAATGCAAGGAAGGTGTTGGGTGACTTTACTGCACCTACCCCGACTTCTATGGGAGAAGCATCTCTATCCCTGCCATTGGAGCAAACAACTTTGAGCTTAAGCCTCAATTAGTTTCACTAATGCAACAGAATTGCAAGTTCCATGGACTTCCATTGGAAGATCCTCATTAGTTTTTAGCTGAATTCTTGCAAATCTGTGACACTGTCAAGACCAATGGGGTTGACCCTGAGGTCTACAGACTTATGCTATTCCCTTTTGCTGTAAGAGACAGGGCTAGGATATGGTTGGACTCACAACCTCAAGAAAGCCTGAACTCTTGGGAAAAGATAGTCAACGCCTTCTTGGCAAAGTTCTTTCCACCTCAAAATTTGAGTAAGCTTAGAGTGGAAGTCAAAACCTTCAGACTGAAGGAAGGTGAATCCCTCTATGAAGCTTGGGAAAGATACAAACAATTGATCAGAAAGTGTCCTTCTGACATGCTTTCTGAATGGAGCATCATAGGTATCTTCTATGATGGTCTGACTGAACTGTCCAAGATGTCATTGGACAGCTCTGCTGGAGGATTTCTTCATCTAAAGAAGATGCCTGCAGAAGCTCAAGAACTCATTGAAATGGTTGCAAATAACCAATTCATGTACACTTTTGAAAGGAATCCTGTGAATAATGGGACGAATCAGAAGAAAGGAGTTCTTGAGATTGATACTCTGAATGCCATATTGGCTCAGAACAAAATATTGACTCAGCAAGTCAATATGATTTCTCAAAGTCTGTCTGGACTGCAAGCTGCACCAGGCAGTACTAAGGACGCTTCATCTGAAGAAGCTTATGATCCTGAGAACCCATCAATGGAAGAGGTGAATTACATGGGAGAACCCTATGGAAACACCTATAATCCTTCATGGAGAAATCATCCAAATCTCTCATGGAAGGACCAACAGAGGCCTCAACAAGGCTTCAACAACAACAATGGTGGAAGAAACAGGTTTAGCAATGGCAAGCCTTTTCCATCATCTTCTCAGCAACCGACAGAGAATTCTAAGCAGAACTCCTCTGACTAAGCAACTATAGTCTCTGATCTAGTTAAAACCACTCAAAGTTTCATGACTGAAACAAGGTCCTCCATTAGAAATTTGGAGGCACAAGTGGGTCAGCCGAGTAAGAAAGTTACTGAACTCCCTCCTAGTACTCTTCCAAGCAATATAGAAGAGAATCCAAAAGGAGAGTGTAAGGCCATCAACATGGCTGAATTTGGAGAGGAGGAAGAGGCAATGATCGCCACTGAGGAAGACCTCAATGAACGTCCACTGGCCTCCAATGAGTTCCCTAATGAGGAACCATGGGAATCTGAGGCTCACACTGAGACCATAGAGATTCCATTGGATTTACTTCTGCCATTCATGAGCTCTGATGAGTATTCTTCCTCTGAAGAGGATGAAGATGTCACTAAAGAGCAAGTGTCTAAGTACCTTAGAGCAATCATGAAGCTAAATGACAAGTTATTTGGTAATGAGACATGGAAGGACGAACCCCCTTTGCTCACCAAAGAACTGGATGACTTGACTAGGCAGAGATTACCTCAAAAGAGACAGGACCCTGGGAAGTTCTTAATATCCTGTGCAGTAGGCGCCATGACCTTTGAGAAGGCCCTGTGTGACCTAGGGTCAAGCATAAACCTCATGCCTCTCTCTATAATGGAGAAGCTAGGGATCTTTGAGGTACAAGCTACAAGAATCTCCCTAGAGGATGTTCTGGTAGAGATTGAAGACCATTACATCCCTACTGATTTCATAGTCCTAGAGACTGGGAAGTGCGTGGATGAATCCATCATCCTTGGCAGACCCTTCCTAGCCATAGCTAAGGCTATGATTGATGTTGACAGAGGAGAATTGATCATTCAAGTGAATGAAGAATCCCTTGTGTTTAAGGCTCAAGGATATCCCTCTGTAACCATGGAGAGGAAGCATGAAGATTTTCTCTCAAACCAGAGTCAAACAGAGCCCCCACAGTCAAACTCTAAGTTTGGTGTTGGGAGGCCACAACCAAATTCTAAGTTTGGTGTTGAACCCCCACAGTCAAACTCTAAGTTTGGTGTTGGGAGGTTCCAACATTGCTCTGAGTATCTATGAGGCTCCATGAGAGCCTACTGTCAAGCTACTGACATTAAAGAAGCGCTTGTTGGGAGGCAACCCAATGTTATATTTATCTATTTTCCTTTTGTTATTTTATGTTTTCTGTAGGTTGATGATCATGTGAAGTCACAAAATCAATTGAAAAAAGCAAAAAATGAAAAACAGAAAGAAAAATAGCACACCCTGGAGGAAAACTTGCTAGCATTTAAACGCCAGTGAAGACAGCAAAATGGGCGTTTAACGCCCAGTCTGGTACCATTCTGGGCGTTTAATGCTAGAAAGGGGCACCAGACTGGCGTTTAACGCCAGGAATGGGCAAGAAGCTGGCGTTAAACACCAGAAAGGGGCAGCAGCCTGGCGTTTAACGCCAGAATTGGTAGAAAAGGGCTTTTTACACGCCACTTGGTGCAGGGATGAGCTATCCTTGACACCTCAGGATCTGTGGACCCCACAGGATCCCCACCTACCCCACCACTCTCTCTCTTCTTCACCCACTCACCAATCACCTCAATACCTCTTCCCCAAAAACCCCTCACCTATCAAATCCCACCATTCTCTTCACCACTCACATCCATCCTTCATAAACCTCACCTACCTCACCATTCAAATTCAAACCACTTTCCCTCCCAAACCCACCCATAATGGCCAAAGCCTCCCCCTCCATCTCCTATCTTTCTTCTTCTTCTACTCCTTTCTTTCTTCTTTTGCTCGAGGACGAGCAAACCTTCTAAGTTTGGTGTGGTAAAAGCGTTGCTTTTTATTTTTCCATAACCATTTATGGCACCTAAGGCCGGAGAAACCTCTAGAAAGAGGAAAGGGAAGGCAAAAGCTTCCACCTCCGAGTCATGGGAGATGGAGAAATTCATCTCAAGGGTGCATTATGACCACTTCTATGAAATTGTGGCCAAGAAGAAGGTGATCCCCGAGGTCCCTTTCAAACAAGAGATCCTACTCATGGACAAGAGCATGAGGAAATTCCTCATCATGAAATCCCTGAGATGCCTCAAGGGATGCATTTTCCTCCACAAAACTATTGGGAGCAAATCAACACCTCCCTAGGAGAATTGAGTTCCAACATGGGACAACTAAGGGTGGAGCACCAAGAACATTCCATCCTCCTCCATGAAATTAGAGAAGATCAAAGAATCATGAGAGAGGAGCAACAAAGGCAAGGAAGAGACATTGAGGAGCTCAAGAACTCCATAAGATCTTCAAGAGGAAGAACAAGCCGCCATCACTAAGGTGGACCCGTTCTTTAACCTCCTTGTTCTTTATTTTTCTGTTTTTCGAAAAATATGCTTTATGTTTATCTATGTTTGTGTCTTTATTACATGATCATTAGTGTCTTAGTGTCTATGCCTTAAAGTTATGAATGTCCTATGAATCCATCACCTTTCTTAAATGAAAAATGTTCTTAATTGAAAAAGAGAAGAATTGCATGAATTTTGAATTTTATAATAGATTAATTATTTTGATGTGGTGGCAATACTTTTGATTTCTGAATGTATGCTTGAACAGTGCATATATCTTTTGAATTTGTTGTTCATGAATGTTAAAATTGTTGGCTCTTGAAAGAATGATGATAAAGGAGACATGTTACTGAGGATCTAAAAAATCATAAAAATGATTCTTGAAGCAAGAAAAAGCAGTGAATTCTAAAAAAATAGAGAGAGAAAGAAAAAGAAAGTGCAAGTAGAAAAAGCCAATAGCCCTTTAAACTAAAAGGCAAGGGTAAAAATAAAAAGGATCCAAGGCTTTGAGCATCAGTGGATAAGAGGGCCTACAGGAATAACATCCTGGTCTAAGCGGCTAAACCAAGCTATCCCTAACCATGTGCTTGTGGCGTGAAGGTGTCAAGTGAAAACTTGAGACTGAGCGGTTAAAGTCGTGATCCGAAGCAAAAAGAGTGTGCTTAAGAACCCTGGACACCTCTAATTGGGGACTCTAGCAAAGCTGAGTCACAATCTGAAAAGGTTCACCCAGTTATGTGTCTGTGGCATGGATGTATCCGGTAGTAATACTGGAAAACAGAGTGCTTTGGGCCACGGCCAAGACTCATGAAGTAGCTGTGTTCAAGAATCAACATACTTAACTAGGAGAATCAATAACACTATCTGGATTCTGAGTTCCTATAGAAGCCAATCATTCTGAACTTCAAAAGAAAAAGTGAGATGCCAAAACTGTTCAGAGGAAAAAAGCTAAAAGCCCCGCTCATCTAATTAATACTGATCTTCATAGATATTTTTGGAATTCATTGTATATTCTCTTTTTTTATCCTATCTGATTTTCAGTTACTTGGGGACAAGCAACAATTTAAGTTTGGTGTTGCGATGAGCGGATAATTTATACGCTTTTTGGCATTGTTTTTAGTATGTTTTAGTTAGTTTTTATTATATTTTTAATAGTTTTTATTTAAAATTCACTTTTCTGGACTTTACTATGAGTTTCTGAAAGGACTGCAGATGCTGTTGGATTCTGACCTTCCTGCACTCGAAGTGAATTTTCTGGAGCTAGAAAAGCCCAATTGGCACGCTCTCAATTGCGTTAGAAAGTAGACATTCTGGGCTTTCCAGCAATATTTAATAGTCCATACTTTGTCCGAGATTTGATGGCCCAAACCGGCATTCCAAATCAGCTCAAGACTGCCCGGCGTTTAATGCCGGAACTAGTACAGAAGTGGGAGTTAAACGCCCAAACTGGCACAAAAGCTGGCGTTTAACTCCAAGAAAAGTCTCTACACATAGAAGCTTCAATGCTCAACCCAAGCACACACCAAGTGGGCCCGGAAGTGGATTTTTACGTCATTTACTCATTTTTGTAAATTCTAAGCTACTAGTTCTCTATAAATAGGACCTTTTGCTATTGTATTTTCATCTTTGGACATCTAATTCTTAGATCATGGGGGCTGGCCTCACGGCCATGCCTAGACCTTGTTCTTATGTATTTTCAACGGTGGAGTTTCTACACACCATAGATTAAGGTGTGGAGCTATGCTGTACCTCGAATATTAATGCAATTACTATTGTTCTTCTATTCAATTCAGCTTATTCTTGTTCTAAGATATCACTTGCTCCTCAACTTGATGAATGTGATGATCCGTGACACTCATCATCATTCTCACCTATCGACAGATGAATAGCCGTGCTGTGATAGAGCGCGTTGAACATTTTCACTGAGAGGACGGGATTGTAGCCATTGACAACGGTGATGCCCAACATACAGCTTGCCATGGAAAGGAGTAAGAAGGATTGGATGAAGACAGTAGGAAAGCAGAGAGACGGAAGGGACGAAGCATCTCCATACGCTTATCTGAAATTCTCACCAATGAATTACATAAGTATCTCTATCTTTATGTTTTATTCATCTTTTAATTATTAATCCTCCATAACCATTTGAATCCGCCTGACTGAGATCTACAAGATGACCAGAACTTGCTTCATACCAACAATCTCCGTGGGATCGACCCTTACTCGCGTAAGGTTTATTACTTGGATGACCCAGTGCACTTGCTGGTTAGTTGTGCGAAGTTGTGATAAAGAGTTGAGATTGCAATTAAGCGTACCATATTGATGGCATCATTGATGATCACAATTTCGTGCACCAACACCGAATATTTTTAGAAAAGGGAGAAAGGCCTGTCCATCAACCTCAAAGGCGGCTTAACCCCACTATCTTGGAAGTTGTCAAGAAGGAAGTGACCAGATTACTTGAAGCAGTCATCATCTACCCTATCTCAGATAGCGAATGGGTCAGTCCAGTACAAGTGGTTCCCAAGAAGTCTGGAGTCACAACAGTGAAGAATAAGCAAGGAGAGCTCATAACAACTAGAGTGCAGAATGCCTGGAGAGTGTGCATTGATTACAGGCGCCTCAACCATGCTACTCGCAAGGATCACTACCCATTGCCTTTTATTGATCAGATGCTAGATTGCCTGTTAGGTAAATCACACTACTGCTTTTTAGATGGTTATACTGGATATTTTCAGATTCATATAGCTCCTGAAGATAAGGAGAAAACTACTTTTACATGTCCCTTTGGAACGTATGAATATAAGAGAATGCCTTTTGGCTTATGTAATGCACCGGCTACATTCCAAAGATGCATGATGAGCATTTTCTTAGATTTTCTTGAAGACTGTATGGAAGTTTTCATGGATGATTTTAGTGTGTTTGGTGATTCTTTCAACCTTTGCTTGGATAGTTTAGCCAGAGTATTAGACAGGTGTGTTAGTTCAAACCTTGTATTGAACTTTGAAAAATGTCATTTTATGGTTAAACAAGGTATTGTTCTAGGACACGTTGTCTCTAATACTAGTATTTCTGTAGATCCAGCGAAGGTAAATGTCATTTCTAGTTTGCCTTACCCTTCCTCCGTGAGGGAAGTCCGTTCGTTCCTTGGCAATGCAGGTTTTTATCGGAGATTTATCAAGGACTTCAGTAAGGTAGCTTTACCTTTATCTAGACTGCTATAGAAGGATGTTGAATTTGAGCTGAGTGAGGACTGTATGGAAGCGTCTGATAAGCTGAAGATCGCCTTGACTCAAGCTCCGATTGTGAGAGGACCAGACTGGAGCTAGCTTTTTTGAGATTATGTGTGACGCCTCCAACCATGTAGTAGGAGCAGCGCTGGCTCAGAGTGAAGGTAAGGATCCTTTTGTAATTGCTTATGCGTCTAAGACATTAGACGCTGCTCATTCTAATTACACTACCACTGAAAAAGAGCTTCTAGCTATTATTTTTGCTCTGGATTAATTTTGAGCCTACTTACTTGGTACTAAGGTGGTAGTGTACTCAGACCATTTCTAAAATATTTATTAGCTATAAAGGAGTCCAAACCAAGGTTGATACGTTGGATATTGTTGCTACAAGAATTTGATTTAGAAATTTTTCCGAGGGTTACCTGAAACTGTAGGTCGATCTCGGACGAGATCTTTTGTACTGGTCGGCGCTGTTGTGTCTGACTTGATGATGGTGGCCAGAGAGCTGCCGTGTCCGACTTGTTGGACTTGGTGGTGGTGCTGATCCTTCGTCATCGGAGGGTGGTAGTACCTGCAAGGGACTCCGATGCTTAAGTTTGCAAGGGTATTAAACAGGTTTTTATTAGAATCAGAGTATGAGTTATACCTGGGTGCTCCAGTGTATTTATAATGGTGTGGAGTGGCCATTCTGGAGATAAGATAATTATCTTATCTTTGAGTAGAGTTATCTTCATTTTTAAGGGAACCGCCATTATCTTCCTAGGCTTGGGCTGCCTTTGGACTTGGGTCGTATTCCTCTATTTGGGCCCTTTTTAGGCTCCTCTGGTGCTTTGGCCGAACTCTTTGAGAAGAGGTTGGATAATTCTGACATGAAGAGGTTGGTCGACTTGTTGTCAATCAGCCCGGGTTATACAGCTCGACCCAGGGCATGAACAGCGCCCCTGCTCGAGCGTGGTCTTTCCTTTGAGGTCGTGTCCTTTCAGACTTTTAACCTCTTCTTGGAGAAGCCGAGCTCGAGAATTCTTTGTTGGGCCCGCTTGTAGAACTACTATTAGTGGCTTTGAATGTGGAACATTTCTTTTTATTTATTGCACACGTTTTGTACTTTCTTGGAAACGTGCGAGGGTTTAAAAACCCATTAACTTTTCCCTTCGCCGTTTTTTTTGCCTCCCACTTTCTCATTTCATTTTGAATTTCACCAAAGATTTCCCTTTTCCGTTTCTCTTTCTCTTGCTTACTATAACTTCCCCCTTTCTCTTTGCCCCTCTGTTTCGTCTGTGACTCTTTGTTTCTCTTGCTACCAATTTTTCATGTCTTCATGCTCTCCTTGCTTTCGGAACTGATCGTTGGTGTGGGCTCGCCATTTGCTTCCGCCTTCATCGCCTTCTTACTTTACAGGTTGGTCCTTTTTTCTTCCTCTTTCTTTCCGCGCTATTTCATGCTTGAAAAGTTTTGATCTTGCTTGGCTTCGTGTTAGAAAGCTTGAATCTTTTCTGCATTCGTCATGCATCTGTGTCCTCTGAGGGTTTCTTTGATGAATCGTTATTTTGTTAGAGAAGGATCTTGATCTTTTTCTGTTTGTAGCTTGAAGTAGTGAACCTGTTTGATTTTGAAAAAGGTTGCGTCTTTGATGATTTCCGCTTTGCATGTTTGATGTCGATAGTTCTTTTTGTTGATAAATTCTTTGATTTGTCGATTTTGATGACTTTTTAATTCATGACTTTCTTTTCAGCGTGTTGCTTGTTGAAAGAGGGTTATTTTCTTGTTGAGAGATATCGAGACGTAGACTTGTAGATTTTTCCTAAGTCTTTACTCTGTTACTGCCTCCAAAGGATGCCCCTAGATCTTGGTGTGAGTCATGGGGGCTCCTTCCGCTGTTGTATGCTTTAGTCTGAGTTATATCCATATTTGTCCGAGTTGTTTTGGTTAGTAACCCACTTTTATTTTTCTTACTGTAGGACTAGTTGACTCATGTCTTCTCGCAAAAATATTGTCGAGACATCCTCCAAAGTCCCCGAGGGCATATCTGACTAGCTGGACTCCTTCATCCTGATGTGAATTTCGATGGTTAACTCTGAATACCGTGCGGAGCTTAGAAAACATCATTGGATATGTAGTAGTAGGGATCAGGAGAAGAACTACGAGTTGGTAGCGCCTGACTCCGACGAGTGGGTTTGCTTTCCTTCTCTGACCCAGGGGAATGCCCCTTCTTTTATGCTTATGATTACTTTTTTAGCCAAATGAACATTACCCTTCCTTTTACCTCTTTCGAGATCAATTTACTGTGGTCATGTAATGTAGCTCCGTCCCAACTCCATCCGAACTCCTGGGGCTTTATTAAGATCTTTCAGCTGCTGTGCCGAGAATTGGATGTCAATCCTTCTCAAACTCTCTTTCTTTACCTCTTTGTTTTGACCAAACCTGGGACTTCCAAAAAGAAAGCTTCTTGGATATCTTTCCGGTCTGCCCAAGGGAAAAAAGTGTTTTCTATGTATGACGAATCCTTTAGAGACTTTAAGAACTACTTTTTTAAGGTCCGAGCTGTTGAGGGAGCTCGACCATTTTTCCTAGGGTCGAATAATGAACTTGCCTTCCCCTTATGCTACCAAAAGAATGTTGTGGTGTCTAGATATTCGTGGGAGATGCTTGATGAGGTTGAGCAGGCTTTTGTAAGTGTGTTGGAGGAGATTTGGGGGCAACCCCCCATCTCGACACAAAGAAATTCTTAGGGGACCCCTCCCTTCTCCAAGTTGAGCTGGGTAGTGGTCGACTTCTTTTTTCTTTGCTCTGTTTACTTGCTTTTGTTTCTTTTCTTCCAGTTTTGTAACTTAGTTTTTGTTGTGTTTTTTCAGAGATGGTTAAGAACAATGATTCCATGAAGGCCTTTAAGAAGGCGATAAAAGCTACAGCTGCCCAGAAAGTCTCGGCCAAGGCTGCTGGGGAAGGATCCTCTCAGGTTCCTCCTAAAAAGACAACCTCGGGCACTTCTGGGCCGAGGAGGGTGATCCCTACTCCTCAGGTTCATTTGGTTGATCCTCCCCAAACTTCTGCTGCCACCTCTTCTCCCACTGCCGGCCCTCTTCCAAAAAAACAGAGGACTGTTGAAACTTTTAAACTCGACGCCCCTGACTTTGATGCTGTGGGGTTTGTTGATAATCAAATCGCCCTTTATGGCCAACTTCCTATGAATGATGTGTCCATTCTTAACCACCTAGTTTCATCACCCGGAGTAGTGTTAAGATGGCACACAGAGGTGAAGCTTTGTTCCGCACTGCTCAGGACATCCCATTTCATGCAACAAAGGCTTTTATGGAGGAGGCCAAGTCAGAATTTGATAGGATCAATGGGTTGAAGAAGGAGCTTGAGAAAAAAGTGGCAAAGCTAGAGAAGGAGTTGGAAGGTGAGAAGACTCGGGCTACTGCTGCAGTAGCTTTTGCAAATCTGGCTGAGAAAATGGCACAGAAGCAAAAAGAGGGCTATATCCGGACTTACAGTGAGATGGCAGAGCTTAGAGAGAGACTGGAATCTCTCAAGCTGATTACGCCAAACTCCAGGGCCATCTCGTGGGCAGTGTGACTTCTGCCTATGAAAACTTGAAGGCTCAGGTTCGAGTTCTTGCACCGAGCTCGATCTGACTCTCTTCAGTTTGGACAATATTGTAGAAGATGGGAAGATCGTCCCTACCCCAGATGATGATGATGATGATGATGATGTAGATCCTCCTCCTGCGCCATCTGCCAAAGCTTCTGTTGCCCCGACTTCTCCAACTCCTGCACTCGAGGTCACCCGTGATGAGTTGGATCTTGATGTTCACATTTTGACTCTTCCTGATGGAACAGTTGATGCCATCTCTCTTGCGACTCGTCCTCCTTCACCTCGGGATGCAGCCACTGGGGCATCTTTGCCTCCTTTGTAGTTTCTGTTTTGGTATCTTATGGCCCGGTTTGTGGGTCCTTGAAATTCTGGATTTTTATAACTTGTAGTTCTTTTGACTTTGGCATTTTTGCTGCTTTTGTTAGCAACTTGTTGTGAAAAACAAATGCTTTTGAGCTCTTAAGGTCATTTTTCGGTGGCCTTCTTAAGTCTTTATAGTAGGTTTGCTTTTCTTCTTAATGTGTTTGTTTGCAATTTTTCTAGAACTTTCCAGGAATCTTAAGAGTGCTGGAGCTTTCTGCTGTCCGACCTCTTTTTTATTGCCTTTGTGTTTGTTTATTTCCTACTTTGGTCGAAGTGACCTTTTGAGGCTAGCCTTGTTCGATTGTTCTTCTTTAGCATTCTCATAGAACACTTGTGAGTTGATTTTGGGTGAGGTCGTGGCGTTCTTTGGGTTGAGCTGTATCCTTTCTAACGCACGCCTTCTGTCGGTCGACTCCTTTCGTTGAATCTTTTGAGTTATTTCTAGTAATCCATTTTTAGTTGGACCTCGCCGGTCTCTTTTTATAGATTTACTTTTTATAACTCTGTCACCTTTGATCGGCTTGGGCTGACTTTTTCATGTCAGTCCCTTCTAAGTTATTTCTAGTAATCCATTTTTAGTTGGACCTCGCCAGGTCTATTTTTTTGGATTTACTTTTTATAACTCTATCGCCTTTGATCGGCTTGGGCCGAATTTTTCATGTCGGTCCCTTCTAAGTTATTTCTAGTAATCCACTTTTGATAAGGGCTAATCAGGCCTCTTTCTATGAATTATTTTTTATAACTTTGTCGCTTTGATTAGTTGGGTCCGACTTCTTCATGTCGGTCCGTCCTAACTTATTTTTAGTGATCCATTTTTTCTCAGACCTAATCAAGCCTCTTTCTATGGATCACTTTTTTATAAACTTTTTATCGCTTTGGTCGATTGGTTCGACTTATTCATGTCGGTCCATCCCAAGGTCGATTGGTCCGACTTCTTCATGTCGGTCCGTCTCAAGTTATTTCTAGTAATCCATTTTTTAGTCAGGGCTGGCCAGGCCTCAACTTATGGATTACTTTTTATCGGACAGTGAGTTTGATCTTCACCTTGCCGACCTGTAGCTTTGTCTTGATCAAGCAGTGAATTTAGTGTTCACTTTTTGTCTATCTTTGTCGAAATTAGACGATGAATTTGGTTTTCATCGTGGTCAGGCGGTGAATTTGATTTTCACATTGCCGAGCTGTAGAGAGGCTTTGTAGAAAAAATTTGAAAAGTTTTATTCAAATAGAAAGTGGACATACAGGGTTTTTACCCTCTTAAGTTAGGTAGATTTGCAGATCTTGGCTTGGTGCTTCGTTAAAAAACCTTTTCAGGAAAAAGAGTGCACCTTTGGCCTAAGATCCTTTATTACTTCCTAACTATAATACCTTCCTAGGTTGCAGGCGTGCCATGACCTTGGTAGCTCTCGCCCCTCGAGTTCGGACACCCTGTAGTAGCCTTTCCCCAGGACCTTTGTGACTTGGTAGGGTCCTTTCCAGTTAGCTGCCAGTTTTCCCTCTCTAGGTCGTCTTGTTCCGATATCATTTCGGATTAGGATGAGATCGTTGTTGACGAAATTTTGCTGTACTACCTTTCGATTGTATCTTAAGGCCACTTGACATTTTAACGCCTCCTCCCTGATCCGAGCTCTTTCTCGGATTTTTGGAAGTGTTCCGAGGGTTACCTGAAACTGGAGGTCGATCTCGGACGAGATATTCCGTACTGGTCGTAGCTGGTGTGTCCGGCAGGTGGATGACAGCTGAAGCTAGTACGTCCGACTTGTTGGACTGATGGTGCTGCTGATCCTCTGTCACCGAAGGGTGGGGGGTACCTGCAAGGGTCTCCGATGCTTAAGTTAGCAAGGGTATTAAGCAGGTTTTATGTAGAATCAGAGTATGAGTTATACCTGGGTGCTCCAGCGTATTTATAATGATGAGATGTGACCTTTTGGATAAGATAAGTTAGTTATCTTATCTTATCTTTATCTTTGAGTTGAGGTCAACGCATCTTCAATGAAACCGCCTTTCAAGCATTTCTTCGATTTCTTCCTTATGTAGAATCTTTTGAATGTAGAACGTTTTCCTCTAAAAGCGCGCGCTTTTATATCAGCGCTTTTTTGGGAACGCGAGAAGGTTTTAATATCTGCATTTAATTGGCATTAACTGCCCCATTTTCTCTTGGTCTTTTATTTGAATTTCTCAATCAAAAAAGGGTTTCTCTTCTTCACTTCTTCTTTGTAACTTCTCCCTTTACTCTCTCATTTTCTGTTTCTTTCGTAGCTTCTTCCGTCTGTTTTATCGCTACTTTCTGTGGAAGAGGGGTGATTTCCAGGTTTTTTCCTCCGCAGTTTTCCATTTTCGAGGGGTGGCTTTGTGGCTTCTGTTCTTTCGGCTTTCGAGGTTTTCTTCTACTTTTTTCCAGGTTTGTTTTTTCATTCTTTTGTTTCCTTATATGTGGAAAGTTTGCATTTTGTTTAGAGGAAGTTTGGGTCTTTCTGCTTTTATCATGCCTGATTGTTGCATGCTCTGGAATTTTTTCGTTTTTGGTGCGAATCTTTTTTTTGTTGCTTGAATCTTTTTCTTTATGTTGTCGCCGTTTCTGCTTGTGCCTTCGCTGATGATTTTTTGCTTGATTCTGAAAAAGTTTGCGTCTTTGCTGTTTTTCTGCTTGGCATTTTTTGGTGTTTTTGACAATGCTTTTGCTGATAAACTATAGAAGGGTGGCAACTTTGTGTTTTTACTTCCTTTGTATCCTTTGAGACTTTATTTTCTTTTTGATGAGTGTCACGACGTGAGTTGTAGGGATTTCTTAAAAAACCTTGCTTTGTTACTGCCTCCAAGGGATGCCCCAGGACTTTTGGCTTGAGTCTTAGGGTTTTCCTTTTATGTTTGTCCGTCCATCGAGTTGTTTTGTCCCTCATCCAAGATGTTTTTTAAGTAATCCGCTCTTCTTTTCTTTTTGTAGGATTTAGTTGGCCTCATGTCTTCCTGAAATAACGATGTAGAGATGCCTTCCCAGGTCCCTGAGGGCATGGTCAATTGGGTGGACTTGATGGTTCTTATGTGTGTCTCTTTGGTTGATTCTGAGTTTTGCGCGCAGCTTAGGCAGTTTCATAGTGTCTGTAGTAATCCTGGTGATGAGAAGAACTATGAACTTATCCCTCCCTCTTCTGACGAGAGAGTCTGCTTCTTTACTCGGGTTGTTGACGATCGCCCTTTCTTCTATGTTTATGACTTTTTCTTTGGTCAGCTGGGTATCACCCTTCCTTTTACTAAATTTGAGGCTGACCTGTTATGGTCCTGTAATGTCGCCCCCTCTCAACTTCACCCTAATTCCTGGGGTTTCATAAAGATTTTTCAATTGTTGTGCAATGGTTTTGGTATCCCTGCTTCCCAATCTCTCTTTTTCTATCTCTTTGTCTTGACTAAGCCCGTAGTGGTAAAAAAGAAGGTAGCTTGGGTCTCCTTTTGCTCTACCCAGGGAAAGAAGGTCTTTTCCATGTTTGATGAGTCATTCCACGATTTTAAAAACTACTTTTTCAAGGTCCGAGCTGTTGAAGGAGCTCGGCCCTTCTTTCTGGATGAAAATGACGAGCCTACTTTTCCCTTGGAATGGCAAAAGATGTAAGGGTGTCCCGATATACGTGGGAAATGTTGGATGAGGCTGAGCGAGCCTTTGTGACTGTCTTGGAAGAACACTGGGGTCAACCTCCCCATCTCAACACAAAGAAATTTCTAACCAATCCCTCTCTTCTTCAATCTGAGCTGGGTATTTTGTGTTTCCTTTTTTATCTATTTATATTGCTTGTGACTGTCTTTTCCGACTTGTAACTTAATTTCTATTTTATTTGCAGAGGCAATGAAGAATAATGAATCCATGAAAGCTTTTAAAAGAGCACAGAGGGCGACTGTTGCTAGAAACATCTCGGCTAAGGTGGCTGGGGAAGGATCCTCCCAAGTGTGCGTGAAGCCGTCTGTGCCGAGTTCCCCTGGGGTGAAGAAGGTGATCCCTACTCCCCGAGTTCGTCTGGTGGATCCTCACCCTACTTCTGCTGCTCCTTCTGTTGCTCCTCCCAATAAAAAACAAAAAACAGCTGAGCCTTTCGACCTCAATGATCCCGATTTTAATGCCATTGAATTTTTGGATCAACAAATTGGTCCCTATGGTACCCTCTCCATGGACGATGTGTCCATCCTGCATCATTTGGAATTTATGGCCCGAAATAACATAAAGATGGCATATATGGCAGCTGCTATATACCGGACTACTCAGAATCTTCCTCTCCATGCCACCAAAGCATTTATGGAAGAGGCAAAGCAGAAGTTTGACTGGATGAGGGAGCTGAAGGAGGAACTTGAAGTAAAGGTGACCAAGTTGGAGAAGGATCTAGAGAACGAGAAGGCGAGTTCTCTTTCACTGGCAGCTTCTTTGAGGTTGGCCGAGGATACAGCCATGATGCATAAGGAGAGTTACGTTACGTCTTATCGGGAGGTAATGCGCCTGAGGGGGGAGTTGGACAATGCCCGGGAAGATTATTCTGAGCTCCAAGGTCATCTCGTTGGCAGCGTGATGGCTGCTTACGAGAACTTGAATGAGCAAGTTCGGGTCATTGCTCCCGAGGCCGATCTCACCCCTTTCAGCCTGGAAAATGTTGTTAGGGATGGCAAGATTGTCCCTGATGACAAGGGTGATGATGATGCTGATCCTCCCCCTGTGTCCTCTGCCAAAGTGTCGACCTCTTCTGCTCCTCCGGTTGCACCTGATTCGGATTGGCAGGTTCTGAACCGGGAGGATGGAACTATAGACGCTGTGCCTATTCAGACTCGTCCTCCTTCTCCTTGTCCTGATGCTGCCAAGAAGGCTCCTGATGCTTGCTGATCTCTTTCTGGATATTTATGTTGTTGGCCCAGCTTGTGGGCTCTTAAAACTTTTTGTTTATTTGTTGACGTTTTCTAGTTGCTTGTTTTAGCAACTTTTATTTTGAAAAACAAAGAGTAGCTCGCTATCCTTTTAAAGCAGGTTTTGATGGCCTCCGAGGCTTTATAACTTTGTAGATTATATCAAGGTTTTTGACTTGTTATCTCTTCTGTTTTCTTAGAATGTTGGAACCTTCTCGACCTCTTTGGATTGCTTTGTACGTATTGTTTATAGCTTGGATCCTTTGAGGTTGTGTCTGTGTGGGTCCGACTTATTTCTCGGTTTTCTCGCTTTTGTACGTGTTTTTGGCGCTCCGTAACCGATTCCTTGCGTTGGTCCCCTTCTAAGTTATTTCTGTAATCCCCTTTCTTGGTCCTTTATCAGGTTTCTTTCGGGGATTACTTTTATAACTTGTTTTGTAGGAGATCGACTTCGTTAGGTCGATCTCTTTCTAAGTTATTTTTGTAATCCTCTTTCTTGGACCTTTGTCAGGTCTCTTTCAGGGATTACTTTTATAACTTTGTTTTGTAGGAAACCGACTTCGTTAGATCGATCTCTTTCTAAGTTATTTTTGTAATCCTCTTTCTTGGACCTTTGTCAGGTTTCTTTCAGGGATTACTTTTATAACTTTGTTTTGTAGGAAACCGACTTCGTTAGGTCGATCTCTTTCTAAGTTATTTTTGTAATCCTCTTTCTTGGACCTTTGTCAGTCTCTTTCAGGGATTACTTTTATAACTTTGTTTTGTAGGAAACCGACTTTGTTAGGTCGATCTCTTTCTAAGTTAAAGAAATCCTCTTTAATAGGGTTGGCCAGACCTCTTTCCAGTGTTTACTTATAACTTGGGTTGACTTGGTCCGACTTCTGAAGGTCGGCCAGTCTTTAAGTTATTATTTTAGCAATCCGCAAGACCTCGTCAGGTTCTTTTTTGGATTGCTTTCGATAACTTCTTACATTATTCTGTGTTCATCTTTGCCGATTTGTAGAAAGTGGTTGGCATCTTTAGATCGTCTTTTGGGTGAATCGCGTTTTCACCTTTATCGGGCGGTTATCTTTATCGTGATTGTGCAGTGAAATTGTTTTTCACTTTCTGCCGATTTGTTGCTTTATAATCGGATGATGAATACTTCAGATTAATACGTCTTGAAATCTTGTAGAATATCTAAATAAATTTTATTCAAAGAAAAGTGCGAAAATATACGTGTGGGAATTTTTTCATCCTTTTAAGTCGGATAGTGTCTAGGTCTCAACCTGGTGCCTCAATAAAAAACCTTTTCAGGAAAAAAAGTGCATCCAATAATGAGATTCTTTACCTTTTCTAACTGTAGTACCTTCTTAGGTTGCAGGCGTGCCATGATCTGGGAAGCTCTCGTCCATCGAGTTCGGACAGTCTGTAGTAGCCCTTCCCAAGTACTTCTATAACTCGGTAGGGTCCTTTCCAGTTTGCTGCCAGCTTTCCTTCTCCTGGTCGAGTTGTTCCAATGTCATTTCAGATTAGGATAAGATCATTCTCTGCAAAACTTCTCGGTACTACCCTTTGATTATATCTGGAAGCCATTCGGCGCTTTAGAGCTTCCTCCCTGATCTGAGCTCTTTCTTGGATTTCAGGTAGTAGGTCGAGCTCTTCCCTCTGAAGTTGGGAGTTTGCTCCCTCATTGTAATGAACTACTCTAGGTGATCTTTCCTCAATCTCTACTGGAATCATTGCCTCTATTCCGTATGCTAACCGGAAGGGGGATTCCTTTGTGGTGGAATATGGCGTCGTTCGATATGCCCATAGGACCTGTGGAAGCTCTTATGCCCAGGCTCCCTTTGCATCTTGTAATCTCCATTTTAACCCGGCCAATATGACTTTGTTGGCGGCTTCGGTCTGTCCATTGGCCTGTAGATGTTCGACGGAGGTGTACTGGTGCTTTATATTCAAGTCGGCTACTAGTTTTCTGAAGCCTGCATCTGTGAATTGAGTGCCATTGTCTGTGGTTATTGAATATGGAACTCCGAACCTTGTGACAATGTTTCTATATAAGAATTTCCGGCTTCTTTGGGTGGTGGCATTGGCTAGGGGTTCTGCCTCGATCCACTTTGTAAAGTAATCTACCCCTACTATGAGAAATTTAACTTGTCCTGATCCCTGGGGAAAGGGGCCGAGAAGATCGAGTCCCCATTTTGCAAACGGCCAAGGCAAAGTCACGCTGATGAGCTCTTCTGGTGGGGCAATGTGAAAGTTGGCATGTTTCTGACATGGTGGACATGTCTTTACAAATTATGTGGCTTTTTTCTGTAATGTTGGCCAATAAAACTTTGTCTGGAGTACTTTTTTGGCGAGGGCCCGTGCTCCGAGATGATTGCCACAAATGCCGCCGTGTACTTCTTCTAACGCTTCTTTGTGTGGGAGGTCGGCACGCATTTTAATAATGGTACTGAGATCCCTCTTTTGTACAGGATGTTGTTTATGATGGTGTAGTACTGTGCCTCCCTTTTTAACCTCTTTGCCTCATTTTCTTCTGTGGGGAGTGTTCCTGTTTTGAGGTAGTTGATTCTGGGGGTCATCCATCCTTGGTCCTGGTTTACTATGGCTAGGACTTTTTCCTCTTTCGAGATTGACGGATTTTGTAACATTTCTTGGATGAGGATTCTATTGTTGCCCCCTGGTTTGGTGCTGGCTAGTTTCGAGAGTGCGTCAGCTCGGGCATTTTGTTCGCGGGGTATGTGGCAGATCTTATATTCCCCGATTTGTCCGAGCTGTTCCTTGGTCTTATCCAAATACTTTTTCATGGTGGGATCTTTGGCTTGGTAGCTCCCTGTTATTTGTGATGTGACCACTTGTGAATCGTTGAAAATGTTGAGTTTTTGAGCTCCCACCTCTTCAGCCAGCTTCAAACCAGCTAACAATGCTTCATATTCCGCCTGGTTATTTGAGGCCGAGAACCCGAACTTGAGGGAGAGCTCAACTTGGGTTCCTTGGTTGCTTTCTATTATTACGCCTGCGCCGCTTCCAGTTTTATTTGAAGAACCGTCCACATAGAGATTCCATTCTGTGAGGGTTTCCAGGCATTTGTGAATTCTGCGATAAAGTCGGCCAGATACTGTGATTTGATGGCCGTCCGAGCTTCATATTGGAGGTCAAACTCTGAAAGCTCGACTGCCCATTGTAGAACTCTGCCTGCTAAATCTGTTTTCTGCAATATTCCTTTTAAGGGCTGGTTAGTTCGAACCTTAATGGTGTGAGCCTGGAAGTAAGGGCAGAGTCGTCGGGATGTTAAAATGAGAGTATAGGCGAATTTTTCTATTTTCTGGTAGTTCAGCTCGGATCCCTGTAGTGCTTTGCTAATGAAGTAGACGGGTTGTTGTCCATTTTCGTCTTCTCTGACTAGTGCTGAGGCTATTTCCCGGCTTCCTACTACGAGATATAATATGAGTGGTTCTCCTTCTCGTGGTCGAGATAGGATAGGTGGCCGTCCTAAGAACTTCTTAAAGTCTTGGAAGGCTTGCTCACATTTTGTTGTCCATTCGAACTGTTTTCCCTTTCTTAAAGTAGCATAGAAGGGGAGAGATCTTATCGCAGCTCCTGCTAAGAATCAGGATAGGGCGGCCAATCTCCCATTGAGTTACTGTACTTCTTTGACACAGGTTGGGCTCTTCATGTTGAGTATGGCCTGACATTTATCTGGATTTGCTTCAATTCCTCTTTGTGTGAGCATGAAACCTAAGAATTTGCCCGCTTCTACTGCAAAGGAGCATTTCGCGGGATTGAGTCGCATGTCATGCTTTCTTATGGTGTCGAACACTTGGGCCAGGTCGGACAATAATGTCTCTTCGCTTTGTGTTTTTATTTGCATGTTGTCCACGTAGACTTCTATGACCTTTCCGATGTGATTCGAGAAGACTTTATTCATTAGCCTTTGATAAGTAGCTCCTGTATTCTTGAGACCAAAAGGCATCACAATGTAGCAGTAGTTTGCTTTCGGTGTTAAGAACGAGGTCTTTTCTTGATCTGGTGGATACATGGAGATTTGGTTGTACCCCGAGTATGCGTCCATAAACGAGAGATATCTATATCCGGAGGAAGCATCTACCAGAGCGTCAATACTTGGGAGTGGGTATGGATCTTTTGGACAAGCTTTGCTGAGATCGGTGTAATCAGTGCACATTCGCCACTTCCCATTTGATTTTTTCACCAAGACGATGTTGGCTAGCCATAGTGGGTATTTGACTTCTCTTATGAATCCTGCTTCTAGTAGTGCTTGTACTTGTTCTTCCACAGCCTGGGATCGCTTTGGCTCAAGTTTTCTTCGTCTCTGCTGTACCGGCCGAGATCCTGGGTAGACCGCCAACTTATGACTCATTAGCTTAGGGTCTATTCCTGGCATGTCTGCGGCTTTCCACGCGAAGAGATCAACATTATCTCGTAAAAATTGTATTTGTAATTCTTTTGAATCTTCTCTTAGGATTGTGCCGATATTAGTTGTTTTTTCTAAAGTATCCCCGATCTGAATCTTCTCTATCTCACCTTCTGGCTGTGGACGAAGCTCTTCTCGTCGTTGGACTCCGCCCAGCTTGATTGTGTGGAACTCTTCTCCTCCACCTCTGAGGTTTAGGCTTTTGTTATAACAGTGACGTGCCATCTTTTGATCTGCTTTTATCGTGGCTATTCCTTTCGTAGTTGGGAATTTCATACATAGATGTGGGGTCGAGACTATTGCGCCAAGTTGGTTGAGTGTTGTCCAACCTATGAGGGCATTGTAAGCTGAACTTACATCGACCACGATGTAGTCTATTTTGAGGGTCCTGGATTGGTTCCCTTTTTCGAAGGTTGTATGTAGTGGTATGTATCCCAGTGGTTGAACCGGGGTATTTCCTAGTCCCAACAGACTGTTTGGATATGCTTTAAGTTCTTTTTCTTCTAAGCCGAGTTTATCGAAGGCTGTTTCGAATAAGATGTCGGCGGAACTCCCTTGGTCTATTAAGGTACGGTGTAGATTGGCGTTTGCCAATATGATGGTGATGACCATGGGATCGTCGTATCCTGAGATGATGCCGGAGGCGTCCCCTTTAGTGAATGTTATTGCCGAGATATTGAGTGCTTCCTCCTTTCCCTCGACATGATATACTTCTTTGAGATATCTTTTGCGAGATGATTTGGAGATCCCACCTCATGCGAATCCACCATGTATCATGTGGACATGTCTCTTTGGTGTCCGAGGTGATCGTTCGGTTCGTTTGGTATCTTCATCCCTTCGTCTCTTTCTTTGATCATCATCTCGGGTGGCCAGAAATCAATCTAATTTTCCTTCTCTCACCAATTTTTCTATGATATTTTTTAAGTCGAAGCATTCATTTGTGGAGTGTCCTCGGACTCGATGGTATTCACAATATTCCTTCCGGTTTCCTCTTCCCCTTTTGCCTTTGAGTGGCCGTGCTGGGGGGATTTTTTCTGTATGGCAGACTTCTTTGTATATCTCGACCAGGGATGCCCTGAGAAGAGTGTAATTATGGTATTTTTTGATTTTCTCCCCTTGTCGATCTTCTTTTCTCTTGGATTCCTTGTCTTTGTCTCGGTAGGAGGCCCCCGATTTTGAGGTCTCTCCTAACCAAGCGTTTTCTTCCATGTTGATATATTTTTTTGCTCGTTCCTGTACTTCGTCTAAGGAGGTCGGGTACTTTTTTGATATAGACTGGCTAAAAGGTCCCTCTCGTAGGCCGTTGATGAGTCCCATGATGGTGGCCACTGTTGGTAAACTTTGTATGTCCATGCACGTTTTGTTGAATCTCTCCATGTAGTTGCGGAGGCTCTCCCGATCTCCTTGTTTGATCCCTAGTAAGTTGGGGGCGTGCTTGGCCTTATCTTTCTGAATGGAGAACCTGGCTAGGAATTTTTTAGCTAGGTCATTAAAGCTTGAGATGGACTTTGGGGGTAGGTTGTCGAACCATCAGATTGCTGTCTTTGTGAGAGTTGTTGGAAAGGCTTTACAGCGAACAGCATCTGGGGCGTCGGTAAGGTACATTCTGCTTCTGAAGTTGCTGAGGTGGTGGTTGGGGTCCGTGGTGCCATCATACAGGGTCATATCCGGGAGTTTGAAGTCTTTTGGAATTTTGGTTTTCATGATTTCCCTGGTGAACGGGTCTTGCTCTTTGCATGAATTTTCTTCAAGATTGGCCCGAGGGCTTTTAATTTAAGATCGGCTTCCAATTGCTGTAGTTTTTCTTCCAATTCTCGACATCACCGCACCTCTCTTTGTAGATCTTTTCCAATTTCTCATTGTTGTTGGGTTTCTTTTTCAAGTTGTTTTAGGCGATCTAGGAGCGCTTCTATTGCCCCCGAATTTGGTGAGTCTTTGTCCTTGTTGGTTTCCGGGGTATCTTGCAGCGTGACATCCGTGTTCTTGTGTGGTGTTCTATCTTCCAGACCTGAATCGTGGTTGTTGTCATGGTCGTCCGCCATGGTGATGGGATGACTTCCAGGTCTCTAGCAACAGCGCCAATATTCCGAGGGTTACCTGAAACTGGAGGTCGATCTCGGACGAGATCTTCCATACTGGTCATAGCTGGTGTGTCCGGCAGGTGGATAACAGCCGGAGCTAGTACGTCCGACTTGTTGGACAGATGGTGCTGCTGATCCTCTATCACCGAAGGGTGGGGGGTAACTGCAAAGGACTCTGATGCTTAAGTTAGCAAGGGTATTAAGCAGGTTTTATGTAGAATCAGAGTATGAGTTATACCTGGGTGTTCCAGCGTATTTATAATGTTGAGTTGTGACCTTTTGGATAAGATAAGTTAGTTATCTTATCTTATCTTTATCTTTGAGTTGAGGTCAGCGTATCTTCAATGGAACCGCCTTTATCTCTATAGGCTTGGGTTGCCCTAGGATTTGGGTCGTGTTCCTCTGTTTGGGCCCTTTACTGGGCTCTCTTGTCGATTTGGCCGAGCGCTTTGAGAAGTGGTCGGCTAGTCGGACCTAAGGAGGTTGGTCGCTTTTATCGCCAATCATCCCGGGTCGGGTAACTCGACCCAGGGTATGAACAGGAAGTAACTCAAGCTCTTTTTTTGACGTTGATAGTTGGCCTCTTCACTATAGAGGATCGTTCTGGGAGATCCTTCTTTGACTTTCACTGGGATATTGCATCTATTTCGTAAGCTAGTCAGAAAAGTGATTCCATGGTCACAGAGTGTGGGGTTATCCGATATGCCCATAGAACTTATGGGAGCTCTTCAGCCTATGCTCCCTTTGCATCCTGTAATATTAGTTTTAGCCCGGCTAATATGACTTTATTGGCGGTTTCTGCCTGTCTATTAGCCTGGGGGTGTTCTACGGACGTGAATTGGTGCTTTATGTTTAAGTCGGCCACTAATTTTCTAAACCCTGCGTCTGTGAATTGAGTGCCATTGTCTGTGGTAATGGAATAAGGAATCCCAAACCTTGTGACAATGTTTCTATATAGGAATTTTTGACTTCTTTGAGCAGTAGCATTAGCTAGGGGATCTGCTTCAATCCATTTTGTAAAATAGTCTACCCCTACGATGAGGAACTTGACTTGTCCTGATCCTTGATGGAAGGGTCCGAGGAGGTCGAGTCCCCATTTTGCAAATGGCCAGGGTGAGGTTACGCTGATGAGTTCCTCTGGTGGGGCGATGTGGAAATTATCATGTTTCTGACATGGTGGACATGTCTTTACGAACTCTGTTGCTTCCTTTTGTAACGTCGGCCAAAAGAATCCAGCTCGGAGTACTTTTTTATGAGAGCTCGTGCTCCGAGATGGTTGCCACAGATGCCATTGTGTACTTCTTCTATAACTTCTTTTGTGTTGGAGGTCGGCACACATTTTAACAGCGGTGTTAAAATCCCTCTCTTGTATAGAGTATTATTTATGATGTTATAGTATTGTGCCTCCCGTTTTAGTCTTTTTACCTCCTTCTTATCTGTAGGGACTGTCTCTGTTTTGAGGTAGTTAATTATGGGGGTCATCCATCCCTGATCCTGACCTGTTATGGCTAGGACTTTTTCTTCCCCCGAGATTGATGGACTTTGTAATACTTCCTGAATGAGGCTTCTATTATTGCCCCCTGGTTTGGTGCTGGCTAATTTTGAGAGTGCATCGGCTTGAGCATTCTGTTCCCGAGGTATGTGGCGGACCTCATATTCCCCAAGTTGTTCAAGCTGTTCCTTGGTTTTGTCCAAGTACTTTTTCATGGTAGGATCCTTAGCTTGGTAGCTCCCTGCTATTTATGAGGTGACTACTTGTGAGTCACTGAAGATGATAAGATTTTGAGCTCCAACTTCCTTAGCCAGCTTCAAACCAGCTAGTGGTGCCTCGTATTCGCCCTGGTTGTTTGAAGCAGGGAACTCGAATTTGAGGGAGAGTTCGATTTGGGTTCCCTGATCGCTTTTTATTATCATACCTACGCCACTTCCCATTTTGTTTGAAGAACTGTCTACGTAGAGATTCCATTCTTTGGGAGTTTCTAGAGTTTCAGTATACTCAGCAATAAAGTCGGCCAAATATTGGGACTTTATGGCTGTCCGAGTTTCATATTGAAGGTCGAACTCAGATAGCTCCACCGCCCATTGTAGAATTCTTCCAGCTAAGGCTGTCTTTTGGAGAATGCTTTTTATGGGCTGATTTGTCCGAACCTTGATGGTGTGAGCTTGAAAGTAGGGGCAAAGTTGTCGAGAAGTTAGTATGAGGGCATAGGCAAACTTTTCTATCTTTTGATAGTTCAGTTCTGCCCCCTGTAGAGCTTTGTTGACGAAGTAGATGGGTTGTTGCCCAGTTTCGTCTTCTCTGACCAGTGCTCATGCTATTGCTCGGCTTCCTATTGTGAGGTATAATACAAGTGGTTCTCCTTCCCGTGGTCGAGTTAGAGTAGGTGGTTGTCCCATGAACCTTTTGAAATCCTGAAAAGCTCGTTCGCATTCAGCTGTCCATTCAAACCTCTTTCCTTTCCTTAGGGTGAAATAGAAGAGGAGAGATCTTATGGCTGATCCAGCTAGAAACCTAGACAAGGCTGCCAGTCTCCCGTTGAGTTGTTGTACCTCTTTGACACAGGTCAGGCTCTTCATGTCAAGTATAGCCCGGCATTTGTCCGGATTCGCCTTAATTCCCCGTTGTGATAACATGAAACCCAGGAATTTTCCTGCTTCTACTGCGAATGTGCACTTTGTGGGATTAAGTCGCATGCCATGCTCTCTTATGGTATCGAACACTTTAGTGAGGTCGGGCAATAATGATTTATCACTTTGTGTTTTTACCAACATGTCATCCACATATACCTCCATGAGTTTTCCGATATGGTCTACGAAGTCTTTGTTCATTAATCTTTGGTAAGTAGCTCCTGCGTTTTTGAGTCCGAATGGTATGACGACGTAACAATAATTTGCTTTTGGGGTCAAGAATGAGGTCTTCTCTTGATCAGGGGGATACATCGGAATTTGATTATATCCCGAATAAGCGTCCATGAAAGATAGGTATTTGTATCCGGAGGAGGCATCAACTAGAGTGTCGATACTTCGGAGTGGATAAGGATCCTTTGGGCAGTCTTTTTTGAGATCAGTGTAATCGGTGCACATCTGCCACTTTCCATTTGACTTTTTCACTAAAACAACATTGGCTAGCCATAATGAGTATTTGACCTCTCTTATGAACCCTGCCTCCAGTAGAGCCTGCACCTGTTCTTCCACAGCTTGGGATCTTTCTGGTGCGAGCTTCCTATGCTTCTGCTGTACTGGCCGAGATCCTGGGTATACTGCCAGCTTGTGGCACATTAATTTGGGGTCTATGCCCGGCATGTCTGCGGCTTTCCAAACAAAGAGGTCGGCATTATCCCTTAGGAACTGTATTGGAGGGCCTTTGTGTCTTGTTTCAAAGTTGCCCCAATGTTTGTTGTTTTGTCTGGGGTGTCTCCGATCTGGACTTCTTCGATTTCACCCTCAGGTTGTGGGTGAAGTTCTTCCCAACCTTGAACTCCCCCGAGCTCGATGGTATGAATTTCTTTCCCTTTGCCTCTGAGGTTCAGACTTTCATTGTAACAGCGTCGTGCTATTTTCTGATCTCCTTTTATCGTAGAAATCCCTTATGGAGTTGGGAATTTCATGTATAGGTGTGGAGTTAAAACTCCTGCTGTGAGATGATTCAATGTTGTCTGACCTATCAGGGCATTGTAGGCTGAGCTTACATCGACTATAATGTAGTCTATGTTGAGTGTCCTTGATCGGGTTCCTTTTCCGAAGGTTGTGTGTAGTGAGATGTATCCCAACGGTTGGATTGGAGTGTCTCGTAGTCCAAACAAGCTGTTTGGATATGCTCTGAGTTCTTTCTCCCATAAACCAAGTTTATCGAAGGCGGGCTTAAACAAGATATCCACCGAGCTTCCTTGGTCCACCAGTGTGTGGTGGAGGTTAGCATTGGCCAATATGATAGTGATGACCATAGGATCGTCATGTCCCAGGATGATGCTTATTGCGTCTTCTTGGATGAAAGTAATAGTAGGGAGGTCGGGTGATCCTTCTCCTCCCTCGACATGATATACTTCTTTAAGGTGTCTTTTGCGAGATGATTTTGAGATCCCCTCCTGCGAATCCTCCATTTATCATATGAACGTGTCTCTCCAGGGTGCGAGGTAGTCATTCTCCTCTTCCGACCTCTTCGTCCCTTCTTCTTTTTCGGGGCTCATCCGATTTGTTGGCTAAATACCGATCTAGTCGTCCTTCTCTTACCAATTCCTCAATAACATTTTTAAGTCAAAACACTCATTGGTAGGATGTCCATAGATTCGGTGATATTCACAGTATTCTGTTCAATTTCCTCCTCCTTTTTTGCATACTTCTCGGTAAACATCCACAAGAGACACCCGAAGGGGGTGTAATTGTTGTATTTTTTAGGCTTCTCGCCGTGTTGATCTTCTTTCTTCTTGGACTCTTTATCCTTATCCCGGGAGGAGTAGGAGAATCCAGATTTTGAGGTTTCTCCTAATCGAGAGTTTTCCTCCATGTTAATGTACTTTTGGGCTCGTTCCTACACTTTATTCAGGAATTTTGGATGTTTCTTTGATATGGGGTGAGTAAAGGGTCCTTCTCACAGACCATTGATGAGACCCATAATGGCTGCTTCTGTTGGTAGACTTTTTATGTCTAGGCATGCTTTGTTGAATCTTTCCATGTAGCTTTGAAGACTCTCCTAATCTCCTTGCTTGATTCCTAATAGGCTCGAAGCGTTTTTGGCTTTGTCCTTCTGAATGGAGAATCTAGCAAGAAACTTTTTGGCTAAGTCATCAAAACTTGTGATGGATCTGGGAGGCAGAGTATCGAACCACTTAATTATTATCTTTGTTAAGATAGTCGGAAAGGCTTTGCAACGAATAGCGTCCGAGGCGTCGGTGAGATACATTCTGCTTCTGAAGTTGCTGAGATGATGGCTTGGATCTGATGTGCCATCATACAGGCTCATATCGGGAGCTTTGAAGTCCTTTGGGACTTTGGCTTTCATGATTTCTTTGGTGAATGGGTCTTGATCTTTGTGGGGGCTATCTTCATGATTGGATCGAGTAGTCTTGGTTTTGAGTTCGGCTTCGAGCTTTAGGAGCTTGTCCTCTATCTCTCGGCGTTGCCTAGTCTCCCTCCAAAGGTGCCTCTCGGCTTCCTATTGATGTTCGGCCTCTTTTTTGAGCTGTTTGAGGCAATCTTGTTGAGCTTGAAGTGCCTCCATGATTTCTGTACTTGGAAAATTCTTGTCTTCATTTGGTTGAGATGCATCTTTTGGTGTGGCATCCATGTTCTTATGCGGCGTCCTATTCTCTAGATCAGAGTCGTGGTCCTTATCAAGGTTGTCCGCCATGATGATGGGATGACTTCCAGGTAGCCGGCAATGGTGCCAATGTTCCGAGGGTTACCTGAAATTGTAGGTCGATCTCGGACGAGATTTTCTATACTGGCCAGCGCTGTTGCGTCTGACCTGATGATGGTGGCCGGGGCCGCTGTGTCTGACTTGTTGGACTTGGTGGAGGTGCTGATCCTTTGTCACCAGAGGGTGGTGGTACCTGCAAGGGACTCTGATGCTTAAGTTAGCAAGGGTATTAAACAGGTTTTTAGTAGAGTTAGAGTATGAGTTATACCTGGGTTCTCTAGCGTATTTATAATGGTGTGGAGTGACCTTTCTGGAGATAAGATAGTTTTCTTATCTTATCTTTGAGTAGAGTTATATTCATCTTTAAGGGAACCATCCTTATCTTTCTAGGCTTGGGCTGCCTTTAGACTTGGGTTGTGTTCCTCTATTTAGGCCCTTTTTGGGCTCCTCTGGTACTTTGGCCGAACTCTTTGAGAAGAGGTCGGATAATTCTGACCTAAAGAGGTCAGTCGACTTGTCATCAATCAGCCCAGGTCATACAGCTCGACCCAGGGCATGAACAGAAATTAAGGATAGGAGTGGTTCCCAGAATTTTGTGGCGTACCACTTGAGCCGCCTTGAGCACATCAAGGATGACTCCACTCCTATCAATGATTCTTTTCCATTTGATATCTTGTAGGCAATATCTGAAGTAGTTAGTCATACCTTGCCTCCTAACTTTACTAAACATCAGAAGGACAAGTTGAAAAGCGAGTCCAAATATTATATATGGGATGATCCATATTTATGGAGGTATGGTGCTGACCAGATAATTAGAAGGTGTGTGCCTAAATCAGAATTCCAATATATTTTAGAGGCCTGCCACTTCTCTGAGAGTGGTGGACATTTTGGCCCTCAAAGAACAGCTAGAAAAATTTAGACTGTGTATTATAGTGGCCCACTCTTTTTAAAGATGCTACTGCCTTCTGTAAATCTTGTTCCCCAAGCCAGAGGTTTGGTAATATATCCAAGCGGGATGAGATGCCCCAACAAATTATGTTGTTCTATGAGATTTTTGATGTTTGGGGCATTGACTTCATGGGTCCGTTTCCAAACTCTAGCGGTTTCTTCTATATATTGTTAGCTGTAGATTATTTTTCTAAATGGGTGGAAGCAATTCCTACCCGTACTGATGATGCTAACACTGTTGTCTCTTTTGTTAGAAACCATATTATCTATCGCTTTGGATCACCACGAGCAATCATGAGTGATCAAGGAACCAATTTTTGTAACAGGAGATTGACCGTTCTACTGAAGAAGCATGGCGTTATTCACAAGGTAGCAACTGCTTACCACCCGCAGACTAATGGATAAGCAGAGGTGTCTAACAAGATGATAGTCAAGCCTCATAGGAAGGACTGGAGAACCAGGCTACAAGATGTGCAAGACAGTGTACAAGACACCAATTGGGATGAGCCCCTTTTGCCTGGTCTATGGAAAAGCTTATCACCTCCCAGTGGAGGTAGAGCACAAGGCTTTCTGGGTGGTAAGAGGAATCAACATGGGATTTGAGAAGGCTGGAGCCGAAAGGAAGATGTAACTACAAGAATTAGAGAACCTTCGCCTAGAAGCATATGATAACTCCAGGCTATACAAAGAGAAGATGAAGGCTGTGCATGACAATCACATTAAAAGGAGAGAGTTCAGACCAGGGGAATTAGTTCTCCTTTACAACTCCAGACTGAGGCTCATGCCAGGCAAGCTGAGACAAGATGGGAAGGTCCCTATAGAGTAGAGAAGGCAGAGCCATACGGAGTCTTCCACCTGAGTCATCCTTCAAGGTCCAAATTCATCAAGGTCAATTGACATTGCTTAAAGATATTTCATGGTGAGAAGATGAAGAAAAATAAGGAGTTGGAGATCTTCCTCTTGGAGGATTCACCAACAGCAGAAGACTGAGCTAGTGGACTATCCAACTTAAGGACGTTAAAGAAAAGTGCTAGGTGGGAGACAACCCACCATGGTACGATCTTTCATTTTTTATTCTTAGCTTTATTTTATTTTGTTTTTCTCAGTAGCAATTCATAATTTCTGCATAATTAGCTACATACTGCATTCTGCATAAAAAAAGCAAACACCGCCGTGCAAGAGTCCACGACGCGTACGCGTCGTATGTGAGTGCGAGAATAAGAAGGATTAAACAGATAGTTGCGCGGGAGTGGTGTAGGAAGTGTGCATTGCTGATAAACCCCATTTGTAAGGTTTATCTTCTATTGATTTTAGGGGATTTTATCACCTTTTACCCACATTTATTCAATGAAATAGCATGGTTTTGTATATTCTCCTTTAATTGTGCTTAAGAGTGAAAACATGCTTTTTAGGACTTAAAATAGCTAAATCTAATTCTCCTTGATTCCATTAGATGCCTTGATATGTTTGCTAAGTGATTTTAGATTTAGGAGGCAAGGATTGGACCAAGGGAATGAAGGAAAAGCATGTAGAAATGGAGAACACATGAAGAAATAAAGGAAACGCAAAAGCTGTCAAGCCGACCACTTCACACTTAATCGACCATAACTTGAGCTACAGAGATCCAATTGATGCGGTTCCAGTTGGGTTGGAAAGCTAACATCCGGGGCTTCGAAACAATATAATATTTGCCATAGTTGCATCGCACATAGGGGCGCGCACGTCCACGGTACGCGGACGCGCCGATGGTGGCACATGACCCACTTAATGCAATACATGGCCAGCGATTTTAGAAGCCTTGTGGGCCCAATCCAACTCATTTCTGATGCTATTTAAGCCAAGAATTGAAGAGGAATCATCATACTTTTAATCATTAGTCATAGTTTAGTTTTAGAAGTAGTTAGAGTTAGAGAGAGAAGCTCTCTCTTCTCTCTAGAATTAGGATTAGGAATTAGGGTTAGATTAGGATCTCATAGTTCTAGGTTTAATTCAAGTCTCCTTCTACTTCTACCTCCAATTGGTGATTGCTACACTTTGGTTCTTCTCTCTATCCCTATTCTCTTGTTGTAATTTCTCTTATTTTGTTTCTAGGTTTTGTAATTGAGATACTCTTGTTCTCTTTATTTTCTTTCAATAATGTAATTTGAGGTAATTCATGATAATTGTGATTTCCTTGATTGTTGTTGTTAATTCTTTACATTCAATTGTAGTTAGAATTCATTCATGTTGTGATTGACTATACTTTTCTTTTGTAACCTCCAAGTGTTTGATTAAATGCTTGGAAGAATGTTAGACTAGAACTTTATGTTCTTGGCTTGAGAAGGTAACTTATGATTTCTTGAGTCACTAATGTCCAATTGATTGATAGTTGATAGCCATTAACTCTAGCCTTCATTAATCCAATTAGTGGAAAGCTAGGACTTATGGACTATGATTGATATAACTCACTTGACTTTCCTTTGTTAATTGATTTAAGGATGACTAAGTGGGATTAATCCTTGCAACTACCATACTTATGGCTAGTGATAATGATGAAGACCCTTGACAACCAAACCTTGCCAAGACCATTTTGTGAATAAAGTTTTCCTACCATTTACTATTCACATTCCTCATCCAAAACCCTAAAATAAACAAGTCCATAACCAATAACAAGAACACTACCCTGCAAGTCCTTTGAGAGACGACCCGAGGTTTAAATACTTCGGTTGATAGATTTTAGGGGTTTGTACTTGTGACAAACAAATTTTTGTATGAGAGGATTGTTGTTGGTTTAGAGACTATACTTCGACGAGAATTCATTTGTGAAATTCTATACCATCAAAAATCCAGTCATTAATTGCGCACAAACTTCCTCACACGTACGCGTCCATGACGCACGCGTGTCATTTGCAATTTTGGCACTCCACGCGTACGTGTCCAGCACACGCACGTGTGGATGAGGAAAACGGTGTAAATGGGTGTTAGGCCAGAGAGTTATGATGGTGTGGGGCTGGAACTGTGCTGGGAGCATAACCCCCATCACGCGTACGCGTCCCTGACGCGTGCGCGTCATTCTCACTACATGGCACATCACGCAGAATGCACAGAGAGTTGTGCGGGCACAGTGCTGCCCTCGCGCCATTTGCACACTCCATATCACGTGTTCGCGTCCTAGACACTTACGTGTCACTTGGTTATTAATCGACCCACGCGTACGCGTCACATGCTCCGCGTGGTTAACCTAGGACGCCGCCAGAGCTCTTATCTTTTCTCCCCCAATCCTAATTTCTTCTTCCTTCTTTCTTCTTCTTTCTTTCTTCTTATTCTTCTTCTTCTTCTTCTTCTTCTCCTCTTCCTTCTTTGCCACTCACATCCTCCATCACCTCTCTCTTTTCATCATCTTCTCAATGTTCTTTTTTCCTATCTTCTTTCCTTACTTCTTACTATTTATCTCTTCTTTTTGCATTCTTTTAATTGGTGTTAGCAATTTAAAATGGGTGATTGTTTTTCTTCTATATTTGGTTGTGGATATATTAGGTAGTGATTTGACAATTCATATTAATTTTTGGATTGCATGCATGTTGGATTTCATACTTTCCCCTAACTTATTTTACATGCCTACCAAGTGTTTATGAAAAAGCCCGTATGGCATTGTGAATTCTTAATTATTCTTCTACACTACTGCCTATTTTTCACAAAATCCTTGTAATATTTTATTAATTAAATATAATTGTCAATACAAACGTGGTTGTTAGTTTGTTACATTTGATAATTGAATTAAGCAATTAATGCTTGATCTATGCTACTCATATCTTTGCCGGCATGCTAATAAACATCTTGCATCTAATTGTCTTAATTTATCATGCTATATTTCCATTGATGTCCTAATTACATGGAATCGCGACCATGTGTTTACGACATTCTTCTTTACCTTGGCATGGATTATCACTTGTACTTTCCTCCTCCTTGCTCTAACCCTTTGATTATCACTTGTATCTTCCTCCTCCCGATTCTAGCTACTTGATTTCATGTCCCTTTCTATTCTTCCTTTTTAGGATGGTCACTTGTACTTTCCTCCTCTTTGCTCTAACCCTTTGATTATCACTTGTATCTTCCTCCTTTCGATTCTAGCTACTTGATTTCATGTCCCTTTCTTTTCTTCCTTTTTAGGATGGCCACCATGAAGGGTAAAGAGAAATCCTCTAACAAGCCACCGGCGAGAAAAGGAACGAAAAGAGCCCCAGCGGAGGACCCACCCTCAACATCAGTCAAGCCATCAACAAAGTGGGTCAAGAGGATTATCAAGGTCGATGAAACCGAAAAGCCTTTCGAGCAAAAGACACTACGCGGTTCACTAACCGCTATTGTGAGCGGATGTTCCCCATCCTGGCTGAGCGAAACTACAACAATGAACACCTACTTATCCTCCCTACCGACATTGTTGATCTTATAGCGCCTCACATTGAGCGCAGACAATGGGATTCTTATGGAGGCAGCCATGGCAGGTCAACCTTTTATGGGTGGTTGAATTCTACTCCAATTTTCACATGCCAAACCTGTAGTCTGTCTATGTCCGTTAGAAGCAAGTCCCTATATCTGAAGGGGCCATTCAGTAATCTTTAGATCTTCCCCATGCTCCGGAAGGATTGGATACATACCAAGAAGCCTCTTTCAAGCGCCAGACATACCAATTTGACTGGGACGACGTCCTCAGAGTTATAATACAACCTGGTAGCAGATGGATCTATAGTTATCATCGATCCCGACCTAAGGGCATATTGGCTTCAGCACTTACCTTGGAGGCTCGAGTGTGAGCACAGATTATGTCTCACTACGTCTTTCTGAGCACTCACGAGTCCTCCTTCACTGCAGACATGGCTGTTCTCATCTGGTGTACCCTTACAGACCAGTCTCTCAACTTACCGAGACACCTCCAGTAACCTATGGGCCACGTACAAATTGCAGACAACCTTCCCTTTCCCGCCTTGGTTTCAAATCTAGTCTCGGCAGTCAAAGTCTCCTCCAGGGCTGGGGACACCAGGACCATGATTCCGCGGGATGATCAATATGTCCCCAACGGAAAGTACATCAGACCCCTAGCAGCCACTATCAGCCGGATTGTAGACCCGGCCGGAGATACTCCTTCTCCTTCCACCTCACAAGCACCTTCAACAAATCAGCTACTCCTTCAGATACTTCAGAGGTTGGACCGACTAGACCGGCAGGCAAAGCAAATAGAATGCCGTCACAAGCGCCAATTTACATACCTCAAGGAGCTGATTGTTGGCAACCACCCACCTGAAGAAGAACCAGACACTCCGGACTCCACTTTACCTACCAGCACCGGGAGCCATAATGACCTCAACTGTAGAGATGTTGTTACCAGCCCCCCTTTGTTCCTGACTAATGGCACCGAGGATGGTGCCGAGCTTTAAGTGTGGGGAGGTTGGTCAGTACCTGACTGCCAGAGGTAATTGCTTTTTCTTAACACCAATAGGTTATATTTTTTTTCTTTCTTTAGTTAGATAGGATAGGTTGCATAATAATAAGTGCTTGCATGTAGGTTCTACTCGGTTGAAAAATAATAAGTTTCTTTTTAAGACACTATTTTTAAAAATTTAACTAATTCAAATTTAAATTCTATGTTAAACTTGTTTGAAGCTTGTATTTGGAACATGAATTATAGCTGAGAACACACAACCCGTGAGTTTCGAGCTTAATTATATGGTTACATTATTTAACCATGATATTTATTCTTGTGTGTGTGTTGTTCTCTATAATTGCAATCTTTACTTTGTTCCACTCTATATGTCCATTATTTAGTGTATTTACATGTATGCATATGATTGAGGCCATCATTTATTATTAGCTCACTTATCCCAAAGAGCCTACCCTTTTAATTACCTTTGTTAGCCACCTTGAGCCTATTAACCCCCATTTATTCTATATTTTTTTTACCACATCACTAGCCTTAAGCAGAAAAATAATTAATTACCCCAATTGAATCTTTGGTTAGCTTAAGATAGAGATTGTGTGTCAGTTAAGTGTGGGGAACTATGCGAACTTGGGTTTATGAAAGTGTACAGTGTTTTGTTGACAAAATATTAGGAATTCGGGTACCTACTCATGTAAGACCAGAAAAATTAAAAACCCATGTGCATTGATATGTTATATTTGCTCTAGAAAAAACAAAAAAAAAAGAGAAAAACCAAAAATATTCAAATAATTAAGTAAATAAGTGAATAAGGGGACAAAATTTCCCCAATGTCAAGTTCAAAGAAAGATCAATGCATATGTGATGAAATTAAAGAAAAGTTGATGCATGAGTACTTAATGCAAAAGTGGGAATTTTGGGTAGCTAGGCATGATTTTAGAATTTCATAGAGTGTGTGTATGTTAGGTGATAGCTTAGGTTACTCAAAGATTCAATTTATAGCTCACTTGGCATTACATATATCCTCACCCTTACCTTAGCCCCATTACAACCTTGAAAAGACCTCATGATGTTTGCATTTGTACATTAAATATTTGTTGATTGGTTAGATGAAGAATAAAGTTTTAGAAAGCATGACTAGAGAAGAGTAGAGTGATCAACCCTAGACACTTGAGAGACTAGAGTGCATATACACTACCAGTGAGGGTTCAATGCTTAAATCTATGTTCCCTGCTTTCATGAGCTATCTTCTTACAAGTTTAATTATTTCTTATTGTATGATTTGAATTAGCGGAATTTGATTTATGCTTGTCTTGGAGAACTTGTTTACTTTTGACCAAGTAGATAGAAACATCTTAGCATATAGTTGCATTCATATACATAGGTTGCATTGCATTGCATTGCATGAGTCCTAGTTTTCCCTATTCATTCTTTTTGTCTCCTTGAGCTTAGCATGAGGACATGCTAATGTTTAAGTGTGGGGAGTTTGATAAACCACTATTTTATGGTTTATCTTGTGCTGATATTGAGTGGTTTTTATCAACTCTTTACTCACTTATTCATATGATTTGCATTATTTTACAAACCATTCCCAATTTTATTCTATGGTTGGAAACTTGTTTCCTAGACATCTAAATTGTATGTTTTTAGTTTCCCTTTTATACCATTCGATGCCGTGATTTGGGTGTTAAGTATTTTCAGGGTTTATAGGGCAGAAATGGCTTAGAGGGTGGAGAGGAAGCTTGCAAAAATGGAAAGAACACAAGAAACTAAGGAGCTGACCAGCGAGGAACGACGCGTGCGTGTACCTGACGGATGCACTCGAAAAGCGAGTTTGCATAACGACGCGTGCGCGTACCTGACGCGTACGCGTGACACACGAAGATGACCAGCGACGTGTACGCGTGACTGACGCGTATGTGTGACATGCGGGACCTGCAGAAAATGAAGAAAATTCTGGGGGCGATTTTGGGATGAGTTTTGACTCAATTTTTGGCCCAAAAACATAGACTAGAGCCAAGGGATAGGAGAGATTCAACACACATTCTCATTACGCACAGTTTTAGTTTTAGTTTTGGAATCTAGGAGAGAGAAATCACTTCTTCCTCTAGGGTTCTTCACATTCATAGATTTCAAGTTTTATGCTTTTGATTTGGATATTGAAGAGTCATTACCTCCGTTGAAGTTTCATTATTCTAGTTTTCTTCTCTATTCCTTTACTCTTTTATTGCCCATTAACCCTGTTTGGATAAGTATGTTTATGATTTTGGGATTTATTAATGCAAAGAACCATTTTTACTTTTAATTAACTTTCAGTTATTATTCATCATGTCTTCCTTTTATTCCCTTCTTAATTCTGTGAAAGTTATATTCATGTTAATGGAGTAGTTTCCTGACTTGATTGGGAGTTGATTAAGAGGAGAACCTTGAGTTGGAATACTCTAGTGTTAATCTTAACTGGAAGTTGTTGGCTGACTCTCTAGTCTCTGACTCTAATCCTTTCTTAGGAAAGGATTAGAACTCGAGTGATAGAGTTGGTTAGTTAGTGACTTGACTTTCCCTTATTAAGTAAGGGATGACCAAGTGGAACAACAACCTTTTATTATTACACTTTGGAAAATTCAACAAGGATAGAACTTCCAATTAATTTTCTCCCAGTCAAGACTTTTATTTGAATTATATAAATTCTCTCGTAAACTTCCATTGCTTAAATTCACTGTTATTTATTTTTCTGTTTCTCAAACTAAAAAATTTCTTGGAAAACCTCTGACCAATAAAATAGCACTCTTTTGTCAACTCGTTGGGAGACGACTTGGGATTTCTACTCCCAGTATTTGGTTCTTAATTTTGTGACAACTCTTTTGTAAATTAATAAGCGAATTTTAGTCAGTTAAGAACTATACTTGCAATGCTATTTTCTCTATAAACTCTTAATCGGCCAATTTCTTCCACGTCAATACCTCCACCGGGATCATTGCCTCCGTGCCGTATACTAATTGGAAGGGGGTTTCCCCTGTGGAGGAGTGTATTGTTGTATTGTAGGCCCATAAGACTTATGGGACTAACTCTGCCCATTCGCCTTTTGCATCGCCCAGCTTCTTTCTCAAAGCTTGTAAGAGGACCTGGTTGGCGGCTTCTTCTTGATCATTTGTCTGGGGGTGCTTGACCGAGCTAAAGTGATGCTTGATGTGAAAATTCTGTAAGAATGAAGCAACTCGAGAATCAGTGAATTGTCTCCCATTATTAGATATGAGCTCACCTGGTATTCCATATCTGCAGATTATGTTCTTCTAAAGGAAATATTGTACCTTGTTGACCGTGATTCGTGCTAATGGTTGTGCTTCTATCCATTTGGAGAAGTAATCTACGCAAACTAAAAGAAATTTTACCTGACCTGGTGCCTTTGGGAAAGGTCCTAGGATGTCCATTTCCCATTTGTAAAAAGGCCAACTTACTTCTGAGCTATGTAGGACCTCGGTCGGATTGTGTATCACCTTTCCGTGCTTTTGACAGCCATCACACTTTTGGACTTTGCTTGTGAAATCGCGTTTCATGGTTGGCCAGTAGTACCTAGCCCTAACCAGTTTTGCTACGAATGCTTGGTCGCAAAAGTGGTTACCGCACACTCCTTCATGGATATCATCTATTGCCAGGTCTGCCTCTTCCTTGCTAAGGCATTTGAGGAGTGGCCTGGAGAATCCGCGCTTGTATAGCTCGGTTCCCAGCATTGTGTAGAACCTAGCCCGTATTTTGAAGAGTTTTTGATTAACATCGTTTGATGGGAGTATTCCTCTACTGATGTACATTATTATTGGAGTCCTCCAGTCTTCGTCCTGCAAAATACTCAGTATATGTGTTAGGTTTAGGCTAAGGTTTTCTAGCGTTAGTTGTGAGAGCTTTGGTATATTTTTTGTTTTTCTTGTTGTTTCCAATTTGGATAAAATGTCGGCTCGGCTGTTATTTTCTCTTTGTATGTGAATAATTTCAAAGTTTTTGAATTTTGAAATGAGTTCTTTCACTAAATGCCAATACCTTTCTAGTAGAGCATCTTTTACCTGAAATGTTCCCTTTACATGTTGGACCACCAGAAGAGAGTCACAATGTATTGTGATTCCAGGTGCCTGAAGTCTTAATGCGAGAGTCATTCCCGCAATGAGAGCTTCGTATTCTGCTTGGTTATTACTGGCTTTGAAGCAGAATCATATTGATTATTCGACTGTTATGTTCCTTCCATCATCCAATATGATTCCTGCTCCTGTTTCATCATTGTTAGAGGCTCCATCCACATACATCACCCAGCTCTTTGGTTCAGGCTATTCGTGTGGGTTGGTCTACTCTGAGAGGAAGTCAGCTAGGATTTATGATTTTAGTGCTGGTCTTGGTTGGTACTGAACGTCAAATTCTGACAACCCGATAGACCATCTTATTAGTCTCCCCGCTACTTCTGACCTTGTTAAAATCTGCCGGAGTGGTTGGTCTGTTCGAACTATTATGGTGTGACTTTAGAAATAATGTCTGAGTCTTCGAGCAGTGATTATCGAGGCCAAAGCCAGTTGTTCCAATTTTGGGTATCTTTTCTTGGCTGGTTGCAAAACCTTTCTGATGAAGTATACTAGCTATTGTGGTTTTCCTATTTCAACTACAAGAGCTGAACTTATTGCTTGGTCAGTAACAGATAAATATAAATATAACGGCTTACTGAGCTTTAGTTTTTGTAGTATCTGGGGAGATGTTAACATGGCCTTTAGTTCTGTAAAGGATTTTTCGCAAGCCTTGGTCCACTCAAATTGTTTACCTTTGGATATGGTTTGAAAGAAATGATATGACCTATTTCTTATTATTTGCAAGAACCGTGACAGGGCTGCAATTCTACCAGTTAGTTTTTGAACTTCCTTCACAGTCTTCGGACTGGCCATGTTGAAGATGGGGTTGCATTTTTCAGGATTTGCCTCAATTCCTTTGCATGTTAACATGAATCCTAATACTTTCCCTCCTTGTATGCCGCAGGTGCACTTTTCGGGATTAAGTTTCATGTTATATGCTCAGACTTGGTGGAAGACCTCGGTCAGGTCATTGCAGTGGGAGTCTTCAACTGTGGTCTTGACCACCATGTCATCAACATACACCTCCATATTTCATCCAATCTGTTGACTAAAGACTTTGTTCATTAGGCGTTGATATGTTGCACCTGCATTCTTAAGGCCAAAAGGCATTACTCTGTAACAAAAATTGCCAGACTCTGTTATAAAGGCTGTCTTAGTCCTCTGGGTGCATTAGAATCTAGTTATACCCAGAATATGCATCCATGAAGCTCAAACATTTATAACCTGAAGCATTGTCCACTAATTTGTCAATACAAGGCAACGGGTATTGGTGCACGAAATTGTGATCACACTTTTCACAACTCCGCACAACTAACCAGCAATTGCACTGGGTCGTCCAAGTAATACCTTACGTGAGTAAGGGTCGATCCCACGGAGATTGCCGACTTGAAGCAAGCTATGGTCATCTTGTAAATCTTAGTCAGGCAGATTCAAATGGTTATGAGGTATTGATAATTAAAAGATAAATAAAATGTAAAATAAGATAGGGATACGTATGTAATTCATTAGTGGGAATTTTAGATAAGCGTTTGGAGATGCTTTATTGCTCCTGAACCTCTGCTTTCCTATTCTCTTCATCTAATCATGCGTGCTCCCTTCTATGGTGGTGCACGAAATTGTGATCTCAATGGCACTAACAACTTGGTACACACAATTGTAATATCACTCTTTTTCACAACTTCGCACAACTAACCAGCAAGTGCACTGGGTCGTCCAAGTAATACCTTACGGAGTAAGGGTCGATCCCCTGGAGATTGTCGGCTTGAAGCAAGCTATGGTCATCTTGTAAATCTCAGTCAAGCAGATTCAAATGGTTATGTAGTTTTGATAATTAAAAGATAAATAAACATCAAATAAAGATAGAGATACTTATGTAATTCATTGGTGGGAATTTCAGATAAGTTTATGGAGATGCGTTGTTCCTTCTGAATATCTGCATTCATATTGCCTTCATCCAATGTTTCATACTCTTTTCCATGGCAAGCTGTATGTTGGGTTTCACCGGCGTCAATGGCTACCTCCCATCCTCTCAGTGAAAATGGTCCTCTACGGTTTCTGTACGGCTAATCAACTGTCAGATTGCTCGTCTTGGATGAATAATACCATGCACAACTTCCGTATGGCTAATCATCTGTCGATTCTCACTCATGTTGGAATAGGATCCAGTAATCCTTATGCGTCTGTCACACGCCCAACACTTGTGAGTTTGAAGCTCGTCACAGTCATCCCATCCCAGATGGTACTCGGAATACCACAGACAAGGTTTAGACTTTCCGGATCTCAAGAATGCTGCCAATGGATTCTAGCTTATACCACAAAGGTTCCAATCTCAGATTCAGATGCCCCATTGTCAGAGGGGAGTTGATGTGAATTGTTGATCAGAAACCCCAGAGATACACACTCTAGCCTTTGCTTGTAGAATGGAAGTAGTTGTCAGTCATGCGTTCATAGGTGAGAATGGTGATGAGCGTCACATAATCATCACATTCATCATGTTCTTGTGTTCGAATGAGTATCTTAGAACAAGAATAAGCATGAATTGAATAGAAAATAGTAGTAATTGCATTAATACTCGAGGAACAGCAGAGCTCCACACCTTAATCTATGGTGTGTAGAAACTCTACCGTTAAAAATACATAAGTGGTCTGGAGGTCCAGGCATGGCCGAATGGCCAACCCCCCAAATATGAAAATATATCATCCAGAATGTCGAATACAATAGTAATAGGTCCTATTTATAATGAAACTAGCTACTAGGGTTTACAGAAATAGGTAAATGATGAAGAAATCCACTTTCGGGGCCCACGTGGTGTGTGCTTGGGCTGAGCATTGAGCTTTACACGTGTAGAGGCTTCTCTTGGAGTTAAACGGCAACTTTTATGCCCGTTTGAGCGTTTAACTCTAACTTGTAACCTGTTTCTGGCGTTTAACTTCAGAATAGGGCAGAGAAGGGGCGTTTGAATGCCAGTTTGACTCGAGCAAAGTATGGACTATTATATATTGCTTGAAAGCCCTAGATGTCTACTTTCCAATGCAATTGAGAGCGCGCCATTTATAGTTCTGTAGCTCCAGGAAATCCACTTCGAGTGCAGGGATTTGAGAATCCAACAGCATTTGCAGTCCTTTGTCAGCCTCTAAATTAGAATTTTGCTCAGGTCCCTCAATTTCAGCCAGAAAATACTTGAAATCACAGAAGAACACACAAACTCATAGTAAAGTCCAGAAATATGAATTTTACATAAAAACTAATAAAAACATCCCAAAAAGTAGCTAGATCATACTAAAAACTACCTAAAAACAATGCCAAAAAGCATATAAATTATCCGCTCATCACAGGGCAAGCTGTATAATTCTCTCAGTGAAAATGGTTCGGCTACGGTCTCTGTACGGCTAATAAACTGTCGAATTTCTCGTCTCGGATGAAAAATACAAGGCAAAGCTACCGCAGGGCTAACCATCTGTCGGTTTTCACTAGCGTCGGAATAAGATCCATTGATCCTTTTGCACATTGTCACTACGCCCAACATTCGCGAGTTTGAAGCTTCTCACAGTCATCCTTTCCCAAATCCTACTCGGAATACCACAGACAAGGTTTAGACTTTCCGGATCTCAGGAATGCTGTCTAGTGTTCTAGCCTATACCACGAAGATCCTAATCTCAGATTCAGATGCTCTGTTGTTAGGAGAGACAATGTGAATCGTTGATTAGAGACCCAAGAGAATATACTCCGGCTGTCGTCCAATGACTATGTTGAACATCATGTAGACTGCTTTGTGGTTGTCAGGCACGCGGATCTTGGCTAAGCGAGTACTGAAGATAGAGAGTGATTGTCACGGGTTACCCCTTCAGTCTGACTTAACTAAATTAAGTACAAGATATATCTTGGAGAAGAAGTAGGCGTGAATTGAATGAAAAACCATGGTACTTGCATTAATTCATGAGGAACAGCAGAGCTCCTCACCTTAATCTATGAGGTGTAGAAACTCCACCGTTGAAAATACATAAGAACAAAATGATATAGGCATGGCCGAATGGCCAGCCTCCAAAAAGGTTTGAAGAACTCCCCAAAAGGTCAAAGAATCCAATACAATAGTAAAAAGTGCTATTTATACTAAACTAGTAAACTAGGTTTACAGAAGATGAGTAGATAGTGTAGAAATCCACTTCCGGGGCCCACTTGGTGTGTGTTTGGGCTGAGCCTTGAAGCTTTCACGTGCATAGGCCATTCTTGGAGTTAAACACCAGCTTGGGTGCTAGTTTGGGTGTTTAACACCAACTTTGGTGCCAGTTATGGCGTTTTACGCCAGAAATAGGTCTCTGATGGGCATTTAAACGCCAGTTTAGGCCATCAAATCTCATAAAATGGTATGAACTATTATATATTTCTGGAAAGCCCAAGATGTCTACTTTCCAATGCAATTGAGAGCGCGCCGATTGGACTTCTATAGCTCCAAAAAATCAACTTCGAGTGCAGGGAGTTCAGAATCCAACAGCATCTGCAGTCCTTTCTCAGCCTCTGAATCAGATTTTCGCTCAGGTTCCTCAATTTTTGCCAGAAAATACCTGAAATCACAGAAAAACACACAAACTCATAGTAAAGTCCAGAAATGTGAATTTTTCATAAAAACTAATAAAAATATACTAAAAAGTGACTAAAACATACTAGAAACTACCTAAAAACAATGCCAAAAAGCGTATAAATTATGCGCTCATCACAACACCAAACTTAAATTATTGCTTGTCCCCAAGCAACTAAAAACAATATAAGACAAAAAGAAGAGAATATACAATAAATCCCAAAATATCAATGAAGCTTAGTTCTAATTAGATGGGCGGGACTTGTAGCTTTTTGCTTCTAAACAGTTTTGGCATCTCACTTTATCCTTTGAAGTTCAGAATGATTGGAAGCCATAGTAACTAAGAATTCAGATAGTGTTATTGATTCTCCTAGTTCAGTATTTTGATTCTTGAACACAGCTACTTATAAGTCTTGGCCGTGACCCTAAGCATCTTGTTTTCCAGTATTACCACTGGATACATAAATGTCACAGACACATAACTGGGTGAACCTTTTCAGATTGTGACTCAGCTTTGCTAGAGTCCCCAGTTAGAGGTGTCCAGAGTTCTTAGGCACACTCTTTTGCTTTGGATCACGACTTTAACCACTCAGTCTCAAGCTTTTCACTTGGACCTTCATGACACAAGCACATGGTTAGGGACAACTTGAATTAGCCGCATAGGCCAGGATTTTATTCCTTTGGGCCCTCCTATCCACTGATGCTCAAAGCCTTGGATCCTTTTCACCCTTGTCTTTTAGTTTAAAGGGTTACTGGCTTTTTGTTCTTGCCTTTTGGTTTAAAGAGCTATTGGCTTTTTCTGCTTGCTTTTTCTTTTTCTTTTTTTTCTTTATTTTTTGCCATTTTTCGCAAGCTTTGTATTTTTCACTGCTTTGTCTTGCTTCAAGAATCAATTTTATGATTTTTTAGATTATCAATAACATTTCTCTTTTTTCATTATTCTTTCAAGAGCCAACAATTTTAACATTCATAAACTTCACTATCAAAAATATGCACTATTCAAGCATTCATTCAGAAAACAATAAGTATTGCCACCACATCAAAATAATTAAACTAATTTCAAGATAGAATTTAAAATTCATGTACTTCTTGTTCTTTTGAAATTAGAAACATTTTCTATTAAGAAGGGTGAAGGATTTATGGGAGATTCATAACTTCAAGGCATAAACACTAGACACTAATGATCATGTAGTAAAGACATAAACATAGACATAACATATAGCATAAGGAACGAAAAACAGAAAAATAAGAACAAGAAAATTAAAGAACGGGTCACCTTAGTGACGGCGGCTAGTTCCTCCTCTTGAAGATCCTATGGAGTGCTTGAGCTCCTCAATGTCTCTTCCTTTCGTTTGTTGCTCTTCCCTTATGGCTCTTTGGTCCTCTCTAATTTCATGGAGGATAATGGAATGCTTTTGGTGCTCCATCCTTAGTTGTTCCATGTTGGAACTCAAATCCCCTAAAGAGGTGTTGAGTTGTTCCCAATAGTTGTGTGGAGGAAAATGCATCCCTTAAGGCATCTCAGGGATTTCTTAATGAGGGATTTCCTCATGCGCTTGTTGAGGTCCATGAGTGGGCTCTCTTGTTTGCTCCATCCTCTTTTTAGTGATGGGCTTGTCCTCTTCGATGAGGATGTCTTCCTCTATGACAATTCTGGCTAAATTGCATAGGTGACAGATGAGATGAGGAAAGGCTAACCTTGCCAAAGTGAAGGGCTTGTCAGCCACCTTGTATAGTTCTAGAGGTATGATCTCATGAACTTCCACTTCCTCTCCAATCATGATGTTATGGATCATGATAGCCCAATCCACAGTTACCTCGGATCAGTTGTTAGTAGGAATGAGAGAGCGTTGGATGAACTCTAACCATCCTCTAGCCATGGGTTTGAGGTCAAGCCTTCTCAGTTAAACCGGCTTGCCTTTGTAGTATCTCTTCCATTGGGCTCCTTCTACATAGATGTCCATGAGGACTGGGTCCAACCTTTGATCAAAGTTGACCCTTCTTGTGAAAGGATGAAGATCTCCTTGTATCATTGGCAAGTTGAATGCCAACCTGACATTTTTTGGACTGAAATCTAAGTATTTCCCTCGAACCATTGTGAGCCAATTCTTTGGGTTCGGGTTCATACTTTGATCATGGTTCTTAGTGATCCATGCATTAGCATAGAACTCTTGAACCATTAAGATTCTGACTTGTTGGATAGGGTTGGTGAGAGCTTCCCAACCTCTTCTCCGAATCTCTTGTCAGATCTCTGGATATTCCCCCTTTTTGAGCTTGAAGGGGACCTCGAGGATCACCTTCTTCTTGGCCACAACTTCATAGAAGTGGTCTAGATGGACCTTTGAGATGAACCTCTCCATCTCTAATGACTCAGAGGTAGAAGTAATTGCCTTCTCTTTCCTCTTTCTAGAGGTTTCTCCGGCCTTAATGGTTATTGAAAACAAAAAGCAAAGATTTTTCCAATACCAAACTTAAAAGGTTTGCTCGTCCTCGAGCAAAAGAAGAAAAAAGGAATAGGAGAAGAATAAATAGAGGAGACAAAGGTGTGTGGTGAATTCGGCCAAGGGAGGTTAAGGTTTGTGTGAAGTGTGAAGTTGAAGGTGGTAAGGAGGGTATTTATAGGGTAAGGGGGAGAGAGAATCCATGTGATAGGGGTTGGGTTTGGGAGGGAAATGGTTTGAATTTGAGTGGGTGGGGGTAGGTGGGTTCTATGATGGGAAATAGTGGATGGATGTGAGTGGTAAAGAGGTTATGGGGAAGAGGGTATAATTTGATAGGTGAATGGTATTTGGGGAAGGGTGTTATGGGAAGGTGTGAAGAGGAGTGAGAATGAGTTGGGGTAGGTAGGGATCCTGCGGGGTCCACAGATCCTGAGGTGACAAGGATTTCTCATCCCTGTACCTTTCTAGTGTTTAAACGCCCTCTGTATGACATTTCTGGCATTAAATGCCAGGCTGCTACCCATTCCTAGAGTTAAACACCAGTCTGGCAGCTAGTTCTGGCATTTAACGCCCAAAATGCTGCCAGACTGGGCGTTAAATGCCCATTCTGCTACCCTTACTGGCGTTTAACACCAGCCAGACACCAGACATCCTTTTCTGGCGTTAAACGCCAGTCTGTGTGCCATTTCTGGCATTTAACACCCAGAATGGTGCCAGACTGGGCATTAAACCCCCAATTTGCTAGCCTTACTGGTGTTTAAACACCAGTAAGCTCGTCCTCCAGGGTGTGCTATTTTTTATGCTGTTTTTTATTCTTGCTTTAATTCTGCAGTTGTTTTTGTGACTCCACATGATCATCAACCTAAAGAAGACATATAATAACAATGGAAAATAAAATGAAAGAGTAATTAATATAGATAAATAAAATTGGGTTGCCTCCCAATAAGCGCTTCGTTAATGTCAATAGCTTGATAGGAAGCTCTTACAGAGCTTCACATGTGCTTAGAGAATGATTGTGGCCTCCCAACACCAAACTTAGAAGTTGAGTGTGGGGGCTCTGTCTGACTCTATATTGAGAGAAGCTTTTCATGCTTCTTTATTTGTGTTTATAGAAGAAGATCCTTGAGTCTTGAACACAAGGTAGTCCTCATTCAATTGAAGGACTAACTCTCCTCTGTCTACATCAATCACAACCCTTGCTGTTGCTAGGAAGGGTCTTCCAAGGATGATGGATTCATCCTCATCCCTCCCAGTGTCTAGGATTATGAAGTCAGCAGGGACGTAAAGGCTTTCAACCTTCACTAAGACATCCTCTACAAGTCCATAAGCCTGTTTCATTGATTTGTCTTCCATTTCTAGTGAGATTTTTGCAGCTTGTACCTCAAAGATCCCTAGTTTCTCCATTACAGAGAGTGGCATGAGGTTGATACCTGACCCCAGGTCACACAGAGCCTTTTCAAAGGTCATGGTGCCTATGGTGCAAGGTATTAAGAGCTTTTCGGGATCTGGTTTCTTTTGAGGCAATGTCTGCTGAATCCATGTATTCAGTTCATTGATGAGCAATGGCGGTTCATCCTCCCAAGTCTCATTACCAAATAACTTGGCATTCAGCTTCATGATTGCTCCCAGATACTGAACAACTTACTCTTCAACAATGTCTTCACCCTCTTTAGAGGAAGAATATTCATCAGAGCCCATGAATGGCAATAGTAAGTTCAGTGGAATCTCTATGGTCTATGTATGAGCCTCAGATTCCTTTGGTTCCTCAATAGGGAACTCCTTATTGGTTAGTAGATGTCCCTTGAGGTCTTCCTCACTGGAAATCACTGCCTTTTCACTCTCTCCAAGTTCGGCCACTTTAGATATGGTTATGGCCTTGCACTCTCTTTTAGGATTCTCTTCTGTATTGCTTGGGAGAGTACTAGGAGGAGTTTCAGTAACTCTTTTACTCGGCTGACCCACTTGTGCCTCTAAATTTCTGATGGAGGACCTTATTTCATTCATGAAACTGAAAGCGGTCTTAGATAGATCAGAGATTATGTTTGCTAAGCCAGAGAGGCTCTGCTCAGAATTCTCTGTCTGTTGCTGAGAAGATGATGGAAAAGGTTTGCTATTGCCAAACCTATTTCTCCCACTATTATTATTATTGAAGCCTTGTTGAGGTTTCTGTTGGTCCTTCCATGAGAAATTTGGATGATTTCTCTATGAAGGATTATAGGTGTTTCCATAGGATTCTCCCATGTAATTCACCTCTTCCATTGTAGGATTCTCAAGGTCATAAGCTTCTCCTTCAGAAGAAGCTTCTTTAGCACTGCCAGATGCAGCTTGCAATCGGTCAGATTCTGAGAAATCATATTGACTTGCTGAGTCAACATTTTGTTCTGAGCCAATATGGCTCTAGAGTATCAATCTCAAGAACTCCTTTCTTCTGAGTCATCCCATTTTTCACAGGATTTCTTTCAGAAGTGTACACGAACTGGTTATTTGCAACTATTTCAATAAATTCCTAGGCTTCTGCAGGGATTTTCAGATGAAGGGATCCACCAGCAGAATGGTCCAATGACATCTTTAGACAACTCAGACAGACCATCATAGAATATACATATGATGCTCCATTTTGGAAGTATATCAGAAGGACACCTTTTGGTTAATTGCTTGTATCTTTCCCATGCTTCATAGAGGGATTCACCTTCCTTCTGTTTGAAGGTTTGGAGTTCCATTCTAAGCTTGCTCATCTTTTGAGGTGGAAAGAATTTGGTCAAGAAAGCATTGACCAACTTGTCCCAAGAGTTCAGGCTTTCTCTAGGTTGTGAGTTCAACCATATCATAGCTCTGTCTCTTACAACAAAAGGGAAAAGCATGAGTCTGTAGACCTCGGGATCAACCCCATTGGTCTTAACAGTATCACAGATTTGCAAGAATTCAGCTAAGAACTTATGAGGATCTTTCGATGGAAGTCCATAAAACTTGCAATTCTGCTACATTAGATAAACTAATTGAGACTTAAGTTCAAAGTTGTTTGTTCCAATGGCTGGAATTGAGATGCTTCTTCCATAAAAGTTGAAAGTTGGTGTAGTATAGTCACCAAGCATCTTCCTTGCATCCCTTGCATTGTTGTTGGGTTTGGCTGCCATGTCTACTTCTTTTTCAAAATTCTCTAAAAGGTCTTCTCTGGAGTGTTGTGCTTTAGCTTCTCTAAGCTTCTTCTTCAGAGTCCTTTCAGGTTCAGGATCAGCTTCAACAAGAATGTTTTTATCCCTGTTTCTGCTCATATAAAAAAGAAGATAACAAAAGGGAGTAGTGGAATCATCTCTCTCACGGTATAGAGATTCCTTGATGTGTCAGAGGAAAAGGAGTATAAGAATGAGAAGAAAGAGGAGGAATGTTAGCAAAAATGAATAGAAAGAGATGAAAGAGAAAGAGTTTTCAAAAATTTAAAACTAAAAAAGATTTTTCAAAACAAAAAAGATTTTAAAACTAAAAAGATTTTTAATTAACTAATTGTTTTAGTTTTAATTAAAAAGATTTTTGAAAAAGTGGTTAGTGATTTTCGAAAAAGACAAGAAATAGTAATTAGTTGAAAGATATGATTTTAAAAAGATTTGATTGAAAAGATATGATTGAAAAGGATTTGATTTTTAAAATTGATGACTTCACTAATAAAAAACTAAAAGATATGATTCTAGAATTTAAATATTAATCCTTTCGTAACAAGAAAGTAACAAACTTGAAATTTTTGAATCAAAACATTAATTGTTAGCAAGGATCTTTGAAAATATGGAAAGAAAAGATTTTAAAATTATGAATCAAAATATGAAAATTTGAAAAAATTTGAATTGGAAACGAAATTACCTCCCCTGTGTCATCTTGGCGTTAAACGCCTAGGATGCTATCCATTCTGGCGTTTAATGCCTAGAATGCTACCTCTTTGGGCGTTTAACGCCCAGCCAGATACCTTGGCAGGCGTTTAACGCCAGAAATCCTTCCTTACTGGGCATTTTTCTAAACGCCCAGCTTTTTCTCTGTGATTCCTCTGCTGTATGTTCTGAATCTTCATTTTTCTGTATTATTTACTTGAAAAGAGATATTTTTTATTTTTTAATTTTTAATGAAGAGAGAAAAAAATAACAAAATGAAATAAAACATAAAAATGCAAGATCAAAATAAGTAATGCATGCAAGGACACTTTGAATGTCAAGATGAACACCAAGAACGCTTTGAAGATCATGATGAACATCAAGGACATATTTTTGAAAATTTTTAAGAAAAGAAAGATACGCAAGACACCAAACTTAGAAAATTTTAACGTTTAGACACTATGGATTTGCAAATGCATATGAAAAACAAGAAAAGACACAAAATAGGAGAATTTAAAGATCAGAACAAGAAAAATCATCAAGAACAACTTGAAGATCAATGAAGAACACAATGCATGAATTTTTTTTGAAAACTTGAGAAAATTTGAAAACATACAATTGACACCAAACTTAGAATTTGACACTAGACTCAAACAAAAAACACAAATTTTTTTTGTTTTTTTATGGTATTATTAATTTTTTCGTATTTATTATTTTTTTCGAAATTAAAAATAAAAGAAAGCTTAAACATAAAATAAAATTACCTAATCTAAGCAACAAGATGAACCGTTAGTTATCCAAACTCGAACAATTCCCGGCAATGGTGCCAAAAACTTGGTGAACGAAATTGTGATCACACTTTTCATAACTCCGCACAACTTAGCAGCAAGTACACTGGGTCGTCCAAGTAATACCTTACGTGAGTAAGGGTCGATCCTATAGAGATTGCCGGCTTGAAGCAAGCTATGGTCATCTTGTAAATCTCAGTCAGGCGAATTCAAATGGTTATGAGGTATTGATAATTAAAAGATAAATAAAATGTAAAATAAGATAGGGATACTTATGTAATTCATTGGTGGGAATTTCAAATAAGCGTTTAGAGATGCTTTGTTGCTCCTGAACCTCTGTTTTCCTATTTTCTTCATCCAATCATGCGTGCTCCCTTCCATGGCAAGTTGTATGATCCTCTCAGTGAAAATTGTCCAGCTACGGTCTTTGTATGGCTAATCAACTATCAGATTTCTGGTCTCGGATGAAAAATACCAGGCACCGCTACCGCAGGGCTAATCATCTGTCGGTTCTCACTAGCATCGGAATAAGATCCATTGATCCTTTTGCACACTGTCACTGCGCCCAACATTTGTGAGTTTGAAGCTCCTCACAGTCATCCCTTCCCACATCCTAGTCAGAATACCACAGACAAGGTTTAGACTTTCCGGATCTCAGGAATGTTGTCTAGTGTTCTAGCCTATACCACGAAGATACTAATCTCAGATTCAAATGCTCTGTTGTCAGGAGAGACGATGTGAATCGTTGATTAGAGACCCAAGAGAATATACTCCGGCTGTCGTTCAATGACTACGTTGAACATCATGTAGACCGCTTTGTGGTTGTCAAGCACGCGGATCTTGGCTAAGTGAGTACTGAAGATAGAGGGTGATTGTCACGGGTCACCCCTTCAGTATGACTTAACTAAATTAAGTACAAGAGTATATCTTTGAGAAGAAGTAGGCATGAATTGAATGAAAAACCATAGTACTTGCATTAATTCATGAGGAACAGCAGAGCTCCTCACCTTAATCTATGAGGTGTAGAAACTCCACCGTTGAAAATACATAAGAACAAAATGGTCTAGGCATGGCCGAATGGCCTGCCTCCAAAAAAGGTACGAAGAACTCCCCAAAAGGTCAAAGACTCCAATACAATAGTAAAAAGTGCTATTTATATTAAACTAGTAAACTAGGTTTACAGAAGATGAGTAGATAGTGCAGAAATCCACTTTTGGGGCCCACTTGTTGTGTGTTTGGGCTGAGCCTTGAAGCTTTCACGTGTATAGGCCATCCTTGGAGTTAAACGCCAGCTTGGGTGCCAGTTTGGGCGTTTAACTCCAGCTTTGGTGCTAGTTCTGGCGTTTTACGCTAGAAATGGGTCTCTGATGGGCGTTTGGAGGCCAGTTTGGGCCAATAAATCTCTCGCAAAGTATGGACTATTATACATTGCTGGAAAGCCCAAGATGTCTACTTTCCAACGAATTTAAGAGCGCGCCAATTGAAATTTTTCAGCTCGAGAAAATCTACTTCGAGTGCATGGAGGACAGAATCCAACAGCATCTACAGTCCTTTCTTAGCCTCTGAATCAGATTTTTGCTCAGGTTCCTCAATTTCAGCCAGAAAATACCTGAAAGCACAGAAAAACATACAAACTCATAGTAAAGTCCATAAATGTGAATTTTGCATAAAAGCTAATAAAAATATACTAAAAAGTGACTAAAATATTCTAGAAACTACCTAAAAATAATGCCAAGCGTATAAATTATCCACCCATCAGGTATGCATCTTTAGGGCATGCTTTATTGAGATTGGTGAAGTGAACACACATGCACCATTTACCTGTGCTTTTTCTTACCATGACGATGTTTGATAACCACGTTGTGAATCTTACTTCTTTAATGAAACCTGCTACTAGTAGCTTTGTTGTCTCCTCAAGGGATGCTTGCTTCCTTTCTGTTCTGAGGTTGCGCTTTTTCTGTGCGATGGGTTTGATTGATGGGTCTACAGCAAGTTTGTGGGAAATGATGCTTGGGTCAATTCCTTGCATGTCTACCGGGGTCCACGCGAAGAGGTCGGCGTTGTCTTGTAAAATTTGTATTAGCTAAGCTCATTCCTGTCCTGAAAGTGCACGACCAATGTATGTGAATTTGTTAGGGTTATTATAAAATGTTACCTTCTCCAGTTCGTCCATTGGTTGTGGTCTTTCTTGACAGTCTTCTATAGGGTCCAACTCGTTAAGGAGAGGGAGCTCTTCCGAGTTGTAGATGGCTTGCACTGGTGCCGCGATTAATTTGTGTGCTACTTGTTGTTTCAAGCTAGCGTTATAGCATTGGCGTGCTTCTCTATGGTCGGCATATACTGTAGCTATGATGTCTCCCTGCACGTGAAACTTAACACACAGATGTAAAGTGGAGACGAATTCTCCAAAAGAATTCAATGCTGGTCTACCCAATATATTATTATATGGACTTGTGCAATTTACTACGATAAATTGTATATCTATTATTTTTGACTGGGGATGTTCCCCCAGCATGGTCTTTAACCACACCTTTCCCATTACCGACACCCTTTCTCCTAAGAATCCTATGAGATCTCTAGAGTAAGGTTGTATAATTTTATCAGACAAGTTCATTTTTTGGAATGTTTAGTAAAACAAAACATCAGCACTACTACCTGGGTCTAGCAAGACCTTTTTTACCAGCAGGTCTCCGACCTGTACCGAGATAACAATTGGATTGTCGAGGTTTGGGCTTGCTGATGTGCAATCTGATGGTGTAAAAGTGATTTCTCTGCTGGGTGTGTCTTTCTGTGGCAATAGGGTCGTCCCCTCGATTGCTAACATTGCTCAGTAGCTTCTCTTCCGGGCCGTACCTCCACTAGAGAAACCATCTGAAATGCAATTTATGACTCCTCGTGGCTGGCTCGGGTTCACCCAGTGTCTTTTGTCATTTCCTTCCGTCCCTGGGCTAGTTGCACCTGGTATCTTATTTTCTCCTATGTTCTTTCTTCCATCAGCGTATTTGTCTAAGAGTCCCTGCCTTGCCAATCGTTCCAATAGGTCTTTCTATGCAATGCAGTCATCTGTCGTGTGGCCGAACTTCTGATGGAAAGCACAGTGCTTTGTTTTGTCAACAAATCTTTGATCTTGATAATTTCCAGCTCTGATAGGAGGTTTTATTATCTTGGCATGCAGGATTTCTTTTATAATATCTTATCTTTTTGTGTTGAATTGGGTATAGTTATCAAACTTGGGGGTGAGCTTGAAGGGCTTCTTCAGGTCTTTGTTGTTTGTTGACCTGAGGGTTTTGCCTTCCTCCCTTTTAGTTTGATGCTTGTCTGTCTTCTGGGCTTCCCGAAGTTCTTCGAGCTCCATTTTTCCTGTGGCCTTTTCTCTGAATTCATCCAATGTTTTAGGTTTTGTTACCGCAATTTTCTCCTGGAACTTTCCCATTCTGAGGCTGCTTTTGAGGGCGTGGAGATGGACATCTGGGCTTAAGTCTGGAATCTCCATGGTCGCCTCAGCAAAGTGCATCATGTAGTCTTTTAAGCTCTCATGCAGTCCCTGCTTGATGGTGCTTAGATAGTCTGATCCATGTACATATATCCTGGACGCGGTGAAGTAATCAATGAAGGATCTTGCGAACTAAAAGAGAAGTTTGACCCTACAGACGGTTTAGAAAACCAGAGTAATGTAGAACCATCTAAATTAGTAGGAAAAGCTCGTCAAAGTATGGGTTCAGAAACTCCATTAAAGAACATTATACATTGAAACTTCCTGATATGAATGCGTGGGTTGCCGAATCCCTTGTATGGTCAAGGGCGGTTGGTAGCACGAAGTTTTGTGGCATTTGGAATGTCATGATGTCCTCTGAGAAGGGATTGTGTACGGTGAGCTTCTCTTTTGGGGGAACGAGCTTTTGGGTATCCATGTCGTTCTGGTTTGAGCTTTTGAGATCTCCTTCACCATGTTTTCTAGCTCGGTTGTTAGATGACTACTCGGCTATTCTCCAAACCTCTGTTTGGAGCTCGACAATCTGAGCCAACATCTCTGCTTGCGTTGGTTGTTGAACTCTGTTATCTGCCATCCTTCGAGGTTTGAGTAGCCCTGAAAAAAGGGAAAGCACAAAACAGGGAAGAAAATATAAAGTGGATTAGGTTTAGTGGAGTTTCCTTTTTCTCGGGCCCCACGGTGGTCGCCAAATATTCCGTCCAGGTTACTCAGGCCGACCTTCTAGAGTTCCGAGCTTTTAGTAATTTTAGATTAGTGGTGCTGCTATTCTTCGGGGCGAGGTATAGGTCGGCTGCCTTTTGAAGCACCGCGGGTGGAACACCTGCAAAACAATCTCCGACGCTCAAGTCAGAATAGGTATTTCAAGTAAGTAGTAGATAAATTAAAAGAAAGTGAAAAGCAATGATCTTGTGTGTTATGTCGTCGTCTAGATCCCTTTTTAAAGTGAAGATTCCTTCCATTAAGAGGTTGGCTTCCGAGATATTCTCGGCCTCACCCGAAGTGGTTATTTTTCAGGATCTTTTACCTGGTCCTATCTGACATTTTAGGAATGTGGGTATTGTCAATTTTATTGATTTCTGGGCCGAGGTTAATAGTCCATATCAAGTAAGAACAGTGATATAGAACCTCTCTTTGATCCTGATCCTGAACTTGAGAGGACTCTAAGGAGGCAGCTACAACAAGCTAGAGCACAACACTCCAAAGGAAACCTCAAAGAGCTTTTTGAACAAGAAGCTAAGAATACAAACATGGCAGCCAATCCCAATGATAGAGGAGATACAAGGAAGGTCCTATATGATTTTACTGCACCCATTTCTGACTTCTATGGACAGAGCATCTCTATACCTGCCATTGGTGCAAATAACTTTGAGCTGAAGGTTCAATTGGTCACTCTAGTTCAATAGAACTGCCATTTTCATGGACATTCACAAGAAGATCCAATAGATTCATCTCTGATTTATTGCAGATCTGTGACACTGTCAAGACTAATAGAGTGGATCTAGAGATTTACAAGCTTATGCTTTTCTCCATTGCTGTAAGGGACAGAGCTAGGTTATGGCTGAATTCTCAGCCCAAGGAAAGCCTAGACTCTTAGGAGAAGGTGGTCATTGCATTCTTGACGAAATTCTTTCCACCTCAAAAGCTGTGCAAGCTTAGGGTGGAAGTTCAAACCTTCAGACAGAAAGAGGGTGAATCCCTCTATAAAGCTTGGGATAGGTACAAACAACTGATCAGAAGGTGCCCTCTTAACATGAATTCAGAACAACCAATTCATGTACAACCAATTCATGTAGGATCACTCCATTAACATGGATGCAAACAACCAATTCATGTACACTTCTGAGAGCAATCTTGTGAACAGTAGAACTACTCAGAACAGATGAGTCCTGGAGGTTGACACTCCGAATGCCATATTGGCTCAGAACAAGATCTTGCTCCAACAGGTCAATATGATCTCTCAGCATCTGACTGTATTGCAAGCTGCAGCTGGCAGCACTCAAGAGGCATCCTATGAAGGAGAAGCCTATGATCCCGATCAACCCAAGATGGAGGAGGTTAATTATATTTGAAATTCCTCAGGGAACCCCAACACTAAACCTTATGGAAACACCTACAACTTATCATGGAGAAATCATCCCAACTTTTTATGGAGGGGTCAACAGAAGCCTTAGCAAGGCTTCAACAACAATCAAGGTGGAAGAAACTAGAATAGGTTCAATAACAGACCATTCCCACCTTCTCAACAACAGATGGAGAATTCTAAGTAGAGCTTCTCTAACTTAGCCACTATAGTCTCTGATCTCCTTAAGGCCACTCATAGTTTCATTACAGAGACTAGGTCCTCCATTAGGAATCTGCAGGTACAGATTGGTCAACTGAGTAAGAAGATCCCTAAGATCCCTTCTAGCACTCTTCCAAGTAATACTGAAGTAAACCCAAGAGAAGAGTACAAGGCTCTCATTGTAGGAGCTGGGGCCGAATCTGAAGAGGAGCTTTTGGTGTTGAATGCCAACAAGGAAGTAGCTGGGCATTTAATGCCCAAAGAGGAGCAAGCTATGGCGTTGAATTCCACAATGAGAGAGGATGGGCGTTCAATGCCCACTAAGGGCCCTCCTGTTGAAGAACTGAAGGAAATCAGAGCTCATGAGGAGACCATAGAAGTCCCCTTGAATGCCATGTTGTAGATTATAGAGTCTTAAGAATACTCCTCCTCTGATGAGGAAGAGGAAACTAGAGAAGAGCAAGTTGCTCGGTACTTGGAAATCCTCATGAAGCTAAATGCAAAACTCTATGGAATAGAAGCATTGAAAGAAGAACCTCCCAGTACTTACCCAAGTGTGCAGTGCCTTGGTTCAGAGGAAGCTACCTCAAAAGAGGCCAGATCCTGGAAGCTTCCTGATTCCCTGTACCATAGGTAAAATCACGTTTGAGAAGGCCTTGTGTGACCTTGGGTCAAGCATCGACCTCTTGTCTCTCTCTGTAATGAAGAGGCTGGGAATTCTAGAGCTGCAGGCTGCCAATATTTCATTAGCAATGGCTGACAGGTCACTGAAAAAGATATATGGCCTGGTGAAAGATGCCCTAGTGAAGGTTAAAGACCTTTATTTCCCAGCTAACTTTGTAGTTCTTGACACTGAAGAAGACAGGGATGTATCTATCATCCTTGGAAGACCATTCCTTGCCACAGGAAGAGCCAAGATTGATGTTGAAAGAGGAGAACTAGTCCTGCAACTGAAAGAGGACTGTCTTGTGTTCAAGGTTCATAAATCTCACTCGACATCAGTTGGATAAGGCACAAGCACTTAATGCTTCCACCACTTCTCTCAGTACAGAGCCTAACAGAGCCTCCAAACACCAACTCTAAGTTTGGTGTGGGAATACCATCATCAAGCTCTGAGAAGGACGTCAGTAAAAATAAAGTGCCTAAAGGCTGGAAGGGAAAGAAGATCCCCACTGAGGACCTCTCGCCTGGAATTAGAGTGGTCTTCATTGATAGTCCAATCATTCCACACACTGTGAACAGAATCCTGTCTCTAGAGCATGTGGAGTTCATCGATGAGAGCACAGGAAGGAAGTTCACTGTAAGGGGTGAAATCATGAGCCCTTATCATTCTCTATAAAGGAGCTATCCGTCAAACTAGTGATAGTAAAAAAGCACTTGTTGGGAGGCAACCTAACTATGAGTAAAGTATTTCCGTTTTTCTTTCTATTAGTTTATTTTCATTTGAGTTTTATTAGTTTATTTTCATAGTTGTTTCCCTTGCTTTCTAATGTTTGTGATCATGTACAGTCCTTAGAACAGAGACAGAGACAATCAGAGATGGAACTAGAACACCCTAGGGAGACCCCCTTGCTGGCTTTGAACGTCAGAATAGGAAAGGAATGGGCGTTCAAACACCCATAAGGGGGCAGGAGCTAGTGTTGAACACCAGAATGGGACCATTCTAGGCATTCAATGCACTATGTAGAGCTGAGACCTGGCGTTGAACGCCAGGAAGGGAGTCCTTGGGTGTTCAAACGCCCCATGGGGAGCAGAAGCTGGCTGTTCCGGGGGTTACCAAAAACTGGAGGTCGATCTCAGACGAGATCTTCTGGTGTAATAAGAGCTATTGTATCCGACTTGCTGGATCTTGCAGTGCTGCTGATCCTTGGTCACCAGAGGGTGGTGGTACCTGCAAGAGACTCCGATACTTGAGTTAGCACGAGCTTTAGGTAGGTATTTTTGTAGAATTGGAGTATTAGTTATACCTGGGTGCTCCAGTGCATTTATAGTAGTCTAGGATGACCTTTCTTGAGATAAGTTTGTTATCTTATCTTATCTTATCTTTTTGAGGGTGAGATCACTTATCTTTTGGCCAGCCGCCTTTAGGTGGGCTGTGCCCTTTTGTTTTGGGCCTGTTTTGGGCCTCTAGTAATTTGGCCAAGCACTTTGAGAGGAGGTCGGTGATGAGCCATGATGCTAGGGTATCTTGGCTAGTTTTACTAGCCATTTTTTATATGCTTTAGGTTGGTTTCATGCATTTTCTTAGGAAATAAGCAAGTATTTGGTTGAAAATACAATCATACCATGATTCAAGCAAACATTGTGAATTTTGAATGATTTCATAAGAATTATGCATGAATTGAATGATAAAATGGATGATGCATGATCTCATGATTAAGAGCAAGACTTTAATGCACTTTGTTTGATTGATTTCAGGTAACAAGAAGTAGAGAAGAGCCACGTTAGTGGCTACGTTAGTGCCACTAACGTGGCCATTAACGTGGAAGGAAGGAAAGTTTGGAACGCTAGTGGCAACTTTAATGCCATTAACTTTAGGAAAGAAAAGGAAGACCCACGTTAATGGCCACGTTAACACCACTAACGTGGACCATTAACGTGGAAGAGGGGCAGTTTTGTAGCGTTAGTGACAAGGTGAGTGTCACTAATGCCCTCGAGCTTTGGTATGCCTACGTTAAGGGCCACGTTAGTTACATTAACGTGGATCATTAACGTGGGAAAGAGGGACAAGGAGCAGCATTATTGGTAAAAGTGAGTGCCAATAATGCTAGCGAAAGGCTATGAGGCTACGTTAGTGGCGACGTTAGTGCAATCTCACCCGGCAGCCTGACCATGACTTCTTCAAACAAGAATAACTTGAGCCACAAATCTCCAAATGATGCGTTTCTAAAATCATTGGAAAGTAGACATCTAGGGCTTTCCAACAATATATAATAGTATGGGGTGGACTGATAAACCCATATTTTATGACATATTTTGTGCTGAATTTAAGTGATTTATTCAATCCTTCACCCACTTATGCATGTGAAATTGCATGGTTTTACCTTCCCTTCTTGTTATGTGATGTATGTGAAAAACATGTTTCCTAGGCTTTAAAAATATTAATTTTAATTACCTTGTATTGCCATTCAATGCCGTGATTTGTGTGGTAAGTATTTTCAGATCTTCTAAGGCAGGAATGATTTAAAGGATGGAAAGGAGACATACAAAAATGGAAGGAAAGCATAAAATGGAGTTTTTGAAGAAACTAGCAGTGAAGCGTCTGCATGAACGACGCGGACGCATGATTCGCACAAAAAGGGATCGACACGAGTGCATGGATGAGGTGAACGCGTGACTCGCGAAATACAACTGACGTGGGTGCATGACTGACGCAACTGCGTGGAAGAGCAACACTCCAGATGACGCGACCACGTGACCCACGCAGACGCGTGACGTGCGCAAACTGCAAAATTTGCAGAAGTTGTCCTCAGCGATTTCTGGGCCTTTTTGGCCCAGATCCAAACCCAAAGAACACAGATTGAAGGATTATAAACGGAAGGATCCACCCATTCATAAAGGAGGAGAAAAATACACACTTTTTAAGATTTAGATGTAGTTTTTAGTGAGAAAGGTTCCCTCTTCTCTCTTAGGATTAGGATTATGATTTTTTAGAAATTAGGAATATTACTTCTTCATCACAGGTTCAATGTTCTTTAATTTATGTTTCTCTTCTACTTTTAGATATTCTAATACTTTTATTTGTTAATTACTTATATTGCCCATTTGACTCTTAAATCTTTCCATGTTAGATTTAAATTTATATTTAAATATAATTTGAGGTATTTTCAGATCTATGATTTTTATCTAGCTTTTTATATTCTTGGCTTTAATTGATTAATTGGTAACTCTTGAGTTGTCAAACTCATTGTTGACCGAAAATTGGAATTCTTCAAGAATTAACTCGAGTTCCAATAACTCTAGCCTTTTCCAAGGAAAGACTAGGACCTGAGGGACCAAACTTATTCCATCCATTTAACTTACCTTCATAGTTAAAGGTTAACTTAGTGGGAGAAAAATCCAATTCTCATCACAATTGATAAGGATAACTGGGATAGGACTTCCAGTTTTCATACATTGCCAAGATTTTTATTAGTTATTAATTTATTAATTCTTGCAATCTATTTCTCTTGCCCAAAACCGTTTACAAACCCCAAACACTGTTTTTCCATAACCAATAATAAATCATACTTCCCTGCAATTCCTTGAAAAGACGACCCGAGGTTTGAATACTTCGGTTTATAAATTTATTGGGTTTTGTACGAAAGGATTTTCTGTTGGTTTAGAATCTATACTCACAACGCGATTATATTTTTGTAAAATTCTTTACTAGCAAAGATCCTAACGTCAAAATGGCGCCGTTGCCGGGGAATTGCAAAGGTGTGCCTTATTATTGGTTATTGTAAATATTTTTCAAAATAAAAAAATTATATATTTTTTTTACGTGTTTATTTGTTTTGTCTCTTCCCTCTTATTTCTGATAGCTATTATGAATTCTCACCCCTCTCACTTTGAGTTTGGTTCTAATTTTGTTGCAAGGAATGGAAGCCATAACAGGACTATGCATCACAGTCTAAGCAATCAAAGATGGATGGAGCCAAGAGGATCTAATCAACCCTTTAGGCAATAACATCCTCCCAGATATCATGGACAGAGACCATTCTACAATGCATACCGTGCTGATAGATATGGTGGACTGCATTGTAACTACCAACAAGCCCCACCCTATGCTCAGAGACCATCCTTTCAACACAACCTCAACCCACCATACTCACAAGCTTCTTTTCACCATTCACCACCATATGATCCTGATCTGCCCCAACACCAATCCAATTATTCCCAAAAACCATCACTCTCCTACACACCATATCCATGTCCATCAAGCCAAGAATCACAGGTTCACTTCGAAGAATCAGTAAACCACTTCAATGCAACCCTTCATCAATTGGAGCAAGCAATAAATCAATTATCTTCCAGATGTTCAGACACTCAACAGACTCCCATGGCTTCATGTGGAGAATCTAATGAAGAATGTATTGTGAAGAAGACACAAGAAGCTCCAGTGGACATCATTGAGCATAACTTCGTACTGGAACAAGTAGAGGATGCTGTCACTGTAGAAGAAGAAGAGTTGGTTGAAGACTTAGGAGATGCTGAACCTCCGCAGGAAGCCAGAGTTGTGGAGAATTCCGTTAAGGACGTTACAATTAATGCTAAGGAGGACAGTGTACAATCCCCAAGGCAGGTATCTTATGAGGAACTGGACGGAATGACCCAAGACTCAAGTTTTCTTGATGATGATAGACACTACTCAAGTTCTCCTAGTAATGCTCTTGCATCCGCAAGTGAATTCTTTGAGACAGAAGAATCTTCCCCAAGTGAATACGAAGATGATGCAGAGGTCGACTTCTCTCAACCTCCCAATTATGATTCGAGTGATGAAGAAGATATCGGTGACCTTGATCAAGACATGGTTGACGTGGAAGAAATTCGCCAAGAAGTGGAGGAATTCACAGAAGACCATAAGGAAGTAGAGCTTGCAGAACAACCAGAAACACCTATCCCACGGCCATTACCAACCAATACGAACTTCAAGTGGGTAAAATCCTTGACTTTCATCTTTACTTTTCCACTTGAATATGGTTTACTTAAGATAGATGGCCAGCTTAGAGCTCTTTGCGGCTTTAAAAGCAAACGGGAAATGACTCGCACTTAGAGCTGGTATACAATATTCACTGAGGTTTCACACTTCAATTTGAGGTGCAAGGACTGGTGTCAAGCTCAATTGAAAGGATCTCGGAAGCTGTTTGGTCACTGCAGTGAGAATTCAGATTGTTTGAACTCACCTAAGGGCTTTTCATGCCTCGTCTGGGACCCCGGAGGCTGTTGGAATTCCAAACACTGGTGGAGATTTCTGAACGAATTCAAGCACAAGCCACCATAGCAGGAAGCTCATCAAATGTCCAACTTAAGGACTTTAACTAAAAGTGCTAGGTGGGAGACAACCCACCATGGTATAATTGTTCCCCCTTTATTTTGCTCTGTTTTTGAATTTTGTTTGAACCTGAAGTTTTTACATGACATTCAATGCATTTTTCATTCTGTATATTGCATAAAAAAAAGGAGAGAGCACGCAACGCGACAGCGTCGCTGACGCGTCCGCATCACACGTGCAGTAAAAGAAAAGGAAAGTGAACAGAGAGTTATGCTGAAGCAAGGCTGGAAGTATGCCTTTAGCTCAATATTGTTCCACGTGACCGCGTGCCCCATGCGATTGCATCATTTGTGGAAAATACCTCCCACGCGTCCTGATGAGCGGATATTTTATATGCTTTTTGGGGGTAATTTCATATAGATTTTAGCATGTTTTAATTAGTTTTTAATAGAATTTTATCAGTTTTTAAGAAAAAATCATATTTCTGGAACTTACTACGAGTTTGTGTGTTTTCTGTGACTTCAGGTATTTTCTAGCTGAAATTGAGGGAGCTGAGCAAAAATTTGATTTAGGCTGAAAAAGGACTGCTGATGTTGTTGGATTCTGACCTCCCTGCACTCGGAATGGATTTTTTGGAGCTACAGGAGTCCAATTGGAGTGCCCTCAATTGGATTGGAAAGTAGACATCCAGGGCTTTCCAGCAATATATAATAGTCCATACTTTGCACGAAGATAGACGACGTAAACTGGCACTCAACGCCAGTTCCATGTTGCAGTCAGGCGTCCAGCGCCAGAAACAGGTTACAAGTTGGAGTTCAACGCCAAAAACACGTTACAACCTGGCGTTCAACTCCAGAAACAGCCTAGGCACGTGAGAAGCTTAAGTCTCAGCCCCAGCACACACCAAGTGGGCCCCAGAAGTGGATTTCTGCACCAATTATCTTAGTTTACTCATTTTCTGTAAACCTAGGTTACTAGTTTAGTATTTAAACAACTTTTAGAGACTTATTTTGTATCTCATGACATTTTTAGATCTGAAATTTGTACCTTTTGGCAGCATGAGTCTCTAAACCCCATTGTTGGGGGTGAGGAGCTCTGCAGCGTCTCGATGAATTAATGCAATTATTTCTGTTTTTCCATTCAAACATGCGTGTTCCTATCTAAGATGTTCATTCGTGCTTAACTATGGAGAAGGTGGTGATCCGTGACACTCATCACCTTCCTCAATCCATGAACGTGTGTCTGACAACCACCTCCATTCTACATCAGATTGAATGAGTATCTCTTAGATTCCTTAATTAGAATCTTCGTGGTATAAGCTAGAATTGATGGCGGAATTCATGAGAATCCGAAAAGTCTAAACCTTGTCTGTGGTATTCCGAGTAGGATTCTGGGATTGGATGACTGTGACGAGCTTCAAACTCGCGAGTGTTGGGCATGATGACAAATGCAAAAGAATCAATGGATTCTATTCCGATATGATCGAGAACCAATAGCTGATTAGCCATGCTGTGACAGAGCATTTGGACCATTTTCACTGAGAGGATGGGAAGTAGCCATTGACAATGGTGACACCCTACATAGAGCTTGCCATGGAAGGAACTTTGCACTTTTGCATGAGAAGAATATTACATTATAGGAATTCAGAAGACAAAGCATCTCCAAAACTCCAACATATTCTACATTATTGCACAACAAGTAATTATTTCACGCTCTTCTATTTTTTAGTAATTCAAACTGATAATCATAATTGATCTCCTAACTAAGAATAATAAAATAATCATAGCTTGCTTCAAGCCAAAAATCTCCGTGGGATCGACCCTTACTCAAGTAAGGTATTACTTGGACGACCCAGTGCACTTGCTGGTTAGTTCTGCGGATTGCAAAAGTGTGATTGCAATTTCGTGCACCAAGTTTTTGGCGCCATTGCCGGGGATTGTTTGAGTTTGAACAACTAAAGGTTTATTTTGTTGCTTAGATTAGGAATAGAGTATTGATGCTATAGAGTCATTAAATTTGAGTCCTTTAATTTCTCTTTAAAAATTTTTTAAAAATATTACTTTTTCTTATTAATTTCTAATTTTTATTTTTGTGAGTTAGTGTCTTGTTCTAAGTTTGGTGTCAATTGCATATTTTATATTTTCCTTTTAAATTTTTGAATTCGTGTTCTTTGATCTTCAAGTTGTTCTTGTTTATTTTTCTTGTTTGATTTTTAGTTTTTCTTGTTCTGTGTCTCTTCTTGTTTTTCTTGTTCTATTCCAAAGTATTAGTCTTCCAAAAAGAATATATAAATATATACCTCTTCAAAACAAGTGTTACCTTTACTGCCCAATTTGCTAGAGCGTTGGTCTATGTTCTTGGAAATTGGGTATCCTCTTTTTAAAATCTCTTTCAAAAATAATTTTTCTTTGATTGAATCTTGTGCCAAACTTTAAGTTTGGTATTTTATTGTTAATCTTTTTTATAATTTTCGAAAATTTTATTGAAGTTTTCTAAAAATTTTAAGTTTGGTGTTCTTTCTTTTGTTCTTGTTGTTCTTGTGAATCTTCAAAGTGTTCTTGAGTCTTCTTCATGTTTTGATCTTAAAATTTTTTAAGTTTGGTGTTCCTTGGTGTTTTCCCTCCAAAATTTTCGAAAACAAGGAGCATTAGATCTAAAAATTTTAAGTCTTGTGTCTTTTGTGTGTTTTTCTCTTTCATCATAAAATTCAAAATTCAAAAAATATCTTTTCTAACTATTTTCAAGCTATATTTTCGAAATTTTTTATAAAAATTCAGATTTCAATTTTAAAATTTTTCAAATCTTATCCTTTTAAGTTTTTTTTTTAAAAAATATAATAATAATATTTTATTATCTTTTTCAAAAATATCCTAACCACTTTCTCTCTCCTCAATTTTTTTGAAAATCTTCACAAAACATTTTCAATTTTTTTATTTTTATTTTTATTTTGTTTTTATTTTATCTTATTTTATTTTATTTTATTATTTCGAAAATAAATTTTTATATATAATAAAATAAATAATATTTACATCCATATCATCTCCCTTGCTCCATCATGGAACAAAGTGGAAATGAACAGTCCAGAAGGACTCTGGTGTCATATGCTAACCCCACTACTGCTTCATATGGGAGTAGTATCTGTATACCCTCCATCGAAGTCAGTAGTTTTGAGTTGAATCCTCAGCTCATCATCATGGTGCAGCAAAGTTGCCAGTATTTCGGTCTTCCACAGGAATAACCTACAGAGTTTCTGGCACAATTTTTACAAATTGCTGACACGATACATGATAAAGAAGTAGATCAGGATGTCTACAGATTATTACTGTTTCCATTTGCTCTAAAGGACCAAGCTAAGAGGTGGTTAAATAACCAACCTAAGGACAGCATAAGGACATGGAAACAGCTGTCAAAAAAAAATTCTTGAATCACCATTTTTCTCCAAAACGGATGACACAGCTAAGGCTAAGCATCCAAGGCTTCAAACAAGGAGATAATGAATCCCTTTATGATGCCTGGGAGAGATACAGAGAGATGCTTAGAAAATGCCCCTCTGAAATGTTTTCAGAGTGGGTGCAGTTAGACATCTTCTACTGTGGGCTTACAGAAAGAGCTCAGATTTCTTTAGACCACTTAGCTGGTGGATCTATCCATATGAGAAAGACAATAGAAGAAGCTTAAGAGCTCATTGATACAGTTGCCAGAAATCAGCATCTGTACCTAAGCAGTGAACCTTCCATGAAAGAAGAGGCTAAAACAATAATTGCTGAACTAAGTCCTACAGAACAAGTTACTGAATTCAATCAGCAACTGGATTTTCTAATAAAACAACTAGCCAAATTCAAGGAAATACTACAAGAAATAAGAATTTCTAATATGAATAAGGAAGTACAGTTGAAGCAAATAGAACAGCATTTATCAAAACAAATAACAAAAGAGTGCCAAGCAGTTCAATTAAGAAGTGGGAAAACATTAAATACCTCACTTCAAGATAGCAGGAAGCCAAGAAATGAGCAAACTAACCAAAATTCCTCTGAGGACAGTAAGAGCCCAGAGAGGAATAATTCTGGCGCTCAAACGCAAGAAAATGGGTGGAAAGCTGGTGTTGAATGCCCAAACCATGCTCAGTCCTGACGTTCAACGCCAGAAACAAGCAATGATTTGGCGTTGAATGCCCAAAGGGAGCACAGTTCTGGCGTTCAGACACCAGAAACAAGTAAGGAGTTGGTGTCTAACGCCATTCCAGCTTCCACCCCTGGCATTCAAATGCCAGTAGGGGATCAGACACATACAAGTGCTGATAATAACCCATCTAAAAAGGCTTCTCAACCCACATCTGTAGGCAATAAATCTGCAGCAACTAAGGTTGAGGAATACAAAGCCAAATTTCCTTATCCTCAGAAACTCCGCCAAGCGGAACAGGATAAGCAATTTGCCCGCTTTGTAGACTATCTCAGGACTCTTGAAATAAAGATTCTGTTTGCAGAGTGGTGCACGAAATTGTGATCATCAATGGCGCCATCAACATGGTACGCACAATTGTAATCTCAACTCTTTATCACAACTTCACACAACTAACCAGCAAGTGTACTGGGTCGTCCAAGTAATAAACCTTACGCGAGTAAGGGTCGATCCCACGGAGATTGTTGGTATGAAGCAAGCTATGGTCACCTTGTAAATCTTAGTCAGGCAAACTCAAATGGTTATGGGTGATGTATGAATAAAACATAAAGATAAAGATAGAGATACTTATGTAATTCATTGGTGAGAATTTCAGATAAGCGTATGGAGATGCTTTGTCCCTTCCGTCTCTCTGCTTTCCTACTGTCTTCATCCAATCCTTCTTACTCCTTTCCATGGCAAGCTGTATGTAGGGTTTCACCATTGTCAGTGGCTACCTCCCATCCTTTCAGTGAAAATGTTCAACGCACCCTGTCACGGCACGGCTATTCAGCTGTCGGTTCTTGATCATGTCGGAATAGAATCCAGTGATTCTTTTGCGTCTATCACTAACGCCCCATAATCGTGAGTTTGAAGCTCGTCACAGTCATTCAATCATTGAATCCTACTCAGAATACCACAGACAAGGTTTAGACCTTCTGAATTCTCTTGAATGCCGCCATCAATTCTAGCTTATACCACGAAGATTCCGATTAAGGGATCCAAGAGATAAACATTCAAGCCTTGTTTGCATGTAGAACATAAGTGGTTGTCAGGCACTCATTCATAAGTGAGAATGATGATGAGTGTCACATAATCATCACATTCATCATGTTCTTGGATGCAAATGAATATCTTAGAATAAGAATAAGCTGAATTGAATAGAAGAACAATAGTAATTGCATTAATACTCGAGGTACAGCAGAGCTCCACACCTTAATCTATGGTGTGTAGAAACTCCACCGTTGAAAATACATAAGAACAAAAGTGATCATTGGCTTCGGCCCCAGAGAGGGAACCAGAAGAACCAAGATGAAAATACAATAGCAAAAGGTCCTATTTGTAGAGAGCTAGTAGCCTAGGGTTTACAAGGATGAGTAAATTACATAAAAATCCACTTCCGGACCCACTTGGTGTGTGCCTGGGCTGAGCATTGAAGCATTTTTGTGTAGAGACTTCTCTTGGAGTTAAACGCCAGCTTTTGTGCCAGTTTGGGCGTTTAACTCCCATTCTTGTGCCAGTTCCGGCGTTTAACGCCGGGCAGTTTTGAGCTGATTTGGAATGCCAGTTTGGACCATCAAATTTCGGGCAAAGTATGGACTATTATATATTGCTGGAAAGCCCAGGATGTCTTCTTTCCAACGCAGTTGAGAGCGCTCCAATTGAGCTTCTGTAGCTCCAGAAAATCTATTTCTAGTGCAGGGAGGTCAGAATCCAACAGCATCTGCAGTCCTTTTCAGCCTCTGAATCAGATTTTTGCTCAGGTCCCTCAATTTCAGCCAGAAAATACCTGAAATCATAGAAAAACACACAAACTCATAGTAAAGTCCAGAAAAGTGAATTTTGACTAAAAAGTAATAAAAATATAATAAAAACTAACTAAATTATACTAAAAACATACTAAAAACAATGCCAAAAAGCGTATAAATTATCCGCTCATCACAGAGGCACTTGAGCAAATACCCTCTTATGCTAAGTTCATGAAAGAGATCTTAAGCCATAAGAAGGATTGGAGGAAAACTGAAAAATTTTACCTCACTGAAGAATGCAGTGCAGTCATTCTAAAAAGCTTACCTGAGAAGCTTGAAGATCCGGGAAGCTTTATGATACCATGCACATTAGAAGGTACTTGTACCAAGCAAGCTCTATGTGATCTTGGAGCAAGTATTAACCTAATACCTGCAGCTACTATCAAAAAGCTTGGGTTGACTAATGAAGTTAAACCAACCCGAATATGTCTCCAACTTGCTGATGGCTCCATTAAATACCCATCAGGCGTGATTGAAGACATGGTTGTCAAGGTTGGGCCATTTGCCTTTTCCACTGACTTTGTGGTGCTGGAAATGGAGGATAATAAGAGTGCAACTCTCATTCTGGGAAGACCTTTCCTAGCAACTGGCCGAACCCTCATTGATGTTCAAAAAGGGGAAGTAACCCTGATAGTCAATGAGGATGAGTTCAAGTTGAATGTTGTCAAAGCCATGCAGTATCCAGACACCCAAAATGACTGCATGAGCGTTGATATTATTGACTCTCTGGTAAAAGAAGTCAACATGGCTAAGAGTCTCGAATCAGACCTGGAGGATATCTTTAAAGATGTTCAACCTGATATAGAGGAATCAGAGAGAATAATAGAACCTCTGAAAATCCCTCAGGAAGAGGAGAAACCTCCTAAACCCGAGCTCAAACCATTACCACCATCCAGGAAATATGCATTTATGGGAGAAGGTGATACCTTTCCTGTAATCATAAGCTCTACCTTAGAGCCACGGGAAGAGGAAGCACTAATTCAAGTGCTAAAGACACACAAGACAGCTCTTGGATGGTCCATCAGTGATCTTAAGGGCATTAGCCCAGCCAGATGCATGCACAAGATTTTATTGGAAGGTGACGCTAAGCCAATGGTTCAACCACAAAGGCAGCTAAATCCAGCCATGAAGGAGGTGGTGCAAAAGGAGGTCACTAAATTACTAGAGGCTGGGATTATTTATCCCATTTCTGATAGCCCCTGGGTAAGCCCTGTCCAAGTCGTCCCTAAGAAAGCCGGCATGACAATGGTCCATAATGAAAAAAATGGACTGGTTCCTACAAGAACAATTACAAGGTGGCGTATGTGTATTGATTACAGAAGGCTCAATACAGCTACTAGAAAGGATCATTTTCCTTTACCATTCATAGACCAGATGCTAGAAAGACTAGCAGGACATGAATACTACTGCTTCCTGGATGGATATTCAAGATATAATCAAATTGCAGTAGATCCCCAGGATCAGGAGAAAATAGCATTCACATGTCCATCTGGAGTATTTGCATATAGAAGGATGCCATTTGGTCTGTGCAATGCACCTGCAACCTTTCAAAGGTACATGCTCTCAATTTTCTCTAATATGGTGGAAAAATTTCTGGAAGTCTTCATGGATGACTTCTCAGTATTTGGAGACTCATTCAGCTCCTGTCTTGACCATCTAGCACTTGTTCTAAAGAGGTGCCAAGAGACTAACCTAGTTTTAAACTGGGAGAAATGTCACTTTATGGTGACTGAAGGAATTGTCCTTGGACACAAAATTTCGAACAAGGGAATAAAAGTGGATCAAGCTAAGGTAGAGGTAATTGAAAAATTACCACCACCAGCCAATGTTAAGGCAATCAGAAGCTTTCCGGGGCATGCAGGATTCTATAGGAGGTTTATAAAGGATTTTTCAAAAATCGGCAAACCTCTAAGTAATCTGCTAGCTGTTGACATACCATTTATCTTTGATAAAGAGTGTCTGTAGGCATTTGAGACTCTGAAAGCAAAGCTGGTCACAGCACCAGTCATCTCTGCACCAGACTGGACGTTACCTTTTGAACTGATGTGTGATGCCAGTGACCATGCCATTGGTGCAGTGTTGGGACAAAGGCTTGACAAGCTTCTACACGTCATTTACTATGCCAGTCGTGTTCTAAATGACGCACAGAAGAATTACACAACCACAGAAAAAGAGCTACTTGCAGTGGTTTACGCCATTGACAAGTTCAAATCCTATTTAGTAGGATCAAAAGTGATTGTGTACACTGACCATGCTGCTCTTAAATATCTACTCATAAAGCAGGATTCAAAACCCAGACTCATAAAATGGGTGTTGCTTCTGCAAGAGTTTGATATAGAAATAAGAGACAGAAAAAGGACAGAAAACCAAGTAGTAGATCACTTGTTGGTGCACGAAATTGCAATCACACTCTTGTAATTCCGCACAACTAACCAGCAAGTGCACTGGGTCGTCCAAGTAATACCTTACGTGAGTAAGGGTCGATCCCACAGAGATTATCGGCTTGAAGCAAGCTATGGTTATCTTGTAACTCTTAGTCAGGATATCAATAATTCTCAGGTTTAATTGTGAAAAGTAAAAGAACATGAAATAAATACTTGTTTTGCAGTAATGGAGAACAGGTTGAGGTTTTGGAGATGCTCTATCTTCTGAATCTCTGCTTTCCTACTGTCTTCTTCTTCATGCATGCAAGGCTCCTTCCATGGCAAGCTTTATGTAGGGTTTCACCGCTGTCAATGGCTACCTCCCATCCTCTCAGTGAAAATGTTCAACACACTCTATCACAGCACGACTAATCATCTGTCGGTTCTCAATCAGGCTGGAATAGAATCCAGTGATTCTTTTGCGTCTGTCACTAACGCCCAGCCCTCAGGAGTTTGAAGCTTGTCACAGTCATTCAATCCTTGAATCCTACTCAGAATACCACAGACAAGGTTTAGACCTTCCGGATTCTCTTGAAAGCCGCCATCAACTCTAGCTTATACCACGAAGATTCTGATTAAGGAATCCAAGAGATATTCACTCAATCTAAAGTAGAACGGAGGTGGTTGTCAGGCACACGTTCATAGGTGAGAGTGATGATGAGTGTCACGGATCATCACATTCATCAAGTTGAGGAACAAGTGCTATCTTAGAATAGAAGCAAGCATGATTGAATGAAAAACAGTAGTAATTGCATTAATCCATCAAGACACAGCAGAGCTCCTCACCCCCAACCATGGGGTTTAGAGACTCATGCCGTAGAAGATACAATAAGAAATGTGTAATGTGTCATGAGGTAAAGATACAATGTCAAAAGGTCCTATTAATAGTGAACTAGTAACCTAGGGTATACAGAAATGAGTAAATGACATAAAAATCCACTTCTGGGGTTCACTTGGTGTGTTCTTGGGCTGAGCATTGAAGCTTTCATGTGTAGAGACTTTTCCTGGAGTTAAACGCCAGCTTTTGTGCCAGTTTGGGCGTTTAACTCCAATTTTTGTGCCAGTTCCGACGTTAAACGCCGGGAATTCTGAAGCTGATTTGCAACGCCAGTTTGGGCCATAAAATCTCGAGCAAAGTATAGACTATTATACATTTCTGGAAAGCCCAGGATGTCTACTTTCCAACGCAATTCAGAGCGCGCCAATTGAGCTTCTCTAGCTCCAGAAAATATACTTCGAGTGCAGGGAGGTCAGAATCCAACAGCATCTGTAGTCCTTTTTCAGCCTCTGAATCAGATTTTTGCTCAGGTCCCTCAATTTCAGCCAGAAATTACCTGAAATCACAGAAAAACACACAAACTCATAGTAAAGCACAGAAAAGTGAATTTTAAATAAAAACTAATTAAAACATACTAAAAACTAACCAAAACATACTAAAAACATACTAAAAATAGTGCCAAAAAGCATAAAATTATCCGCTCATCACAACACCAAACTTAAATTGTTGCTTGTCCCCGAGCAACTGAAAATGAATTAGGATAAAAAGAAGAGAACATACTATAGACTCCAAAATATGAATGAAACTTAGCTCCAATTAGATGAGCGGGACTAGTAGCTTTTTGCTTCTGAACAGTTTTGGTATCTCACTTTATCCTTTAAAGATTAGAATGAATGGCAGCTATAGGAACTCAGAATTTAGATAGTGTTATTTATTCTCCTAGTTAAGTGTGATGATTCTTGAACATAGTTATTCTATGAGTCTTGGCTGTGGCCCAAAGCACTCTGTCTTCCAGTATTACCACCGGATACATACATGCCACAGACATATAACTGGGTGAACCTTTGTAGATTGTGACTCAGCTTTGCTAGAGTCCCCAATTAGAGGTGTCCAGGGTTCTTAAGCACACTCTTTTTGCCTTGGATCATTTTTTTTGAATACACTGCTTTTTCTTGCTTCAAGAATCAATTTGATGATTTTTCAGATCCTCAATAACATTTCTCCTTTTCCATCATTCTTTCAAGAGCCAAGTAGTTTAACATTCTTTAATCAACAAATTCAAAAGACATATGCACTGTTCAAGAATTCATTCAGAAAACAAAAAGTATTGTCACCACATCAAACTAATTCAACTAGTTTCAGAGATGAATTCGAAATCCTGCACTTATTGTTCTTTTGTGATTAAAGCATTTTTCATTTAAGAGAGGTGATGGATTCATAAGACATTCATAGCTTTAAGACATGAACCTTGAATTTTATTAATCATGAATTAAGAACAAGACTCAAAAATAAATATAAGATAAGACTAATAGTAATAGAAAACAAAAAATTAAATGACTCTAAAATAGACTCCTAATGATAGAAGTTATCACAGGGTTAGGACTCAACAACCTTGATTTTGAGAAGTGGATGCTCCCTCAACTTGTGGGGTATTTGACCCTTCAAGGGAGAGCTTCTAGCGCTTTAGCTCCTGTAGCTCACGCCCCTGCTTCTCTTGTTCTTTCAGCAATTTGCAGAGCATGCAGTTTTGATTCTGCTGTTCTTTCTTAATTTGTTCCAAAGCTTCTTGCAGCTTGGCAACAGATGCTTCTAGGCGGGTCCAGTAGTCAATTTCAGGAAGTTCAGAGAGGAACTCCTGCGCCCTCCTTTTGATAGAGTTGTCTTGCATTTGTCCTTCCATTGACTTCTTGGTGATTGGGTGTTCAATTGGGATGAATTCATCTACTCCCATCCTCACCCCAGCATCTTTACATAGCAAAGAGATTAAGCTTGGGTAAGCCAGTTTGGCTTCAGTGGAGTTCTTGTTTGCAATTGTGTAGATCTCACAAGCAATCAGATGATGAACCTCCACTTCTTTTCCCAGCATAATGCAATAAATCATCACTGCTCTCTTGATAGTGACCTCAGAACAGTTACTAGTGGGCAATATGGAACGCCTAATGAAGTCTAGCCAACCTCTTGCAATTGGTTTGAGATCTCCCCTCTTGAGTTGGTTTGGGACACCTTTTGAATTGGTTGTCCACTTAGTTCCAAGGAGGCATATGTCCTCTAGAACTTGATCCAACCCCTTATCTGCTCTCACCATTCTCCTATTAAAGGATTCAGGATCATCTTGCAGTTGAGGCAATTTGAAGATCTCTTTTATTTTGTCCAGATGGAAGTAAATAATTCTCCCTCTGACCATGGTTCTGTAGGTATGGAAAGCAGTTCCAGTCATTCTCTGCTTATCTGTCAGCCACAAATTCGAGTAGAATTCCTGAACCATGTTTCTTCCAACCTTTATCTCAGGGTTGGTTAAAACTTCCCATCCTCTGTTTCGAATCTGCTCTTGGATCTCCGGATATTCATCTTCTTTCAGATCGAATCTGACTTCCGGGATCACTGACCTTAGACCCATTATTTTGTGGTAATGGTCTGCATGTTCTTTGGTTAAGAACTTCTCCTGACTCCAAAGATTCTTTGGAGTATTCTCTTTCTTGCCTCTTGAATTGGTTTGTTTTCCCTTAGGAGCCATGATCTTGATAAATCTTGGCTTAGTGATCCCGGAAAATCACACCAAACTTAGAGGTTTGCTTGTCCTCAAGCAAAAGAAAGGAACGAGGAGAGAGAGGAGGAGAGCAAATTCGAATGGTGGGGAGAGGGGGATGGCCGAGCTTTATTTATAAAGGGAGGGGGAGAGATTTCAAAAAATTTGGAGGAGATTTGAGAAGATATGGAAAGAATTTGAGAAGATAATTGAGTTTTTGGAGAAGATTTGGAAAGGATTTGAAAGAGATTTGAAGAATGATTTAGAAAATTGTTTAATTTTCGAATTTTGAGGATAAATGATGAAAGTTTGTAATGTGTATATTCAGAAAATTATGGATCAAAACAAGAAAGTTTGAAAAAATTTGAAGTGGAAAACAAAATCTCCTCCCCCTGCCTTTCTGGCGTTAAACGCCCAGAATGGTATCCATTCTGGCGTTTAATGCCCACTTGGTGGCCATTATGGGCGTTTAACGCCCAGCCAGGTGCCCTGGCTGGCGTTAAATGCCAGAAACCCCTTTATCACTGGGCGTTTTGCTAAATGCCCAGGATGCTGCACTTCTGGCGTTAAACGCCCAGAATGGTGCCCATTCTGGCGTTTAAAGCCCAAAATGGTACCTTTACTGGCGTTAAAAGCCCAGAATGGTATCCATTCTGGCGTTTAACACCCAGAGTACCCCTTACTGGCGTTTTTTTGCCAGCAAGCTCCTTTTCTCTACTTTTTGCACTGAATCCTTCTGTAACTCTGTGAATTCCTTCAATTTTGATGATCGCCCTTTGAGAATATGTATATCAAACTTTTAAAGAACAATTAACCTGCTAATGACTGGGTTGCCTCCCAGCAAGCGCTTCTTTATTGTCTTTAGCTAGACCTTTACTGTGACTCATTCAAGCCTCAATTTTGAGCATTCCTGCTCAAAATTGCTTTCAAGATAATGTTTGATTCTCTGTCCATTAACAGTAAACTTTTTGTCAGAATCAATATCCTGAAGCTCAACATATCCATATGGTGAGACCCCTGTAATCACATACGGACCCCTCCACCAGGATTTAAGTTTTCCTAGGAATAGTCTGAGCCTAGAGTTGAAGAGTAGAACTTTTTGTCCTGGCTCAAAGACTCTGGATGACAACTTCTTGTCATGCCATTTCTTTGCCTTTTCTTTATAATTTTTTGCATTTTCAAAGGCACTGAGTCTGAACTCCTCTAACTCATTTAGCTGGAGCAATCTTTCTTCACCAGCTAACTTAGCATCCATGTTTAGGAATCTGGTTGCCCAGTAGGCTTTATGTTCCAGTTCCACGGGCAGATGACAAGCCTTCCCATACACAAGTTGGTGTGGAGAGGTTCCTATAGGAGTCTTGAAGGCTGTTTTGTATGCCCACAGAGCATCATCCAAGCTCTTTGCCTGATCCTTTCAACGGGCAATAACAGTCTGTTCCTGGATTCTTTTTAGCTCTCTATTAGAGACTTCAGCTTGCCCATTTGTCTGTGGGTGATACGGAGTTGCTACTTTGTGGCTAATTCCATATCGGACCATAGCAGAGTACAACTGTTTATTGCAGAAATGAGTGCCCTCATCACTAATTAGTACTCTGGGAACACCAAACCTGCTGAAGATGTGTTTCTGTAGGAATTTCAGTACGGTCTTGGTTTCATTATTGGGTGTGGCGATTGCTTCTACCCATTTAGACACATAGTCTACTGCCACTAGAATATAAGTGTTTGAGTATGATGGTGGGAAGGGACCCATGAAGTAAATTCTCCATACATCAAACAATTCAATCTCTAGGATCCCTTGTTGAGGCATGGCATAACCATGAGGCAAGTTACCAGCTCTTTGGCAACTGTCACAGTTACGCACAAACTCCCGGGCATCCCTATAGATAGTAGGCCAGTAGAATCCGCATTGGAGGACCTTAGTGGCTGTTCACTCACCTCCGAAATGTCCCCCATACTGCGATCCATGGCAATGCCACAAGATCCTTTGTGCTTCCTCTCTAGGTACACATCTGCAGATTATTCCGTCTGCACATCTCTTAAAGAGATATGGCTCATCCCATAGGTAGTACTTGGCATCTGAAATTAATATTTTTCTTTGCACCCTACTGTACTCCTGTGGTATGAACCTCACGGCTTTATAATTTGCAATATCTGCAAACCATGGTTCTTCCTGGATGGCAAAGAGTTGCTCATCTGGAAAGGTTTCAGAGATCTCAGTAGAAGGGAGGGACGCCCCAGCTACTGGTTCAATTCAGGACAGATGATCAGCTACCTGGTTTTCTGTCCCTTTTCTGTCTCTTATTTCTATATCAAACTCTTGCAGAAGCAATACCCACCTTATGAGCCTGGGTTTTGAATCCTGCTTTGTGGGTAAGTATTTAAGAACAGCATGGTCAGTGTACACAATCACTTTTGACCCTACTAAGTAGGATCTAAACTTGTCAATGGCATAAACCACTGCAAGTAACTCTTTTTCTGTGGTTGTGTAATTCTTCTGTGCATCATTTATAACATGGCTGGCATAACAAATGACGCGCAGAAGCTTATTATGCCTCTGTCCCAACACTGCACCAATGGCATGGTCACTGGCATCACACATTAGTTCAAATGGTAATATCCAGTCTGGTGCAGAGATGACTGGTGCTGTGATCAACTTGGCTTTCAGGGTCTCAAATGCCTGCAGACACTATGTGTCAAACACAAATGGTGTGTCAGCAGTTAGCAGGTTACTCAGAGGTTTTGAAATTTTTGAAAAATCCTTTATAAACCTTCTGTAGAATCCTGCATGTCCCAGAAAGCTTCTGATTGCCTTAACATTGGCAGGTGGTGGTAATTTTTCCATTACCTCTACCTTTGCTTGATCAACCTCTATTCCCTTGCTTGAAATTTTATGCCCAAGGACAATCCCCTCAGTCACCATGAAGTGACATTTTTCCCAGTTTAAAACTAGGTTGGTCTCTTAGCATCTTTTCAGAACAAGTGCTAGATGGTTAAGGCTGGAGTTGAATGAGTTTCCAAATACTAAAAATTCATCCATGAAGACTTCTAGAAATTTCTCTACCATATCTGAGAAGATAGAGAGCATGCACCTCTGAAAGGTTGCAGGTGCATTGCACAGACCAAAAGGCATCCTTCTGTAGGCAAATACTCCAGAAGGACATGTAAATGCTGTTTTCTCTTGGTCCTGAGGATCTACTGCAATTTGGTTGTAACCTGAATATCCATCCAAAAAGCAATAATATTCATGACCTGCTAGTCTCTCTAGCATCTGGTCTATGAATGGCAAAGGAAAATGATCCTTTCTGGTGGCTATATTGAGCCTTCTGTAGTCAATACACATACGCCACCCTGTAACTCTTCTTGTGGGAACCAGTTCATTTTTTTCATTATGAACCACTGTCATGCCTCCCTTCTTGGGGACAACTTAGACAGGGCTCACCCAGGGGCTATCAGAAATAGGATAAATAATCTCAGCCTCTAGTAACTTAGTGACCTCTTTCTGCACCACCTCCTTCATGGCTGGGTTTAGCCGCCTCTGTGGTTGAACCACTGGCTTGGCATTATCTTTCAATAGGATCTTGTGCATGCATCTTGCTGGGCTAATGCCCTTAAGATCACTTATGGACCACCCAAGAGCTGTCTTATGTGTCCTTAGCACTTGAATTAGTGCTTCCTGTGAGTTTAAAGCAGAGCTTATAATCACTGGAAAAGTGTCACCTTCTCCCAGAAATGCATACTTCAGGGATGGTGGTAGTGGCTTGAGCTCGGGTTTAGGAGGCTTATCCTCTTCTTGAGGAATTTTCAGAGGTTCTTTTATTTCCTCTGGCTCCTCCAGGTCAGGCTGAACATCTTTAAAGATATCCTCTAGCTCTGATTCGAGACTCTCAGTCATATTGATCTCTTCCACTAAAGAGTCAATAATATCAGCGCTCATGCAGTCATTTGATGTGTCTGGATGCTGCATAGCTTTGACAGCATTCAACTTGAACTCATCCTCATTGACTTTCAGGGTCACTTCCCCTTTTTGTACATCAATGAGAGTTCGTCCAGTTGCTAGGAAGGGTCTTCCTAGGATGAGAGTTGCACTCTTGTGCTCCTCCATTTCCAGCACTACAAAGTCAGTTGGAAAGACGAATGGCCCAACCTTGACAATCATGTCCTCAATTATGCCGGATGGATATTTAATGGATCCATCAGCAAGTTGGAGGCATATCCGGGTTGGTTTGACTTCTTCAGTCAACCCAAGCTTTCTAATAGTGGATGCAGGTATTAGATTGATACTTGCTCTAAGGTCACACAGGGCTGTCTTGGTACAAGTACCTTCTAATGTGCATGGTATCATAAAGCTTCCTGGATCTTGAGGCTTCTCTGGTATGCTCTTCAGAACTGCACTGTATTCTTCAATGAGAAACACTTTTTCAGTTTCTCTCCAATCCTTCTTATGACTTAAGATCTCTTTCATGAACTTATCATAAGAAGGTATTTGCTCAAGTGCTTTTGCAAACGGAATCTTTATTTCAAGAGTCCTGAGATAGTCTGCAAAGCGAGCAAATTGCTTATCCTGTTCCGCTTGGTGGAGTTTCTGAGGATAAGGCATCTTGGCTTTATACTCTTCAACCTTAGTTGCTGCAGGTTTATTTCCTACAGAAGTGGTTGGAGAAGCCTTCTTAAAGGGGTTACTATCAGTACTCTCAGGTGTCTGATTCCTCATTGGCGTTTGAACGCCAGGATTGGGTGAGGAATGGGCGTTTAACGCCAACTTTTCCCCCTTTTCTGGCGTTTGAACGCCAGAACTAGGCAGGGAATGGGCGTTTAACGCCAACTTTTCCCCCTTTTCTAGCGTGTGAACGCAAGAAGTATTCCTCTCTGGGCTCTTACTATTCTCAGAGGGATTTTGGACAGTGGTTTGGTTATCCTCTGTCAGTTGTTCCTTTCTTAGCTTTCTGCTGCTTTGAGTTGATACATTCAATGTTCTCCCACTCCTTAATTTAACAGCTTGGCATTCTTCTGTTATCTGTTTAGATAGTTGCTGTCTTGTCTGATTTACTTGTGCATCCATATTCTTGTTAGCAATTTTAGTTTCTTGGAGCATCTGTTTAAATTCTGCTAACTGTTTTGTCATCATGAGTAATTGCTGATTAAGCTCAACCATCTGTTCTTGAGGGTTAGGATCAGTAGTTACTGCCATAGCTTCTTCTTTTATAGAGGACTCACTGCTTGAGTATAAATGTTGATTTCTAGCAACTGTATCTATAAGCTCTTGAGCCTCTTCAATCGTCTTCCGCATGTGTATAGATTCACTGGCTGAGTGGTCTAAAGACATCTGAGCTTTTTCTGTGAGCCCATAATAGAAGATGTCTAACTGTACCCACTCTGAAAACATTTCAGAGTGGCATTTTCTTAGCATACCTCTGTACCTCTCCCAGGCATTATAAAGGGATTCATTATCCTCTTGTTTAAAGCCTTGGATGTCCAGCCTTAGCTGTGTCATCCTTTTTGGAGGGTAAAATTGATTCAGGAATTTGTCTCATAACTGTCTCCATGTTTTTATGCTTGCTGTGGGTTGGTTATTCAACCACCTCTTAGCTTGATCTTTTACAGCAAATAGAAACAGTAATAATTTGTAGACATCCTGATCCACCTCTTTATCACGTACTGTGTCAACAATTTGTAAAAACTGTGCCAGAAACTCAGTAGGTTCTTCCTGTGGAAGACCAGAATACTGACAGATTTGCTGCACCATGACAATGAGTTGAGGATTTAGCTCAAAGCTGCTTGCTTTAATGGGAGGTATACAGATGCTACTCCCATATGCAGCTGTAATGGGGTTAGCATATGACCCCATAGTCCTTCTGGACTGCTCAATTCCACTTAGGTCCATGATGGAGAAAGGGAAATGATATGGATTGACAAGTAAAGTATAGAATATTTTTTTTATTTTTTTTAAAGTAACCGAAAATAATAAACTAAAATGAATGAAAAATAAAATAAAAATTTGAAAACCAAAAGAGAATAAAATCAAAGCAATTTGAAAACTAAATTAATTAATTGATTAAAAAGATTTTGGAATTAGCAATTAAGAAGATATGATTGAAAATTATTTTGAAAAAGATTTGATTTTTTTTTAAATGAGGAAAGAGAAAAACAACAAAATGACACCAAACTTAAAATTTTTTAGGAAATCCAACACAAATTCTCGAAAATTTTAAAGGAAAACACAAATAAGACACCAAACTTAGAACTTTTAAAGATCAAGAAAGGACTAAGAACATGCAAATTCGAAAAATTAAAAGAAAACAAAAACATGCAATTGACACCAAACTTAAAATATGAAACTGAACTCAAATAAAAGACTCTAAACCAACAAAAATAAAACAGTCCTAATCTAAGCAACAAGATACACCATCAGTTGTCCAAACCTGAACAATCCCCGGCAATGGCGCCAAAAACTTGGTGCACGAAATTGTAATCACACTCTTGCAATTCCGCACAACTAACCAGCTAGTGCACTGAGTCGTCCACGTAATACCTTACGTGAGTAAGGGTCGATCCCACGGAGATTGTCGGCTTGAAGCAAGCTACGGTTATCTTGTAACTCTTAGTCAGGATATCAATAATTCTCAGGTTTAATTGTGAAAAGTAAAAGAACATGAAATAAATACTTGTTTTGCAGTAATAGAGAACAGGTTGAGGTTTTGGAGATGCTCTATCTTTTGAATCTCTGCTTTCCTACTGTCTTCTTCTTCATGCACGCAAGGCTCCTTCCATGTAGGGTTTCACCGTTGTCAATGGCTACCTCCCATCCTCTCAGTGAAAATGTTCAACACGCTCTGTCACAGCACGGCTAATCATCTGTCGGTTCTCAATCAGGTTAGAATAGAATCCAGTGATTCTTTTGCGTCTGTCACTAATGCCTAGCCCTCAGGAGTTTGAAGCTCGTCACAGTCATTCAATCCTTGAATCCTACTCAAAATACCACAGACAAGGTTTAGACCTTCCGGATTCTCTTGAATGCCGCCATCAATTCTAGCTTATACCACGAAGAATATGATTAAGGAATCCAAGAGATATTCACTCAATCTAAAGTAGAACGGAGGTGGTTGTCAGGCACACATTCATAGGTGAAAATGATGATGAGTGTCACGGATCATCACATTTATCAAGTTGAGGAACAAGTGATATCTTAGAATAGAAGCAAGCATGATTGAATAAAAGCAGTAGTAATTGCATTAATCCATCAAGACACAGCAGAGCTCCTCACCCCCAACCATGGGGTTTAGAGACTCATGCCATAGAAGATACAATAAGAAATGCGTAATGTGTCATGAGGTAAAGATACAATGTCAAAAGATACAATGTCAAAAGGTCCTATTAATAGTGAACTAGTAACCTAGGGTATACAGAAATGAGTAAATGACGTAAAAATCCACTTTCGGGGTCCACTTGGTGTGTGCTTGGGCTGAGCATTGAAGCTTTCATGTGTAGAGACTTTTCTTGGAGTTAAACGCCAGCTTTTGTGCCAGTTTGGGCGTTTAACTCCAATTTTTGTGCCAGTTCCGGCGTTAAACGCCGGGAATTCTGAAGCTGATTTGCAATGCCAGTTTGGGCCATCAAATCTCGAGCAAAGTATAGACTATTAAACATTGCGGGAAAGCCCAGGATGTCTACTTTCCAACGCAATTGAGAGCGTGCCAATTGGGCTTCTGTAGCTCTAGAAAATCCACTTCGACTGCAGGGAGGTCAAAATCCAACAGCATCTGCAGTCCTTTTTCAGCCTCTGAATCAGATTTTTGCTCAGGTCCCTCAATTTCAGCCAGAAATTACCTAAAATCACAGAAAAACACACAAACTCATAGTAAATCCCAGAAAAGTGAATTTTAAATAAAAACTAATAAAATCATACTAAAAACTAACCAAAACATACTAAAAACATACTAAAAATAGTGCCAAAAAGCGTATAAATTATCCGCTCATCACTTGTCCCGAATAGAACCAGTAGAAGGGGCGTCCCTCCCTCTTACTGAGATCTCTGAAAACTTTTTGGATGAGCAACTCTTAACCATCCAGGAAGCGCCATGGTTTGCAGACATTGCAAACCACAAGGCAATGAGGTTCATACCCAAAGAATACAGTAGGCAGCAATCAAAGAAATTGATCACAGATGCAAAGTACTATCTTTGGGATGAACCATATCTCTTCAAGAGATGTGCAGACGGAGTAATCCGTAGATGTGTGCATAAAGAAGAAGCACAGAAGATCCTCTGGCACTGCCATGGATCATAGTATGGAGGACATTTTGGAAGTGAGCGAACAGCCACAAGAGTCTTCCAATGTGGCTTTTACTAGCCTACTCTCTATAAAGATTCCCGAGTGTTTGTACTTAATTGTGATAGTTGCCAAAGATCTGGCAATCTGCCTCACAGTTATGCCATGCCTCAACAAGGGATCTTGGAGATCGAGTTGTTTGATGTATGGGGTATTGACTTCATGGGGCCTTTCCCACCATCATACTCAAACACTTATATTCTGGTGGCAGTGGATTATGTATCCAAATGGGTAGAAGCTATAGCAACACCCACTAATGATACTAAGACAGTGCTAAAATTCCTCCAGAAATACATCTTCAGCAGATTTGGTACCCCTAGAGTATAATCAGTGATGGGGGCACTCATTTCTGCAATAAACAGGTTTACTCTGCTTTGGTTCGATACGGAGTTAGCCACAGGGTGGCCACTCCATATCATCCACAGACAAATGGGCAAGCTGAAGTCTCTAATATAGAACTTAAAAGAATCCTGGAACGGACTGTGATTAATCATAGAAGGGATTGGGCAAGAAGCTTGGATGATGCTCTGTGGGCATATAGAACAGCATTCAAGACCCCTATAGGGACCTCTCTATACCAGCTTGTGTATGGAAAGGCATGTCACTTGCCAGTGGAACTGGAACATAAGGCCTACTGGGCAACCAGATTCCTAAACCTTGATGCCAAGTTAGCTGGAGAAAAACGATTGCTCCAGTTAAATGAGCTAGAGGAATTTAGACTCAATGCTTTCGAGAATGCAAAAATTTACAAAGAGAAAGCAAAAAGATGGCATGATAAGAAATTGTCATCCAGAGTCTTTTTGCCAGGGCAGAAAGTTCTGCTATTTAATTCTAGGCTCAGATTATTCCCCAGAAAATTGAAATCCCGCTGGAGAGGACCATATGTGATTACAAGTGTCTCACCATATGGATACGTAGAGCTCCAGGATAATGATTCTAACAAAAAGTTCATTGTTAATGGACAGAGAGTCAAACATTATCTTGAAAGCAATTGTGAGCAAGAATGCTCAAAACTGAGACTTAACTAAAGCTCAGTAATAGTCGAGCTAAAGACAATAAAGAAGCGCTTGCTGGGAGGCAACCTAGCCATTTACACAGCATATTAGTTAATTAATTAATTTTTACAGGTATATGTCAAGTATCTTCAAGGTAAAATAGAAACTGCTTAAGTTCACAGAGTTATAGAAAGAATCAGAGGATAAAACAGCAAAAAAGGAAGTCCATTGGTGCGAAAAAGCCAGTAAAAGCTGTTTTGGGCGTTGAACGCCTAAAAGAAGCACCTACAGGGCGTTCAACGCCAGTAAGGATAGCCATCTGGGCGTTAAACGCCAGAAAGGAGCATCTTCTGGGCGTTGAACGCCAGAAAGAAGCACCTTCTGAGTGTTCAATGCCAGATTTGCAGCGTCCTGGGCGTTCAGAAAAACGCCCAGTGACAAAGGCGTTCCTGGCGTTCAACACCAGAAAGAAGCAACAGCTGGGCGTTGAATGCCCAGGAGATGCTGCACATGGGCATTAAACACCCAAAACATGCAGCGTTTGGGCGTTTAACGCCAGGATGGTGGGGAGGAGGTAAATTCATTTTTACTTCACAAAATTTTTAATTTTCGATATTTCAATTTATGATTCCTTGCATAAACATGTTCCAAACTATCATCCTTCAATTCCAAAAAAAAAAACTTTTTCCTAATGTCCAAAAACCCTAATTTCTAAAATCCTTTTTTCAAAAATATCAAATATATCTTAATGCATAAACACAAATCTTTTTCCAATCCAATCCAACTCTTTTCAAAACACAATTATTTTTTAAAATCTTTTTCAAATATTCAGATTTATCTTTTTCAAATATCAATCACAACTTTTAAATTTTAAATTATATCTTTTTCTTATTTATCTTTTATAAATCATATCTTCTATCTTATCTTTTTAATTTTTTCGAAAACCCACCCACCCCCCTTTAAAATCCACATTCGGCCGACCTCCTCTCATCCACCATTCGACATTAGCTCTCTGACGTTAGGATTTTTGCTAGTAAAGAATTTTATAAATTCACGTTGTAAGTATAGATTCTAGACCAACAGAAATCCCTTCGTGCAAACGTTTTGGTTGTCACAAGTAACAAACCCCTAAATAAATTGATAACCCAAGTATTTAAACATCGGGTCGTCTTCTCAAGGAATTGTAGGGAGGTGTGTTCTTATTATTGGTTACGAGTTTGTAAATTGGGGGTTTTAAGAATGCGGAACAATTATGATGAATGACAAATAAAATAAATAAATGACAGTAAAATAAACTCTTGGCCAGGTATGAGAACTGGAAGTCCTATCCTAGTTATCCTTATCAATTGTGATGAGAATTGGATTTTTCTCACACTTTGTTAACCTCTAACTATGAAGGTAAGTCAAGTGAATGAATTAATTCGAATCCTCAAGTCCCAGTCTTTCCTTGGGAAAAGTCAGAGTTATTGGATCTCGAATCAATTCTTGAAGAATTCCAATTTTCAATCAACAACGAGTTTGATAACTCAAGAGTCACCAATTAATCAACCAAAGCCAAAAGGTAGAAAAATCTAAATTATTTATATCATAAATAAAAGAAACAAATCATAGATCTGAAAATATCTCAAATTATATTTAAATAAGAAAATCAATCCAAACATGGAACATTGAAAATAAATAAATACAAAGAATATTGAACCTGAGATGCAGAAGAAATATTCATAATCCTAACAAAAATCCTAATCCTAATCCTAAGAGAGAGGAGAGAACCTCCCTCTCTAAAAACTACATCTAAAATAATAAAAAGTGAATTATGAATAGCATGATCTGAAGTCTCCTTCATTCCTCCACTTTGCAGCCTTTAATCTCTGTTTTCTGGGCTTGAAACTGGGCCGGAAATAGCCCAGGATTCGCTGTTTGCAAAATCTGCCACGCTAATTTTCGCAGATGCGACGCGTCCGCGTGGATGACGCGTTCGCGTCACCTATCTGTACGGCCACTATAGCAAATTATATATCAAATCAAAGCCCCGGACGTTAGCTTTCCAACGCAAGTGGAACTGTGTCATTTGAACCTCTGTAGCTCAAGTTATGGTCGTTTTAATGCGAGAGGGTCAGGCTGATAGCTTTGCAGGTTCTCCGACTTCTTGTATTCCTTCCACTTTTGCATGCTTCCTTTCCATCCTCCAAGTCATTCCTGCCCTATAATATCTGAAAACACTTAACACACATATCAAGGCATCTAATGGTAATAAGAGAGGATTAATAATAAGCAAATATAAGATCAAAGAAGCATGTTTTCAATCAAAGCACAAAATCAGGAAGGAAAATGTAAAACATGCGAATTGTATGAATAAGTGAGTAAAGAGTTGATAAAAACCACTCAATTGAGCATAAGATAAACCATAAAATAGTGGTTTATCACTCTCCTTCTATCCCTCTCCTTTCTTTTCTTTTGCTTGAGGACAAGCAAACCTCTAAGTTTGGTGTGTTCATCCATGATCACAAAAACATACTCACTTAGATCATGGCTCCTAAAGGAAAACAATCCACTCCAAGAGGCAAGAAAGAGAGTATTCCAAAAAAACTTTGGAATCAAGAGAAGTTCTTAACCAAATAACATTCAGACCATTACTACAAAATAATGGGTCTAAGATCAGTGATCCCAGAAGTCAAGTTCGATCTGAAAGAAGATGAATATCCAGAGATCCAAGAGCAAATTTGAAACAGGAACTGGGAAATCCTAGCTAATCCTGAAACAAAAGTAGGAAGGAATATGGTTCAGGAGTTCTATGCTAATTTGTGGTAAACAGATAGGCAGAGAATATCTGGAACTGCCCTCTATGACTATCAGACCTTGGTCAGAGGAAAGATTATTCACATCCACCCTGACAAAATCAGGGAGATCTTTAAGCTGTCTCAGCTAAAAGATGACCCAGACTCCTTTAATAGGAGAATGATGAGAACAAACAAGGGCCTGGACAAGATTCTAGAGGATATATGCATCCCTGGAGCCAGGTGGACCACCAGCACCACTGGCATCCCAATTCAACTCAAGAGAGAAGATCTCAAACCAGTTGCCAGAGGCTGGCTGGACTTTATTGGGCATTCTATATTACCCACTAGCAACCGTTCTGAAGTCACTGTTAAAAGAGCAGTGATGATTCACTGCATCATGTTGGGAAGAGAAGTAGAAGTTCATCAACTAATCTCGTGTGAACTTTACAAAATAGCAAACAAGAACTCCAAAGATGCCAAATTGGCTTATCCAAACTTAATTTCTATGCTCTGCAAAGATGCTGGAGTAAGGATGGGAATAACTGAGTATATCTCAGTTGAGCGGCCAATCACTAAAATATCAATGGAAAAATAACAGTTGCAGGATGACCCCATCAAGAGGAGAGCATAGGAATTCCTCCGAGAAATCCCTCAATTTGAATACTGGGAGCATCTTGAGGCATCTGTTTCCAAGTTACAAGAAGCTATGGACCAAATAAAGGAAGAACAGAATAATCAAAATAGCATGCTTTGCAAATTGCTCAGGGAACAAGAGGAGCAAGGGCGTGACTCGAGGGAACTGAAGCGCCAGAAATTAATTCTTGAAGGACCAAGCACCCCAGAGACTAGAGGAACATCCACTTCCCAAAATACAGGTTGTTGAGTTCTAATCTTAGCTTTAACTCTGTGATAGCTGTTACTATAGGAATTTACCTTAGAAGTTATATAGGAGTAGTGGTAATTAGTATATCTATTTTGATGTTATTTTTAATTAAGTTATAATTTATTTTTCTCATCATCATCAAACATGAATAAAATAGTAGATTTTTAAAATAAAGAGGTAATTTATATCTTTCGAGTTCTTAATAAGAAAAATTATAATTAATTATATGTGGTGACAATACTTTTTGCCTTCTGAATGAATGCTTGAACAGTGCATATTTTTTATCTTGAATTTTATGAATGTTAAAATTATTGGCTCTTGAAAGAATGAGGAACACGAGAAATATTATTGCTGATTTGAAAAATTATGAATTTGATTCTTGAAGCAAGAAAAAGCAGTGAAAAAAAAAAGTAAGAGGTAGAAAAAGCCAATAGCCCTTTAAACCAAAAGGCAAGGGTGAAAAGGATCCAAGGCTTTGAGCATCAATGGATAGGAGGGCCCAAGGAAATAAATCCAGGCCTAAGCGACTAAATCAAGTTGTCCCTAACCATGTGCTTGTGGCATGCAGGTCCAAGTGAAAAGCTTGAGACTGAGTGGTTAAAGTCGTGATCCAAGGCAAAAGAGTGTGCTTAAGAACTCTGGACACCTCTAATTGGGGACTTGAGCAAAGCTAAGTCACAATCTGAAAAGGTTCACCCAGTTATGTGTCTGTGGCATTTATGTATCCGGTGGTAATACTGGAAAACAAAGTGCTTAGGGTCACGGCCAAGACTCATAAAGTAGCTGTATTCAAGAATCAATATACTACACTAAGAGAATCAATAATACTATCTGAATTCTGAGTTCCTATAGAAGCCAATCATTCTGAATTTCAAAGGATAAAATGAGATGCCAAAATTGTTCAGAAACAAAAAGCTACTAGCCCCGCTCATCTAAATTAGAATCTGAGCTTCACTTAAAACTTTGAGATATTATTGCTTCTTAATTTCTTTTTATCCTATTTTATTTATCTAGTTGCTTGGGGACAAGCAACAGTTTAAGTTTGGTGTTGTGATGAGCGGATATTTTATACGCTTTTTGGGGGTAATTTCATATAGATTTTAGCATGTTTTAATTAGTTTTTATTAGAATTTTATTAGTTTTTAAGCAAAAATCATATTTCTAGACTTTACTATGAGTTTGTGTGTTTTTCTGTGATTTCAGGTATTTTCTGGCTGAAATTGAGGGAGCTGAGCAAAAATCTGATTTAGGTTGAAAAAGAACTGCTGATGTTGTTGGATTCTGACCTCCCTACACTTGGAATGGATTTTTTGGAGCTACAGGAGTCCAACTGGCGCGCTCTCAACTGGGTTGGAAAGTATACATCCAGGGCTTTCCAGCAATAGTTAATAGTCCATACTTTGTGCGAAGATAGATGACATAAACTGGCGCTCAACGCCAGTTCCATGTTGCAGTCTGGTGTCCAGCGCCAGAAACAGGTTACAAGTTGGAGTTCAATGCCCAAAACACGTTACAACCTGGCGTTCAACTCCAGAAACAGCCTAGCCATGTGAGAAGCTTAAGTCTCAACCCCAGCACACACCAAGTGGGCCCCAGAAGTGGATTTCTGCACCAATTATCTTAGTTTACTCATTTTCTGTAAACCTAGGTTACTAGTTTAGTATTTAAACAACTTTTAGAGACTTATTTTGTATGTCATGACATTTTTAGATCTGAAATTTGTACCTTTTGGCAGCATGAGTCTCTAAACCCCATTGTTGGGGGTGAGGAGCTCTGCAGCGTCAAGATGAATTAATGCAATTATTTCTATTTTTCCATTCAAACATGCGTGTTCCTATCTAAGATGTTCATTCGCACTCAACTATGGAGAAGGTGGTGATCCGTGACACTCATCACCTTCCTCAATCCATGAACGCATGTCTGACAACCACCTCCGTTCTATATCAGATTGAATGAGTATCTCTTAGATTCCTTAATCAGAATCTTCGTGGTATAAGCTAGAATTGATGGCGGCATTCATGAGAATCCGGAAAGTCTAAACCTTGTCTGTGGTATTCCGAGTAGGATTCTGGGATTGGATGACTGTGATGAGCTTCAAACTCACGAGTGTTGGGCGTGATGACAAACACAAAAGAATCAATGGATTCTATTCCGATATGAGCGAGAACCAACAGCTGATTAGCCGTGCTGTGACAGTGCATTTGGACCATTTTTACTGAGAGGATGGGAAGTAGCCATTGACAACGGTGACACCCTACATAGAGCTTGCCATGGAAGGAACTTTGCACTTTTGCATGAGAAGAATATTACATTACAGGAATTCAGAAGACAAAGCATCTCCAAAATTCTAACATATTCTCCATTATTGTACAACAAGTAATTATTTTACGCTCTTCTATTTTTTAGTAATTCAAACTGATAATCATAATTGATCTCCTGACTAAGAATAATAAAATAATCATAGCTTGCTTCAAGCCAACAATCTCCGTGGGATCGACCCTTACTCACGTAAGGTATTACTTGGACGACCCAGTGCACTTGCTGGTTAGTTGTGCGGATTGAAAAAGTGTGATTGCAATTTCGTGCACCACGTCCGCGTCACTCACGCGAACGCGTGATCTAGATATCGGCGTAAAGACCCAATTCCCAGAAAGTTGGGCTAGAATCGTGCGGCTAGTGTGCGTTTAGCACAAAACACCCACGCGTGCGCGTCCCTGACGCGAACGCGTCACTTACACAACACTCATCCCACGCGAAAGCATGAGCGACGTGATCACGTCGCGCGGATATTATGACCCCCTATATCAAACAGAGAGTTGCGCTAAAATGACGCTGGAATCGTGCGCCTAGCAGAAAATCCAGCGACGCGGTCGCGTGCTTCACGCGTCCGCGTCACCTATCTTACTGGTGGACGAAATTGTGATCCTCAAAATTGGTCTCTTTGTATTTGTATGAAATCAAAAATACCCCAAAGAGATAATGGTATGATGAATTGGGATCTTAATAATGCCTGGTAATGGCACCAACAGCTTAGTGTTGTTGTTGGACCAAAAGAGTTACAGGCACCGTTAGAGAAGCTCACAACTCCGTTCAACTTAACCAGCAAGTGTACTGGGTCATCCAAGTAATACCTTACGTGAGTAACGATCGATCCCACAGAGATTGTTGGTATGAAGCAAGCTATGGTCACCCTGTAAATCTCAGTTAGGTAGATTAAATGGTTATGGATTTCGAAAATTAATAATAAACAGAAAATAAAATAGGATAGAAATACTTATGTAAATTAATGGTGGGGATTTCAGATAGGCGTGTGGAGATGCTAGAATCCTCTTGAATCTCTATTTTCCTATTGCTTTCATCCAATCCTTCTTACTCCTTTCCATGGCAAGCTGTATGTAGGGCATCACCGTCGTCAATGGCTACTTTTCATCCTCTCGGGAAAATGGTCCTATGCGCTGTCACTGCATGGCTAATCGTCTGGAGGCATCACCCTTGTCGATGGCTACATCTCATCCTCTCAGTGAAAATGGTCCAAATGCTCTGTCATAGCACGGCTAATCATATGTCGGTTCTCAATCAGGTTGGAATAGAATCCCTTGATTCTTTTGCGTCTGTCACTAACGCTCAGCCTTCAGGAGTTTGAAGCTCATCACAGTCATTCATATCTGGAATCCTACTCGGAATACCACAGACAAGGTTAGACTTTCCGGATTCCCATGAATGCCGCCATCTATCTAGCTTATACCACGAAGATTCTGTTGGGGAATCTAAGAGATATGCGCCCGGCCTAAGGTAGAACGGAAGTGGTTGTCAGTCACGCGCGTTCATAGGTGAGAATGATGATGAGTGTCACGGATCATCACATTCATCAAGTTGTTGTGCAACGTATATCTTGGAATAAGAATAAAAGAGAATTGAATGGAACATAATAGTAATTGTATTGAAACTTGAGGTACAGCAGAGCTCCACACCCTTAATCTGTGGTGTGTAGAAACTCCACCGTTGAAAATACATAAGTGAAAGGTTCAGGCATGGCCGAATGGCCAGCCCCCATGAAGGTGATCAAAAGACCGAATGATCAAAAGATGTCTAATACAATAGTTAAATGTCCTATATATACTTGACTAGCTACTAGGGTTTACAGAAGTAAGTAATTGATGCACAAATCCACTTCCGGTGCCCACTTGGTGTATGTTTGGGCTGAGCTTGATCTATCCACAAGCTGAGGCTTTTATTGAAGTTGAACGCCGAGTTATAGCGTGTTTCTGGCGTTCAACTCCGGGTTGTGACGTGTTTCTGGCGTTTGACTCCAGACAGCAGCATATACTTGGCGTTGAGAGCCACTTTACGTCGTCAATTCCCGAATAACGTATGGACTATTATATATTGCTGGAAATCTCTGGATGTCTACTTTCCAACGCCGTTGAGAGAGCGCCATTTGGAGTTCTGTAGCTCCAGAAAATTCATTTCGAGTGCAAGGAGGTCAGAATCCAACAGCATCAGCAGTCCTTTGTCAGCCTTGCTTTCAGAGTGTTGCTCAGGTCCCTCAATTTCAGCCAGAATTTACCTGAAATCACAGAAAAACACACAAACTCATAGTAAAGTCCAGAAATGTGAATTTAACATAAAAACTAATGAAAACATCCCTAAAAGTAGCTTGAACTTACTAAAAACTACCTAAAAACAATGCCAAAAAGCGTATAAATTATCCGCTGATTACAACACCAAACTTAAATTGTTGCTTGTCCCCAAGAAACTGAAAATCAAATAGGATAAAAAGAAGAGACAATACTATAAATTTCAAAATATCAATGAATATTAGTTCTAATTAGATGAGCGGGACTTGTAGCTTTTTGCTTCTGAACAGTTTTGGCATCTCACTTTTTCCTTTGAAGTTCAGAATGATTGGCTTCTCTAGGAACTTAGAAATTCGGATAGTGTTATTGACTTTCCTAGTTAAGTATGTTGATTCTTGAACACAGCTACTTTTATGAGTCTTGGCCGTGGCCCTAAGCACTTTGTTTTCCAGTATTACCACCGGATACATAAATGCTACGGACACATGACTGGTGAACCTTTTCAGATTGTGACTCAGCTTTGCTAGAGTCCCTACTTAGAGGTGTCCAGAGCTCTTAAGCACACTCTTTTGCTTTGGATCACGACTTTAACCACTCAGTCTCAAGCTTTTCACTTGGACCTGCATGCCACAAGCACATGGTTAGGGACAGCTTGATTTAGCCGCTTAGGCCTGGATTTATTTCCTTGGGCCCTCCTATCCATTGATGCTCAAAGCCTTGGATCCTTTTTACCCTTGCCTTTTGGTTTTAAGGGCTATTGGCTTTTTCTGCTTGCTTTTTCTCTTCTTTTTTTTTCTTCATTTTTTTTCTCTTTTTTTTCGCAAGCTTTTTACTTTTCACTGCTTTTTCTTGCTTCAAGAATCAATTTTATGATTTTTCAGATCATCAATAGCATTTCTCTTTGTTAATCATTCTTTCAAGAGCCAACAGTTTTAACATTCATAAACAACAAGATCAAAATTATGCACTGTTCAAGCATTCATTCAGAAAACAAAAAGTATTGTCAGTACATCAATATAATTAAACTAAATTCAAGGATAAATTCGAAATTCATGTACTTCTTGTTCTTTTGAATTAAAAACATTTTTCATTTAAGAAAGGTGAAGGATTAATGGATTTTATTCATAGCTTTAAGACATAGTTACTAAACATTAATGATCATGAAGTAGAAACACAAAACATAGATAAACGTGAAGCATAAAAATCGAAAAACAGAGAAATAAGAACAAGGAATTAGTCCACCTTAGTGAGGGTGGCGCCTTCTTGAAGAACCAATGGTGCTCTTTGAGCTCCTTTATGTCTCTTCCTTGCTTCTGTTGGATGATCCCTAGTAATTTTGGTGTTCCTATCCTTAGTTGCTTCCAATGATTATGTGGAGGAACATGTATCCCCTGAGGTATCTTAGGGATCTCTTGATTTGCAGTCAAATGTTCTACCACTGAGCTATAAATCCTTTAGATGAGTCTTTCCATCTCCCATGACTCAGAGGTGGAAGCTTTTGTCTTCCCTTTTCTTTCTCTCTTTTTTTTTTGAGTGGTGAAGGGAAAACAAAAGGGATGACCATGAATGGAGAGAGAGAGGGCGAGGTAGGTGGGGATCCTGTGAGGTCCATAGATCCTGAGATGATCCTGTGGGGTCCACAGATCCTGAGGTGTCAATGATTTACATCCCTGCACCAATTAGGCATGTAAATTACCTTTGCATACCATTCTGGCGTTCAAACGCCGAGGTGATGCACGTTCTGGGTGTTCAACGCCCATGTATAGCATGTTTCTGGCGTTGAACGCCAGTTCTATGCTTGTTACTGACGTTCAGCGCCAGCTTTTCTCAAGACACATTCCTGGCGTTCAAACGCCAGAATGTTGCTTGTTTCTGGCGTTCAGCGCCAGATTCATGCTCTGTTCTGGCGTTGAACGCCAGACAGATGCTCCTTACTGGCATTGAACGCCAGTCTGTCCTTCCTCCAAGGTGTGATTTTTCTTCTGCTGTTTTTGATTCTATTTTTAATTTTTATATTTTTTTTGTGACTCCACATGATCATGTACCTAATAAAACACAAAATAATAATAAAATAAAATAAAATAAAAATTAGATAAATAAAATTGGGTTGCCTCCCAACAAGCACTTCTTTAATGTCAATAGCTTGACAGTGGGCTCTCATGGAGCCACATGGTGATCAGGTCAATGTTGTATAGTCCCAACACCAAACATAGAGTTTGGATATGGGGTCTTAACACCAAACTTAGTGTTTGGGTGTGGCCTCCCAACACCAAACTTAGAGTTTTACTGTGGGGGCTTTTCTTGACTCTGAACTGAGAGAAGCTCTTTGTGCTCACTCTCTTTTGTCACAGAAAGATGGCCATGTGCCTTAAACATAAGGTAGTCCCCATTTAATTGAAGGACTAATTCACCTCTGTTGACATCTATCACAGCTCCTACTGTGGCTAGGAAAGGTCTTCCAAGGATGATGCATTCATCCTCTTCCTTCCTAGTGTCTAAGATTATGAAATCAGTAGGGATGTAAAGGCCTTCAACCTTTACTAACACGTCCTCTACTATTCCATAAGCTTGTCTCAATGACTTGTCTGCCAATTGTAATGAGAACAAGGCAGGTTGTACCTCAATGATCCCCAGCTTCTCCATTACAGAGAGTGGCATAAGATTTATCCCTGACCCCAGATCACATAGAGCTTTTTCAAAGGTCAATGTGCCTATGGTACAAGGTATTAAGAACTTGCCAGGATCTTGTTTCTTCTGAGGTAAAATTTGCTGAATCCAGGTGTCTAGTTCACTAATGAGCAAAGGAGGTTTACTTTCCCAAGTCTCATTACCAAACAACTTGGCATTTAGCTTCATGATAGCTCCTAAATATTGAGCAACTTGCTCTCTAGTTACATCTTCATCCTCTTCAGAGGAAGAATAGTCTTCAGAGCTCATGAATGGCAGAAGGAGATTTAATGGAATCTCTATGGTCTCTATATGAGCCTCAGATTCCTTTGGATCCTTAATAGGAAACTCCTTCTTGCTTGAGAGACGTCCCAGGAGGTCTTCCTCACTAGGATTTTCGTCCTTCTCCCCCCTTGTGCATTCGGCCATATTGATCACATCAATGGCCTTGCACTCTCCTTTTGGATTCTCTTCTGTATTGCTTGGGAGAATACTGGGAGGAGTTTCAATGACTTTCTTACTCAACTGGCCCACTTGTGCCTCCAGATTTTTGATGGAGGATCTTGTTTCACTCATAAAACTGAAAGTGGCTTTTGACAGATCAGAGACTAGATTGGCTAAATTAGAAGTGCTTTATTTAGAATTCTCTGTCTGTTGCTGAGAAGATGATGGAAAAGGCTTGCTATTGCTCAGCCTATTGCGTCCACCATTGTTAAAGCCTTGTTGAGACTTTTGTTGATCCTTCCATGAGAAATTTGGATGATTTCTCCATGATGAATTATAGGTGTTTCCATAAGGTTCACCCATGTAATTTACCTCTGCTATTGCAGGGTTCTCAGGATCATAAGCTTCTTCAGAAGCTGCCTCTTTAGTACTGTTGGATGCATTTTGCCATCCATTCAGACTTTGAGAAATCATGTTGACTTGCTGAGTCAACACTTTGTTCTAAGCCAATATGGCATTCAGAGCATCAATTTCAAGAACTCCTTTCCTCTGAGGCGTCCCATTATTCACGGAATTCCTCTCAAAAGTATACATGAATTGGTTATTTGCAACCATGTCAATAAGTTCTTGAGCTTCTGCAGGTGTTTTCTTTAGGTGAATGGATCCACCTACAGAATGGTCCAATGACATTTTCGAAAACTCAGATAGACCATAATAGAATATATCTAATATGGTCCATTCTGAAAACATGTCAGATGGACACCTTTTGGTCAACTGCTTGTATCTTTTCCAAGCTTCATAGAGGGATTCACCATCTTTTTTTTGAAGGTCTGAACATCCACTCTAAGCTTGCTTAGCTTTTGAGGAGGAAAGAATTTATCCAAGAAGGCAGTGACCAACTTTTCCCAGGAGTCCAGGCTATCCTTAGGTTGTGAATCCAACCATATTCTAGCTCTGTCTCTTACAGCAAAAGGGAAAAGGATGAGCCTGTAGACTTCAGGATCTACTCCATTCGTCTTTACAGTCTCACAGATATGCAAGAACTCAGTTAAAAACTAATAAGGATCTTCAGATGGAAGTCCATAGAACTTGCAGTTTTGTTGCATTAAGGCAACTAGCTGAGGTTTCAGCTCAAAATTGTTTGCTCCAATGGCAGGAATGGAGATGCTTCTCCCATCAAATTTGGACGTGGGTTTGGTAAAGTCACCAAGCATCCTTCTTGCATTACCATTATTGGGTTTGGCTGCCATCTCCTTCTCTTGTTCGAAAATTTCTGAAAGGTTACTTCTGGATTGTTGTAATTTAGCTTCTCTTAGTTTCCTCTTCAGAGTCCTTTCATGTTCAGGATCAATTTCAACAAGAGTGCCTTTTTCCTTGTTCCTGCTCATATGAAAGAGAAGAAAACAAGAAAAGAAGAGGAATCCTCTATGTCACAGTAAAGAGGTTCCTTATTGTTAGTAGAAGAAGAAAGCGGAGAAGAGTGAAGAAAAATGGGTTCGAATTTTTTAGATGAAGATAGGTGAAGAGAAGTGTTAGTAAATAAATAAATAGAAGAAGAGAAGAGAGGGAGAATTCGAAAATTAATTTTTTGAAAAGGGGTTAGTAATTTCGAAAATTAAAGATAAGATATAATTAAAATTAAAAATTAAAACAAAAAAGAATTTTTGAAAAAGAGATGAGATATTTTCGAAAATTAGAGAAGAAAAAGTAGTTAGGTAGTTTTGAAAAAGATAAGAAACAAATACAAAGTCAAATAGTTAGTTGAAAAAGATGTTAAAGTCAAATTGGAAAGATAAGAAGATAAGAGGTTAGATAAGATATTTTGAAATCAAATTTTTGAAAAAGATAAAATTTTGAAAAAGATATGATAAAAAAAATAAGATATAAAAGATATGATAAGATATGTTTGAAAAAGATTTAATTTTTAAAATTAAAATGAATTACTTTACTAACAAGAAACTACAAGATAAGATTCTAGAATTTAAAGATTGAACCTTTCTTAACAAGAAAGTAACAAACTTCAAATTTTTGAATCAATCACATTAATTGTTAGTGTAATTTCGAAAATTTGATATAAAGGTAAGAAAAAGATTTTGAAAATATTTTGAAAAAGATTTTTGAAATTTTCGAAAAAGAGGAAAAATTGGAAAAGATATGATTTTTGAAAAAGATTTTGAAAAGATAAGATTTTTAAATTTTGAAAATTTGACTTGACTTGTAAGAAATAACTAATTTTAAAAATTTTTGACTAAGTCAACTCAAATTTTCAAAAATTATGAGAAAAATAAGGAAAATATATTTTTTGATTTTTTGAATTTTTAATTATGAGAGAGAAAAACACAAACATGACCCAAAACATGAAAATTTTGGATGAAAACACCAGATGCATGCAAGAACACTATGAATGTCAAGATGAACACCAAGAACACTTTGAAGATCATGATGAACATCAAGAACAAATTTTTGAACAATTTTGATGCAAAGAAAACATGCAAGACACCAAACATAGAAATCTTTAATGCATGGACTCTAACAAACAAAAAATGCATATGAAAAACAACAAACAACACAAAACAAGAAAACATCAAGATCAAACAAGAAGACTTTTCAAGAACAACTTGAAGATCATGAAGAACACTATGAATGCATGGAATTTTCGAAAAATGCAAGTAACATTTTTAAAACATGCAATTGACACCAAACTTAAAAATTGACTCAAGACTCAAACAAGAAACACAAAATATTTTTGGTTTTTATGATTTTCTAAAATTTTTTGGATTTTTGTAAATAATTTTCGAAAAGAAAGTTTGGAAAAACGAAAAAGAAAAGAAATATTTGAAAAAGATTTTTGAGAAATTTTTGAAAGGAAAATGACCTAATCTGAGCAACAAGATGAACCGTCAGTTGTCCAAACTCGAACAATCCCCGGCAACGGCGCCAAAAACATGGTGGACGAAATTGTGATCCTCAAAATTGGTCTCTTTGTATTTATGAAATCAAAAATACCCCAAAGAGATCATGGTATGATGAATTGGGATCTTAATAATCCCTGGTAATGGCACCAACAGCTTAGTGTTGTTGTTGGACCAAAAGAGTTACAGGCACTGTTACAGAAGCTCACAACTCCGTTCAACTTAACCAGCAAGTGTACTGGGTCATCCAAGTAATACCTTACGTGAGTAAGGGTCGATCCCACAGAGATTGTTGGTATGAAGCAAGCTATGGTCACCTTGTAAATCTCAGTTAGGCAGATTAAATGGTTATGGATTTCGAAAATTAATAATAAACAGAAAATAAAATAGGATAGAAATACTTATGTAAATTAATGGTGGGGATTTCAGATAGGCGTGTGGAGATGCTAGAATCCTCTCGAATCTCTGTTTTCCTATTGCTTTCATCCAATCCTTCTTACTCCTTTCCATGGCAAGCTGTATGTAGGGCATCACCATCGTCAATGGCTACTTTTCATCCTCTCGGGAAAATGGTCCTATGCGCTGTCACTGCATGGCTAATCGTCTAGAGGCATCACCCTTGTCGATGGCTACATCCCATCCTCTTAGTGAAAATGGTCCAAATGCTCTGTCACAGCACGGCTAATCATCTGTCGGTTCTCAATCAGGTTGGAATAGAATCCCTTGATTCTTTTGCGTCTGTCACTAACGCCCAGCCTTCAGGAGTTTGAAGCTCGTCACAGTCATTCAATTCCGGAATCCTACTCGGAATACTGATGAGCGGATAATTTGTACGCTTTTTGGCATTGTTTTTAGTATCTTTTTAGTATGATTTAGTTAGTTTTTAGTATATTTTTATTAGTTTTTAGTTAAAATTCACTTTTCTGGACTTTACTATGAGTTTGTGTGTTTTTCTGTGATTTCAGGTATTTTCTGGCTGAAATTGAGGGACCTGAGCAAAAATCTGATTCAGAGACTAAAAAGGACTGCAGATGCTGTTGGATTCTGACCTCCCTGCACTCAAAGTAGATTTTCTGGAGCTACAGAAACCCAATTGGCGCTCTCTCCATGGCGTTGGAAAGTAGACATCCTGGGCTTTCCAGCAATATATGATAGTCCATACTTTGCCCAAGATTTGATGGCCCAAATTGGCGTTCAAAGTCACCCTCAGAATTCCCAGCGTTAAACGCCGGAACTGGCACTAAAGTGGGAGTTAAACGCCCAAACTGGCACAAAAGCTGGCGTTTAACTCCAAGAAGAGTCTCTACACGAAAATGCTTCAATTCTCAGCCCAAGCACACACCAAGTGGGCCCAGAAGTGGATTTTTATGTCATTTACTCATCTCTGTACACCCTAGGCTACTAGTTTTCTATATATAGGACCTTTTACTATTGTATTTTCATCTTTGGACAGCTAGTTCTTAGATCAGATCTTGGTTCTTCTGGTTCCCTCTCTGGGGCCAAAGCCAATGATCACACTATCACTTATGTATTTTCAACGGTGGAGTTTCTACACACCATAGATTAAGGTGTGGAGCTCTGCTGTACCTCGAGTATTAATGCAATTACTATTGTTCTTCTATTCAATTCCGCTTGTTCTTGTTCCAAGATATCACTTGTTCTTCAACTTGATGAATGTGATGATCCGTGACACTCATCATCATTCTCACCCATGAACGTGTGCCTGACAACCACCTCCGTTCTACCTTAGATTGGGTGGATATCTCTTGGATTCTTTAACCGGAATCTTCGTGGTATAAGCTAGAACTGATGGCGGCATTCAAGAGAATCTGGAAGGTCTAAACCTTGTCTGTGGTATTCTGAGTAGGATTCAATGATTGAATGACTGCGACGAGCTTCAAACTCCTGAGGGCGGGGCGTTAGTGACAGACGCAAAAGAATCACTGGATTCTATTCCGGCCTGATTGAGAACCGACAGATGGATAGCCGTGCCGTGACAGGGTGCGTTGAACATTTCCATTGAGAGGATGGGAGGTAGCCACTAACAACGGTGAAACCCTTGCATACAGCTTGCCATGGAAAGGAGTAAGAAGGATTGGATGAAGACAGTAGGAAAGCAGAGAGACGGAAGGGACAAGCATCTTCATACGCTTATCTGAAATTCCCACCAATGAATTACATAAGTATCTCTATCTTTATCTTTATGTTTTATTCGTATATCACCCATACCCAATTGAGTTTGCCTGACTAAGATTTACAAGGTGACCATAGCTTGCTTCATACCAACAATCTCTGTGGGATCGACCCTTACTCGCGTAAGGTTTATTACTTGGACGGCCCAGTACACTTGCTGGTTAGTTGTGCGAAGTTGTGTTTATGCCATGGTATTGAACACCAAGTTTTTGGGTTCATCACCGGGGATTAATTGAGTTGTGAAAAGTATTGATCACAATTTCGTGCACCAAATACCACCGACAAGGTTAGACTTTCCGGATTCCCATGAATGCCGCCATCTATCTAGCTTATACCATGAAGATTCTGTTGGGGAATCTAAGAGATATGCGCCCGGCCTAAGGTAGAACGGAAGTGGTTGTCAGTCACGCGCGTTCATAGGTGAGAATGATGATGAGTTTCATGGATCATCACATTCATCAAGTTGTTGTGCAATGTATATCTTCGAATAAGAATAAAAGAGAATTGAATGGAAAATAATAGTAATTGTATTGAAACTTGAGGTACAGCAGAGCTCCACACCCTTAATCTGTGGTGTGTAGAAACTCCACCGTTGAAAACACATAAATGAAAGGTTCAGGCATGGCCGAATGGCCAGCCCCCATGAAGGTGATCAAAAGACCGAATGGTCAAAAGATGTCTAATACAATAGTTAAATGTCCTATATATACTAGACTAGCTACTAGGGTTTATAGAAGTAAGTAATTGATGCATAAATCCACTTCCGAGGCCCACTTGGTGTATGTTTGGGCTGCGCTTGATCTATCCACGAGCTGAGGCTTTTATTGGAGTTGAACGCCGAGTTATAGCATGTTTCTGGCGTTCAACTCCGAGTTGTGACGTGTTTCTGGCGTTTGACTCCAGACAGCAGCATGTACTTGGCGTTGAGCGCCACTTTACGTCGTCAATTCCCGAATAAAGTATGGACTATTATATATTGCTGGAAAGCTCTAGATGTCTACTTTCCAACGCCTTTGAGAGAGTGCCATTTGAAGTTTTGTAGCTCCAGAAAATCTATTTCGAGTGCAGGGAGGTCAGAATCCAACAGCATCAGCAGTCCTTTGTCAGCCTTGCTTTCAGAGTTTTGCTCAGGTCCCTCAATTTCAGCCAGAATTTACCTAAAATCACAGAAAAACACACAAATTCATAGTAAAGTCCAGAAATGTGAATTTAACATAAAAACTAATGAAAACATCCCTAAAAGTAGCTTGAACTTACTAAAAACTACATAAAAACAATGCCAAAAAGCGTATAAATTATCTGCTCATCACTTACACCGAACCCACGCGATTGCGTCAATCACGCATCCGCGTCAACACCATTCCACACCAGCCATGTGATCGCATGCCCCACGCGATCGCGTGGATTGCAAACTATTAACCCCCTGTGACGCGAACCCTACACATCGCGCGCCCCCAACCCTTTTCTTCTTCCTCTTCCCTGCAACCACCCCCTCTCTCTGTCCTTCGCCGCCGCACCTCCGACGACCACCCAGACCCCAACGCATCGCCCTCCCTTCTCTCTTTCCCTCTCTTTCTTCTTCTCCCCTTCAGCACTCTTCATCCCCGCTCCGCGACCACCACGCCCGCCACGCCGCCCACAACCACCGCGTCAGCCACCACCTCCTTCCCCCAGCCATCTCTCTGCCCCACCTTTTTTTCCACGCCTACCAAGTTCCACCGCACACCATGCTTCTTCCAATTCATAGTTAATTGCATATTTTTCTGTTTATGTTCATCCTTAGGTTAGTTAGATATGCATGTTGTAGTGGATTCTAGGTGGTTAGGTAGCTAGGATCTGGATAGTGGATTTAGGCCTGATAATTGCACCGTTCCTGTTATCTGTTTATCTATTCTGCAATTTATTCTGGCTATAATGTTGATCCTGTTCATATGTTGCTCTTACATATTGCATGCTGCTGTTCCACTGCTTTTTCTTATTTTTGCTATTTGTGCAGCCTTATTTCAATTCATATGAACTTATTCTTGTTATTTGTTTTCTGGGAACATCTAATTTTAGCCAGAATGCTGCCCAATTTTTTGCAAATTACTTTTTCTTCTACATTCAAGTATTGATTTTGGCATTTCTCATTTTTGATCTGCTCCATGCATACCAAACCTATTCTTGAATGCACGGGCCAGCTTTCTTATTACTTTTGATCTCCTGGTTAATAAATTGATTTATTGATGGTTTGATTTTACTTTCCACTACTTCTATATCTATCTTAATCATCATCAATACCTTGTTTTTCCTGCTTGAATATGAGTTGACTGTTGCTTCAAATTGTGAAATTCTTGTTACTTGGAAACCAATCATCATGCCACTTACTCTGACTTCCTTTTCACTAACTCACTGATTTTCGCTTTCTAACCTCTTTTTCAAATTTTAACCACTTTTAACTTTCTAACTTCACACTTCCCCTTTTCACTACTTCTTTAAATTAATTTAACTCATGGCATGATAATTGTTTTTCCTAAATTAACAAGCTTTCCACTTCTACCATATTTTGGAATGTGATTTCTCATCTCAGCTTTTCAACTCCAACACAATCCAAAATATCCATTTCCTTAACTCATTTCATTATTTTACTGATCCTTTGCCACTTATTGCTTACCTTGTTCTTTGCCTACTTGTTTTTCTGCTTTTATTCCTCAATTATATCTTGGGAATTCTGTCTTTTTAGGATGTTTGAATCTCAAGGCAGGGGAAAGGGCAAAGTCACCAGCAAAGTCACCACTGGCAAACAGAAAAGAGGAGAATCCTCTGGTTCCATCCTTGGCATCTTACATGATGATTCATGGCGGGAGAAGAACTTTACCCCACAGGAAAAGGCTGATCAGTTGGTACCTTCAGCTGACCCGGTCAAATTTGCAAACAAATACTGTGAGTTGAAATACCCAACCTTTGCCACCGCCAGGAACCTACACATGGAAAGGACCCTTAAAATTCCAGAAGAACTCCAGCAGTACACCTCAGAACAGATCAAACAGAGAGGCTGGTTCTTCCTGGAACGGAACGTAACTGAGGTCAACTCATCCTGGGTTAGAGAATTCTACTGCAACTACTTTCTCTCTTCCCTGGATGCAGTACAGCTTAGAGGCAAACAGATTCTGGTTACTGAGGAAGCAATTGAAGAAATCCTCCATCTTCCACCTAAATCAGATCAACAAGATGGTTACCAGAAAGCTGAGGAAGATATGAGATTTATGAGGTTTGATTGGGATGCCGTAAAGAAGGATATCACTCTTGATCCTACTGTTCCTTAGGTCATGGGAACTAGCACATTAGTACCCAAAGGAATCAGGCTTATATATCTGAATGACGAGGCTCGGCTATGGTAACAGATTCTGAGCAACTATGTGATGCCGAGTACTCATGAGATGGAGGTGCCAGCTGCCATGATTATCCTTATCTGGTGTGTGATGACAAGTAAGGACCTTTATCTACGTTGCTTCATCCGGCATTACATGGCCAGGGTCCATATTAGAGGCACCCTCTCTTTTCCTTACTTGATTACTCAGTTGGGTCGCCAAGCTGAGGTCCCTTGGGAGGCTGTTGATGAAAGGCCCCCAGCAGCAAAGTACCGAAAGATCATCCCGCATAGTCGGAAGTTCCTGGCTTTCGGCTACCGCCCTCCATTTCTCAGTGACACTACTGAGGCAGCCACATCTTCAGCTACCTCTTCTGCCTCCACTGGCCCAGCACCACCTACTGCGCCCCCCACCTGCTCCTGAGCCCGTCTACCGTTTGGTGCACCGCCTCTTTGACTACCTAGATCAGATGGAGCGCCATCACCAGCAGCAGTTTGAGCGATCTGACCGTCGCACCAGGCGACTTTTTGAGAGGTCTGAGCGTTGCCACAAGCGACGCTATGAGCACTTCAAGCTGATGATCCGCTCTGGTGGTGACATTCCCTCCGAGCCCGACACGCCCTCCGACACATCTGAGGAGGAGGTGAGCGATCACGAGGAGGAGCCACCTACCCAGGCTGAGCAGAGAGGTCCCGGCCACACTGCACCACATCATGAGGTGCACCACTAGCTGCAGACTGTAGATCCGGAGGTTCCTCTACAGACAGAGCCCCCTCTGCCTCAGACCACTCATCTGATCCTCTCATGACTGTAGACCCTCAGCCTACCATCGAGACACCAGCAGCCCATCCTTCCGGAGATGACACTTCGTCACACCATGCTTGAGTGTGCATCGAGGACGATGCTATTATTTAAGTGTGGGGAGGCTGCCATCTCTGGCATCTATTTATTTTGGTGAACCACTACAAACTCTCTTCTTATTTTGTCCATTTTCTGTATTTTTGCACATTTTTCTCTTTTTGTTTTTTTATTGTACTTTTTTCATTATGCACTTTGAGCTATATGTATACATCTTGGATATTTTAGCTTGATTTGCACCTTAGTTTACTAGTTATTTATTAAGTGGATTAATTAGTATAGTTTACCCTTTTAGCATATGATAGTTTAGCTTAGATTGAAAAGAAAAAGGAAGTAAGCTAGAGACTTTAACAGAATAAAAACAATCCACACCTTATATATATAGCATTACATGTTAGTTAGTTAACAACATTTCATCAAGGAGGAACACTAAAACTTTAAAGCCATCCAATATATTTTACATTGAGAATAATGGGAACTCTTAATTTCTACTTGCATGACATACTTAAGTTATATATGATTTTTGAGTTAGAGAACACACAGCCTGTGAGTTTTGAGCTTAATTGTATGGTTACATTTAAACCATAATATTTCATTCTTGTGTGTTCCGCCCTTCTTATTTATTCTGGTGTTATTTACTTTGTTTTAATCTGTATGTCCAATTATAGAATATAGATACATACCAGGAAAGTGATTGAGGCCATTAAATCCCTTATGTTTTACAACCACATTAGCCTACCTTCTACATCACCCTTGTTAGCCCCCTTGAGCCTTTAAATCCCTTATGTTTTACAACCACATTACTAGCCTTAAGCAGAAAAACAAAATAAAAATCCCAAGTTGAATCCTTGGTTAGCTTAAGATAGAAATTGTGTATAATTTAAGTGTGGGGAATTTTACGGGAACATGGGATGTTAGAAAAAGTAGGAAATTAAATTAAACAAGTTATGTAAAAATTTGGGAAGCATGCTCATGTGAAATCAAAATAATTAAATTACCATGTGCATTATTTCAATAAGGGGATAAAAAAATAAATAAATAAAAAAATAAAATAATAATAATAATAATAATTAATTTCCCCAAATGCAAAAAGCAATGCACATGGGATAAAAATAAATAAAAATTAAAATATGAGCATGTAATATAAAAAGTGGAAAAAATATGGGAAAATAGGTAAAGAAGCTTTGCTCTACAAAATATGTATGTTAGGTGAGATCTTAGACTACTCAAGGATTCACTTAATTAGCTCACTTAGCCTTATACATATACCCTTACCTTTTTCTTGACCCCATTACAACCTTAATTAAAGACCTCATGATTTTTGTATGCCTATATTCTATGATTGTTGATTGGTTAGATGAAGAACAAAGTTATCGGAAGTAAGAATAAAAAGAAGAATAGAGTGATTAACCCAATAAACACTAAGTGACTAGAGAATAAACACAAAATCCAGTAAGGGTTCAATGGCTCATCACCATATATCTCTACTTCTATTGTTAATTGCCTTGCAAGTTTGAAAAGTATATTATTTACCCATCTCAATTGTAAAATTGCTTTAATATTATCTAAGGTTGGCTATGCGTATATGATTCCTTGAGAATGTGAATTAACTTAACTACATGTAAAGCTTTATATATAGGAATGATAACTAGATTTACAGGACTCATTTAGGTAGTTGCATCTAGGATAGATTGCATTGCATGAGATCCCACCATTTCACCTTCACTCTTTTCTCTTGGATTTAGGATGAGAACATGCTATTGTTTAAGTGTGGGGAGGTTGATAAACCTATATTTTATGTGTTAAGTATTTTCAAATCTTCTAAGGCAGGAATGATTTAAAGGATGGAAAGGAGACATACAAAAATGGAAGGAAAGCATAAAATGGAGTTTTTGAAGAAACTGGCAGTGATTCGTCCGCATGAACAACGCGGACGCGTGATTCGCACAAAAAGGGATCGACGCGAGCGTATGGATGAGGCAAACGCGTGACTCGCAAAGTACAACTGACGCGGGCACAGGACTGACACAACCGCGTGGAAGAGCAACACTCCAGATGACGCGACCGCGTGACCCACGCGGACGCGTGACGTGCGCGATCTGCAGAATTTGCAGAAGTTGTCCTCAGCAATTTTCGGGCCTTTTTGGCCCAGATCCAAACCCAGAGAACACAGATTGAAGGATTATAAATGGAAGGATCCACCCATTCATAAAGGAGGAGAAAAATACACACTTTTTAGGATTTAGATGTAGTTTTTAGTGAGAGAGGTTCCCTCCTCTCTCTTAGGATTAGGATTAGGATTTTTTAGAAATTAGGAATATTCCTTCTTCATCACAGGTTCAATGTTATTTAATTCATGTTTCTCTTCTACTTTTAGATATTCTAATACTTTTATCTGTTAATTACTTATATTGCCCATTTGACTCATAAATCTTTCCATGTTTGATTTAAATTTAAATTTAAATATAATTTGAGGTATTTTCAGATCTATGATTTTTATTTAGCTTTTTATATTCTTGGCTTTAATTGATTAATTGGTAACTCCTGAGTTGTCAAACTCATTGTTGACCGAAAATCGGAATTCTTCAAGAATTAACTCGGGTTCCAATTACTCTAGCCTTTTCCAAGGAAAGACTAGGACCTGAAGGACCAAACTTATTCCATCCACTTAACTTACCTTCATAGTTAGAGGTTAACTTAGTGGGAGAAAAATCCAATTCTCATCATAATTGATAAGGATAACTGGGATAGGACTTCCAGTTTTCATTCATTGCCAAGAGTTTTATTAGTTATTAATTTATTAATTCTTGCAATCTATTTCTCTTGCCCAAAACCTTTTACAAACCCCAAACACTATTTTTCCATAACAAATAATAAATCATACTTCCCTGCAATTCCTTGAGAAGACGACTTGAGGTTTGAATACTTTGGTTTATAAATTTATTGGGTTTTGTTTCTTGTGATAACCAAAATGTTTGTACGAAAGAATTTTCTGTTGGTTTAGAATCTATACTCACAACGCGGTTATATTTTTGTAAAATTCTTTACTAGCAAAAATCCTAACGTCATGGACACTAAGTTTAAACTTCATAACCTGGCAATATTAATCCCCTGAACGCTAACATTATTGTGGCTAAACTTTTCCAATAACGCCAGCGACTATGGCAGCGACCTTGTCCACTTCAAAAGCATATAACTTGAGTTATAGAAGTCCAATTGAGGTGATTCTAGTTGCGTTAGAAAGCTAACATTCAGAGCTTTCCAACAATATATAATAATTTATAGTGGGTATGAAATTGGAGCACAAACAATAGGCATCTTTTAAGCCTCAAAAACACCAACTGGGTAGCAAGTGTGACGTTAGCCTCACTAATTCAGCACTAATGCCGCACTTGTAGCGTTAGTGTGGCTAACGGTGGCACTAATAATTGGCACCTGGACCTCAGCTTGATTCACTTCTCTTTCAAGGACCACCCAACCACAAGGAAGCAAGCTAACAATTGTCAAGAAATCAAGGCCACAAGAAGCATCTAGAATAGTTAATTTTCATTTCATTGTAATTTACTTTCAATTTCATTTGAGTTGTAATTTAGGAGAGCCTATATAAAGGCCTTAGTTTCTACATTCAAGGCATCAGATAGATGGGATTGGAGGGAGGATTGAATTGGGGATTGAAGAGGGGTCTTCGGACACCCTCCCTTCACACACTTCTCCTTCTTTTTCTTTTCTTAGTAGTAGTTTAATTTCAATTTGTACTTTTCAATTATGAACTTTAAAGTTTCAATTTCAATTTGAATATTCATCTTTATTTTTTTTGCACTTTCTTTCTTTTCTGTTTGAGTAGAGCAATGAACAACTAACTCTTTTCATTGAGTTAGAGAGCTCTATTGCATTTAATGGATCAATTGTAGTTTTTATTCTTCTTCTTCTTTCTTTTCTCTTGATTTTACTAGAGAGCTTTCGATCTTCATCCATTGGGTTAGCTATATTGGAAGAGAAGCTCTCCATAATTGGATCTCCTCTGAACCTTGAAAGAGGAATGAGGAGATCACGCTTGAAATACTTTCTCATGTTGGACCAAATTGTGGTTTGGATGGATATAGTGACATATAATCCTACTTTCTCATGTTGGACCAAATTGTGGTTTGGATGGAAATACATGTGGTATAACCAGTGACCATACATCATCTCTTCCCATGGGCAATTAAATCAAGGAATTGGTCAAATGTTCAAGCTTAGAGAGATTGGGTTGCCAAGGAATTGGGATCCAATCACCTAAGATTGCCAAGGAGATCAATGAATGCATTGATTGAGGAAGAGATGAGAATGAACTTGATTCGGAGGATTGCAATATCTCTTGATCCCAATGTTCATCTTATTTCTTACGTTTACTTTTCTTGTCATTTTACTTTTCTGCACTTTATTTTGCTTTCTTTACTTTTATGCCATTTACATTTCCTTGTTACATATCGCTCTAATATGATTCGTCTAACTAGGATAATCAATTAACCATTGATTGCTTAATCCATTAATCCTTGTGGATTCGACCTCACTCTATTGTGAGTTTTTACTTGACGACAATTCGGTATACTTGCCGAAGGGAAATTTGTTGAGAGACAAGTTTCCGTGCATCAAGTTTATGGCGCCATTGTCGGGATTAATTGTGATTAACAAACTACTAGTTGATTGATTTACTAGATTAGACACTTTTCTTTTGTCATCGTTTTCTCTTGTTTCTTTATTTTCTTTTGCTAACTAACTGTTTGTGATATTGCCTCACTGGAAATTTCCTCATCTGTGACAAGGGGAATTCCAAATCTCTTTTATTTTGGTCATTGTTGTTTGGTATAGAGTATTTTGAAGAAAAATAGAGTATAGATCATCTTTTCGTCAATCAAGTTACATGGGATACTTTTCACCACCACAAAATAATTCATGTTATTATGATAATGGTGGTTGGGAATATCAAGAACATGAAATGGGGTGCTTCCCAGAGCCACAAAATGGTCCATATTTTGATGACTTTGATCACTACTCAAGTTGTACCTAGGAAGATCAAAACCAAAGAAATTTCACTTATTCACACCCCATTCATCAAGAGCTGTCATCCTTTAATTATTCAACCTCACCTCCTAGCTTTCCAGATCAAAACCCTTCACCACTTGGATATGCCTCAACACAAAATTCCTTCCCACATCCATATAATTCATCTCACCACTCACACAGTTCATTCAATTACACACAAAATTCTTCTCACAGTCCACAAAACCCATATCATTATCCACAAGAGTCATACCACTCTCAGAACATACAACCACAAAACAACCAATTCCATTCACAAAATAGCCACCTTCAACATCCAAATTTCAACCAAGTTGCACACCGTCCACTCGAGGATAAGCTATCAAGGATAGAGAACCTATTGGCAATTCTCTTGGAAGAATCTAAGGACATGAGGACTTTCAAAGAGGAAGTAAAATCCATTATGCAGAACCGGGGGGCTGCCCTTAAGAAGCTTGAGGCACAAGTTGGATATATATCAAAGCAAATCACTACCCACAATTCTCTCAGTGGTACCATGGCAAACCCTAGGGAGGAATCAGAAAAACAAGAAAGAAGGCACCCATACCAAGTTAGATTTCTATGAAGAAGGAGGAGGTTATGAGAGTATATAAGCCCAAAGCTCCATACCCACAGAGGCTACTAAGGGTGACAGAGGAACATGCAAACTCACGCCCAAAAGTCTCAATGCAACATCATGCAGAAGAAAGGGAGGAAGTCAATCAAGGGAGTCCACACTACTCCAATAAAATAGAGAGTTGCATAAAGGGTGAGTTCATTAAACCACCAATTCAAGAAGCTCTTGGTGAAGAGAATGCTCCAACCATCATACAACACTCAAGCCTTGAAATCAAGGTGGTGAAGGCAATCAACATGAGCACTAAAAAGAGGATGGTGACCGAGAAAAGGAGGACAATATCCATGAAGAAGAAAAGGTCAACAAAAAACCATCCCACCTTTACCCCAACAAGCAAGTTTACTCAATATAACAACAAAAGAAAGCTTGCTGGGGAGAGGCACTCTAAGCAAGGGGCATTAACTGGCTCCTCTTTCTTCTTGAGGTCATTCCTCTTAACAAACTAGAAGAAAGGGAAGAAAGTCATGAACAACATGTCAAGCTAATGACATTAAAAGAGCGCTTGTTGGGAGGCAACCCAACCGTAGGTAATATTTTCTTTCCTTGGTTAGTTTACTTTCAATAATTTGACATATGATTGCATTCTAAGTTTGGTGTTGCCATGCAACAATTTGATTTTCAATCTTCACTGGGTACTTACAACATTCTAAATTGAGAGTGTCACACTAAATTTGGTGTTGCCACTTATCTTTCATGCAAGGTACCAAGCACACCACTTATTAATGCAATCAAAATGTCTCTGTTTGTATCTCTTGTGCCTTTATTGTATCCTCAATTTTGATTGCTTAAGCATATACATTACTCACATTTCATTCCGTAAGACACTCATGATCCATCAAAGACCCCATCACCACTGTTTTAATTATTGCTTGAGTATAAGCAATCGTTCTAAATTTGGTGTGGGAATTGGAAGAATAGGAGGAAAAGGGAAACAACAATGAAGATGAACTACAAGGTGGTAAAGTTCTTTTTTTCTCTTACTTATTTCCAGCACTTTAAATTGCATGATTGTCTTCTATTTATGCATGTGTGATTACTCCTTGTGAATAAGCATAATTTGATATCTGATTTGTAACATGTTGCTATGATATCATGATTATTATCTTGAATTTTACTTGCACCCAATATCTCTAAGAATGCAACAAGGAAATCATTCTTTTGAAAGGAAAATGTTGAAGAATTTTATAAATCTTGGGGCAATCAAAAGATTAAGAGGAGTGGAGGTTCTGATTGTATGATTGTGTATTGAGGTTACGTGTTTGTGAAAACTTGCATGGGAGCTCATAGACAGGAAATGAAGTTTAGAGAAGTATTATGGAATTTCTCAAACATCTATTGATCCAAGAAGCAATAACAAAGAAAACAAAAGAAAAAGAAAAAACAAAGAACAAGCCCAAGGCTTTGAGCATCAATTACTAGGAAGAAAAAGAAAGAAATAAGAACTCAAAGAGTTATTGTCCTAGTTAAATGCTTGTGGTGGATTTGTGTCAAAGAGAGAGGCTTGAGCAAGTATATCCGAAGGGGTGCTTCAACACCTAATACCTTAGACCAACTGGTTTGGGAGTATTGATTGAAAGCTTATCTTAAAAAGTCGCTTTGAGACATGATACCTAGAGTCGAGGCCAAGATACAAAAAGAAAAGAAAAATGCTAGAAAATAAGTGCTGCTTTAAAGGTGACAATCTATAAAGAGGATTCCATAATATCATTTGAATGAAATTCCTAAGATCTAAGAATTCCAAAATGTAAGGAATAATGAACACTGGAATCCTTGCATAAGCATACAAATTAGAGTTCACCCCACTGTCACTTATTCACTTCACCCACTAAGGCATCATAAGCAATTCTTCAATACATTCCAATTAAGCGAATTCTTTGTGCATAGTTCTTTTTTTGCTTAGGGACAAGCAAGATTTAAGTTTGGTGCTGTGATGCCAGGGCATCTTGGCTAGTTTTACTAGCCATTTTTTGTATGCTTTAGGTTGGTTTCATGCATTTTCTTAGGAAATAAGTAAGTATTTGGTTGAAAATGCAATCATACCATGATTCAAGCAAACATTGTGAATTTTGAATGATTTCATAAGAATTATGCATGAATTGAATGATAAAATGGATGATGCATGATCTCATGATTAAGAGAAAGACTCTCATGCACTTTGTTTTATTAATATCAGATAATAAGAAGTAGAGAAGAGCCACGTTAGTGGCTATGTTAGTGCCACTAACGTGGCCATTAATGTGGAAAGAAGGAAAGTTTGGAACATTAGTGGCAGCGTTAACGCCACTAACTTTAGCAAAGCAAAGGAAGACCCACGTTAGTGGCCACGTTAACACCACTAACGTGGACCATTAACGTGGAAGAGGGGGGTTTTTAGCGTTAGTGACAAAGGTGAGTGTCACTAACGCCTTCGAGCTTTGGCATGCCTACGTTAAGGGCCACGTTGGTTACACTAACGTGGATCATTAACGTGTGAAAGAGGGACAAGGAGCAGCGTTATTGGTAAAAGTGAGTGCCAATAATGCTAGCGAAGGGCTAAGAGGCTATGTTAGTGGCCATGTTAGTGCCACTAACGTGGGCAAAATCTCACCCGGCAGCCTGACCATGCCTTCATCAAACAAGAATAATTTGGGCCACAAAGCTCCAAATGATGCGCTTCCAAAGGCGTTGGAAAGTAAACATCCAGGGCTTTCCAACAATATTTAATAGTATGGGGTGGACACTAAGTTTGAACTTCATAACCTGGCAATATTAATCCTCTGAACGCTAACGTTATTATGGCTAAACTTTTCCAATAACGATAGTGACTATGCCAGCGACCTTGTCCACTTCAAAGGAGCATAACTTGAGTTATAGAAGTCCAATTGAGGTGATTCTAGTTGCATTAGAAAGCTGACATTCAGAGCTTTCCAATAATATATAATAATTTATAGTGGGTATGAAATTGGAGCACAAACAATAGGCATCTTTTAAGCCCCAAAAACACCAACTGGGTAGCAAGTGTGACGTTAGCCTCACTAACTTCAGCACTAACGCCACAATTGTAGCGTTAGTGTGGCTAACGGTGGTACTAACGATTAGCACCTGGACCTAAACTTGATTCACTTCTCTTTCAAGGACCACCCAACCATAAGGAAGCAAGCCCACAATTGTCAAGCAATTAAGGCCACAAGAAGCATCTAGAATAGTTAATTTTCATTTCATTGTAATTTACTTTCAATTTCATTTGAGTTGTAATTTAGGAGAGCCTATATAAAGTCCTTTGTTTCTACATTCAAGGCATCAGATAGACGGGATTTGAGGGGATTGCATTGGGAATTGAAAAGGGGTCTTCAGACTCCCTCTCCTCACACACTTCTCCTTTTTTTCTTTTCATAGTAGTGGTTTAATTTAAATTTGAACTTTTCAATTATGAACTTTGAAGTTTCAATTTCAATTTGAATCTTCATCTTTATTTTTTCTACACTTTCTTTCTTTTCTGTTTGAGTAGAGCAATAAACAACTAACTCTTTTCATTAGGTTAGAGAGCTCTATTGCATTTAATGGATCAATTATAGATTTTATTGTTCTTCTTCTTTATTTTCTCTTGATTTTACTAGAGAGCTTTCGATCTTCATCAAATTGGTTAGCTATCTTGAAAGAGAAGCTCTCCATAATTGGATCTCCTCTGAACCTTGGATGAGGAATGAGGAGATCATGCTAGAAATGCTTTCTCATGTTGGACCAAATTGGGGTTTGGATGGGTATAGTGACATATAATCTTACCAACACTTTGATTTAGAAATACATGTGGTATAATCAGTGACCATACTTCATCTCTTCCCATGAGTAATTAAATTAAGGAATTGGGGAATTGTTCAAGTTTAGAGAGATGGGGTTGCCAAGGAATTGGAATACAATCACCTAAGATTGCCAAGGAGATCAATGAATGCATTGATTGAGGAAGGGATGAGAATGAACTTGATCCGGAGGATTGTAATATATCTTGATCCCAACGTTCATTTTATTTCTTACATATACTTTTCTTGCCATTTTACTTTTCTGCACTTTATTTTGCTTTCTTTACTTTTATGCCATTTACATTTCCTTGTTACTTATCACTCCAATATGATTCATCTAACTAGGATAATCAATTAACCATTGATTGCTTAATCCATTAATCCCTGTGGATTCGACCTTACTCTATTGTGAGTTTTTACTTGACGACAATTCGGTATACTTACCGAAGGGAAATTTGTTGAGAGACAAGTTTCCGTGCATCAAGTTTATGGCGCCATTGTCAGGGATTAATTGTGATTAACAAACTACCGGTTGATTGATTTACTAGATTATACACTTTTCTTTTGTCATTGTTTTCTCTTGTTTCTTTATTTTCTTTTGCTAACTAACTATTTGTGATATTGCCTCACTGGGAATTTCCTCATCTGTGACAAGGAGAATTCTAAATCTCTTTTATCTTGGAAATTGTTGTTTGGTACAGAGTATTTTGAAGAAAAATGGAGTATATATCATCTTTTGGTCAATCAAGTTACATGAGATACTTCTCACCACCACAAAATAATTCATGTTATTATGATAATGGTGGTTGGGAATATCAAGAACATGAAATGGGGTGCTTCCTAGGGTCACAAAATGGTCCATATTTTGATGACTTTGACCACTACTCAAGCTGTACATGGGAAGATCAAAACCAAAGAAATTTCACTTATTCACACCCCATTCATCAAGAGCCATCATCCTTTAATTATTCAACCTCACCTCCTAGCTTTTCGGATCAAAACCCTTCACCACTTGGATATGCCTCAACAAAAAATTCCTTCCCACATCCATATAATTCATCTCACCACTCACACAACAAAATTCTTCTCACAGTCCACAAAACCCATATCATTACCCACAAGAGTCACACCACTCTCAGAACATACAACCACAAAATAACCAATTCCATTCACAAAATAGCCACGCTCAACATCCAAATTTCAACCAAGTTGCACACCCTCCTCTCGAGGATAAGCTATCAAGGATAGAGAACCTATTGGCAATTCTCTTGGAAGAATCTAAGGACATGAGGACTTTCAAAGAGGAAGTAAAATCCATTATGCAGAACCGGGGGGGCTGCCCTTAAGAAGCTTAAGGCACAAGTTGGATATCTATCAAAGCAAATCACTACCCGCAATTCTCTCAGTGGTACCATGGCAAACCCAAGGGAGGAATAAGAAAAACAAGAAAAGGAGGCACCCATACCAAGTGAGATTTCTATGAAGAAGGAGGAGGTCATGAGAGTATATAAGCCCAAAGCTCCATACCCACAGAGGCTACTAAGGGTGACAGAGGAACATGCAAACTCACGCCCAAAAGTCTCAATGCAACATCATGCAGAAGAAAGGGATAAAGTCAATCAAGGGAGTCCACACTACTCTAATGAAATAGAGAGTTGCATAAAGGGTGAGTTTATTGAACCACCAATTCAAGAAGCTCTTGGTGAAGAGAATGCTCCAACCATCATACAACACTCAAGCCTTGAAATCAAGGTGGTGAAGGCAATCAACATGAGCACTAAAAAGAGGATGGTGACCAAGAAAAGGAGGACAATATCCATGAAGAAGAAAAGGTCAACCAAAAACCATCCCACCCTTACCCCAACAAGCAAGTTTACTCAATATAACAACAAAAGAAAGCTTGCTGGGGAGAGGCACTCTAGGCATGGGGCATTAACTGGCTCCTCTTTCTTCTTGAGGTCATTCCTCTTAACAAACTAGAAGAAGAGGTAGAAAGTCATGAACAACATGTCAAGCTAATGACATTAAAAGAGCGCTTGTTGGGAGGCAACCCAACCGTAGGTAATATTTTCTTTTCTTGGTTAGTTTACTTTCAATAATTTGACATATGATTGCATTCTAAGTTTGGTGTTGCCATGCAACAATTTGATTTTCAATCTTCACTGGGTACTTACAACATTCTAAATTGAGAGTGTCACACTAAGTTTGGTGTTGCCACTTATCTTTCATGCAAGGTAACAAGCACACCACTTATTAATGCAATCAAAATGTCTCTATTTGTATCTCTTGTGCCTTTATTGTATCCTCAATTTTGCTTGCTTAAGCACATGCATTACTCACATTTCATTTCGTAAGACACTCATGATCCATCATAAAACCCGCTTTGAGACATAATACCAAGAGTCAAGGCCAAGATACAAAAAGAAAAGAAAAATGATACAAAATAAGTGTTGCTTCAAAGATGACAATCTATAAAGAGGATTCCATAATACCATTTGAATGAAAGTCCTAAGATCTAAGAATTTCAAAATGTAAGGACTAATGAGCACTGGAATCCTTGCATAAGCATACAAATTAGAGTTCACCCCATTGTCACTTATTCACTTCACCCACTAAGGCATCATAAGCAATTTTTCAATACATTCCAATTAAGCGAATTCTTTGTGCATAGTTCTTTTTTTGCTTGGGGACAAGCAAGATTTAAGTTTGGTGTTGTGATGTCAGGGCATCTTGGCGAGTTTTACTAGCCATTTTTTGTATGCGTTAGGTTGGTTTCATGCATTTTCTTAGGAAATAAGCAAGTATTTAGTTGAAAATGCAATGATACCTTGATTCAAGCAAACATTGTGAATTTTGAATGATTTTATAAGAATTATGCATGAATTGAATGATAAAATGGATGATACATGATCTCATGATTAAGAGAAAGACTTTCATGCACTTTGTTTAATTGATATCAGGTAATAAGAAGCAGAGAAGAACCACGTTTGTGGTTACGTTAGTGCCACTAACGTGGCCATTAACGTGGAAGCAAGGAAAGTTTGGAACATTTGTGGCAACGTTAACGCCACTAACTTTAGCAAAGCAAAGGAAGAACCACGTTAATTGCCACGTTAACACCACTATTGTGGACCACTAACGTGGAAGAGAGGGGTTTTGTAGCGTTAGTAACAAAGGTGAGTGTCACTAACGCCTTCGAGCTTTGGCATGCCTACGTTAAGGGCCACGGGCCACGTTAGTTACACTAACGTGGATCATTAACGTGGGAAAGAGGGACAAGGAGCAGCATTATTGGTAAAAGTGAGTGCCAATAACGTTAGTGGCCACGTTAGTGCCACTAACGTGGGCAAAATCTCACCCGGCAGCCTGACCATGCCTTCTTCAAACAAGAATAACTTGAGCCACAAAGCTCCAAATGATGTGCTTCCAAAGGCGTTGGAAAGTAGACATCCAGGGCTTTCCAACAATATTTAATAGTATGGGGTGGATGATAAACCCATATTTTATGATATATATTATGCTCAATTTAAGTGATTTATTCAACCCTTCACATACTTATTCATGTAAATTGCATGGTTTTACTTTCCCTCCCTTATTATGTGATATATGTGAAATACATGTTTCCTATGCTTTAAAAATAATTATTTTAATTACCCTTTATTACCATTCGATGCCGTGATTTATGTGTTGAGTAGTTGTAGAGCTTCTAAGGCAGGAATGACTTAAAGGATGGAAAGGAAACATACCAAAATGGAAGGAAAGCACAAAATGGAGTTTTTGAAGAAACTGGCAGCGACGCGAATGCATGGACGACGCGGCCACATGCCCAGTGTGAAAAGGAAGCAACGCGAACGCGTGACTGACGTGGCCGCACACCTTAAGTAAAACACAGATGACACGGACGCATGATCGAAGCGAACGCGTGACAAGAAAAACTACAGATGACGCGACCGCGTGACCTACGTGGACGCGTGACAGACGCCACGCACCAGAAATTACAGAAAACACTCCCAGCAATTTATGAAGCTCTTTTTGGCTCAGATCCAAGTCCAAGAGGAACAAATTAGAGGTTATGAAGTGGGGGAATGCATCCATTGAGGGAGATCCCCAGTTATTCACTTTTCATAGTTTAGATGTAGTCTTTAGAGAGAGAGGTTCTCTCCTCTCTCTTAGGTTCTAGGATTAGGATTCCTCTTAGAGAATTTAGGATTTCAACTCTTCATCAGGTTCAATATTCCATCTACTTTATATTTCTCTTTTACTTTCGGATACTTTAATGCTTGTATTACTTATATTGCCAATTTGGCTTATGAACCATTCATGTTAGGATTTTCTTTATTTGATATAAATTGAGGTATTTCAGACTCATGATTGCTTTCTCCTATTTATATAAATAATTTAGATTTTCCCCTTTTGGTTCTGGTTGATTAATTGGTAACTCTTGAGTTGTCAAACTCATCGTGATTGATAATTATTATCTTTGCTGATTAATTTAGATTCCTATAACTCTAGTCTTTCCTTAAGGAGTTGACTAGGACTTTAGGTACTAAATTAATTTGTCCACTTAACTGACCTTCATAGTTAGAGGTTGACTTAGTGGGAGCAAAAGTATAATTCTCATCACCATTGATAAGGATAACTAAGATAGGACTTCTAATTTTTATACCTTGCCAAGAGATTTCTTAGTTATTAACTTATTAAATCCTGCAATCCATTTATTTTGTTCAAAACCTTTTTCAAACCCAAAAACATTGTTTTCCATAACCAATAGTAAAACATACTTCCCTGCAATTCCTTGAGAAGATGACCCGAGGTTTGAATACTTCGGTTATTTACTTTTATTGGGTTTGTTACTTGTGACAACGAAAACGTTTATAAGAAAGGTTGATTGCTTGGTTTAGAAACTATAATTGCAACGAGAATTTATTATAACTTCTAAACCATCAATCTTCAGTTCTTCAAAATGGCGCCGTTGCCAGAAAATTGCAAACGTGTGCCTTATTATTGGTTATTGTAAATATTTTTCTTTTACTTGGTTATTTGTTTTCGTTTTCCCTTCCTATTTCTGATAGTTACTATGAATTCTCTCCCCTCTTGCTTTGAGTTTGGTTCTAATTTTGTTGAAAGGAATGGAAGCTATAACAGGACTATGCATCACGGTCAAAGCAATCAAAGATGGATGGAGCCAAGAAACCCTTTAGGCAACAACACCATCCAAGATATCATGGACAGAGACCATTCTACAATGCATACCCAACTGATAGATTTGGTAGACACCCTTGTAGCTACCAACAAGCCCCACCCTGTGCTCAGAGACCATCCTCTCAACATGGCTTTGAACCACCACACTCACAAGCTTCTTTTCGCCATTCACCACCGTATGATCCTTATCCACCCCAACGCCAATCCAATTACTCCCATGAAACACCACTCCCCTATGCACCATGTCCATATCCATCAAGCCAAGAATCACAGGTTCGCTTCGAAGAATCAGTAGACCAATTTCATGCAATCCTTCATCAACTGGAGCAAGCAATAAATCAATTATCTTCCAGATGTTCGGACACTCAATAAACTCCCATGGTTTCATGTGGAGAACCTAATGAAGAACGTAGCATGAAGGAGACAGTAGAGACCCCAGTGGACAGTATAGAGCATAACTTCGTACTAGAACAAGTAGAGGATACTGTCACTATAGAAAAAAAAGAGTTGGTTGAAGATTTAGGAGATGCCGAACCTCGACAGAAATCCAGAGTTGTGGAGAATTCCGCCAAGGATGTTACAATTGACGCTAAGGAGGATTTTGCACAGCCTCCAATGCAAGTATCTTATGAGAAATCGGACGGAATAGCCCAAGATGCATGTTTACTTGATGATGATGATTACAAGTCAAGTTCTCTTAGTAATGAACTTGCATTTGCAAGTGAAGTCCTTGAGATAGAAGAATCTTCCCCAAGTGAATACGAAAATGATGCAGAGGTAGACTTCTCTTAACCTCCTAATTATGACTCAAGTGACGAGGAAGATATCAATGACTTTGATCAAAACATGGTTGAAATGGAAGAAATTTTCAAAGAAGTGGAGGAATTCACTGAAGACCACGAGGGAGTAGAGCTTGCAGAACCACTGGAAACACCTATCCCAAGGCCATTACCACCCAATATAGACTTCAAGTGGGTAAAATTCTTGACTTTCATCTTTACTTTCCCACTTGAATATGGTTTACTTGAAACAGATGGCCAGCTTAGAGCTCTTTGCGACTTTAAGAGTAAAAGGGAAATGACTCGCACTCAGCGCTAGTATGCAAGATTCAATGAGGTTTTGCACTTCAATTTGAGGTGCAAGGATTGGGATCAAGCTCAATTGTATGGGTCTCGGAAGTTGTGTGGTCATTGCAGTGAGAATTCAGACTACTCACCACCCGGTTGGAAAAATGCAGATCAAGACAAAAATGGGTGTAAAAGTAGAGTTTGGGATCTTGGAATCTATTTTGACATTCAACGCCCCGGGAGCCTGGAAACCTGTTTGAAACTGCTCAAAGGTTTTATGTACCTTGTTTGGGACCCCAGAGGATGCTGGCATTCCAAACATTGGTGGAGATTTCTGGATGAATTTAACCATAAGCCACCATAACAGGAAGCTCATCCAAATGGACCTGGATGTTATTCGTAAGCATTTGCATTAGCATTACATACTGCATAACTGCACACTTACATATAAAAAGAGAGAGAGAGAGAGAGAGAGCACGCGACGCAACAGCGTCGTTGACGCGTCCGCATCACAAGTGCGTTAAGAAGCAAAGGAAAGTGAACAGAAAGTTGCGCTAAAGCATGCCTGGAGGCGTGCTTTTGGCACAAATGGACCCATGCGACCGCGTCGCTGACGCGTCCGCGTCATGTGGGAAAAATGCCTCCCACGCGTCCGCGTCACCCACGCGAACGCTTGCCCTAAAATCGACGTAAAAAGGGTGTATGGCCGAAAGTTGAGCTGGATGTGGGCTGGACTCGTGCTAGAAGCCATATTTTATGATATATATTGTGCTCAATTTAAGTGATTTATTCAACCCTTCACCTATTTATTCATGTAAATTGCATGGTTTTACTTTCCCTTCCTTATTATGTGATATATGTGAAATACATGTTTCCTATGCTTTAAAAATAATTATTTTAATTATCCTTTATTACCATTCGATGCCGTGATTTGTGTGTTGAGTAGTTGCAGAGCTTCTAAGGCATGAATGACTTAAGGGATGGAAAGGAAACATACAAAAATGGAAGGAAAGCACAAAATGGAGTTTTCGAAGAAACTGGCAGCGACATGAACGCATGGATGACGCGGCCGCATGCCCAGCGTGAAAAGGAAGCGACACAAACACGTAACTGACGCGGCCGCGCACCTTAAGCAACACACAGATGACACGGACGCATGATCGAAGCAAACGCGTGACAAGGAAAACTCCAGATGATGCGACCGCGTGACCCACGCAGACGCGTGACAGACGCCACGCACCATAAATTACAAAAGACGCTCCCAGCGATTTTTGAAGCCCTTTTTGGCCCAGATCCAAGTTCAAGAGGCACAGATTAGAGGTTATGAAGTCGGAAAATGCATCCATTTAGGGAGATCCCCAATTATTCACTTTTCATAGTTTAGATGTAGTCTTTAGAGAGAGAGGTTCTCTCCTCTCTCTTAGGTTCTAGGATTAGGATTCCTCTTAGAGGATTTAGGATTTCAACTCTTCATCGGGTTCAATATTCCTTCTACTTTATATTTCTCTTTTACTTTCGGATACTTTAATGCTTGTATTACTTATGTTGCCTATTTGGCTTATGAACCATTCATGTTAGGATTTTCTTTATTTGATATAAATTGAAGTATTTCAGACTCATGATTGCTTTCTCCTATTTATATAAATAATTTAGATTTTCCCCTTTTGGTTATGGTTGATTAATTGGTAACTCTTGAGTTGTCAAATTCATCGTGATTGATAATTATTATCTTTGCTGATTAATTTAGATTCCTATAACTCTAGTCTTTCCTTAAGGAGTTGACTAGGACTTTAGGTATTAAATTAATTTGTCCAATTAACTGACCTTCATAGTTAGAGGTTGACTTAGTGGGAGCAAAAGTATAATTCTAATCACCATTAATAAGGATAACTAGGATAGGACTTCTAATTTTCATACCTTGCCAAGAGATTTCTTAGTTATTAATTTATTAATTCCTGCAATCCATTTCTTTTGTTCAAAACCTTTTTCAAACCCAAAAACATTATTTTCCATAACCAATAGTAAAACATACTTCCCTGCAATTCCTTAAGAAGACGACCCGATGTTTGAATACTTCGGTTATTTACTTTTGTTGGGTTTGTTACTTGTGACAACCAAAACGTTTGTAAGAAAGGTTGATTGCTTGGTTTAGAAATTATACTTGCAACGAGAATTTATTATAACTTCTAAACCATCAATCTTCAATTCTTCAGTGGACACTAAGTTTGAACTTTACAACCTGGCAATATTAATCCCCTGAATGCTAACGTTATTGTGGCTAAACGTTTCCAATAACGCCAGCAACTATGCCAGCAACCTTGTCCATTTCAAAGGAGCATAGCTTGAATTATAGACGTCCAAGTGAGGTGATTCCAGTTGCATTAGAAAGATGACATTCAGAGCTTTCCAACAATATATAGTACTCTATGGTGGGAATGAAATTGGAGCACAAATAATAGGTATCTTTTAAGCCCCAAAAACACCAACTGAGTAGCAAGTGTGACGTTAGCCTCACTAACTTCAGCACTAACGCCCCACTTGTAGCGTTAGTGTGGCTAACAGTGGCACTAACGATTAGCACCTGGACCTCAACTTGATTCACTTCTCTTTCAAGGACCACCCAACCACAAGGAAGTAAGTCCACAATTGTCAAGCAATCATGGCCACAAGAAGCATCTAGAATAGTTAATTTTCATTTCATTATAATTTACTTTCAATTTCATTTGAGTTGTAATTTAGGAGAGCCTATATAAAAGCCTTTGTTTCTACATTCAAGGCATCAGATAGACATGATTGGACGGAGGATTGAATTGGGGATTGAAGAGGGGTCTTCGGACTCCCTCCCCTCACACAATTCTCCTTCTTTTTCTTTTCTTAGTAGTAGTTTAATTTCAATTTGTACTTTTCAATTATGAACTTTGAAGTTTCAATTTCAATTTGAAACTTCATCTTTATTTTTTCTGCACTTTCTTTCTTTTTTGTTTGAGTAGAGCAATGAACAATTAACTCTTTTCATTGGGTTAGAGAGCTCTATTGCATTTAATGGATCAATTGTAGTTTTTATTCTTCTTCTTCTTTCTTTTCTCTTGATTTTACTAGAGGGATTTCAATCTTCACCCAATTGGTTAGCTATCTTGGAAGAGAATCTCTCAATAATTGGATCTCCTCTGAACCTTGGAAGAGGAATGAGGAGATCATGCTAGAAATGCTTTCTCATGTTAGACCAAATTGGGGTTTGGATGGATATAGTGACATATAATCCTACCAAAACTTTGATTTGGAAATACATATGGTATAATCAGTGACCATACTTCATCTCTTCCCATGAGCAATTAAATCAAGGAATTGGGCAATTGTTCAAGCTTAGAGAGATTAGGTTGCCAAGGAATTGGGATCCAATCACCTAAGATTGCCAAGGAGATCAATGAATGCATTGATTGAGGAAGAGATGAGAATGAACTTGATCCGAAGGATTGCAATATCTCTTGATCCCAATGTTCATTTTATTTCTTACATTTACTTTTCTTGCCATTTTACTTTTCTACACTTTATTTTGCTTTCTTTACTTTTATGCCATTTACATTTCCGTGTTACTTATCACTCCAATATGATTCATCTAACTAGGGTAATCAATTAACCATTGATTGCTTAATCCGTTAATCCCTGTGGATTCGACCTCACTCTATTGTGAGTTTTTACTTGACGATGATTCGGTATACTTGCCAAAGGAAAATTTGTTGAGAGACAAGTTTTCGTGCATCAAGCCAACCTTACAAGAGGTCGGTCATTTTTGTCTTTGTCCAACCCAGACCTTATAGCTCGGTATAGGGTATGAACATTGCCCTTGCTTGAGCTTCGATCTTTCCGTGAGGTTGTGCTCGTTTCTTGAGCTTCGACCTCTTTTAGGAAAGTTGTGTTCAGGCTTCTTCTCATTTGTATACGGTCCATCCCTTTCTTGAGCAAGTTTTGCATCTTTAATGATTTTAAAATGTGAAACACTTTAAATGTGGCGTCACTTCCCACGTGCATTGATGACTTACATCATCAACCCTTTTTCTTACATAAAAAGGACCATTAAAGAGGCATAATCTCATTTGATCAATGCAATTCATGCCTTAATTGATGAATATCATAGTAAATTGCTTTGAAATGAGTTTGTGCTGAATTTCAGGTGGAAAAGACATAAAAAATGGGAAAGAAAACAACAAAACAAGTGGGGCGTGTGAAGCAGGCGTGCCATTTGGAACAAACACCACAAAAATGTATTGGCGTGGCACGCCAGAAGCTAGGCGTGGCACGCTGGTACAACATTCCAGAGAACAACAAATGAAGATCATCAATGGGGCATGGCACGCCAGAAGCAGGGCGTTGCACGCCAATTCATTACTACAAGAACCATTACTATGGTGTGCCACTTTGTATCGAAGGCGTGGCACGCCAGCTCCAGAGTTCACTTGGGCGTGCGACTTGAGGATCAAGACATGGCACGCCAAGCCTAAATGATCCATAATTGAATGGGCGTGCCACTTGAGAAACAAGGCGTGGCACGCCATTGAACAAGAAGACAAGGCAAAAGTTAGGCGTGCCTCTTGGTATCGAAGGCATGGGATGCCAGCTCAAGAAGTCCCACTAAGGCATGGCACTTGAGTGATAAGGCGTGGCATGCCAGCACTTAAGGAGGCCAAATAAAGCCGGGCATGCCACTTGGTATCGAAGGCGTGACACACCAGCTCAATCATCCCACTTTGGCGTGCGACTTGAACATCCAGGCGTGGCACGCCAACCTCTGGGACTAAGGAAAATGAAGGGTGTGACACGCCAGTTTCATGGCGTGGCACGCTGGTAGTGTTTTCCAGAGGAGGAATTAAAGGGCCAATGAACTTGAGCGTGCCACTTGGGAGATGAGGCGTGGTACGCCAGCAAGAAAATGAAGCAAATGAAAGGCATGACCCGCTAGTCTCATGGCGTGGCACGCTGGTAGTATTTTCCAGAGAGGAAGAAGAGAAGCCAGTGAACTCAGGCGTGCCACTTGGATGACAAGGCGTGGCATGCTAGCAAGAGGGTAAAGCTTTAAGAGGGGCGTGGCATGCCAGACCCTGAGCATGCCACGCTGGTACAAATTTCCAAAAGCATGGAGATGAGGAAGATGACCTTGGGCGTGCCACTTGGTGTCGAAGGCATGGCACGCCAGGTTACTTGGGCCAATTAAAATGTCCTGGGCATGGCACTTTAGCTCGAAGGCGTGGCACGCCAGGGGTGAAACAGGGGACGGCGTGCCACTTGAATGGTGAGGTGTGGCACGCCAAGTCAGAAACAGAGGGAGCGCAACATGCCAGAAAAGCGCCAGTCACACGCCAGCTGAAAGATCACGTTTGTTGAGTTTCTTTTTCCTCCAAAATTGTAATTTTTTTTTCACCTTTTGTAATTTCTTTTATTTCTAGATCTAGGAGTAGTATAAATACCCTCGGAAGTATTGGAAGAATGGGGTTAGCAAGTCACAGAGTTTAGTTTTGATTTCACTTTTCACTTTTCACTTTTCATACTTCATCTCTTCCATCTTTTGTACTTTCTTTCCGAGCTATGGGCAGCTAAATTCCCTCTCATTTAGAGAGGGAGCTCTATTGTACTTGATGGATTAATGATAGTGAATTTCTTCTTCTCTTCATCTTCTCTTTGATTTGCTAGAACAAATTTCGATTTTCATGCTTAGTGTTCAATTAACTTGGAAAAGAGATTGAATGCAAAATGGGTTTCATGGGAACCTTGTAAAAGGAAACATGAAACCATGCTAGAAGTCCCTTCTCACACTTGAGTAGAATCTGCGTTTTGGTGTTTGGATATGGTGACATATAATCCTCCCTCTACTTGGACCTATGATGATGTGTGGTATAATCAGGGACCAAGCATATCTCTCTTCATGAGCAATTAGACCAAGGAATTGGCTATTGATCAAGATCTGAGAGATTGAGTCACCAAGGGATTGGGGCTCAATCAATCATGACTGCCAAGAGGTCAATGAGTTGCATGATTGACGAGGATATGAGCTGGATTTAATCCAAAGAGATAATATCTCCTGATCTCAATGAATTCCCTCATTCTTATCTCTCCCATTCTTTTATAGCTTTTACTTACATTCTGCAAAATCCCATTCCCCTTTACATTCCTGCTATTTCCATTTCTGTACTTCATTGCTTTCCTTTATTCTTTTGCCATTTATGTTTCTGCCATTTATAATCCTGCACTTACAACTTACTCTGTTGAGCTTGACTAATTCACTAATTAATTGAAATTTCTCAAATCTACCAATCTCTGTGGATACGAACCCACTCCACTGTAGGTTAATACTTGACAATAATTTTGGTGTGCTTGCCAAGAGCGGATTCATCAATATTATTGGGAAGGGGGTGAATCTTCGAACTCATCAAGTTTTATGGCGCCGTTGCTGGGGATTAGTTTGAATTTGACAATGATTAAATTAATTGGAGAGCTAGATTAAGCTTTTTTATTTTTCCATAATTGTTTTCTTATTCATTTTCTAGTGTAATATTTAAATTCCTTTCTAATCTCTATTTTTCTTTCACTTCTTTTTGAGATTTCTTTAGCTATTCATTGTTTATACTTTCACTCTTCTAACTGTTTGATTAATTGCATCACTCAAGCTAACCAATAATTTTAACTGAGGAGATTCCTTCACTTGCTCTTTTCTTACTGTGTGTTGACTGTGTGACAGGTAGAAGAGGAGAAACTTCATCCTCTTTTGATAGTGAACCTGAGAGAACCTTCCTTAGATTGAGGATGGAGGCTAGAGGCAAAGGTATAGTTGGAGAAGAACCAGTAGAAGAAGATCTAACAACCACCATGGAAGATGAAGTGCACAAAGATGTTGAAGGAGGTGCTGGAAATCAAGCTGGGCAAGAGAGGAGAGTCTTAGGCTCCTACATCAACCCAAATCCAGGAAACTGTGGAAACAACATCCTCAAGCCAACAATCCATGCCAATAATTTTGAGTTGAAACCCCAACTCATCACACTAGTCCAGAATAACTGTTCATATGGAGGAAGTGCTCAAGAAGATCCAAATCAACATCTCAACACATTCTTGAGGATATGCGATACTGTAAAGTCCAATTGTGTACACCCTGACACCTACAAACTACTTCTGTTCCCTTTCTCACTCAGAGATAAGGTAACAAAGTGGTTAGAATCATTCCCTAAGGAGAGCCTAACCACATGGGAGGATGTTGTGAACAAATTTCTAGCAAGATTTTACCCTCCACAGAGGATCAACAGGCTAAGAGTTGAGGTGCAAACCTTCAGACAGCTAGATGGTGAAACACTCTATGAGTCCTGGGAGAGTTTTAAAGATCTAACAAGAAAATACTCACCAGATATGTTTAATGAGTGGGTCCAGCTCCACATTTTCTATGAAGGATTAACCTATGAATCGAAGAAGGTTATGGACCACTCTTCAAGGGGTTCACTCATCAAGAAGAAGACCATTGAGGAAGCCATAGATTTCATTGAAACTGTAGTTGAGAATGACTACTTCTATGCTTCAAAAAGAGGCCAAAAGAAGGTGGTGCTGGAACTCAATTCTATGGATGCCCTGTTGGCACAAAACAAGGCAATTGCAGCACAATTGGCAGCCTTAACCAAGAAGATGGAAAACAATCAAGTTGCAGTTGTCCAAGCTCAAGCACCACCCCAAGAAGAAAATGAACCAGAAGTTGAATCTGAGTAAGCAAACTATGTGCATAACCCCTCTCGACCACCATATGACCCTAACTCTAAGACATATAACCTAGGATGGAAGAACCACCAAAATTTTGGGTGGGGAAACCAACAAAATCACAACCAAGATCACAACAAACCATACCAAGCCTATCAATTCCAGAATCACAACCCCAATCATCAGTCAAACAATAACAGACCTTACCACAATCCACCTCACACATCATATCCTTCCAACCAGCAAATACGCCACCATTATGACACATTAACCCCAACTTCACAACCATGTGAAATTAAGGGTAACTTTGAGAGAGTAGAGGCCGCGATAGCACACCTATCATCACAACTCACATGGGTTATTTCCACCCTTTTGGAAAGGCAAGCACAAGCTAAAAAGAAGATAGATGCCAACCAAGAAGAATACAGGTCGAATTTGAAGAACCAAGGTGCAGCAATTTCAAAACTGGAAACACAAGTGGGATTCTTATCCAAGTAAATCCCAATGCCTACACACACATTTCCAAGTGACACCATGGCTAACCTAAGAGGGGAGTACAAGGCCATCACACTTAGTAGTGGAAAAGTGGTAGAAGAGGCCACCCAAACTAGGAGAACCACGAAGAAGAAGCTGCAGAAAAGCCTGAAAACAGGAAGAAAGAAGAGACCCCTAGCCCATCTTCACCAAAGCCAATTCTGAAGCCTTATGTACCAAAGGCACCATACCCACAAAGTCTAAGGAAGGATGGGAAGGACAGCCAGTTTTTCAGATTTTTGAAAATCTTCAAAACGCTCCAAATCAACATACCATTTGCTGAAGCACTTGAACAAATGCCCCTCTATGCAAAGTTCCTGAAGGAGCTCATGACAAGAAAAAGAAACTGGGGAGAAAAGGAGACTATAATCTTAACTGAGGAGTGTAGTGCCATTATACAAAAGAAACTCCCCTAGAAAATGAAGGACCCAAGGAGTTTTGAAATCCCTTGTATTATAGGGGATATCACTATTGAAAAGGCCCTATGTGACTTGGGGGCTAGCATCAATCTCATGTCCTTGAACATGATGAGAAGGATGAGAATTGAAGAAGCCAAACCAACAAGAATGGCACTCCAACTAGCTGACAGGACATTCAAGTTTCCACATGGAGTGGTGGAAGATTTATTGGTAAAAGTGGGAGAATTCATCTTTCCAGCTGACTTTGTTGTGCTAGATATGGAAGAAGAGGTAAACACTTCAATTATCCTAGGAAGGCCATTCCTAGCTACTGCTGGAGCCATCATTGATGTTCAAAAAGGAGAACAAGTCTTGAGATTACATGAGGAAAAGATGGTTTTCAATATCTTCAAGGCAATGAGTTATCCCAAGGAAGCAATAGGAGAATGCATGATGGTAGACACCATAGAACAAATAGTCCAAGGAGTTTTGGAAGAAGAGCAATATGAAGGAAGTATGGAATTGGAGCAACAAGCACCACGTGAAGAACTACCACAAGGAACCATGGAAAGTTCAATCATGACAAACCACAAAGACAACAATGAAGAAAAAGCACCAAAACTAGAGCTGAAAACCCTACCTCAAAGCTTGAAATATGCCTATCTAGGTGACAGCAGCACCTACCCAGTGATCATCAACTCAAGCTTGAGTAAGGAGCAAGAAGAGGAACTCATCCAAGTGCTAAAACAACACAAGGATGCTATAGGCTGGACACTCACAGACTTAAAAGGGATCAGCCCCTTAATGTGTATGCACAAGATCCTACTTGAGGAGGGTGAATCTAACTATGAATGAAGTAGTCCAGAAGGAAGTGTTGAAGTTATGGCAAGTTGGGGTGATCTACTCATCTCAGACAGTCCTTGTGTGAGCCCGATACAAGTAGTTCCAAAGAAAGGAGGAGTCACTATTGTACCAAATGAGAAAAATGAGCTGATACCAACACGAACAGTGACTGGTTGGCGCATGTGCATCGACTACAGGAAGCTCAATGAAGCCACCAGGAAGGACCACTTCCCCCTACCATTCATGGACCAAATGCTTGAGAGGTTGGCTGGACATGAATACTACTGGTTTCATGACAGTTATTCGGGTTACAACCAAATAGTTATAGACCCAAAGGACCAGGAGAAAACTTCATTTACTTGTCCATATGGTGTCTTTGCTTACAGGAGGATGCCCTTTAAACTGTGCAATACACCTGCAACAGTCCAAAGGTGCATGCTTTCCATATTTTCAGACATGATTGAAAGGTTTATTGAGGTGTTTATGGATGACTTCTCTGTATTTGGTAACACATATTCTGATTGCTTGCATCACTTAGCCTTGGTGCTAAAGAGATGCCAAGAGACCAACCTTGTTTTAAACTGGAAAAAATGCCATTTCATGGTTATAGAGGGGGTGGTCCTTGGTCATAAAATCTCAAAAAAGGCATAGAAGTGGACAGGGCAAAAGTAGAGGTGATTGAAAAGTTACCCCACCTTGCAATGTCAAAGCAAATAGAAGCTTTTTGGGACATGCTGGTTTCTATAGGAGGTTTATTAGAGACTTTTCTAAGGTTGCCAAACCATTGAACAACCTACTTGTCTCTAATGTGCCTTGTTTTTTTATAATGAATGCATGTTAGCTTTTGAATAGCTTAAGAACAAACTGTCCTCTGCACCTATCATAGCACCACCATGTTGGGATCTACCATTTGAGTTGATGTACGATGCATCAGATTTTACTGTGGGTGCTATTTTAGGACAGAGGAAGGATAAATTGGTGCATGTCATTTATTATGCCAGCAAGGTCCTTAATGAGAATCAAAGGAACTACACCACTACAGAGAAGGAATTACTTGCCATTGTCTTTGCTTTTGATAAATTTAGATCATATCTCATTGGTTCTAAAGTAATTGTATTCACTGATCATGCAGCACTCAAATACTTGCTTACCAAACAAGAGTCCAAGCCAAGGCTAATAAGATGGATCCTGCTACTCTAAGAGTTTGACATCGAAATTAAGGATAGGAGTGGAGCAGAGAACAAAGTTGCTGACCACCTCTCAAGGATCCTACAAGAAGAAGAAGGAGCACACCATCTTGCAGATAATGAACCCCTTGCTTTGCTGACATAGCCAATTTCAAGGCCATTGGGGAACTACCAACCAACATCAATAAACACATGAGAAAAAAGCTCATCAAAGATGCCAAATACTATATCTGGGATGAGTCATATTTGTTCAAAAATTATGCTGATGGGATCTTGAGGAGGTGTATATCCCATGGAGAAGGACAAGAGGTGCCTTGGCAATATCATGGATCTGCATATGGAGGCCATTTTAGTGGCGAAAGAACAGTAGCCAAGGTGCTCTAATGTGGATTCTACTGGCCAAGCATTTTCAAGAATGCAAAGGACTTGGTGTCAAGATGTGATGAATGCCAAAGGGTTGGCAATCTACCCAGGAATAATGAGATGCCACAAAGATTTATAATGGAGCTAGAACTATTCGATGTATGGGGGACTGACTTTATGGGGCCTTTCCCATCCTCCTACTCAAATAGTTATATACTTGTGGCTGTAGATTATGTGTCAAAGTGGGTGGAGGCTATTGCCACCGCCACAAATGACAACAAGGTCATAATGAGCTTCTTAAGAAAGAATATTTTCAGCAGGTTTGGAGTTCCCAGGGCACTCATTAGTGATGGAAGAACACATTTCTGCAATAAACAACTGGAAGCACTCCTTCTCAGATATGGAGTCAGGCACACGGTGGCAACCCCTTATCATCCGCAGACCAACGAGCCAGCAGAGATTTCCAACAGGGAGCTAAAAAGGATTCATGAAAAAACTGATGGAGGCTCAAGGAATGACTGGTCTAAGAAGCTAGATGATGCTTTATGGGCCTACAGGACAGCCTTCAAGACCCCCATTGGGATGTCACCATACCAACTGGTATTTGGCAAGGCTTGCCACTTGCTAGTTGAACTTGAGCATAGAGCCTTCTGGGCTCTAAAACAACTGAACTTTAATGAGCAAGCTACTGGAGAAAAGAGGCTAAGGCAACTCAACAAGCTAAAGGAATTTAGGAACCAAGCATATGAGAATGTAAAGATCTACAAAGAGAACACAAAAAGATGGCATGATCAAAAGATAGCAAGGAAGGAGTTCATTGAAGGACAAAAGGTGTTATTATACAATTCTAGACTTAGGTTCTTCCTTGGGAAGCTTAAGTCTACATGGTCTGGACCTTTCACCATCATCAAAGTGTACCCCTATGGTCAAGTGGAACTCATGGAGAACAAAACACAGAGAACCTTCACTGTAAATGGCCATAGACTCAAGCATTACCTGGGGGACTCACTGGATGAAAGGAGAGTGAGCTACCACCTCAACTAAAAAAGAAAGAACGTCAAGCTAGTGACGATAAAGAAGCGCTAGTTGGGAGGCACCCCAACACTTTATATCCTTTTGATTTATTACTTTATTAGAAATAGATTGTGAATATTAGCTTAGGAATTTAATTTCAGATTTGATAGTTAGGATAGTGTTATGAGTTAATTTGTCTCCTATTTAAGTTTGGTGTCCCAAGGGACACCCATCAGTTGCAACTCCATTCACTAGCATTGAAAAGGAATGTGGAGGATAATTTTGTCATTACTGATGGGGTTTTCGGTTTCTTTTTTCAGGAGATTGAATGGGGCCCACTTGATAGATAACAAGGAGGTCAAAGTGTACTTACACTTTAGAACTCAACAGATGTAGAGGGCACAGTGGGATAAGGATTGATGCCTCTTTCCACGCTAGACGCCATTCCCCAAGTGGGAAAACATTGAATTCCCTTCTTTTCCCACTATTCGAACCACACCCTTCTCTCCTATAAATCCCCTCACCTTCCCATTCCCTCCCACTTCAGAACCCATTCCATACACAAAAGAAACTCACACAGACCCTTTTTTCTTTTTTCTCGTTCTTCTTTTCATCCCCTTTCTCTCTATCTTTCTACTTGATTGGGACAATCAAGTGCTAAGTTTGGTGTTGGGAAAAAACTTTGTTTTGCTTGTATTTCTTTACAACACTCCATTAATATCTCAGAATCCTCAAACACACTCTCTCTCTACCCAATGGCACCACCAAGATCCTCAACCTCAAAAAAAAAAGAATGACCAAAAAACCAACCTCCGGTTCTTCAAGCTCAAACTTCAATGAGTACAAATTCCTCTCAGCATTCAACCAAAACCAATTCTATGGTTGGGTGAGTGAGATGGAGATCATCCTAGAGGTCGGCTTCCAACTGGGAAGGAATGAGCACCTTGAGATCAATATTGAGATCAACAACAGGGGTTGGGCACTCTTCTGCAACCCACCAAAGAAAGTGGTAGAAGGATTAGTAAGGGAGTTTTATGCCAATGTCGTGCCACAGCCAGGGCAAACTTATGGGTATATTAGCTTTGTGAGGGGGATATCCATTGACTATAGTCCCCCTAACATAGAAATGGTGCTGATGGTAAAAAAGATAAACTCTACTCGGAGTTAGGAGGAGAGGATGAAGTAACCAGATCCAGGATTTGATCAAATCCTGAATTAAATTTGTGTACTAAATGTGTAGTGGATCAATGACAAATATGTAAAACCCAACCAGCTGAGAAGAAGAGACTTGAGCCCCCTAGCTAGGGGTGGCTAGATTTTGTGAGAAGATCTTTGATCCCTACATCAAACACTTCTGAGGTGACCAAGGAGAGGGCTGTACTTATATACAGTATAATGAAGGGAGAGGACGTGAATATTGGGGAGTTGATTACCAACAACATCAACAAGACACTAAAGAGCACTAACGAGAGCACAATATTGGCATTCCCCAGCATCATACAAGAGCTATCTGATGACGCTGGAGTTGAGAAGGTGATTGATGAGGTATTGGTGAAGCAAGATAAGCCTATAACTGCCAAGAAGATGGCCAAGGTATTGGCCGTCAATCCACTTCAAAGGGCTACAGAGCATAGAGCTCATGCTCATGTGCCACAACCACAACAACAAAAGGAAGAGGATGCAGAGGAGCAACCACAATTTCTGGCACTTCAACCACCACCATATTAACAATACCAACAATACCAACAATTTCCTAAAGGAATGAACTGGGAGCAGCTGCAAGGAGACATGCACCAAATGAAGGGAGATCTGCATCAACTGAGGGAAGATGTCAACCAATTTCAAAGTAGCCAAAGGGGGCAATGGAACCAAGTGAATAAGAAAATACACAACCTCCAAGGAAGTTTTGAGAAAGCAAGGAAGGAGCAGCAAGAGGAGTTCGATTGGGGTAAAGTGCGAAGTGCACTTGACAAAGTAATGGAGCAAAATAAATGGCAACAGAGGAACCTTGCTGAGTTCAAGCATCTCTATGATGCCTGATGAGCGGATAATTTATACGCTTTTGGCATTGTTTTTAGGTAGCTTTTAGTAAGTTCAAGCTACTTTTAGAGATGTTTTCATTAGTTTTATGTTAAATTCACATTTCTGGACTTTACTACGAGTTTGTGTGTTTTTCTCTGATTTCAGGTAATTTCTGGCTGAAATTGAGGGACTTGAGCAAAATTCTGATAGGAGGCTGACAAAGGACTACTGATGTTGTTGGAATCTGACCTCCCTGCACTCGAAATGGATTTTCTGGAGCTACAGAACTCCAAATGGCGCTCTCTCAATGGCGTTGGATAGTAGACATCCAGAGCTTTTCAGAAATATATAATAGTCCATACTTTATTTGGGAATTGACGATGTAAACTGGTGCTCAACGCCAGTTCCATGCTGCTGTCTGGAGTAAAACGCCAGAAACATGTCACGACCCGGAGTTGAACGCCCAAAACACGTTACAACTTGGCGTTCAACTCCAAAAGAAGCCTCAGCTCGTGGATAGATCAAGCTCAGCCGAAACACACACCAAGTGGGCCCCGGAAGTGGATTTATGCATCAATTACTTACTCATGTAAACCCTAGTAGCTAGTCTAGTATAAATAGGATAATTTACTATTGTATTAGACATCTTTGGTCTCAGTTTTATTTTATTCTTCATATGAGGAGACTATTGATCACGTTTTGGGGGGCTGGCCATTCGGCCATGCCTGAACCTTTCACTTATGTATTTTCAACGGTGGAGTTTCTACACACCATAGATTAAGGGTGTGGAGCTCTGCTGTACCTCAAGTTTTAATGCAATTACTACTATTTCCTATTCAATTCTCTTTATTCCTATTTTAAGATATTCGTTGCACTTCAACTTGATGAATGTGATGATCCGTGACACTCATCATCATTCTCACCTATGAATCGCGCGTGATTGACAACCACTTCCGTTCTTCCTTAGGCCATGCGCATATCTCTTAGATTCCTTAAACAGAATCTTAGTGGTATAAGCTAGATTGATGGCGGCATTCATGAGAATCCGGAAAGTCTAAACCTTGTCTGTGGTATTCCGAGTAGGATTCTGGGATTGAATGACTGTGACGAGCTTCAAACTCCTGAAGGCTGGGCGTTAGTGACAGACGCAAAAGAATCAAGGGATTCTATTCCAACCTGATTGAGAACCGACAGATGATTAGTCGTGCTGTGACAGAGCATTTGGACCTTTTTCACTGAGAGGATGGGATGTAGCCATTGACAACGGTGATGCCCTACATACAACTTGCCATAGGAAAGAATGAAAGAACTGGAAGGAAGAAGTAGGAAAGTAGAAAAAGAAAGGGCATAGTATCTCCATACGCCTATCTGAAATTCCCACCATTAATTTACATAAGTATTTCTATCCTATTTTAATTATCTTTATTTTATGTTTATTATTTATTAATTTTCGAAAATCCATAATCAATTATTATCCGCCTGACTCAGATTTACAAGATGACCATAGCTTGCTTCATACCAACAATCTCTGTGGGATCGACCCTTACTCACGTAAGGTTTATTACTTGGACGACCCAGTACACTTGCTGGTTAGTTGAACAGAGTTGTGTCCACACATAGCAAAGAGCCATTATAATTATTCCATACAACAACAAAGAATACAACATTGATGATAACAATTTCGTCCACCAATGCCCGGACCATTTCAAGGAGGCAATATGATATCAACACACAAGCGAAGTTGAATCACTTGTGTAATGCTGTGGCAGCCATCAATCCCGGATACGCAACATTCATGCAAGGGCTGGAGGAATTGAGTGCTAGACAGGAGGAGATCCTAGCTAAGCACAAGGAGGATGAAAGAAATTATATGGTAAGGTTGGGTTTCTAGAAGCCCAAAGACAAGAAAGCACAAGAAGGATCCTCCAAAAAGGATGAAGATGACTCCTCCCCCTCCAAGAAGAAGGACAAAGGCAAGGGGCCAATGAACTAAAGAAGCTGCATAAGGTTGTTGAGTTCCATAGTTGACATTTCCCAAATTTCTGAATTCTGTTTAAGTTTTTATTTGTTTACTTTATGTTTGAGAATAATTGATAATGTTAGGATAGTCTATGTTTTATTTTACTTGAAGTCTTTTGTGAGTCCTTTGATATGAAGGAAATAAAATGCAATGATAACTTTAGTCTTTTTCAACATCAATAAAGTGTAGTTTGTCTCCATAAGAGTTATTGTGGGTGTGTAAGAACAAGAGTAAATGAGACTAAGACTGAGAAAGCTTATCCACAGAACTAAGAAACAAAAGACTAAGTGAAGAACCTTGAACGAAGTAAAAAGAAAATGGGTCATGAAAGGTAACTAGTCCTAGAAGGCATGACAAGTAGAAGTTGAGGGGTGTTCCTTGAATATCTATAGAACCAAGAAGTAGTGAGTGATAAACCCCATTTGTAGGGTTTATCTTGTATTGATTTTAGGAGATTTTATGACCTTTTACCCACAATTATTCAATAAATTAGCATGGTTTTGTGATTGTTTCCTTATTTGTGCTTAGATGTGAAAACATGCTTTTTAGGCCTTTAACTTAATGATTTTAATCTCCCTTCGATTCCACTAGATGCCTTGATGTGTTCGTTAGTGATCTCAGATTGAAATGGCTAGGAATGGATCAAGGGAGTAAAGGGGAAAGCATGCAAAGTGGAGAAATCATGAAAAGTCAAAGAGTTGAACTCGCCCATGGATGCGCGTACGCATTGGTGTTGGAATATGATTTTTTAATGAAAACATGGCCAGCGAATTCAAAAGGGTTGTGGGGCCCAATCCCAACCAACTTTGGCACCAAAAATGCTATTTAAAGCCAAGGATTGAAGAGCAAAGGGACTTTTGATCATTCACACTCATTAGGATTAGTTTAGAGTTAGTTTTAGAGAGAGAAGCTCTCACTTCTCTCTAGGATTAGGATTAGGATTAGGTTTAGTTCTTAGATATGGGTTTTGATTCATTCTTTCTTCTACTTCTTCTTTCTAATTCTTTGTTATTGCAATTTTCATTCTTCTATTCTTTTGTTGTAATTCCTTTATGTTATTCTTATACTTTTTTGTAGATCTACTCTTGCTTCTTCTACTTTTCTTTCAATTCAAATTCAAGGTAATTCATAATAATTGTATTTTTTTATTGTTGTTGTTAATTCCTTTCAATAATTGTTGTTAGATTCTATTCTTGTTGTCAAATTGCTTTGCTTTTCTTTTGTACCTTCCAAGTGTTTGATGAAATGTTTGGTTGGATTTTAGTATAGATTTTGTTCCTCTTGGCCTTGGTTGAGTAATTAGTGACTCTTGAGTTATCTAATTCCTTTGTTGATTGATAATTAGAAGTTGCTAATTGATTTGAATGTCTCCAAAGCTAGTCTTTCCTTTAGGAGTTGATTAGGACTTGAGGAATCAAATTGATTCATCCACTTGACTTTCCTCCGATGGTTAGAGGTTAACTAAGTGGGAGCAATGGACAATTTGTTATCACAATTGAGGAGGATAACTAGGATAGGACTTCTAGTTCTCATATCTTGCCAAGAGCTTTATTAGTTGTTAGTTTATTTTCCTTGCCATTTATAATTCTTATCTAAAATATTAAAAACCCCAAATATAACTCACAACCAATAACAAGACACTTCATTACAATTCCTAGGGAGAACGACCCGAGGTTCCAATACTTCGGTTTATAAATTTAGGGGTTTGTACTAGTGACAAACAACTTTTTGTATGAAAAGATTATTGTTTGGTTTAGGAACTATACTTGCAATGAGAATTCATTTGTGAAATTCTAAACCATCAAAAATCCAATCATCAGTGAGCAACAAAAAACCAAGGCTCTGAGCATCAACTACTAGGAAGGAAAGAGAAACATTGAAAAACTCAAAGGAGTTAGAAACCTTAGTAGATGCTTGTGGTGAAGATGTCTCAAGAAGAGGCATGGGCAAGTAAATTCTCAGGGGTGTTTCAACACCTAGCACCCTAAAGCCAACTGGCTTGGGAATGTTGATTGAAAGCCTAACTAAAGGGTTGTTTTGAGACAAAACATTTAGAGTCGTGGTCAATAAACAGAAACGAAGCACAAAAGAGGAAAATGAGTTAACTCTTGCTACTTCAAGATGACAATCAATGAAAAGGACCCCTAAGACACATACTTGGAAAAAAACCCTTAAGGATCTAGGAACCTTTTGTGACATTCAAAGCATTCATGCATGTGTTGAACACTTAGTCCAATTCTTAGTTATATTGCATCCATTCAAGGTCAAGTCTCAATTCACCAAAAGGACCACTCACATTGATTTGCTTGGGACAAGCAAAGCTTAAGTTTGGTGTTGTGATGACTTACATCATCTACCCTTTTTTTGCATAAAAAGGACCATAAAAGAGGCATAATCTCATTTGATCATTGCAATTCATGCCTTAATTGATGAATATCATAGTACATTGCTTTAAAATGAGTTTGTGCTAAATTTCAGGTGGAAAAGACATCAAAAATGGGAAAGAAAACAACAAAACAGGTGGGGCGTGTGAAGTAGGCGTGCCACTTGGAACAAATGCCACAAAAATGTATTGGCGTGGCACGCCAGAAGCAGGGCGTGGCACGCCAACTCATTACTAGAAGAACCATCACTATGGCGTGCCACTTTGTATCGAAGGCATGGCACGCCAACTCCAGAGTTCACTTGGGCGTGCCACTTGAGGATCAAGGCGTGGCATGCCAAGCCTAAATGACCCACAATTGAATGGGCATGCCACTTGAGCAACAAGCCGTGGCACGCCAGTGAACAAAAAGTCAAGGCAAAAGCTGGGCATGCCACTTGGTATCGAAGGCGTGGCACGCCAGCTCAAGAAGTCCCACTAAAGCGTTCCACTTGAGTGATAAGGCGTGGCATGCCGCATTTAAGGAGGCCAAATAAAGCTGGACATGCCACTTGGTATTGAAGGTGTGGCATGCCAGCACAATCATCCCACTTTGGCATGCCACTTGAACATCCAGGCGTGGCACGCCAACCTCTGGAACCAAAGCAAATGAAGGGCGTGACACGCCAGTCTCATGGCGTGGCACGCTGGTAGTATTTTCCAGAGAGGAAGAAGAGAAGCCAGTGAACTCAGGCGCGCCACTTGGATGATGAGGCGTGGCACGCCAACAAGAGGGTAAGGCTTTAAGAGGGGCGTGATGATTGGATTTTTGACGGTTTAGAATTTCACAAATGAATTCTCGTTGCAAGTATAGTTTCTAAACCAACAATAATCCTTTCATACAAAAGATTGTTTATCACAAGTAACAAAACCCTAAAATTAATAACCGAAGTATTCAAACCTCGGGTCGTTCTCCCTAGGAATTACAATAAAGTGTCTTGTTATTGGTTGTGAGTTATATTTGGGGTTTTTAAGATATTAGACAAGAAATATAAATGGAAAAGAAAATAAACTAACAACTAACAAAGCTCTTGGCAAGATATGAGAACTAGAAGTCATATCCTAGTTATCCTCCTCAATTGTGATAACAAATTGTTCATTGCTCCCACTTAGTTAACCTCTAACCATGGAGGAAAGTCAAGTGGATAAATCAATTTGATTCCTCAAGTCCTAATCAACTCCTAAGGGAAAGACTAGCTTTAGAGGCATTCAAATCAATTAGCAACTTCTAATTATCAATCAACAAAGGAATTAGATAACTCAAGAGTCACTAATCACTCTACCTAGGCCAAGAGGAACAAAAACTACACTAAAATCCAACCAAGCATTTCATCAAACACTTGGAAGGCATAAAAGGAAAGCATAGTAAATCAACAACTCCGTATTCTTTTGTACTTGTATGAAATCATTATTATGGCACCAGTTGAATTCACAACTCTATTCAACTAACCAGCAAGTGTACTGGGTCGTCCAAGTAATAAACCTTATGCGAGTAAGGGTCGATCCCACAGAGATTGTTGGTATGAAGCAAGCTATGGTTACCTTGTAAATCTCAGTTAGGCAGATTAAATTGGTTTATGGGTTTTCGAAAATTAATAATAATTGGAAAATAAAAAGGGATAGAAATACTTATGTAAATCAATAGTGAGAATTTCAGATAGGTGTATGGAGATGCTGTGCTCCTCTTGAGACTCTACTTCACTACTCACTCTTCCTTCAATCCTTCTTACTCCTTTCCATGGCAAGCTGTATGTAGGGCATCACCATCATCGGTGGCTACTTTCAATCCTCTCGGGAAAATGGTCCTATGCGCTGTCACTGCACGGCTAATCGTCTGGAGGCATCACCTTTGGTTGATGGCTACATCCCGTCCTCTCAGTGAAAACGTTCCTATGCTCTGTCACAGCACGGCTAATCATCTGTCGGTTCTCAATTAGGTTGGAATAGAATCCATTGATTCTTTTGCATTTGTCACTAACGCCCAGCCTTCAGGAGTTTGAAGCTCGTCACAGTCATTCAATACCGGAATCCTACTCGGAATACCACAGACAAGGTTAGACTTTCCAGATTCCCAGGATCCTACTCGGAATACCACAGACAAGGTTAGACTTTCCGGATCCTCATGAATGCCGCCATCTATCTAGCTTATACCACGAAGATTCTGTTGGGGAATCTAAGAGATATGCGCCCGGCCTAAGGTAGAACGGAAGTGGTTGTCAGTCACGTACGTTCATAGGTGAGAATGATGATGAGTGTCACGGATCATCACATTCATCAAGTTAAGTATAACGTATATCTTGGAATAAGAATAAAAGAGAATTGAATAAAAAGAAATAGTGATTGTATTGAAACTTGAGGTACAGCAGAGCTCCACACCCTTAATCTATGGTGTGCAGAAACTCAACTGTTGAAAATACATAAGTGCAAGGTTCAGGCATGGCCGAATGGCCAGCCCCCTTGAGTGATCAAGAGACCGAATAATCAAAGGCTAAACAGTCAAGAGATTAAACTGTCAAAAGATTGTCTAATACAATAGTAACTTATCCTATTTATACTAGACTAGCTACTAGGGTTTACATGAGTAAGTAATTGATGCATAAATCCACTTCCGGGGCCCACTTGGTGTATGCTTGGGCTGAGCTTGATCTATCCACGAGCTGAGGCTTTTCTTGGAGTTGAACTCCGAGTTATGACGTGTTTTGGGCATTCAACTCCGGATCATGACGTTTTTCTTGCGTTTAACTCCAGATAGCAGCATGTACTTGGCGTTCAACGCCAAGTTACGTCGTCAATTTTCGAACAAAGTATTGACTATTATATATTGCTGGAAAGCTCTGGATGTCTACTTTCCAACGCCGTTGAGAGAGCGCCAATTGGAGTTTTGTAGCTCCAGAAAATCCATTTCGAGTGCAGGGAGGTCAGATTCCAACAGCATCAGCAGTCCTTTTGTTAGCCTTTTTCAGAGTTTTGCTCAAGTCCCTCAATTTCAGCCAGAATTTACCTGAAATCACAAAAAAACACACAAACTCATAGTGAAGTCCAGAAATGTGAATTTAACATAAAAACTAATGAAAACATCCCTAAAAGTAGCTTGAACTTACTAAAAACTACTTAAAAACAATGCCAAAAAGCGTATAAATTATCCGCTCATCACAACACCAAACTTAAATTGTTGCTTGTCCCCAAGCAACTGAAAATCAATTAGGATAGAAAGAAGAGAATATACTATAAATTCCAGAATATCAATGAATATTAATTATAATTAGATGAGCAGGACTTGTAGCTTTTTGCTCTGAACAGTTTTGGCATCTCACTTTTTCCTTTGAAGTTCAGAGTGATTGGCGTCTCTGGGAACTTAGAATTTTGGATAGTGTTATTGACTTTCCTAGTTAAGCATGTTGATTCTTAAACATAGCTACTTATGAGTCTTGGCCGTGGCCCTAAGCATTTTGTTTTCCAGTATTACCACCGGATACATAAATGCCACAGACACATAACTGGGTGAACCTTTTCAGATTGTGACTTAGCTTTGCTAAAGTCCCCAGTTAGAGGTGTCCAGAGCTCTTAAGCTCACTCTTTTGCTTTGGATCACGACTTTAACCACTCAGTCTCAAGCTTTTCACTTGGACCTTCATGACACAAGCACATGGTTAGGGACAGCTTGATTTAGCCGCTTAGGCCTGGATTTAATTTCCTTGGGCCCTCCTATCCATTGATGCTCAAAGCCTTGGATCCTTTTTACCCTTGCCTTTTGGTTTTAAGGGCTATTAGCTTTTTCTGCTTGCTTTTTCTTTTTCTTTCTGTATTTTTTTCGCCACTTTTTTTTTCACAAGCTTTTGCTTTTTCACTGCTTTTTCTTGCTTCAAGAATCAATTTCATGATTTTTCAGATCATCAATAACATTTCTCTTTGTTCATCATTCTTTCAAGAGCCAACAATTTTAACACTCATAAACAACAATATCAAAAGACATATGCACTGTTCAATCATTCATTCAGAAAACAAAAAGTATTGTCACCACATCAATATAATTAAATTAAATTCAAGGATAAATTCGAAATTCATGTATTTCTTGTTCTTTTGAATTAAAATATTTTTCGTTTAAGAGAGGTGAAGAATTAATGGAATTTATTCATAGCTTTAAGGCATGGTTACATACTAATGATCATGAAGTAGAGACATAAAACATAGATAAACACAACATTAAAAACCGAAAACAGAAAGAGATAAAGAACAAGGAATGTATCCACCTTTAGTGGCGTCTTCTTCTTGAAGGTCCAATAATGTCCTTAAGCTCTTCTATGTCCCTTCCTTGCCTTTGTTGCTCCTCCCTCATTGCCTTAATTGAGAATGATGGAGTGCTCATGATGTTCCACCCTTAATTGTTCCACATTGTGGCTTAAATCTTCTAAGGAGGTATTGAGTTGCTCCCAATAGTTGTTGGGAGAAAAGTGCATCCCTTGAGGCATCTCAGGGATTTGTTGATGATGAGCTTCCTCATGCACCTCTTGAGGACCGTGAATGGTCTCTCTTGCTTGCTTCATCCTCTTCTTGGTGATGGGCTGATCCTCTTCAATGGGGATATCTCCTTCTATGATAACTCCAGCTGAGTAACACAGATGGCAAATAAGGTGAGGAAAAGCTAGCCTTGCCATGGTGGAGGACTTGTCGGCTATTTTGTAGAGTTCATTGGAGATGACCTCATGAACTTCTACTTCCTCTCCAATCATGATGCTATGAATCATGATGGCCCGATCCACAGTAACTTCAGATCGGTTGCTAGTAGGAATGATGGAGCGTTGAATGAACTCCAACCATCCTCTAGCCACAGGTTTGAGGTCCAGTCTTCTTAGTTGAACCGGCTTGCCTTTGGAGTCTATTCTCCATTGAGCTCCTTCCACACACATGTCCATTAGGACTTGGTCCAACCTTTGATTAAAGTTGACCCTTCTAGTGTAGGGGCGTTCATTTCCTTGCATCATGGGCAAGTGAAACGCCAACCTCACATTTTCCGGACTAAAATCTAAGTATTTCCCCCGAACCATTGTGAGATAGTTCTTTGGATTCGGGTTCATACTTTGATCATGGTTCCTAGTGATCCATGCATTGGCATAGAACTCTTGAACCATTAAGATTCCGATTTGTTGCATGGGGTTGGTTAGGACTTCCCAACCTCTTCTTCAGATTTCATGTCGGATCTCCGGATACTCATTCTTCTTGAGCTTGAAAGGGACCTCAGGGATCACCTTCTTCTTTGCCACAACATCATAGAAGTGGTCTTGATGGCTCTTGGAGATGAATCTTTCCATCTCCCATGACTCGGAGGTGGAAGCTTTTGTCTTCCCTTTTCCTTTTCTAGAGGATACTCCGGCCTTAGGTGCCATTGATGGTAATGGAAAAACAAAAAGCTTATGCTTTTACCACACCAAACTTAAAATATTGCTCGTCCTCGAGCAAGAGAAGAAAGAAGAGAAGAAGAAGAAGAAGAAAATATGGTAGAGAGGGAGAGATGTAGGTTCGGCTAAGTGGGAGAAGAGGGTTTTGTGTTGTGTGAAAATGAAGGAGAATGGAAGGGTATTTATAGGGAGAGGGGAGGGTGTATGTTCGGCCATTTTGGGTGGGAATGGGTGGGAAATTGATTTTGAATTTTTGAAGGTAGGTGGGGTTTATGGGGAAGAGTGGATGGATGTGAGTGGTGAAGGTGTTGATTGGGAAGAGGAATTGAGGTGATTGGTGAAAGTTGTTGGGAAGTGTGACATGGGGAATAGGAGAGTGTGATTAGGATTAGGAGGTAAGGTGGGGATATATTAGGTGGGGATCCTGTGGGGTCCACAGATCCTGAGGTGTCAAGGAATTCCATCGCTGCACCAAATAGGCATGTAAAATGCCTTTGCACACCATTCTGGCATTTAAACGCCCATTGGTGCACGTTCTGGGCGTTCAACGCCCATGTAAAGCATGTTTCTGGCGTTGAATGCCAGTTTCATGCTTGTTGCTGGCGTTCAGCGCCAGTTTTTCTTCTCTGGGCACATTTCTGGCATTCAGCGCCAGAATGTTGCTTGTTTCTGGCGTTGAACGCCAGCCAGATGCATCTTACTGGCGTTGAACGCTAGTCTGTGCGTCCTCCAGGGTGTGAAAATTTTTTTCTTCTGTTTTTGACTCTGTTTTTAATTTTTTTGATTTTTTTCGTGACTCCTCATGATCATGTACCTAATAAAACACAAAATAACAATAAAATAAAAAATAAAATAAAAACTAGATAAATAAAATTGGGTTGCCTCCCAACAAGCGCTTCTTTAATGTCAATAGCTTGACAGTGGATCTCATGGAGCCACAAAGTGATCAGGTCAATGTTGTATAGTTGCCAACACCAAACTTAGAGTTTGGATATGGGGTCTTAACACCAAATTTAGAGTTTGGTTGTGGCCTCCCACCACCAAACTTAGAGTTTGACTGTGGGGGCTCTTCTTGACTCTGAACTGAGAGAAGCTCTTTATGCTTACTCTCTTTTGTCACAGAGGGATGGCCATGTGCCTTAAACACAAGGTAGTCCCCATTCAATTGAAGGATTAATTCACCTCTGTTGACATCTATCACAGCTTCTGTTGTGGCTAGGAAAGGTCTTCCAAGGATGATGCAATCATCCTCTTCCTTCCTAATGTCTAAGATTATGAAATCAGCAGGGATGTAAAGGCCTTCAACCTTAACTAACACATCTTCTACTATTCCATAAGCTTGTCTCAAGGACTTGTCTGCCAATTGTAATGAGAACAGGGCAGGTTGTACCTCAATGATCCCCAGCTTCTCCATTACAAAGAGTGGCATAAGATTTATCCCTGACCCCAGATCACACAGAGCCTTTTCAAAGGTCATGGTGCCTATGGTACAAGGTATTAAGAACTTGCCAGGATCTTGTTTCTTTTGAGGTAGAATTTGCTGAATCCAGGTATCCAGTTCACTAATGAGCAAGGGAGGTTCACTTTCCCAAGTCTCATTACCAAACAACTTGGCATTCAGCTTCATGATAGCTCCTAAATATTGAGCAACTTGCTCTCCAGTCACATCTTTATCCTCTTCAGAGAATGAATAGTCTTCAGAGCTCATGAATGGCAGAAGGAGATTTAATGGAATCTCTATGGTCTCTATATGAGCCTCAGATTCCTTTGGATCCTTAATAGGAGACTCCTTCTTGCGTGAAGGATGTCCCAGGAGGTCTTCCTCACTAGGATTTTCGTCCTCCTCCTCCTTTGTGCATTCGGCCATATTGACTAAATCAATGGCCTTGCACTCTCCTTTTGGATTCTCTTCTGTATTGCTTGGGAGAATACTGGGAGGAGTTTCAATGACTTTCTTACTCAGCTGGCCCACTTGTGCCTCCAGATTTCTGATGGAGGATCTTGTTTCATTCATAAAACTGAAAGTGGCCTTTGACAGATCAGAGACTAGATTGGCTAGATTAGAAGTGTTTTGTTCAGAATTCTCTGTCTGTTGCTGAGAAGATGATGGATATGGCTTGCTATTGCTCAGCCTATTGCGTCCACCATTGTTAAAGCCTTGTTGAGGCTTTTGTTGATCCTTCCATGAGAAATTTGGATGATTTCTCCATGATGAGTTATAGGTGTTTCCATAAGGTTCACCCATGTAATTAACCTCTGCCATGGCAGGGTTCTCAGGATCATAAGCTTCTTCAGAAGCTGCCTCTCTAGTACTGTTGGATGCATCTTGCCATCCATTCAGATTTTGAGAGATCATGTTGACCTGTTGAGTCAACACTTTGTTCTGAGCCAATATGGCATTCAGAGCATCTATTTCAAGAACTCCTTTCTTCCGAGGTATCCCATTATTCACGGAATTCCTCTCAGAGGTGTACATAAATTGGTTGTTTACAACCATGTCAATGAGTTCTTGAGCCTCTTCAAGCGTTTTCTTCAGGTGAATAGATCCACCTACAGAATGGTCCAATGACATTTTCGAAAATTCAGAGAGGCCATAATAGAATATATCTAATATGGTCCATTCTGAAAACATGTCAGATGGACATCTTTTGGTCAGCTGCTTGTATCTTTCCCAAGCTTCATAGAGGGATTCACCATCTTTTTGTTTGAAGGTTTGAACATCCACTCTCAGCTTGCTCAGCTTTTGAGGAGGAAAGAATTTATCCAAGAAGGCTGTGACCAGCTTATCCCAGGAGTCCAGGCTATCCTTAGGTTGTGAATCCAACCATATTCTAGCTCTGTCTCTTACAGCAAAAGGGAAAAGCATGAGTCTGTAGACTTCAGGATCAACTCCATTCGTCTTTACAGTCTCACAGATCTGCAAGAACTCAGTTAAAAACTGATAAGGATCTTCAGATGGAAGTCCATAAAACTTGCAGTTTTGTTGCATCAAGGCAACTAGCTGAGGTTTCAGCTCAAAGTTATTGGCTCCAATGGCAGGAATGGAGATGCTTCTTCCATCAAATTTGGACGTTGGCTTTGTGAAGTCACCAAGCATTCTCCTTGCATTATTATTATTTTCGGCTGCCATCTCCTTCTCTTGTTCGAAAATTTCTGAAAGGTTACCTTTAGAATAATGTAATTTAGCTTCTCTTAATTTTCTCTTCAGAGTCCTTTCAGGTTCTGGATCAATTTCAACAAGAGTGCCTTTTTCCCTATTCTTGCTCATATGAAAGAGAAGAAAACAAGAAAAGAAAGAGGAATCCTCTATGTCACAGTATAGAGATTCCTTTATGTTAGTAGAAGAAGAAGGGGGTAGAAGAATGAAGAAGGATGGATTCGGATTTTTTTGATGAAGAGATGTGAAGAGAAGTGTTAGTAATTAAATAATTAAATAGAATAAGAGAAGAGAGGGAGAATTTTCGAAAACAATTTTGAAAAAGGGGTTAGTAATTTTCAAAAATTAGAGATAAAATGTAATTAAAATTAAAACATGAAACAATTAGTTTAATTAAAAAGAATTTTTGAAAAAAAGGTGAGATATTTTCGAAAATTAGAGAGGGAAAAGTAGTTAGGTGGTTTTGAAAAAGATAAGAAACAAAAAGGAAAGTTAGTTAGTTGATTGAAAAAGATTTTAAAATAAAATTTTAAAAAGATGAGGAGATAGGAAGTTAGATAAGATATTTTGAAATCAAATTTTGAAAAAGATAAAATTTTTGAAAAAGATAAGATAAAAGATAAAAAGATCTAATTTTTGAAATGACTTAACTAACAAGAAACTACAAGATAAGATTCTAGAACTTAAAGATTGAACCTTTTCTTAACAAGAAAGTAACAAACTTCAAATTTTTGAACCAATCACATTAATTGTTAGTGTAATTTCAAAAATTTGATATAAAGATAAGAAAAAGATTTTGAAAATAATTTGAAAAAGATTTTTGAAAATTTTTGAAAAACAAAGATAAAATTGAAAAGGTATGATTTTTGAAAAAGATTGTGAAAAGATAAGATTTTTAAAATTGAAAATTTGATTTGACTTGTAAGAAACAACTAATTTTGAAAATAAGGAAAATATATTTTTTTTTTTGAATTTTTTTTTAATGATGAGAGATAAAAACAACAAAAATACTCAATGCATGAAATTTTTAGATCAAAACAATGAATGCATGCAAGAATGCTATGAATGTCAAGATGAACACCAAGAACACTTTGAAGATCATGATGAACATCAAGAATATAATTTTTTGAAAAATTTTTGATGCAAAGAAAACATGCAAGACACCAAACTTAGAAATCTTTAATGCATGGACTCTAACAAACAAAAAATGCATATGAAAAACAACAAACAACACAAAACAAGAAAACATCAAGATCAAACAAGAGGACTTATCAAGAACAACTTGAAGATCATGAAGAACACTATGAATGCATGGGATTTTCGAAAAATGCAAAAAAAATTTTTAAAAGCATGCAATTGACACCAAACTTAAAAATTGACTCAAGACTCAAACAAGAAACACAAAATATTTTTGGTTTTTATGATTTTCTAGTTTTTTTGGATTTTTATTAATTTTTTCAAAAATATTTTTGGAAAAAAACGAAAAAGAAAAGAAAAATTTTGAAAAAGATTTTTGAAAAATTTTTGAAAAGAAAATTACCTAATCTGAGCAACAAGATGAACCGTCAGTTGTCCATACTCGAACAATCCCCGGCAACGGCGCCAAAAACTTGGTGGACGAAATTGTGATCCATATTCTTTTGTACTTGTATGAAATCATTATTATGGCACCAGTTGAATTCACAACTCCGTTCAACTAACCAGCAAGTGTACTGGGTCGTCCAAGTAATAAACCTTACGCGAGTAAGGGTCGATCCCACAGGGATTGTTGGTATGAAGCAAGCTATGGTTACCTTGTAAATCTCAGTTAGGCAGATTAAATTGGTTTATGGGTTTTCGAAAATTAATAATAATTGGAAAATAAAAAGGGATAGAAATACTTATGTAAATCAATAGTGAGAATTTCAGATAGGTGTATGGAGATGCTGTGCTCCTCTTGAGACTCTACTTCACTACTCACTCTTCCTTCAATCCTTCTTACTCCTTTCCATGGCAAGCTATATGTAGGGCATCACCATCATCGGTGGCTACTTTCAATCCTCTCGGGAAAATGGTCCTATGCGCTGTCACTGCACGGCTAATCGTCTGGAGGCATCACCCTTGGTTGATGGCTACATCCCGTCCTCTCAGTGAAAACGTTCCTATGCTCTGTCACAGCACGACTAATCATCTGTCGGTTCTCAATCAGGTTGGAATAGAATCCATTGATTCTTTTGCGTTTGTCACTAACACCCAGCCTTCAGGAGTTTGAAGCTCGTCACAGTCATTCAATACCGGAATCCTACTCGGAATACCACAGACAAGGTTAGACTTTCCGGATTCCCAGGATCCTACTCGGAATACCACAAACAAGGTTAGACTTTCCGGATCCTCATGAATGCCGCCATCTATCTAGCTTATACCACGAAGATTCTGTTGGGGAATCTAAGAGATATGCGCCCGGCCTAAGGTAGAACGGAAGTGGTTGTCAGTCACGTATGTTCATAGGTGAGAATGATGATGAGTGTCATGGATCATCACATTCATCAAGTTAAGTATAACGTATATCTTGGAATAAGAATAAAAGAGAATTGAATAAAAAGAAATAATGATTGTATTGAAACTTGAGGTACAGCAGAGCTCCACACCCTTAATCTATGGTGTGCAGAAACTCCACTGTTGAAAATACATAAGTGCAAGGTTCAGGCATGGCCGAATGGCCAGCCCCCTTGAGTGATCAAGAGACCGAATAATCAAAGGCTAAACAGTCAAGAGATTAAACTGTCAAAAGATTGTCTAATACAATAGTAACTTATCCTATTTATACTAGACTAGCTACTAGGGTTTACATGAGTAAGTAATTGATGCATAAATCCACTTCCGGGGCCCACTTGGTGTATGCTTGGGCTGAACTTGATCTATCCACGAGCTGAGGCTTTTCTTGGAGTTGAACTCTGAGTTATGACGTGTTTTGGGCGTTCAACTCCGGATCATGACGTTTTTCTTGCGTTTAACTCCAGACAGCAGCATGTACTTGGCGTTCAACGCCAAGTTACGTCGTCAATTTTCGAACAAAGTATTAACTATTATATATTGCTGGAAAGCTCTGGATGTCTACTTTCCAACGCCGTTGAGAGCGCGCCAATTGGAGTTCTGTAGCTCCAGAAAATCCATTTCTAGTGCAGCGAGGTCAGATTCCAACAGCATCAGCAGTCCTTTTGTCAGCCTTTTTCAGAGTTTTGCTCAAGTCCCTCAATTTTAGCCAGAATTTACCTGAAATCACAGAAAAACACACAAACTCATAGTAAAGTCTAGAAATGTGAATTTAACATAAAAACTAATGAAAACATCCCTAAAAGTAGCTTGAACTTACTAAAAACTACCTAAAAACAATGCCAAAAAGCGTATAAATTATCCGCTCATCAGAAGGCATAAAATGAAAGCATAGTAAATCAACAACAAGAACAAGATCTAACAACAATTATTGCAAAGAATTAACAACAACAAATCAAAAGGAACACAATTATTATGAATTACCTTGATTGAATTGAAAGAGAAAGGAAGGAACAAAAGTAGATCTACAACAAAATATAAGAACAACATAAAGGAAATTACAACAAAAGAATAGAGGAAGATGAATGTAACAATAAGGAATTAAGAGGATAGAAGTGGAAGAAGATGAATTAAAATCTAGATCTAAGAATTAAACCTAATCATAATTCTAGAGAGAAGTGGGAGCTTCTCTCTCTAGAAACTACTTCTAAACTAATCCTAATGAGTGGGAATGAACTCATGTCCCTTTGCTCTTCAATCCTTGGCTTTAAATAGCATCTTTGGCGCCAAAGTTGGTTGGGATTGGGCCCCACAACCCTTGAGAATTCGTTGGTCACGTTTTCATTAAAAAATCATAAACCAGCACTGACACGTACGCGCACAGCACGCGTACACGTCCATGGGGTGATTCGCAAGGTGCGCACAAGCGCCAGGTGCGCGCGTGTGTCCATGGGCGAGTTCAACTTCTTTGCCTTTTCATGATTTCTCTACTTTGCATGCTTTCCTCTTCACTCCTTTGATCCATTCCTAGCCTTTTCAATCTGAAATCACTAACAAACACATCAAGGCATCTAGTGGAATCAAAGGTGAATCAAAATCATCAAGTTAAAGGCCTAAAAAGCATGTTTTCACATCTAAGCACAAATAAGGAGACAATCACAAAACCATGCTATTTCATTGAATAATTGTGGGTAAAAAGTGATAAAATCTCTTAAAATCAATACAAGATAAACCGTCAAAACGGGGTTTATCAACCTCCCCACACTTAAACCAAGCATGTCCTCATGCTTAAACCAAGAATGAAGTAAGGGTATGGCATTTATTCAAATGGAAACTAACTAAATGCAATCTACCTATATGCAACTGTCTACATGAATGCAATTGCTTGGTCAAAATAAATCAATTCCAAAGAAGCATATATGCACAAGGGCTGAGGACTAGCAAGTCTAATCGACAATTGAATGGAGTTATTAAATATTTTTACAAACTTGCATGAAGAGATGATCATAGGCGAAAACATGTATTTGAGCATCAAACCCTCACCGGATGTATTTGCACTCTATTCGCTCAAGTGTTTAGGGTTGATTCTCTCAATTCTCTCCTAATCATGCTTTCTAAGATTTGTTTTTCTTCTAACAATCAACAAATATTTCATGCATGCATACATATATCATGAGGTCTTTTCTTTGGTTGTAATGGGGCTAGGGTCAAGGTAGGATGCATATTTGGTCAAGTGAGCTTGAAATTTGAATCTTTGATAAGCTTAAACTTCCCACCTAACCTATGACATCCTATACAATTTCAAAGCTAACCTAACCACCCATTTCTCACTTTTTCACATACTCATGCAATTTCTTTTCATTTCACACCACATATGCATTGAATTTTATTGAGCTACACTTTGCTTTGGGGCATTTTGTCCCCTTTTTATTTCTTTCTTTTTCTTCTTTTTCTTTCTTTTTCTATTTTTTTCTTTTTTCTTTTCCATGTTATTTTTCTTTTTCTTTTCTTTTTTTTCTTTTTCTATTTTTTTCTTTTTTTCTTTTCCATAATATTTTTCTTTTTCTTTTCTTTTTTTTTTCTTTTGTTTTTCTCATTTTTTTCTTTCTATATACAAGAGCATCAATGCATAAGTCTATACATTTGATCAATACATGAGCATATACCCAATTCCCAATATTTTCAATAAAAATACAAAACTACCCTTTTATTCACCCAATGTCCCAAGATTCCCACGCTTGAATGATACTCACACACACTTGCCTATGCTAATCAAAGATCCAAATAAGGACTTTTATTGTTTTCCGCTTTAAGGCTTGTAATATGCTAAATTAAAGAACCAAGTGGGTTAATCGTAGGATCAAAATTGGCTAACAAAGGTTGATAAAAGGTAAGGCTATTTGGGTAAGTGAGCTAATGAAATGATGGCCTCAATCATATAAATGCATGAATACACAAAATAATGGACATAAAGAATCAAACAAATCAAAGATTACAATCATAGGAAGAGAATAATGCACACAAGAAGGAAAAATAAGTGGTTATAAGATGTAACCACACCATTAGGCTCAAAACTCACTTGCTTATGTTCTTATCTCAAAAATCAATTGGTACCCTATAGATAGAAATCCTTGAAAATTTTCATTATTTTGACTAAGCTTATTGTGTATACATATGCAAAAATTAAGAAAATGCAAGTAAAAATCCTAAAATGCAAGTAAAAATCCTAAAATCCTAGAATGAAATGCAAAAGTGTTGGAATTAGAAACTTGTCACCCAAAATCGCCGACCGGTCGGACGACCTCCCCACACTTAAAAGTTTGCACCGTCCTCGATGCACTCAAAGATGAGCAAGGGGGTACGGTGACTCTCCGGATTGCTGCGTGTTCTTAGTCTTGCTTCCATGTTTGCTTGTGGTGCATTCATCATAAAAAACAAAAATATAACACCATAAGATGAGAAGATATAAAAGCAAGGAAGCATAATTGTTGGAATGAGGTAAATCACTAGAATGAGGTGAGTGAATTAATGTGACATTAATGACAAATAAGGAATGTGAACTCTAAATTGCGCGGTTTAGAACCGACACTAGCATAAAAAGTGATGTCACAAAAGAAGCATGCACTTCACTTATCCTAGTGTACTTGAGATGCTTTAAGTAAGCTTGTAAGATAAAACAAGCATTAAAGAAGCATGAGAGCATTCAAGTCAAAGCTTATGGATGCATATGATCATAACATAAGGCATTAAGGTAAATGCACAACATCATCCATCAAGAGGTTGCCTAATCATAGAATAAGGCTCAAACCACATGGTGGCCAAATCATGTAATTCAAGAAGAGTTACAAACTCGAAGGCAATTCTCATCACTTGGTATTTTTCAAAAGGTAAGCATAAAAAACTCAAAATCAAGTAGCAAAATATAACCTCAATTAAATAGTCCAACAAAGATTATCTAAAAACATTCATGCTAAAATAGCATTTAGGCAATAAGGAGACAACAATGCATAGGAAACAAAGTCAATAATCTAACACTTATAATGAAAAGATAGAAAATAAAATGAAAACTAAACTGAAACTAACAAATCAACTAACCAACTAACTAATTAACTCACTAAAATAAATGGTTATCAATGGTGTTTGGAAGTGTTGGATGAGAGGTAGAAGAAGGGAAGAAGAAAGGAGAAGGGCAGAAATGGAAGGAGGAGAAGAAAAGAAATGTAGTGAAAGAAGGACATTTGCGCGTACGCACGCATGGCGCACGCGCACGGATGGCGGTGCAATGGATACGATGCATATGCATACAGAGTGCGTCCGCGTCGATGGATTATTCCGAGAGTGGCACGTACGCGGCAGGTGTGCGTACACGCGAGTTGGTTTGTGCCTCAGGCCCAACTTCCACACAGTGCAGGCCTAACTCTCGGGTCAATGTAAGGAAGGTGAAACTTCTCAATCCACGCGTACACGTCATGTGCGCGGCCACATGGGTAGGTGAAAATGCTTGATGCACGCGTGCGTGTGTATTGCGCGCACGCGTGGATGGTGCTCTGTTTTCAAAAATTTTCAATGTTTTTGCACCAATCCAAGCATTCCAAACCTCCAAATAGCTACCAAAACACCTTAAAACCTTATTTAAAATACTAAACTATCAACTATACTCAACTAACTAAACAAAATATGAAATCAACTAAAAATTCAACACTATTTACAAAAAAAGAAAAAGAAAAGATGTTACCATGGTGGGGTGTCTCCCACCTAGCACTTTTGTTTATTGTCCTTAAGTTGGACTTATAGGGAGCTCCTCATCAAGGTGGCTTGTGCTTGTATTCATCTTGGAACTCCCACCAATGCTTGGTTCTCCATTGTGCCCCAAGATTTCCTATGGATTGAGCCAAGTGTTGATGGAGTTCTTCACAAGCTTGGGGCTCCCAAAGTTGATTCTCTTCTTGTGATACAGGGTTCCACACTTTATTTTCACACCCTTCTAGAAGTTGATCATCATTATTAGTCCAACAGGGTGGTGAGTAAGGTGAATTCTCTATATAGTGGCCAAAAATCCTCCTAGACCCATCTATTTGAGCACTACTCCAACCTTTATATCTCATGTTTGATGCATCAACAATAATGAGCCTTGATTTGCAACGCCCACCACAAAACCTTTTCCGCTTATGCTTCATCCCACAAACTTCCCTAAGTTGGCCGTCTGTTTCAAGCAAACCATATTCAAGTGGGATAATAAAGCTAATAGAAATGAATTTCACCCACTCAAATGAAGGTGTAGATGGTAACCTAGGCAAAGATGCTTCCAAAGATCTTGACAAAGCATAACCAACCCTCGTTCTTCTATTTCTAGGGACTTCCACCTCTTCACAAGATGTCTTAATCTCAATCCTTTGTTCAACAATTTTATCTAAACCTTTTCCCTTACTCAAATCATAATAGGGAGGGTGAGAAAAGTTTACCTCCTCAACGCTTTCAAATCCAACCGGAGAAGGTTCTTCATGCTCAAAGGATTCTTCACCACTAAGACTTGATGCTTGATCTTCATCACCAAGGGAACTCAATTCTTTCTCTATCCCATCCAAGTCTTCATATGGAATATGCCTTGGAAAGTGTGCACTTTCCTCCCTAGCATCAATTTCAATCATCATGGAGGGGTTTTCTTCAACTCTATGTTCCCATGGAGGCTCCGCATCTCCTAAGTCTTCTACCACTTCTTCCTTGTCTTCAACAATTAAAGCATCCTCCAATTGTTCCAATACAAAGCAACTTTTTTCATTTCCCATCGGAGTTTCCAATCTCTCCTTCATGCTATGTTCTTCATTCGATTCTCCACATGTAGCCATGGGAGTTCTTTGAGTGTTCAAGCATTGGGAGGCTAATTGATTTGTTACCGCATCCAAGGCGGCCATGAAATTTTGCACATCCCTTTTCATCTCTTCTTTCCCTTGAACAAGAACACCAAGGGTTTCATCCATTAGAGATTGGGGTGGGTGGAAGGGTTCATCAAATTGGGGGGAGGGTTCATAGTAGGAAGGTGGTTCTTCTTGGTAGAGTTGTGGTGGTTCTACGTTTTCCACTCTTTCCACTTGTTGCACAAAACACTCCATGGTTGCTTGAAATTGATCCAATGCTTCCTTGAGATGATCCCTTGACTCTTGTTCCTCTTGGATTATATGATTAGGATCATGTGGCTCTTGGATCAATAGATATGAGTATTCTTCCATGGGAGGTTGTGGTGAAAAGTAGTATTCATCTTGTGGTTGAAAATTTTCATATATTGGAGGTGGTTCATCTTGGTAATAATGTGGGGGAGGTGGCTCTTGAAAATGTTGATGTTGGAATTGTGGTGGCTCTATATGTGGTTCATATGGCTTATATGGTTGTTGGTAGGATGGATATGGATTAGGATCATATGAAGGTGGTTGGTAAGAAGGGGCTTGTGAGTATGTTGAGAGTTATGTTGAGGATATGGATCATAGGCATATGGTGGTGGTTCTTGAAAGTCACAAGGAGATTCACCATAACCATTGGATTGATATGCATCATAGAATGGCTCTTCTTCATAGTGCATTGGTGGAGGTTGTTGCCATGAAGATTGATCATATGCATATGGCTCCTCCCACCTTTGATTGTTCCATCCTTGATACACATCTTCATTGTAATCTCCACTTCCTACAACATAGTTGTAATCACACTCATAGCCAAAATGAGAATTCATGGTGAAAAGAGAAAATAAAAACAAAAACTACTAAGAAATAATGAAACAAAGTCCTAACTAGCAAGCAATCCAAAAAAAATCAAGCTATTCACAATATTCACATATATACAATAATCAATAACATAACACCATTGCGATTCCCCAGCAACGGCGCCATTTTGATGATTGGATTTTTGACGGTTTAGAATTTCACAAATGAATTCTCGTTGCAAGTATAGTTTCTAAACCAACAATAATCCTTTCATACAAAAGATTGTTTGTCACAAGTAACAAACCCCTAAAATTAATAACCGAAGTATTCAAACCTCGGGTCGTTCTCCCTAGGAATTACAATAAAGTGTCTTGTTATTGGTTGTGAGTTATATTTGGGGTTTTTAAGATTTTAGACAAGAAATATAAATGGCAAAGAAAATAAACTAACAACTAACAAAGCTCTTGGATAGATATGAGAACTAGAAGTCCTATCCTAGTTATCCTCCTCAATTGTGATAACAAATTGTTCATTGCTCCCACTTAGTTAACCTCTAACCATGGAGGAAAGTTAAGTGGATAAATCAATTTGATTCCTCAAGTCCTAATCAACTCCTAAGGGAAAGACTAGCTTTAGAGGCATTCAAATCAATTAGCAACTTCTAATTATCAATCAACAAAGGAATTAGATAACTCAAGAGTCACTAATCACTCTACCTAGGCCAAGAGGAACAAAAACTACACTAAAATCCAACCAAGCATTTCATCAAACACTTGGAAGGCATAAAAGGAAAGCATAGTAAATCAACAACAAGAACAAGATCTAACAACAATTATTGCAAAGAATTAACAACAACAAATCAAAAGGAACACAATTATTATGAATTACCTTGATTGAATTGAAAGAGAAAGGAAGGAATAAAAGTAGATCTACAACAAAATATAAGAACAACATAAAGGAAATTACAACAAAAGAATAGAGGAAGATGAATGTAACAACAAGGAATTAAGAGGATAGAAGTAGAAGAAGATGAATTAAAATCTAGATCTAAGAATTAAACCTAATCCTAATTCTAGAGAGAAGTGGGAGCTTCTCTCTCTAGAAACTACTTCTAAACTAATCCTAATGAGTGGGAATGAACTCATGTCCCTTTGCTCTTCAATCCTTGGCTTTAAATAGCATCTTTGGCGCCAAAGTTGGTTGGGATTGGGCCCCACAACCCTTGAGAATTCGTTGGTCACGTTTTCATTAAAAAATCATAAACCAGCACCGACGCGTACGCGCACAGCATGCGTACGCATCCATGGGGTGATTCGCAAGGTGCGCACAAGCGCCAGGTGCGCGCGCGTCCATGGACGAGTTCAACTTCTTTGCCTTTTCATGATTTCTCTACTTTGCATGCTGTCCTCTTCACTCCTTTGATCCATTCCTAGCCTTTTCAATCTGAAATCACTAACAAACACATCAAGGCATCTAGTGGAATCAAAGGTGAATCAAAATCATCAAGTTAAAGGCCTAAAAAGCATGTTTTCACATCTAAGCACAAATAAGGAGACAATCACAAAACCATGCTATTTCATTGAATAAATGTGGGTAAAAGGTGATAAAATCTCTTAAAATCAATACAAGATAAACCGTCAAAACAGAGTTTATCAGGGCGTGGCACGCCAGACGCTGGGCGTGCCATGCTGGTACAAATTTCCAGAAGTATGGAAATGAAGAAGATGACCTTGGGCGTGCCACTAGGTGTCGAAGGCATGGCACGCCAGGTTACTTAGGCCAATTAAAATGTCCTGGGTCTGCCACTTTGGCTCGAAGGCATGGCACGCCAGGGGTGAAATAGGGGACGGTGCGTGGCACGCCAAGTCAGAAACAGAGGGAGCGCATCACGCCAGAAAAGTGCCAGTCACACGCCAGCTGGAAGATCATGTTTGTTGAGTTTCTTTTCCCTCCAAAATTGTAATTTTCTTTTCACCTTTTGTAATTTCTTTTATTTCTAGATCTAGGAGTAGTATAAATACCCTTGGAAGTATTGGAAAAAGGGGGTTAGCAAGTCACAGAGTTTAGTTTTGAAATCACTTTTCACTTTTTACATTTCACACTTCATCTCTTCCATCTTTTGTACTTTCTTTCTGAACTATGAGTAGCTAAATTTCCTCTTATTGAGAGAGGGAGCTCTGTTGTACTTGATGGATTAATGATAGTGAATTTCTTCTTTTCTTCATCTTCTCTTAGATTTGCTAGAAGAAATTTTGATTTTCATGCTTAGTGTTCAATTAACTTGGAAAAGAGATTAAATGCAAAATGGGTTTCATGGGAACCTTGGAAAAGGAAACATTAAACCATGCTAGAAATCCCTTCTCACACTTGAGTAGAATCTGGGTTTTGGTGTTTGGATATGGTGACATACAATCCTCCCTCTACTTGGACCTATGATGATGTGTGGTATAATCAGGGATCAAGCATATCTCTCTTCATGAGCAATTAGACCAAGGAATTGGCTATTGATCAAAATCTGAGAGATTGAGTCACCAAGGGATTGGGGCTCAATCAATCATGATTGCCAAGAGGTCAATGAGTTGCATGATTGAAGAAGATATGAGCTGGATTTAATCCAAAGAGACAATATCTCCAGATCTTAATGAATTCCCTCATTCTTATCTCTCCCATTCTTTTATAGCTTTTACTTACATTCTACAAAATCCCATTCCCCTTTACATTCCTGCTATTTCCATTTCTGCACTTAATTGCTTTCCTTTATTCTTTTGCCATTTATGTTTCTGCCATTTATAATTCTGCACTTACAACTTACTCTGTTGAGCTTGACTAATTCACCAATTAATTGAAATTGCTCAAATCTACCAATCTCTGTGGATACGATCCCACTCCACTGTGGGTTAATACTTGACAATAATTTTGGTGTGCTTGCCAAGAGCGGATTCATCAATATTATTGGGAAGGGGGTGAATCTCTGAACTCATCATGCATCAGTTTGGGTTAAAACCGAATGCTTTTAAAGCCTCTTAATAGGGCTTTTAATTCCCTTTGCCGTTTCATTCTCCGCTTAATTTGAAATTGAAAAAAAAGGGGTTGGACTTTATCTTCAGTTTCTTGTTCCATTTGCTTAGTGAGAGAAAACTTCCTTCCGTTCATCTTCTACTTGCCCCAATACTCCAAGATTGTTCCTTTCTTGGATTTTCGGAGTTTCCATCTCTTAGTGGAGATCGTTCGTGGCTTGCTGCTAGCTTATTTGTCTTCTTTTGCAGGTTGGTGCTTTACTTCATATCCTTTCATTTTTACATGCTTTATTTGTCGTCATTCTTTGCGCTTTACTCTTGCATGCTTTCCCTTTGTACAAAGCTTTGATCTTTGCTGAGCTTCTTTTGAAAAGGTTGAAACTTTCTTGACGATTCTTGTGTGCCTTTGTTTCTTGATAGTTACAATCGTTTTTTATCTTGCTGTTTATGCGAAGAAATGTTAGTATCAAGGTTTTTGTTTGCCTCCTTGTATTTTCTTTTGTTTGAGAAGGTTAGGGCTCTGGCTTTTGTGTCGTTTCCTTTTCTACATTCTGCTCTATTGTTACCTCCAAAGGATGCCCCTAGGCTTTTGGTGTTGATTCTTTGTTCTTTGTGAGTCCTGGGATTCCCTTTTGTTGCCATAGCTAACGCTTGTTGATTGTTTTTCGCCATTCCGTTACTGTCCGAGTTGTTTGGTAGTAACCCCTTTTCCTTTTTCTTACTGTAGATAGAGTTGCTTTATGTCTTCTCGTAAGAATGTTGTCGAGATGTCCACCAAGGTCCTTGCTGGTATGGCCGATTGGCTAGACTCCATATTCCTGATGTGTGTTACCATAGCCGACCCTAAGTACTGTGAGAAATTTAGGCGATTTCATAGGATCCGTGAGCGTAGGGAGGATGAGAAGAATTATGAACTAGTGTCGCCCGATCCTAAGGAGAGAGTTAATTTCCCTCCTTTAGCTCGGACAGAGCGACCTTTCTTTTATGCCTACAATTACTTCTTTTCCCAGCTGAATATTACCATTCCTTTTACTACCTTTGAAACCGAGCTCTTGTGGAACTGTAATGTGGCCCCTTCATAGCTTCATCTGAACTCTTGGGCCTTTGTAAAGATTTTTCAACTACTGTTCTAAGAGCTGGGTGTCCGACCTACGTTGCCCCTTTTTCTTTACTTGTTTGTGTTGACCAAACCCGGGGTGGCCAAGAAGAAGGCTTCCTGGATCTCATTCCGTGCTACCCAGGGGAAGAAAGTGTTTTCCCTGTTTGATGAGTCTTTTTGTGACTTTAAGAATTTCTATTTTAAAGTCCAAGCTATTGAAGGAGCTCGCCCTTTTTTTTGGATAAAAATGATGAGCCGACCTTTCCTTTATGGTGGCAAAAAGATACAGTAGTTCTTAAGTATCTTTAGGATAGTTTAGATGAGGTAGAAAAGATTTCGTAAATATTTTAAAGGGGCATTGGGGGGAGCCTCCTCATCTGGACATTAAGAGGTTTCTAGAAGATCTTTCCCTCCTTCGTGCTGAACTAGGTAGTATCCGACTTCTCTTTTCATAGAGAAGGATTTCTTTTATTGCTTGTGATCTTGTCATTTTTCTATTATGTGATTGTTTCCTGGCTTCTTTTCAGAGACAATGGCGTCTTCGGAGTCGATGAAAGCTTTTCGCAAGGCGAAAAAGGCGGTGGCTGTCCAGAACTTGTCGATGAAGACTTCAGGGGAGGGGTCCTCAGTTCAGTTGCCTCTGAAGAAGCCGGCGACTGAGTCTCAGGTCCGAGGAAGATTACCCCGACCCCGAGAGTTCGGACAATTCCGTCTGACCCATCTCAGACGACCTCTGGTGCTACCTCCTCACCTACTTCTGCTGGTCCTCCTCCCAAAAAGCAAAAGATTGTTGGAACTTATAATTTAGATGACAAAGAGTTTGATGGTGTGGCTTTTGCCACAGAGTTGATTGTTCCTTATGGTCAGGTTTCAACTAACGATGTGTCAATCCTGTACCATCACGATTTCATATCGAGCATAGTGTTCGGATGGCCAATCTCAGCGCGGCCTTATATCGGGTCATTACGGAATCGCCTGTTCGTGCCACTAAAGCTTTTTTGGAGGATACCAAGGCTGATTATAACAGTGTGAAGGGTCTAAAGGACGAGCTAGATGCCATGGTTGTTAAGTTGGGGATGGATGTTGAAAAGGAGAAGACTCTGGCTACTACTGCAGAGGCGGCTGCAAATCTGGCTGAGGAGGTGGCTAAGAAATACAAGGAGAGCTATACCCGCACCTATGGCAAACTCTTGGAGACTAAGGAGAGGCTTCAATCTGCGCAAGATGACTACGCCGCGCTCCAAGGTTATATGGTGAGCAGTTTGACCGAGATGTATGAAAATCTCAAGGCCCAAGTCTGGGTTCTTGCTCCCGAGGACGACCTCTCTCTTTTTAGCATGGACAATATGGTGGAGGATGGCAAGATTGTGCCTGCCCCTAATGATGAGGATGAGGGTCCTCCCCCCGTGCCACCACCTAAGGCCTCTGCCCCTGCAGCTCCATCTGCTGAGGCGGTCTCTTCTAAGCCCGAGCCTGACCTGGAGATTCTTAATGGGCCAGATGGAGTCGTCAATGCCGTCCTGATCTCGACCCGGCCTCCTTCTTTTAAAGATGTTGCTACCGGGGCGAACTTGGACCCCTTGTGATCTTTTTTTTTATATTTGTTGTTTTAGTTATGCTTGTGGACTTGTTGAACCTTGTTTGTAAGTTTCTGTGGATAACTCTTTGACATTTGGTTGCTCCCCAGCAACCTTTATTTTAAAAAACAAACATTTTAAAGTCTTGGGCTGCTATTTAGGCAGCCTTTGAGCCTTTAATGCTTTAATTTTTGTTAGATGATGCATTGACTTTATTTGTGTCGATATGCTTGTATTGGGATGTTGTTCTTCAACCTTTGTTTGGAGGAGGTTAACCTTTATGTAGGTGTTATGTGTCTTCTTGGTTCAACACCCTTTGAGGTGGCGTTTGCCTTATGGGTATCCCTTTTTTTGGCCTTCAAAACTATGCCTTTTCTTTGGCTGGCTTGACACCCTTTCTTTAGTCGGCTATATCGTCTTTGCGATTTGCCGTCCGGGCTTCTTAGTCAAATTCCAAACAATGTTTTAGGTAGTGTTCTCGTGTGGAACCCTTTTAGTTTGTTTAGATGACTTTTTAGCCTTGTTTTGGGAATATGCTTTTGCCCTTTTTGAGTAATATCTCCTTTCAAGAGTTTTGTGCCCCTCTTAGCTAGGCATTTCGGTCCTTGGCTTTTCAACCTTCTGGACCTTTTTGGAGGTCGCGTCCCTTCTTTAGCTGACGTCGACCTATATGATTTCATTATCCAGGCTTTTTAGTCATATTCCAACAACTTTTTAACTAGTGTTCCGATGGGGAACCTTTTCTTTATAGTTTGTTTGGATGACTTTTTAGCTCCGTTTTGAGATCGTGCTCTTGCTTTAAGCAAAATCCTTTTTAGGACTTTATACCTTTTTAGCTGAGCACTTCGAGCCCTGGTTTTTAACCTTTCTTTGGCCTTTGCGAGATGTTTTTGTCCCTTTTTAGTGATCCTTTCATTGGTCCAACTTCTCTATCGGACCTGCTAAAGTTATTTTTAGTAATCCCATTTTTAGTTAGACCTCGTTAGGCCACTTTTTCTGGGTTACTTTTTATAACTTCTTGCATTAACTTGCTTCTATTGCTTCACCTTGCTGACTTCTTGCATTTTACGAGCTTAGATTAATGCATCTTGGTAGGAAACATTTTAGGAAATTGGTGCACGGAATTGTGATTCACACTTTTCACAACTCTGGTGCCACTAACCAGCAAGTGCACTGGGTCGTCCAAGTAATACCTTACGTGAGTAAGGGTCGATCCCACGAAGATTGTCAGCTTGAAGCAATCTATGGTTATCTTATAAACCTTAATCAGGAGATTAATAATGAAAAGAGTTTTGTTTGTAAAAAGTAAAAGAACATGAAATGAATAATATTTGTTATGCAGTAATGAAGAACAAGTTGAGGTTTTGGACATGCTCTGTCTTCTAAATCTCTGCTTTCCTACTGTTGTCTTCTTCACGCACGCAAGGCTCCTTCCATGGCAAGTTGTATGTTGGTGGATCACTGTTGTCAATGGCTACCATCCGTCCTCTCACTGAAAATGGTCTAACTACGGGTTCCGTAGGGCTAATCATATGTCAGTTCTCACCCGTGCTGGAATAGGATTCATTGATCCTTTTGCACACTGTCACTGCGGCCAACATTTGTGAGTTTGAAGCTCGTCATAGTCACCCCTTCTCAGATCCTACTCGGAATACCACAGACAAGGTTTAGACTTTCTGGATCTCAAGAGTGCGGCCAATTGATTCTAGCTTATGCCACGAAGACTCTGGTTGCACGTATTTGAACACTCTGTTGTCAGGAGAGGCAATCAAACTCGTGAACCAGGAACCCAAGAGATACACACTCAGTCTAAGGTAGAACGGAAGTGGTTGTCAGGAACGCGTTCATAAGTTGAGAATGGTGATGAGTGTCACGGATCATCACATTCATCATGTTGAAGTGCGAATGAATATCTTAGAATAGAAACAAGCGTGATTGAATAGAAAACAGAAATAATTGCATTAATCCATCGAGACACAGCAGAGCTCCTCACCCCCAACCATGGGGTTTAGAGACTCATGCCGTAGAAGATACAAATTCAGATGTAAAATGTCATGAGGTACAAAATGAATCTCTAAAAGTAGTTTTTATATACTAGACTAGTAACCTAGGTTTATAGAGAATGAGTAACTAGATGAAGAGAGTGTAGAAATCCACTTCCGGTGCCCATTTGGTGAGTGTTTGGGCTGAGCTTCCTAGCTTTCACGTGCTTGTGCTCTTCCTGGAGTTGAACGCCAGTTTTGGTGCCAATTTACCTGAAATCACAGAAAAACACACAAACTCATAGTAAAGTCCAAAAATTTGATTTTTGCAAAAAAAATAATAAAAATATACTAAAAAGTAACTAAAACATATTAAAAACTATGTAAAAAGAATGCCAAAAAGCGTATAAATTATCTGCTCATTACAACGCCAAACTTAAATTGTTGCTTGTCCCTAAGCAACTGAAAGCAAAATAGGATAAAAAGAACAGAATATTCAATAATTCTCAAAATATCAATGAAACTTAGTCCCAATTAGATGAGCGGGGCTAGTAGCTTTTTGCCTCTGAACAACTTTGGCATCTCACTTTATCCTTGAAGTTCAGAATGATTGGCATCCATTAGGAACTCAGAATTTAGATAGTGTTATTGATTCTCCTAGTTCAGTATGTTGATTCTTGAACATAGCTACTTTATGAGTCTTGGCCATGACCCTAAGAATCTTGTTTTCCAGTATTACCACCAGATACATAAATGCCACAGACACATAACTGGGTGAACCTTTTTAGATTGTGACTCAGCTTTGCTAGAGTCCCCAGTTAGAGGTGTCCAGAGTTCTTGAGTACACTCTTTTTGCTTTGGATCACGACTTTAACCACCCAGTCTCAAGCTTTTCACTTGGACCTTCATGCCACAAGCACATGGTTAGGGATAGCTTGATTTAGCCGCTTAGGCCAAGATTTTATTCCTATGGGCCCTCCTATCCATTAATGCTCAAAGCCTTGGATCCTTTTTACCCTTGCCTTTTGGTTTTAAGGGCTATTGGCTTTTCTGCTTGCTATTTGCAAGCTTTGTTATTCACTGTTTTTTCTTGCTTTAAGAATCAATTTCGTGATTTTTCATATTATCAATAACATTTCTCTTTGTTCATCATTCTTTCACGAGCCAACAAATTTAACATTCATAACCTTCACTATAAAAAATATGCACTGATCAAGCATTGAAATAATTAAACTAATTTCAAGATAAAATTTGAAATTCATGTACTTCTTGTTCTTTTGTAATTAGGAACATTTTTTATTTAATAAAGGTGAAGGATTCATGGAGCAAAAACAAAAAGCAACGCTTTTTCCCACACCAAACTTAAAAGGTTTGCTCGTCCTCGAGCAAAAGAAGAAAGAAAGGAGGAGAAGAAGAGGAAATAGAGGAGATGGAGGTGTGCGGGAATTCGGCCAAGGGGGTTGAGTGTTAGAGATGGGTGTGAAGAAGAGGGAGGGTGAAGTGGGGTAGTGGTGAACGAAATTGTGATCATCAATGGTGCCATCAACATGGTACGCTCAATTGCAATCTCAACTCTTTATCACAGCTTCACACAACTAACCAGCAAGTGCACTGGGTCGTCCAAGTAATAAACCTTACGCGAGTAAGGGTCGATCCCACAGAGATTGTTGGTATGAAGCAAGCTATGGTCATCTTGTAAATCTCAGTCAGGCAAATTCAAATGGTTATGGAGGATTGATAATTAAAAGATAAATAAAACATAAAATAAAGATAGAGATACTTATGTAATTCATTGGTGAGAATTTTAGATAAGCGTATGGAGATGCTTTGTCCCTTCCTTCTCTCTGCTTTCCTACTGTCTTCATCCAATCCTTCTTACTCCTTTCCATGGCTAGCTGTATGTTGGGCATCACCGTTGTCAATGGCTACAGTCCCGTGCTCTCAGTGAAAATGTTCAACGCGCTCTGTCACAGCACGGCTATTCATCTGTCGGTTCTCGATCATGTCGGAATAGAATCCAGTGATTCTTTTGCGTCTGTCACTAACGCCCCACAATCGCGAGTTTGAAGCTCGTCATAGTCATTCAATCCCTAAATCCTACTCAGAATACCACAGACAAGGTTTAGACCTTCCGGATTCTCAAGAATGGCCGCCAATGGATTCTAGCTTATACCACGAAGATTCTGATTAAGGAATCCAAGAGATATCCACTCAATCTAAGGTAGAACGGAGGTGGTTGTCAGGCACATGTTCATAGGTGAGAATGATGATGAGTGTCACGGGTCATCACATCCATCAAGTTGAGGAACAAGTGATATCTTAGAACAAGAATAAGCTGAATTGAATAGAAGAACAATAGTAATTGCATTAATACTCGAGGTACAGTAGAGCTCCACACCTTAATCTATGGTGTGTAGAAACTCTACCATTGAAAATACATAAGAACAAGGTCTAGGCATGGCCAAATGGCCAGCCTCCCAAAGAGGGCTCAATCATAAAAACATGATCAAAAGATGATCCGAAGATTGAAAGATTCTTCAAATACAATAGCAAAAGGTCCTATTTATAGAGAACTAGTAGCCTAGGGTTTACAGAAATGAGTAAATGACGTAGAAATCCACTTCCGGGCCCACTTGGTGTGTGCTTGGGCTGAGCATTGAAGCTTCCATGTGTAGAGACTTTTCTTGGAGTTAAACGCCAGCTTTTGTGCCAGTTTGGGCGTTTAACTCCCACTTTTGGAACGCCGGAAATTCTGGAGCTAATTTGGAACGCCTGTTTGGGCCATCAAATCTCAGGCAAAGTATAAACTATTATATATTGCCGGAAAGCCCTGGATGTCTACCTTCCAACGCAATTAAGAGCGCGCCGATTGGGCTTCTGTAGCTCCAGAAAATCTACTTTGAGTGCAGGGAGGTCAGAATCTGACAGCATCTGCAGCCCTTTTCAGCCTCTGAATCAGATTTTTGCTCAGGTCCCTCAATTTCAGCCAAAAAATACCTGAAATCACATAAAAACACACAAACTCATAGTAAAGTCCATAAAAGTGAATTTTAAATAAAAACTAATAAAAATATAATAAAAACTAACTAAAACATACTAAAAGCATACTAAAAACAATGCCAAAAAGCGTATAAATTATCCGCTCATCAGGTAGGTAGGGATCCTGTGGGTTCCACAGATCCTGAGGTGTCAAGGAATTCTCATCCCTGAACCTTCCTACGTTTAAACGCCCACTGTGTGCCAAATCTGGCGTTAAACGCCAGTTCTGCTACCTTTCCTGGCATTAAACGCCAGGCTGGTGCCCCTTTCTAGCATTTAACGCCAGCAAGACACCAGACAGCCCTTTCTGGTGTTAAACGCCAGTCTGGCTGCCAATTCTGGCGTTTAACGCCCAGAATGCTGCCAAACTGGGCGTTAAACGCCCATTCTGCTATCCTCACTGGCGTTCAAACGCTAGTAAACCTGTCCTCCAGGGTGTGCTCTTTTTGATGCTGTTTTTCATTCTGCTTTAAATTTGTAGTTGTTTTTATGACTTCACATGATCATCAACCTATATAGACTAACACTAGAAAACAGAAATGAAAAATTAATTAACATAGATAAATAAGATTGGGTTGCCTCCCAATAAGCGCTTCTTTACTGTCAATAACTTGACATTACTAAGCTTTATAGTTTGCAATGTCTGCAAACCATGGAGCTTCCTGAATGGCAAATAATTGCTCATCTGGAAAGGTTTCAGAGATCTCAGTAGGAGGAAGGGACACTCCTGCTAATGGGTCTATCCGGGACAGTTGATCAGCTACTTGGTTCTCTGTCTCTTTTCTGTCTCTTATTTCTATATCAAACTCTTGCAGAAGCAACACCCATCTTATGATTCTGGGTTTTGAATCCTGCTTTGTGAGGAGATATTTTAGAGCAACATGGTCAGTGTACACAATCACTTTTGATCCTACTAAATAAGATCTGAACTTGTCAATGGCAAAAACCACTGCAAGCAACTCCTTTTCTGTGGTTGTGTAATTCTTCTGTGGGTCATTTAAAACACGGCTAGCATAATAAATGACATGCAGAAGCTTGTCATGACTCTGTCCTAATACTGCACCAATGGCATGGTCACTGGTGTCACACATTAGTTCAAATGGTAATATCCAGTCTGGTGCAGAAATGACTGGTGCTATGACTAGCTTAGCTTTCAGAGTCTCAAAGGCCTGCAAACACTCTGTGTCAAAGACAAATGGTGTGTCAGTGGCTAGCAGATTACTCAGAGGTTTTGCAATTTTCAAAAAATCCTTTATAAACCTCCTATAGAATCATACATGTCCCAGAAAGCTTTTGATTGCCTTAATATTGGCAGGTGGTGGTAATTTTTCAATTACCTCTACCTTAGCTTGATCCACCTTATTCCTTTGTTCGAAATTTCGTGCCCAAGGACAATTCCTTCAGTCACCATAAAGTGAAATTTTTTCCAATTTAAAGACAAGTTAGTCTCTTGGCACCTTTTCAGAACAAGTGCTAGATGGTCAAGACAAGAGCTGAATGAGTCTCCAAATACTGACAAGTCATCCATGAAGACTTCCAAAAATTTCTCTACCATATCAGAGAAGATAGAGAGCATGCATCTCTGAAAGATTGCAGGTACATTGCACAGTCCAAATGGCATACTTCTAGAGGCGAATACTCCAGATGGACATGTGAATGCTGTTTTCTCTTGGTCCTGGGGATCTACTGCAATTTGGTTGTAACCTGAATAGCCATCCAAAAAGAAGTAGTAATCATGACCTGCTAGTCTCTCTTGCATCTTGTCTATGAATGGTAAAGGAAAATGATCATTTCTGGTGGCTGCATTAAGCCTTCTGTAGTCAATACACATACGCCACCTTGTAACTGTTCTTGTAGGAACCAGTTTATTCTTTTCATTATGAACCACTGCCATGCCTCCCTTCTTAGGGACAACTTGGACAGGGCTCACCCAGGGGCTATCAGAAATAAGATAAATAATTCCAGCCTCTAGTAACTTAATGACCTCTTTTTGCACCACTTCCTTCATGGCTGGATTTAGCCACCTCTGTGGTTGAACCACTGGCTTAGCATCATCCTCCAATAGGATCTTGTGCATGCATCTAGCTAGGCTAATGCCCTTAAGTTCACTTATGGACCACCCAAGAGCTGTCTTGTGTGTCCTTAGCACTTGAATTAGTGCTTTCTCTTCCTGTGGCTCTAAAGCAGAGCTTATGATCACAGAAAAAGTGTCATCCTCTCCTAGAAATGTATATTTCAGGGATGGTGGTAGTGGTTTAAGCTCGGGTTTAGGAGGCTTCTCCTCTTCCTGAGGAGTTTTCAGAGGTTCTTTTGTTTTCTCTGGTTCCTCCATATCAGGCTGAACATCTTTAAAAATGTCCTCTAGCTCTGATTCAAGACTCTCAGTCATATTGACCTCTTCCACCAGAGAGTCAATAATATCAATGCTCATGCAGTCGTCTGGGGTGTCTGGGTGCTACATAGCTTTGACAACATTCAACTTAAACTCATCCTCATTGACTCTCAGGGTCACCTCCCCTTTTTGGGCATCAATGAGGGTTCGTCCAGTTGCTTGGAAAGGTCTTCCTAGAATGAGAGTTGCACTCTTGTGCTCCTCCATTTCCAGCACCACAAAGTCAGTGGGAAAGGCAAACGGCCCAACCTTGACAATCATGTCCTCAATTACGCCTGATGGAATTTTAGTGGAGCCATCAGCAAGTTAGAGGCATATCTGGGTTGGTTTGACTTCTTCAGTTAAACCAAGCTTCCTGATAGTAGATGCAGGTATCAGGTTGATAATTGCACCAAGATCACATAGAGTTGTCTTGGTACAAGCATCCTCTAATGTGCATGGTATCATAAAACTTCCGGGATCTTTAATCTTCTCTGGGAAGCTTTTCAGAATGACTGCACTACATTCTTCAATGAGGAAAACTTTTTCAGTTTCTCTCCAATCCTTCTTATGACTTAAGATCTCTTTCATGAACTTAGCATAAGAGGGTATTTCCTCAAGTGCCTCTGCAAATGGGATCTTTAATTCAAGTGTCCTGAGATAATCTACAAAGCAGGCATATTGTTTATCCTGTTTGGTGTGGCAGAGTTTTTGTGGATAAGGCATCTTGGCTTTATATTTTTCAACCTTAGTTGCTGGATGTTTATTCCCTACAGAGGTGGTTGGAGAAGCCTGCTTAAGGGGGTTCTTATCAGCACTTGCAGGTGTCTGACCCCTCATTAGAATTTGAACGCCAGGATTGGAGGCTGGATAGGCGTTTAACGCCAATTTTCCACCCTTTTTTGGCATTTAGTCACCAGAATTGGGCATCCACTGGGCGTTTAATGCCAATTTTGCACCCTTTTCTGGCGTTTGAACGCCAGAAGCATTCCTCTCTGGGCTCTTACGGTCCTCAAAGGGATTTTGGGCAGTGGCTTGGTCATCCTCTATCAGTTGTCCCTTTCTTGGCTTCCTGCTGCGTTGAGTTGAGGTATTCAATGTCTTTCCACTCCTCAAATGAACAGCTTGACACTCTTCTGTTATTTGTTTAGATAATTATTGTCTTGTCTAATCCAATTGTGCTTACATATTCTTGTTAGCATTTTGAGTGTCTTATAACATCTCTTTAAATTCTGCTAACTATTTTGTTAGAGCAAGTAATTACTGATTGAGTTCAGCAACTTGTTCTGGAAGACTAAGTTCAGTGGATACTACCTTAGCCTCTTCTTTCATGGAGGACTCACTACCTAAGTACAGATGTTGATTTCTAGCCACTATATCAATGAGCTCTTGAACCTCCTCAATTGTCTTTCTCATGTGTATAGATCCTCCAGTTGAGTGGTCTATAGATATCTGGGCCTTTGTTGTAAGCCTGTAGTAGAAGATGTCTAATTGCACCCACTCTGAAAATATTTCAGAGGGGCATTTCCTTAGCATCTCTCTGTACCTCTCCCTGGCATCATAAAGTAAAGCCTTGGATGTCCAGCCTTAGCTGTGTCATCCTTTTTGGAGGGAAATATTAATTCAAGAATTTATCTGACAACTGTTTTCATGTTCTTATGCTGGCATTGGGTTGGTTGTTTAACCATCTCTTAGCTTGGTCTTTTACAACAAATGGAAATAGCAATAATCTGTAGACATCCTGATCCACTTCCTTATCATGTACTGTGTCAGCAATTTATAAGAACTGTGCCAGAAACTCAGTATGTTCTTCCTACTGAAGACCGGAATACTGGCAATTTTGATGTACCATGATAATGAGCTGAGGATTTAACTCAAAATTACTGGTTCTGATGAAGGATATATAGATACTACTTCCATATGAAGCAGTAATGGGGTTAGCATATGACCCCAGAGTCCTTCTGGACTGTTCATTTCCACTTAGGTCCATGATGGAGAAAGAGAGATGATGTGAATTGCAAATAAACAATTTTTCTCTCTTTTTTTTTGAAAACCGAAATAAAAGAAAAAATAAAATAAAATAAATAAAAATTTGAATATGTTTCAAAAATTAAGAAGGGAAAAAGAAATAAAAGGAATTAGAAAACTAAACTAATTAATTAATTAAAAAGATTTGAAAAATTTTGGATATGATTTTCGAAAAATGAAGAGAGAGAAAGTGGTTAAGAAGTTTTGAAAAAGATATGTCTTAAAATTAAAGATACTTTTAAGAAAATAAATAAAAGAAAAGATTTGAAAAAGATATGATTTTAAAATTTGAGATTAGAAAAGATAAGATAAGATTTTGAAAAAAGATATGATTTTTGAAAAGGATTTGAATTTTGAAATTTAAAACTAAGATAAGAAAAAAATAAAAATTTTAAAATAAAAATCTAATTTCTTTTAAAGGAAAATTCGAAAAATCAATTAAAATAAAGAGAAAAGATATTTTTGAATTTAATGAGGAAAGAGAAAAACAATAAAATGACACCAAACTTAGAATTTTTAGATCAACACAAAGAAAACAAACAAGAAAACTTTGAATGTCAAGATGAACACCAACAATACTTTGAAGATCAAGATGAACACCAAGAACAATTTTTGAAAATATTTAGTAAAATAAAAACACAAAGGACACCAAACTTAAAAGTTTTTATACTTTGGACACTAATAATTCGAAAATGCACAAGAAAAACAAGGAAAGACACAAAACAAGAAAAACTAAAGATCAAACAAGAAAATAAACAAGAATAACTCGAAAAATTGAAAGAAAATAACCACATGCAATTGACACCAAACTTAAAACATGAAACTAAACTCAAAGAAAATTGAAGATTAATAAAGAAAAATGATATTTTTGAAATTTTTTTTTGAAAAGAAAATAAAAGACTCTAAACCAAAAGGACAAATTTTTCCTAATCTAAGTAACAAGATGAACCGTCAATTGTCCAAACTCGAACAATTTCCGACAACGGTGCCAAAAACTTGGTGCACAGAATTGTTATTCACACTTTTCACAACTCCAGTGCCACTAAGCAGCAAGTGCACTGGGTCGTCCAGGTAATACCTTACGTGAGTAAGGGTCGATCCCACTGAGATTGTCAGTTTGAAGCAATCTATGGTTATCTTGTAAACCTTAGGCAGGAGATTAATAATGAAAAGAGTTTAGTTTGTAAAAAGTAAAAGAACATGAAATAAATAATACTTGTTATGCAGTAATGGAGAACAGGTTGAGGTTTTAGAGATGCTCTGTCTTCTGAATCTCTACTTTCCTATTGTTGTCTTCTTTACGGACGCAAGGCTCCTTCCATGGTAAGCTGTATGTTGGTGGATCACCGTTGTCAATGGCTACCATCCGTCCTCTCAAGGAAAATGGTCCAACTACGGGTTCCGTAGGGCTAATCATCTGTCAGTTCTCACTCGTGCTGGAATAGGATCCATTGATCCTTTTGTACACTGTCACTGCGCCCAACATTTGTGAGTTTGAAGCTCATCACAGTCACCCCTTCCCAGATCCTACTCGGAATACCATAGACAAGGTTTAGACTTTCCAGATCTCAAGAGTGCTGCTAATTGATTCTAGCTTATGCCACGAAGACTCTGGTTGCACGGATTTGAACACTCTATTGTCAGGAGAGGCAATCAAACTCGTGAACCAAAAACCCAGGAGATACACACTCAATCTAAGATAGAACAGAAGTGGTTGTCAGGCACGCATTCATAAGTTGAGAATGGAGATGAGTGTCACGGATCATCACATTCATCATGTTGAAGTGCAAATGAATATCTTAGAATAGAAACAGGCGTGATTGAATAGAAAACAGAAATAATTGCATTAATCCATCGAGACATAGCAGAGCTCCTCACCCCCAACTATGGGGTTTAGAGACTCATGCCGTAGAAGATACAAATTCAGATGTAAAATGTCATGAGGTACAAAATGAAGAAATCCACTTTCGGGGCCCACTTGGTGAGTGTTTGGGCTGAGCTTCCTAGCTTTCACGTGCTTGTGCTATTCCTGGAGTTAAATGCCAGTTTTGTTGCCAGTTTGGGCGTTTAACTCTAGCTTTGATGCCAGTTCTGTCATTTTACGCCAAAAAAGGGTATCTGACTGGCGTTTTGATGCCAGTTTGAGCCATTAAATCTCAGGAAAAGTATAAACTATTATATATTTCTGGAAATCCCAAGATGTCTACTTTCTAACAAAATTAAGAGCGTGCCAATTGAGCTTTTGTAGCTCCAAAAAATCTACTTCGAGTGCAGGGAGGTCAGAATCCAACAGCATCTTCAGTCCTTTCTCAGCCTCTGAATCAGATTTTTGCTCAGGTCCCTCAATTTTAGCCAGAAAATACCTGAAATCACAGAAAAACACACAAACTTATAGTAAAGTCCAAAAATGTGATTTTTGCATAAAAACTAATAAAAATATACTAAAAAGTAACAAAAATATTTTAAAAACTATGTAAAATAAATTATCCGCTCATCAGAAATTGATAACTTTCATTCAATTAATAAAAAAATAAAAACTGTGTACATGTGAGTACATACTCTTCTAGGTCGAGCAGTATTTTAGATCTCGGCCTGGCGCCTCATTAAAAAACCTTTTTAGGAAAAAGAGTGCACCTTGACCTAAGATCTTTACTATTTTCTAGCTATAGTACCTTCTTAGATTACAGGCATGCCATGACCTTGGTAACTCTTGCCCTTCGAGGTCGAACACCTTATAGTAGCCTTTTCCTAGTACTTTTGTAACTCGGTATGGCCCTTTCCAGTTAGCTGCTAACTTCCCTTCTCCTGACCGTCCTGCTCCGATATTATTTCGGATTATGATGAGATCGTTGGTGGCGAAGCTTCGCTGGATTACCGTTCGATTATATCTCAGAGCCATTTGACGTTTTAGGGCTTCCTTTTTGATCCAAAATCTTTCTCGGACTTCTGGAAGTAGGTCGAGCTCTTCCCTTTGAGTTTGGGAGTTGGTGTCTCCGTTGTAGAGGATCACTCTAGGGGATCCTTCTTCTACTTCCACGGGAATCATTGCCTCCATTCCGTAAGTAAGTCAAAATGGTGATTCTCCAGTAGTGGAGTGTGGTGTTGTCCAGTATGCCCATAGGACTTGCGGGAGCTCTTCATCCCAAGCTCACTTGGAATCCTGAAGTCTCCATTTTACCCCGGCCAGTATGACTTTGTTTGCGGCTTCCACCTGTCCATTGGCTTGTGGGTGCTCTACAGAGGTGAACTGGTGCTTGATTTTCAAATCGGCTACTAGGTTTCTGAAGCCCGTGTCAGTGAACTGAGTGCCATTATCTATGGTAACGGAGTATGGGACCCCAAACCTTGTGACAATATTTCTGTATAAGAACTTCCAACTTCTTTGGGCTATGGCAGTGGCTAAAGTTTCAGCTTTGATCCATTTTGTGAAATAGTCTTTTCCTACAATGAGGAACTTGACTTGCCCTGATCCCTGAGGGAATGGTCCGAGGAGGTCGAGCCCCCACTTTGCGAATGGCTAGGGTGAAATGACACAGATGAGTTCTTCGGATGGTGCGATATGAAAGTTGGCATGCTTTTGGCATGGAGAGCATGTTCAGACGAACTCTGTTGCTTCCTTTTGAAAGGTCCGCCAGTAGAAACCGGCTCGGAGTACCTTTCTTGAAAGAGCTCGTGCCTCGAGGTGGTTGCCGCACATGCCATTATGGACTTCCTCAAGAACTTCCCTTGTAGCGGTGGTCGGGACGCATTTTAGGACGGGTGTAGAGATTCCTCTCCTATATAGAACGTCGTGCACTATGGTGTAGTACTGTGCTTCTCGTATTAGCCTTTTTGCCTCTTTTTTATCTGCGGGGAGTGTTTTAGATTTGAGATAGCTGATTACGGGAGTCATCCACCCTTGGTCCTGGTCTGATATGCTTGAGACCTTTTTTCTTCTGAGGTTGACGGATTTTGTAGTGTTTCTTAGATAAGGCATCTATTGTTGCCCCCAAGTTTGGTGCTGGCTAGCTTCAAAAGTGCATCAGCTTGGGCATTTTGTTCTCAAGGTATATGTCGAATCTCATATCCTATGAATTTTCTGAGTTGTTCTCTAGCCTTGTCTAGGTATTTCTTCATGGTGGGATCCGTAGCTTGGTAGCTCCCTTCTATTTGCGAGGTGACTACTTGTGAGTCGCTGCAAATGATAAGCTTTTCAACGCTAACCTCCCTAGCCAGCTTCAAACCTGCCAGTAGGATTTCATACTCGGCTTGGTTATTTGAGGCTCGGAACTCAAACTTTAAGGAGAGCTCGAGATGAGTTCCTTGATTAATTTCTAGGTACTCCGGCTCCGCTTCTGGTTTTATTTGAGGAACCGTCAACATAAAGGTTCTAGCTAGTGGGGATGTCTGGAGTGTCGGTGTATTCTGCAACGAAGTTGGCCAGATAATGGGACTTGATGGCTATCTGAGCTTCACACTTTAGGTCAAACACGGACAACTCGACTGCCCATTGTAGGATTCTTCCTGCCAAGTCTATTTTCTGTAGAATACTTTTTATGGGCTAGTTGGTCCGTATTCTAATGGTCTGGGCCTGGAAGTATGGTCGGAGTTGTTGGGAAGTAAGTATAAGGGCATAGGCAAACTTTTTTATCTTTTGGTAGTTTAGTTCAACCCCTTGTAGAGCCTTGCTGATGAAGTAGATCGGTTGTTGCCTGTTTTCGTCTTCTCTGACTAGTGCTGAGGCTATCACCCGACTTCCTATGGCGAGGTATAGGATTAGCTCTTCTTCCTGGGTCGGGTTAGGATAGGTGGTCACCCCAGGAATGTTTTGAAGTCTTGAAAGGCTTGTTCATATTTTGGGGTCCATTCAAACCTCTTTCCTTTCCTTTGTGTAGAAAGGGAGAGATCTTAAGGCTGATCCAGCTAGGAATCTAGACAAAGTTGTTAGTCTTCCGTTGAGCTGTTGGAATTCTTTGACACTGGTCAGACTTTTCATGATAAGTATGGCCTGGCATTTATCCGGGTTTGCTTCAATCCCTCTTTGAGTGAGCATGAAGCCCAAGAATTTGCCAGCTTCTACCGCGAAGGTGCATTTCGTGGGATTAAGTCTCATCCCATGCTTTCTTATGGTGTCGAACACTTCAGTGAGGACAGATAATAACGTTTCCTCTCTTTGTGTTTTTACCAGCATGTCGTCTACATAAACCTCCATTAGCTTTCCGATGTGATTGGCGAAAACTTTGTTCATCAGTCTCTCATATGTAGCCCGGGCGTTCTTGAGTCCGAAGGGCATGACTATGTAGGCGTAGTTTGCTATTGGGGTTAAGAGTGAGGTTTTCTCTTGGTCAGGTTGATACATAGAGATTTGATTGTATCTCGAGTACGCGTCCAAGAAGGAGAGGTACTTATAGCCCGATGAAGCGTCGACTAGTGTGTCTATATTTGGGAGTGGGTTGGAATCTTTTGGGTAGGCTTTGTTGAGGTCGGTGTAATCAGTACACATCCGCCACTTCCCATTTGACTTTTTAACCAGTACTACATTGGCTAGCCATAAGGGGTACTTTACCTCCCTTATGAACCCTGCCTCTAACAAGGCATGTGCCTGCTCCTCTACGGCTTGCGACCTCTCTGGGCCGAGCTTCCTACGCTTCTGTTGCATTGGCCGAGACCCAAGATATATGGCTAACTTATGACACATTAGTCCGGAATCAATACCAGGCATGTCGGCGGCCTTCCATGCAAAGAGGTCAGAATTATCCCTTAGGAGCTTTGTTAGTAGCTCCTTTAGGTCTCTTTTTAGATTTGCCCATACGTTTGTTTTTTTGTCTTGAGTGTCTCCGATTTGAACTTCTTCGGTCTCACCTTCCGGTTGAGCGCAGAGTTCTACGCGAGCTCAGATTCTCCCGAGTTCTATAGTATTGGTTTCTTTTCCTCTGGACTCGCCTTTAAGGTTCAGGCTTTTGCTGTAACAGCGTCGCGCGAGTTTTAGGTCCCCTTTTACGGCAGTGATCCCTTCTGTAGTTGGAAACTTCATGCATAGGTGTGGAGTGGAGACCACCGCGGTGAGCTGATTTAACGTTGTCCGACCTGTGAGGACATTGTATACGGAACTCACGTCGACTACGATGTAGTCTATGGTTAACGTTCTGGACCATGTTCCTTTTCCAAATGTTGTGTGTAGTGGGATGTACCTAAGTGGCTGGATTAGGACATCTCCGATCTTGAACAAGCTATTTGGATATGCTCTGAGCTCTTTCTCTTGTAGGCCAAGCTTCTCGAAGGCGGATTTGAATAGGATATCCACAGAGCTTCCTTGGTCTACCAACGTTCGGTGGAGATTGGCGTTGGCAAGTATGATGGTAATGACCACGGGGTCATCATGCCCCGAGATGATGCCTGTGGCGTCTTCTTGAGTGAAGGTAATAGTAGGGAGGTCGGGTGACCTGTCCCCTTGATGACTGCGCATCATGTACCCTTTTTCTTATCTAAAAGGACCATAAAAATAGCATAATCTCATTAATCAATGCAATTTCATGAACCAAATGATAAATATTATGGTACATTGCTTTAAAATGGGGTTGTGTTGAATTTCAGCGAAAAAAAGCAAAAAAAAGCTCTGGGCATGGCACGCTAGGCCAATGAAACAGAGAAGGTTTGTTTAACACAACACAATGGGCATGCCACTTGGAGCTCTGGGCGTGACACTCCAAGTTGTGAAGCCAAATCTCAAAGAGGGCGTGCCACTTGTTACTATGGGCATGGCATGCCATGTTTGTGAAGCCAAGATCTCAAAGAGGGTGTGTCACTTGGTGTCTTGCGTGTGGCACACCAGGCTTAACTTCCAAATGAGTGATTTTGAGCCCCACTATGGGCGTGGCATGCCGGGGCATATGCCAGCCTGACCTCCTCTCATTCAAATGAATATATCTTGAGCTACACAACTCTAAATAGAATGATTCTAGTGCCATTAGAAATTAGACATCCAGGGATTTTCAACCATATATAACACTTTATAATGGACACTAGAATTGAGGAAGATATTAAACCTGAAAACACAAGAAGAAAAACACGTCCCTACAGAGTTACCAGCCTGACCTCTTCTTTTTTAAAGGGACATAACTTGCGTTTTAGAGGCTTAAATAATCTCAATTAGGTGGCGTTGGAAAGATGACATCAAGAGCTTTCCAACGATATATAACACTCTAGGGTGGACATTAAAACGAGAGGTGAAAAAGGCCATTATTTCAGCGTTGCAAAACCTGGGCGTGCCACTTGATATCGAAGGCGTGGCACGCCAGCTTTATTTTCATAATGGGCATGCCACTTGGAATTCTGGACGTGGCACGCCAGTTTTAATGGCAAAAGAGGTGATTTTGGTGCATCATTAAGGGCGTGGCACACCAGTTTTGGGCGTGGCACGCCAGTTTCACGACATATGGGGCGCGACACACCAGAAGTGGGCGTGGCACGCCGGGCTACCTGACAGACTGACCTAGTCATCTTCAAATGGGCATAACCTGAGCTACAAAGATCCAAATGAGTTGATTCTAAAAGCGTTGGAAAGCTAACATCCAGGGCTTTCGAAAAATATATAAAACTTCATATTGAACATTCAATTTGAGGCCCAACCAACTCCACACTTTCAATGTTGCAAAGTGGGTCATATTCAAAAGGGCAAAATCAAGTGGGAGTGGCACTTGGAACCACACACCAACTTCTTCCTGCATCCCCCAACCTTCAACCAAGCCCACTCCAACTCTCATTCAAGCCACAATTGTCAACCAATCAAGGCCACAAGAAGCATCTAGAATAGTTTATTTTCATTTCATTGTAATTTGCTTTTAATTTCATTTAAGTTTGTAATTTAGGAGAGCCTATATAAAGGCCTTAGTTTCATATAATTAGGGATCATATCTATTAGGCTGGACACATTTGGAGGAGTGAGTCTTCAGACCCTCCTTCCCACCATTCTCTTCCCTCTTCCATTTTCTTACTTGTAAATATTTTTAATTATGAATTACTAACTCTTTCCATTGGGAAAGAGAGCTCTATTGTTTTTCAATGGATTGATTGTTTTTATTCTTCTTCTTCTCTTCATCTCTCTTTGATTTACTATAAGGGATTTCGTTCTTCATTCTAGCATTCAATTATCTTAGAAAATAGATTGAATGTATTTGGGTTTTATGGGAACCTTGGAAGAGGAATCATAAAACCATGCTTGAAATCCTTTCTCACACTTGGGTAGGATCTAGGTTTTGGTTTTTGGATATGTTGACCTATAATCCTCCCTCTACTTGGACCTATGAGGATGTGTGGTATAATCAGGGAACAAGCTTCATCTCTTCTCATGAGCAATTAGACCAAGGAATTGGCTATTGATCAAGATTTGAGAGATTGAGTCACCAAGGAATTGGGGCTCAATCAATCATGATTGCCAAGAGGTCGATGAGTTGCATGATTTAAGATGAGATGAAATCAATTAATCTGGAGAATGCAATATTTCTTGATCCCAATGTTTATTTTATCTTTCTTTCTTTTATTTACTTTACAGTCATTTATTATTTTTTTTGCACTTTACATTTCCAACACTTTACTTTCTTGTACTTTAATTTCTTTGCCATTTACTTTCTTGCACTTTATTGCTTTCCTTTACTTTCATGTTATTTACAATTCCTTGTTGATTACCACTTAAAAATGAATCGTCTAACTAGAATAATTAATCAACTATTGCTTGCTTAATCCAATTAATCTTTGTGGGTACGATCCCACTCGTTGTGGGTTATTACTTGACGACAATTTGGTGCGCTTTCCAAAGAACGGATTCATTATATGTGGGTAGTGAATTCCGGCCGATTGATGAGCGGATAATTTATACGCTTTTTGGCATTATTTTTAGGTAGTTTTTAGTATGATCTAGTTACTTTTAGGGATGTTTTCGTTAGTTTTTATGCTAAATTCACATTTCTGGACTTTACTATAAGTTTGTGTGTTTTTCTGTGATTTCAGGTATTTTCTGGCTGAAATTGAGGGACCTGAGCAAAACTCTGATAGGAGGCTGACAAAGGACTGCTGATGCTGTTGGAATCTGACCTCCCTGCACTCGAAATGGATTTTCTGGAGCTACAGAACTCTAAATGGTGCGCTCTCAACGGCGTTGGAAAGTAGACATCCAGAGCTTTCCAGCAATATATAATAGTTCATACTTTATTCGTGATTAGATGACGTAAACTGGCGCTCAACGCTAGTTCCATGCTGCATTCTGGAGTCAAACGCTAGAAACACGTCACGAACCAGAGTTGAACGCCCAAAACACGTTACAACTTGGCGTTCAACTCCAAGAAAAAGCCTTAGCTCGTGGATGGATCAAGCTCAGCCCAAGCACACACCAAGTGGGCCCCGAAAGTGGATTTATGCATCAATTACTTACTTCTGTAAACCCTAGTAGCTAGTTTAGTATAAATAGAACTTTTTACTAGTGTATTAGACATCTTTGGTCTCAGTTTTATTTTATTATCCAGCTTAGGAGACTATTGATCACGTTTGAGGGCTGGCCATTTGGCCATGCCTTGACCTATCACTTATGTATTTTCAACGGTGGAGTTTCTACACACCATAGATTAAGGGTGTGGAGCTCTGCTGTACCTCAAGTTTCAATGCAATTACTACTATTTTCTATTCAATTCGATTTATTCCTGTTCTAAGATATTCGTTGCACTTCAACTTGATGAATATGATGATCCGTGACACTCATCATCATTCTCACCTATGAACGCGCGTGACTGACAACCACTTCCGTTCTACCTTAGACCGGGCGCATATCTCTTGGATTTCTTGATCAGAATCTTCGTGGTATAAGCTAGAATTGATGGCGGCATTCATGGGAATCTGGAAAGTCTAACCTTGTCTGTGGTATTCCGAGTAGGATTCCGGGATTGAATGACTGTGACGAGCTTCAAACTCCTGAAGGCTGGGTGTTAGTGACAGATGCAAAAGAATCACGGGCTTCTATTCCAACCTGATTGAGAACCGACAGATGATTAGCCGTGCTGTGACAGAGCATTTGGACCATTTTCACTGAGAGGATGGGATGTAGCCATTGACAACGGTGATGCCCTACATACAGCTTGCCATGGAAAGGAGTAAGAAGGATTGGATGAAAGCAGTAGGAAAGCAGAGATTCAACAGGGACAAGCATCTCCATACGCTTATCTGAAATTCCCACCATTAATTTACATATGTATTTCTATCCTATTTTATTTATCTTTTAATTATCTAATCCAATCACATTTGAATCAGCCTGACTGAGATCTACAAGATGACCATAGATTTTTTCATACCAACAATCTCCGTGTGATCGACCCTTACTCACGTAAGGTATTACTTGGACGACCGAGTGCACTTACTGGTTAGTTGTGCGGAGTTGTGACTAAGTGTAATTCGCATGTGAGAGCTACCAAATTATTGGAGCCATTGTTGATGATCACAATACCGTGCACCACGTTTTTGGCGCCGTTGCCGGGGATTGTTCAAGTATGGACAACTAACGGTTCGTCTTGTTGCTTAGATTAGGTAATTTTCTTTTCAAAAAGTTTTCAAAAAATTTTCAAAAAAATTTTTCTTTATTTTCGTTTTTCTAAAGAATATTTTAAAAAAAATAATAAAAATACAAAAAAATCGTAAAATCATAAAGAAACAAAAATATTTTGTGTTTCTTGTTTGAGTCTTGAGTCAATTTTTAAGTTTGATGTCAATTGCATGTTTTAAAAATTTTTCTTGGATTTTTCGAAAATTCATGCATTCATTGTGTTCTTCATGATCTTCAAGTTTTTCTTGGTAAGTCTTCTTGTTTGATCTTGATGTTTTCTTGTTTTGCATCTTTTGTTGTTTTTCATATGCATTTTTCGTTTGTTAGAGTCCATGTATTAAAGATTTCTAAGTTTGGTGTCTTGCATGTTTTCTTTGCATCAAAAATTTTTCAAAATTATGTTTTTGATGTTCATCATGATCTTCAAAGTATTCTTGGTGTTCATCTAGACATTCATAGTGTTCTTGCATGCATCATGTGTTTTGATCCAAAATTTTCATGTTTTGGGTCATAATTGTATTTTTCTCTCTCCTCATTAAAAATTCAAAAATAAAAAAAATATCTTTTCCTTAATTTTCTCATAATTTTCGAAAATTTGAGTTGACTTTGTCAAAAATTTTTAAAATTAATTGTTTCTTACAAGTCAAGTCAAATTTTCAATTTTAAAAATCTTATCTTTTCAAAACTTTTTCAAATCAAATCTTTTTCATTTTTATCTTATTAATTTCGAAAATTTCAAAATATTTTTTCAAAAATCTTTTTCTTAATTTTATTTCAAAATTTTGAAATTACACTAACAATTAATGTGATTGATTCAAAAATTTAAAGTTTGTTACTTTCTTGTTAAGAAATGTTCAATCTTTAAACTCTAGAATCTTATATTTTAGTTTCTTGTTAGTCAAGTAATCAATTTTAATTTTAAAAATTAAATCTTTTTCAAAATATCTTTTTCTTAAAAATCTTATCTTTTTATCATATCTTTTTATCTTATTTTTTATCATATCTTTTTCAACTAACTATTTGACTTTTTGTTTGTTTCTTATCTTTTTCAAAACCATCTAACTACTTCTCTCTCTCTAATTTTCGAAAATATCTCATCCTTTTTCAAAAATTCTTTTTAATTAATTAATTGTATTAAATTTTAATTTTAATTATATCTTATCTTTAATTTTCAAAAATCATTAACTACTTTTTCAAAATTATTTTCGAATTCTCTCTCTCTTCTCTTCTTCTATTTATTTATTTATTTACTAACACTTCTCTTCACCTCTCTTCATCTCAATTCACTACCCCTATCCTTACCCTTCTGTTTGGATTATCCTTTCTTTATTCCCTTTCTTCTTCTACTAATAATAAGGATCCTCTTTGTCCAGATATAGAGGATTCCTCTTCCTTTTCTTTTTCTCTTCTCTTTCATATTTGCAGGAATAAGGAAAAAGGCACTCTTGTTGAAGCTGATCCTGAACCTGAAAGGACTCTGAAGAGGAAACTAAGAGAAGCTAAATTACAACAATCCAGAGGTAACCTTTCTGAAATTTTTGAACAAGAGAAGGAGATGGCAGCTGAACCTAACAACAATAATGCAAGGAGGATGCTTGGTGATTTTACTAAACCCACGTCCAAGTTTGATGGAAGAAGCATCTCAATTCCTGCCATTGGAGCAAACAATTTTGAGCTGAAACCTCAATTAGTTGCTCTAATGCAACAGAACTGCAAGTTTCATGGACTTCCATCTGAAGATCCTTACCAGCTTTTTAGTTCTTGCAGATTTGTGAGACTGTTAAGACGAATGGAGTAGATCCTGAAGTCTACAAGCTCATGCTTTTCCCTTTTGCTGTAAGAGACAGAGCTAGAACATGGTTAGACTCACAACCTAAAGATATCCTGGACTCCTGGGATAAGCTGGTCACGGCCTTCTTGGATAAATTCTTTCCTCCTCAAAAGCTGAGCAAGCTTAGAGTTTATGTTCAGACCTTCAAGCAAAAAGATGGTGAATCCCTCTATGAAGCTTGGGAAAGATACAAGCAGATGACCAAAAAGTGTCCTTCTGACATGTTTTCAGAATGGACCATATTAAATATATTCTATTATGGTCTATCTGAGTTTTCCAAGATGTCATTGGACCACTCTGCAGGTGGATCCATTCACTTAAAGAAAACACCTGTAGAAGCTCAAGAACGTATTGACATGGTTGCAAATAACCAATTCATGTACACTTCTGAGAGAAACTCCGTGAATAATGGGATGCCTCAGAGGAAGAAAGTTCTTAAAATTGATACTCTGAATGCCATATTGGCTCAGAACAAAGTGTTGACTCAGCAAGTCAACATGATTTCTCAAAGTCTGAATGGATGGCAAAATGCATCCAACAGTACTAAAGAGGCATCTTCTGAAGAAGCTTATGATCCTGAGAACCTTGCAATAACAGAGGTAAATTACATGGGTGAACCTTATGGAAACACCTATAATTCATCATGAAGAAATCATCAAAATTTCTCAGGCAAGGATCAGCAAAAGCCTCAACAAGGCTTTAATAATGGTGGAAGAAATAGGCTAAGCAATAACAAGCCTTTTCCATCATCTTCTCAGCAATAGACAGAGAATTATGAGCAGAGCCCCTCTAATTTAGCAAACATAGTCTCTGATCTGTCTAAGGCCACATTAAGTTTCATAAGTGAAACAAGATCCTCCATTAGAAATTTGGAGGCACAAGTGGGCCAGCTGAGTAAGAAAGTCATTGAAACTCCTCCCAGTATTCCCCCAAGCAATACAGAAGAGAATCCAAAAGGAGAGTGCAAGGCCATTGTGTAATCAATATGGCCGAATGCACAAGGGAGGAGAAGGACGAAAATCCTAGTGAGGAAGACCTCCTGGGACGTCTCTCAAACAAGAAGGAGTTCCATATTGAGGACTTAAAGGAATCTGAGGCTCATATAGAGACCATAGAGATTCTATTAAATCTCCTTCTGCCATTCGTGAGCTCTGAAGATTATTCGTCCTCTGAAGAGGATGAAGATGTAACTGGAGAGCAAGTTGCTCAATATCTAGGAGCCATCATAAAGCTGAATGCCAAGTTATTTGGTAATGAGACTTGGGAAGGTGAACCTCCCTTGCTCATTAGTAAACTAGATGCATGGGTTCAGAAAACTTTACCTCAAAAGAGACAAGATCCTGGTAAATTCTTAATACCCAGTACCATAGGCACCATGACCTTTAACAAGGCTCTGTGTGACCTGGTGTCAGGCATAAATCTTATGCCACTCTCTGTAATGGAGAAACTAGGGATCATTGAGGTACAGCCTGCCTTATTCTCATTATAATTGGCAGACAAGTCAGTAAGACAAGCTTATGGATCAGTAGATGACGTGTTGGTAAAGGTTAAAGGCCTTTACATTCCTGCTGATTTTATAATCTTAGACACTAGGAAGGAGGAGGATGAATGCATCATTCTTGGAAGACCTTTCCTAGCCACAGCAGAAGCTGTGATAGATGTTAACAGAGGATAATTAGTCCTTCAATTGAAGGGGGACTACCTTGTGTTTAAGGCACACGGCTATCCTTCTGTAATAAGGGAGAGTAAGCATGCAGAGCTTCTCTCAATACAGAGTCAAACAGAGCCCCCACAATCAAACTCTAAGTTTGGTGTTGGGAGGCCACAACCAAACTCTAAGTTTGGTGTTGAACCCCCATATCCAAACTCTAAGTTTGGTTTTGGGAGTTCACAACATTGACCTGATCACCTTTGTGGCTCCATGAGAGCCCACTGTCAAGCTATTGACATTAAAGAAGTGCTTGTTGGGAGGCAACCCAATTTTTATTTATCTAATTTTATTTTTATTTAATTGTTATTTTGTGTTTTAGTAGGTTCATGATCATGTGGAGTCACAAAAAAAATAATAAAATCAAAAATAGTAGAAGAAAAATCACACCCTAGAGGAAGGACTTACTGGCATTTAAACGCCAATAAGGAGCATCTGGCTGGCGTTCAACGCCAGAACAGAGCATGGATCTGGCGCTGAATGCAAGAAACAAACAACATCCTGGCGTTTGAACGCCAGGAATGTGCCCTGAGGAAAGCTGGCGCTGAACAACAGTAACAAGCATGGAACTGGCGTTCAACGCCAGAAACATGCTACACATGGGCATTGAACGCCCAGAACGTGCACCACTTCGGCGTTTAAACGCCAGAATGGTATGCTAAGGCATTTTACATGCCTAATTGGTGCACGGATGTAAATCCTTGACACCTCAGGATCTGTGGACTCCACAGGATCATCTCAGGATCTGTGGACCCCACAGGATCTCCACCTAACATATTCTCACCTTACCTCCTAAAAATCCTATAACACACTTTCCCAAAAACCCTTCACCAATCACCTCAATCTCTCTTCCCAATTACCCCCTTCACCACTCACATCCATCCACTCTTCCCCATAAACCCCACCTACCTTCAAAATTCAAAAATCTTTTCCACCCAAACCCACCCTAAATGGCCGAACCTACCCTCTCTCACTTCCCTATATAAACCCCTTCATTCTCCTTAATTTTCACATAACACAAACCTCTCTTCTCCTTCTTGGCCGAAACATCTCTCCCCCTCTCCTCCATATTTTTTTCTTCTTCTTCTTCTTTTCTTTCTTCTCTTGCTCGAGGGCGAGCAATATTTGAAGTTTGGTGTGGTAAAAGCATAAGCTTTTTGTTTTTCCATTACCATTGATGGCACCTAAGGCCGGAGAATCCTCTAGAAAAGGGAAAGGGAAGACAAAAGCTTCCACCTCCGAGTTATGGGAGATGGAAAGATTCATCTCCAAAGCCCATCAAGACCACTTCTATGATGTTGTGGCCAAGAAGAAGGTGATCCCTGAGGTCCCTTTCAAGCTCAAGAAAAATGAGTATCCGGAGATCCGACATGAGATCCAAAGAAGAGGTTGGGAAGTTCTAACCAACTCCATTCAACAAGTCTGAATCTGAATGGTTCAAGAGTTCTATGCCAATGCATGGATCACTAGGAACCATGATCAAAGTGTGAACCCAAATCCAAAGAATTATCTTACAATGGTTCGGGGGAAATACTTAGATTTTAATCCGAAAAATGTGAGGTTGGCATTCAACTTACCTATGATGCAAGGAGATGCACGCCCCTACACTAGAAGGGTCAACTTTAATCAAAGGTTGGACCAAGTCTTTATGGACATATGTGTGGAAGGAGCTCAATGGAAAAGAGACTCCAAAGGCAAGCAGGTTCAACTAAGAAGACTGGACCTCAAGCTTGTGGCTAGAGGATGGTTGGAGTTCATTCAACGCTCCATCATCCCCACTAGCAACCGATCTGAAGTTACTGTGGATCGGGCCATCATGATTCATAGCATCATGATTGGAGAGGAAGTAGAAGTTCATGAAGTCATCTCCCATGAATTCTACAAAATAGCCGATAAGTCCTCTACTTTGGCAAGGCTAGCTTTTCCTCATCTTATTTGCCATCTATGTTACTCAACTGGAGTTATCATAGAAGGAGACATCCTCATTAAGGAGGACAAGCCCATCACTAAGAAAAGGATGGAGAAAACAAGAGAGCCCACTCATGGAACCCAAGAGACGCATGAGGAAGCTCATCACCAAGAAATCCCGGAGATGCCTCAAGGGATGCACTTTCCTCCCAACAACTATTGGGAACAACTCAACACTTCCTTAGAAGATTTGAGTTACAATGTGGATCAATTAAGGGTGGAACATCAAGAGCACTCCATCATTCTCCATGAAATAAGAGAAGATCAAAGAGCAATGAGGGAGGAGCAACAAAGGCAAGGAAGGGACATAGAAGAGCTTAAGGACATCATTGGTCCTTCAAGAAGAAGATGCCACTAAGGTGGACTCATTCCATGTTCTTATATTTTTCTGCTTTTCGGTTTTTATATTATATGTTCATCTATGTTTTGTGTCTCTACTTCATGATCATTAGTATTTAGTAACTATGTCTTAAGGCTATGAATAATTCCATTAATCCTTCACCTCTCTTAAATGAAAAATGTTTTTAATTCAAAAGAACAAGAAGTACATGAATTTCGAATTTATCCTTGAATTTAGTTTAATTATATTGATGTGGTGACAATACTTTTTGTTTTCTGAATGAATGCTTGAACAGTGCATATTTTTGATCTTGTTGTTTATGAATGTTAAAATTGTTGGCTCTTGAAAGAATGATGAAAAAGAGAAATGTTATTGATTATCTGAAAAATCATAAAATTGATTCTTGAAGCAAGAAAAAGTAGTGAAAAAGCAAAAAAAAGGCTTGTGAAAAAAAAATATTGGCGAAAAAAAAAGAAGCAAGCAGAAAAAGCCAATAGCCCTTAAAACCAAAAGGCAAAGGTAAAAAGGATCCAAGGCTTTGAGCATCAATGGATAGGAGGGCCCAAGGAAATAAAATCCAGGCCTAAGCGGCTAAATCAAGCTGTCCCTAACCATGTGCTTGTGGCATGCAGGTCCAAGTGAAAAGCTTGAGACTGAGTGGTTAAAGTCGTGATCCAAAGCAAAAAGAGTGTGCTTAAGAGCTCTGGACACCTCTAACTGGGGACTTTAGCAAAGCTGAGTCACAATCTGAAAAGGTTCACCCAGTCATGTGTCTGTGGCATTTATGTATCCGGTGTTAATATTGGAAAACAAAATGCTTAGGGCCACGGCCAAGACTCATAAAAGTAGCTGTGTTCAAGAATCAACAAACTTAACTAGGAGAATCAATAACACTATCTGAAATTCTAAGTTCCTATAGAAGCCAATCATTCTAAATTTCAAAGGAAAAAGTGAGATGCCAAAACTGTTCAGAAGCAAAAAGCTACAAGTCCTGCTCATCTAATTAGAATTAATATTCATTGATATTTTGGAATTTATAGTATATTCTCTTCTTTTTATCCTAATTGATTTTCAGTTGCTTGGGGACAAGCAACAATTTAAGTTTGGTGTTGCGATGAGCGGATAATTTATACGCTTTTTGGCATTGTTTTTAGGTAGTTTTTAGTATGATCTAGTTACTTTTAGGGATGTTTTCATTAGTTTTTATGATAAATTCACATTTCTGGACTTTACTATGAGTTTGTGTGTTTTTCTGTGATTTCAGGTATTTTCTGGCTGAAATTGAGGGACCTGAGCAAAACTTTGATACGAGGCTGACAAAGGACTGCTGATACTGTTGGAATCTGACCTCCCTACTCTCGAAAGGGATTTTCTGGAGCTACAGAACTCCAAATGGTGCGCTCTTAACTGTATTGAAAAGTAGATATCCAAAGCTTTCCAGCAATATATAATAGTTCATACTTTATTCGTGATTAGATGACGTAAATTGGCACTCAACGCCAGTTCCATGCTGCATTCTGGAGTCAAACGCCAAAAACACGTCACGAACCAGAGTTGAATGCCCAAAACACGTTACAACTTGGCATCAACTCCAAGAAAAGCCTCAGCTCGTGGATAGATCAAGCTCAGCCCAAGCACACACTAAGTGGGCCCTGGAAGTGGATTTATACATCAATTACTTACTTCTGTAAACTCTAGTAGCTAGTTTAGTATAAATAGAACTTTTTACTAGTGTATTAGACATATTTGGTCTCAGTTTTATTTTATTATCCAGCTTATGAGACTATTGATCATGTTTGGGGGCTGGCCATTCGGCCATACCTAGACCTATCACGTATGTATTTTCAACGGTTGAGTTTCTACACACCATAGATTAAGGGTGTGGAGCTCTGCTGTACCTCAAGTTTCAATGCAATTACTACTATTTTCTATTCAATTCGATTTATTCCTG